>NC_044556.1:24087281-24765376 GCF_007565055.1 Rhinopithecus roxellana | reverse complement strand
TTGGGTTGACTTCTTGCATTCTGGGATCAGGGTTCAGGAAAGTCAACTGTGGGGAATATCTTAGGGTTGTTGGTTTCCTGACACAAATCCTAAGATCCACATTTCCTAGATTTGAATAGTTTTAATGTTTCTAATAGTTCCTGTTCTTTTTCTATAACTGTTAATACTGTAACATATGGCAGGATGAAAACTATTTGGAGCTAAACATTCCGATTAGAAAATTCCGAAATTACCAACCAATTAGTAAGTCAAAGAGGATTTTATTACCATTTAATGATTTTTATTCTTATTGTCTCTTCCACCAGAAAAGTAAAAGAGTGGGATTTCTTCTGTAGATCAAGTCAAGATATCAGGACTATTAATTGCTTGTTCGGAGCCATAGAATTTGTGTTCAGAGGGTTCCTCTTCACATTGTTGTCAGAGCTTCCTGTTTTCAGCACGTTACACACCACTCATCACTCACTCCCTGTGTCAGAACCTTATCAGCATGGTGAGCTGTGGCTGCCTCTAGTGGATGGAGAGTTTTCCGGCTTACCTAAAAGAACATCAATCATTCTTCATTTTCAGTGTTCAAACTTGCTCATCAGTTAGTAACAACACTTCCTGCAGCCTTGAAAATTATTTCTGAATAAACACAGGGCGGAGGACAGCTAAAGTGATTGACAGCTCATAACTTCTCCAGTGCTTTATGTTTCAAAACCAGTGTGTATGCAGATGTCTCCTCATTACCAACGCTTGAATGTCACTTAGTGTAGCTGCTTCTGAGAGAAAAAAATGGCATGGGTTAGACTGTCAAGCATCTTAATGGGGGTTTTGTGTCTGTAGCAGACATTCTAGCAAGCTCTGAATCAGAGTTGAGATTTGAGTAGAGAAGAGCTATTGCTTGCAGATCAGGTAGCTCACAAAATTGTGATGTGGAGAAAAATTGTTTTCAGCATTTCTTTTCCTTTATGTTTTCTTTCCAGATCCCCACAACCAAAGCAAGGCTCCCCACTGAGATACCTATAAGACTTCTGATCAAAACAGATGTTCTTCCCCAATAAGGGATTAATCACTGCCATCCCACTCCGCTTCCCAGTCTTGGATTTACAGCTACTGGAGCAGAGACTGAGGTGGGAATGTGTGGGGATAAAGGCAGGGGTTAAGAGGAGAGAGAGGAGAGGGTAATGGATTAATTAAATACATTAATTCCCAATAATGAGTAAGATGTGATCACGGATTTTTTTTTTTTTTTTTTTTTTTTTTTTTTTTTTAAATTTCCAGGCATCTGATGACTTACTCTGGTGAAAATGGCTTTCTCAGAGGGTCATTAAGAATTTTGTAGTTGGCAGGGCATGGTGGCACTTGCTTTTAGACTCAGCTACTCAGGAGACTCAAGGGAGGATCACTTGACCACAGGAGTTTGAGACCAGACTGAGTAACATAGTGAGACTCCATCTCTAGTTTAAAAACAAAAAAGGGAAAAGGAAAAAGAAAAAGAATTTTGTGGCTGGTTTGAGGGTATTTTCTAGGACAGGATGGGCTTCAGGCTCCTTCAGAGGTGTCAGGCCTTTCTGTCTATGCATGCCAACTGCTGTATTTGCATAATTTGGAAAGACAAGGATGGCTGCTTACTGTTTCCAGCTGGCCCTGTATTGGATTTCATTAGATTCCCCCACTTCCTAAGGAGTATATTTGGTATTCACTTGGGCGGTGGCAGCAAGCCTATTGGCATGGAAGAATGACCGTAGTGCTCAACAATGCATAAACTAATAGCTCATGGCTCAAGTTCTGGGAGGTTTCGTCCATTATCAGTTACCCTCCACACTAGAGCAGCCCGAGGCCTAACAACCACTTACATAGTATGATGTTGGGGCAGTGAAATCAGTAAAGCTATCAGGTTGATATACAACAGCCCCCAGTAGATTTCAGACTCTTTGAGAACAGGGACTATGTTGTGTTTACCATTATTTGGCAATAACATAGCCCAGTACTTGGCTTAGAGTAAGTAAATGATGACTCGTGATTGAATGAACAGCAAGGCTTTTCCATCCTCTTTGCTTCCCCTCTTCTCACCCTCCTCCTCTCCCTCATTTGCAACTCTTTGCTCCACCCCCACTCCCAATACATGCACTCACACTGCCAGTAAAAGTTCAGTGGCACAGAGTTTCAGATTCAGTAGTTATTCATTTGAATGAAAGCCACAGATTCTCTTTACTGACAGCATAGTGATTTGAGTAGGTGTATTCTTATGGTTATTTGGATTAGGAGCAAGGATAACGACAAAATAGGAACAGCAAGAGACAGAGAGCACAGTGCTCATGGAAAATGCCAGGGCCATCGCTCATGGTGTCTTATATTGTTAGTAATAGGGTAAACTCAAAAGGTCAAACTGCTACAGGTTTAAAAATTTTAGCTTTTGCATTTGAATCAGATGGTTCTGTAGCTCTAACATTGAAAAGGCTATTTGTTTATTCATTCATTTCAAATTATTGAAACCCCTCTACAGGCTAGGCATTGTCTTAGACTTTGTGAATAAGACAAGATGCCTGTCTATGAGCTGCTCAGTCTAGGTGAGTCATATATGTAAATAGTTGCTGTGTATTAACAAAACAGTGGCTTGGGGGGAAGATCACAAAGCACAACCTAGCATATAATTTATTTTTTTTTAGCCTCACAGTCTCCTGGGGCAAACACTGGGCCAAGACCAAGCCTCCTTACTCAGTTAGACCATCATCAGTTAGACCATCAGTCTGGGTGGTGTGTCTGTGAAATCTTACAGTTGTATGGTCAAGAACATGAGTCTTTTTTTTGTTGTTGTTTTTTGGCTTTCCTGAGTCTCGCCCTGTTGCCCAGGCTGGAGTGCAGTAGTTCAATCTTGGCACATTGCAACCTCTGCCTCCTGAGTTCAAGTGATTCTCGTGCCTTAGCCTCCTGAGTAGCTGGGATTACAGGCATGTACTGCCATGCCTGGCTAATTTTTTTGTATTTTTAGTAGAGACGGGGTTTCACCATGTTGGCCAGGCTGGTCTTGAACTCCTGACCTCAAGTGATCTGCCTGCCTCAGCCTCCCGAAGTGCTAGGATTATAGTCGTGAGCCACCGCGCCCAGCTAAGAGCATGAGTCTTCAAAGATCTTATGTGAGCTGAGAACAGGAACCCATCCCATTAATGAGGGGATAGCAAATGGAGCAACCTGTTTTCCCCAAACTTAATTAAAACATGCGCAACCCCTAATTTGGGTCAGTTTTGGTGAATTCACAAGATTAGATAAATCATGAATGGAAGGCTCAGTAAGAGGTCCTAGGGACAAACAACAAAAGAACATATACACTAAGGCACACAGAAGAAAGAAGAATACAGCAAGTGAAAAGAAAGAAGTCTCTAGAAATAAAAAATGGGCCTTACCACGAACACTTGGGGCATCTGACAGAACCAAATCAACAAGCTCTGCCGCACTTTCTATTGGCTGTTCATTTTCTATTTTTCTCTCTAGACATCTTTCTTTAAAAAGAAAATCCAGATTTCCCGGGCTGGGCAAAGTGTTGGGATGAAATGACAGGAGGCAGGCGCTGTCAAGGAAAGACGTTCTCTCTGGAAGGAAGTGAGGGGACAGACGGGATGGCTGGCTCTTCTAGGCAGGTTTCCTTGCTGCCATCCCATGTGTCTTTTCCCTCCCACTCCTGTGGGCACTTTCTTGCTTGCTTGGCACAGTGAGAATTTAGGAAAGTCACGACAAAAATCCTGTCATGTGCTAGAAAGGAGAAAAAGTTTTAGATCTTTGCCTTTTCACGAATGAAGAGTTTCACGGAAATTAATGTGCAATTTTAGATAGAAGCTTTGCCTTGTTGAAGCTACTCTAACATTCTTCCTCCCCAAGTTCCTACAGTCCCTGCTTCTACCACTGTAACAAACAAACAAAAAGAACAAACAACTGCTCCCCCTGCTACACACACACACTCACACACACACACACATGTACACACACAAAATCCAACTTAGTTGGCAGCCCACATCATCTACCCCAGGGCTTTCTCTAAGGACTGAAGATTTATCTTGGACTGACTTCAGACATTTCCCCTCTGATCTTCCTCTGGCTACGTTTTTCTCCAATGTTTCCTCACTGCCTCCCTTGGCTCTCATTAATTAACTGCTCCTCACTCTGTGACTAAATGCAAGCCGTTGTGTTTGGCTGTAGAGAGGATTATGACATTTTGCAAACACACACACCACTGGGGAGAATATCTTGGTTATCACACAGGCAAAGGAGGTAAACTAAGAAAATCCGTTTTTAAAAACCTGTTGAAGGAAGTAACCAAAAAGAAAAGGTAGCGAAACAGGTTGATTATTTGGTGACATTTACTTATTCCTGACATGATATTTTAGAAGGCAAATACAGAAACTGGAACTTGCTATTTAACCGAGGTTCAGGTATTTCAAAGCTTGCTTATCTCTCCAGCCCGTCTGGTGTTTCCATGGTGTTCCTTTTCCGCTTCTATTAGTCTGGAACGTGGGTAGCAAGTTGATGAACATTTTTAATGAGTAAATCCTTTTCTACACCAAATTTTATAGATAATTAAATCTGATTTATAGGGCAGGTTTCAGCGATAGTAAAAGAGGAAGGGAAGGAATGCAAAGGGGGCGGGGGCCAATTATTTGACTCTGGGCCTCTGTGAGTGGGCTCTGCCTTGTTTGTATAGCCTTCCCAGTAGGCGCACTGCAGGGCTCACAAGGTTTCTGAAGCAGAACAAGACCCAGTGAGGGCTTTGTCATAGGATTTTTTTTTTTTTTTTTGGACTGTTTGGTTTTGCTTTTTAGGCAAGGATGGTCTCTTGTCCAAGAAACAGATCCTGATCTTTATTCTTTCCTTTCCACTTTTACTCAAAGTCATGCTAAAAGCAAAAGTCACACATATAAAATCTCAGAGCACACCACTAAGGAATTTGCCCTTTCAACGGATATTAATTAAACGTCTTCTATGTAGTAAACCTCATTCTAGTTGCTGGAGATACAGCAGTCAACAATACAGGCAGTTGGCTCACGCCTGTAATCCCAGCATTTTGGGAGGCCGAGGAGGATGGATCACGAGGTCAGGAGATCGAGACCATCCTGGCTAACGGGTGAAACCCCGTCTCTACTAAAAATACAAAAAAACTAGCCGGGCGTGGTGGCGGGCACCTGTAGTCCCAGCTACTCGGAAGGCTGAGGCAGGAGAATGGCGTGAACCCGAGAGGCGGAGCTTGCAGTGAGCTGAGGTCTGGCCACTGCACTCCAGGCTGGGCTACAGAGTGAGACTCGTCTGAAAAAAAAAAAAAAAAACACAAAAACCAATACAGGCAGTTCACACTTATTACCTGTGGTGTGAAATAGACTCAGTGGAAGAAAATGTAGACAAAAGGCAGTCTAATGAGGCCCAGAGAGGGTAAATGGGTTGACCAGATTCACCCAGCATGTCTGTCAGAAGCACATTTGGGTCTAAGAGTTCAGGTCCCCTGACTGACTGACTTCCATACTGGACTCTTGTTTTGTTTTTCCATTTTTGGAGACAGGGTCTCCAGCCTGTTTTCCAAGCTGGAGTGCAGTGACGTTGATGTAGGAATTAAGAAGAAATTCCTTAGGCAGATAGTGAGGGTACGGGAGTCCTCGGTAACGTTTTCCTTTTAATGAAAAGCAGCCCCCAAATCATTCTTTCTTCTAACAAAGAGCAGCCTGTAAAATCGAGCTGTGGACATAAACAAGCAAGCTGGAAACTTGCGCAGGCGAATGCCAGCAGTTGTGCCAGTAGGCATAAGCTACCTGGGACTGAGCATGTTCAAAATGGCAGCCTCTTCTCTTCTCCTTGACAGCCACGTGTACATAAGGAACAGACAAGACTGCACTGGCCAAGTGGAAAGTCCATTTGCATATTTGCCTAGTAAGATTAGAGTAGGGTGACCAGCCTTCGCCATGTGCTATGTAAATATCACAGCTGGTTGAACCTATCTGTGGGCCCTAGGGAAATCAGACACCACCTCCTCAAGCCTGTCTATAAAATCTGTGGTCCACCACAGATGGACTTTCTCCCTTTGGAAGCCTCTCTCTCTCCAGAGAGATAGAGATGCTCTCTTCTCTCCTTTCTTCTGTATGCTGAACTTTCTGCTTCTTAACCCACCCATGTATTTCCAGTGTCCCTGATCTTCTTAGCACTAGAAGACAAAAAAATTACCCAGGTATTTACCCTGAGCAATGATGCTGCTTCGGTTTGATCACAGCTCACTGCAATCTCAATGTCCCCAGGCTCAGGTGAACCTCCTACCTCAGCCTTGTGAGTAGGTGGGACTACAGGAGCATGCCACCATGCCCTGCTAATTCTTTAAATATTTTTTTGTAGAGACAGGGTCTCCCTGTGTTGCCCAGGCTGGTGTTTACTCCTGGGTTCAAGCGATCTGTCTGCCTTGGTTTCTGAACGTACTGGGATTATAGGTGTGAGACACCATGCCTGGCCCAGGTTGGATGCTTCTGAATGCAATCTATTCTTTTCCATTTGTAGGATACATTAAAAACTCCAAACCGTATGATTTAAAGTGCCTAGGATAATGCCTACAATAAGGCAACAGATATTAATTGACCTTGAAACACTATATGAAATGGTTAAGTACAATCTTATTTCAAATCATAATAGAAGTTTCTAACAGCTCCTCTATCCCTTTGTTTGTATTCATTAATAAATAAAAAATTGTGTTAGTTGGAGTTATGAGTCATGAAATACTTGGTACTGCTGAAGATTAAACATAAACCAGATTTTATCAATCAAAGTTTCCTATTCTGACCCTTCTTTGATGGAATGTGTTCAGCATAAGTTTTTAAAAGCCAAACTTATTCCTGTCAATCATCATCATCATCATCACCATCATCATCATATTACTGTGAGTGATACATGTGTTAGACGCTTTATAAAAACTAAAAACATAATAAATTCTCTGAAATAAGACAAATGGCATCCTGCCAAACTGTGCCTTAATGCTTAAGACATTGAGAGGCCAGGCACGGTGGCTCATGCCTGTAATCCCAGCACTTTGGGAGGCCTAGGTGGGTAGATCACTTGAGGTCGGGATGTCCGAGACCAGCCTAGCCAACATAGTGAAACCCCATCTCTACTAAATACACAAAAATTAGCTGGGCATGGTTGTGGGCTCCGGTAATCCCAGCTACTTGGGAGGTTGAGGCAGGTGAATTGCTTAAACCCGGGAGGCAGAGGTTGCAGTGAACCGAGATTGCACCACTGCACTCTAGCCTGGGCAACAGAGCAAGACTCAGTGCCCCTTCCGACAAAACAAAACAAAACAAAACAAAAGGCATTGAGAGAGGAGTGTACATGTCTATGGGCAGCTTACTTATGTATTGTTTTCCCTTTAAATTTTTTAATGATTCTAATGGTAATATAAAGTTGCGACCAATTTGCATGTAGGAGAAAAATATAGAAAATGAAAGTCCCATCCCCACGGAGAACTACTAAGAACAGTATGATCCATGGGCTTCTAGCTTTCTTATCCATGTATACTGATACAGGAACACAGATGCAGAATTGTGCTGCAATATGGTTGTCACTTATTGATAGATTTGGATTGTCTTTTTATGTCCATACATGTAAATTCACCTTTAATTTTTTTTAACAGCTGTATAGTGTTTGCTATAAGTCTGAATAATAGTTTAACTAACCTATATTTAATTAATATTTGAGTTGTTAAGAGTAACTCTTTTTTTTTTTCAAGACAGAGTCTCGCTCTGTCGCCAGGCTGGAGTGCAGTGGCACAATCTCGGCTCACTGCAACCTCTGCCTCCTGGGTTCAAGTGATTCTTGTGCCTCAGCCCCCCCCAGTAGATGGGACTACAGGTGCGTGCCACCACCTCCAGCTAATTTTTGTGTTTTTAGTAGAGATGGGGTTTCACCATGTTGTCCAGGATGTCTCAATCTCTTGACCTCGTGATGTGCCCACCTCGGCCTCTCAAAGTGCTGAGATTACCACACCTGGCCAAGAGTAACTCTATTAAAGTCAATGTTATAGAGTTCATTTTTGTACATATTTAATTATGAAGTGTACCCGTGAATTCAGAATTCCCTGTTTCACTATTAGGTTAAACATCAAAGCATTTGGGCTGATACATATACACACATATGTGAAATATAGTATATATATTATCTACATATAAATATGGGGTCATACACAAACACACACATACACATACATATATATTTCTTCCCATAGTTAAAAGCACTGTCCCACTTGATAGTGAAGGCAGTTAGCATTACACTACTTACTGATCTGAAGAAACCCCCACATTACCTGCCCATCTTCCTCACAATCATAAAATAAATAAAACCACTTTTAAAAAATCACTTGGCTGGGTTATGTTATTTAAAGCTGGGCAAGCTGGGATGGTAGCTATTAGCAAAACCGATTTAAAACATAGTGCAAATTAAAAAAAATTTCTTCATGAATCAAGCCGTTATTACTGTGAGTCAATTAAACCAATCTCCCTCAGGGAAAAAAACCTAAGAACCCAAATTCCTTTCTTAGAAGGATGTTATTAAAATGTCTCTGTGGTTTATTGATTTCTTTACTTCTGCTTCTTTAAGAATATGGGATTTGCTAACAGAATTGATACCAATACTAAATGCTAGGAAACGCATGTCAAAATAGTATTTAGAAACAATAAATGTAGTATGTCATTATGAAGGGGTTGGTTAGAAATTTTTCTTTCAGAAGGCCTCTCATTATAACCAGGCATACTCCTTCCTTCCACCTGCCTACCTTAGGTTAGTCCTTATTCAGAATTAGTTTTCAATTTCTTGAGGAAGAAAGCCTGAGATTAAAACTTAATGGACTGTTCCATAGATTTTTTTTTTTACTGTTGGTATCTTGTAGTGTTGTGCTATCTTTTGCTTGGATTTGCTTACTCTTTGTTTTGACCCTTTGGCCTGGAACAATGAGACTTTGACGTTTTGTCCATGTTCTTTGTTGGAATGCAACCCTGAACTTCAGTATAGTCTTGCTCCCACTCCGTATTCTCTCCTACCTCCACTTTGGTGAACATGGACTTGAAAGTGTAAAATGATATGCAGGAAACCTTGGGGATAGTTAATGTAAAATTCTTATTTAAGAGATGAGGAAATGAAACCGTGAGGTTAAGTGACCCATCTAGAATCTTACCACAGGTAAGAGTGAGAACTGGAATTAACAGCTCCTGGTTCTCAATCGGGTGTCATTACAGTACACCTGTCAGTTAAATTCTTCTCCAGGCTGGGTTGGTCACTGTACCTGCTCTAACCTGTGTTCCCTACCTTGTCGCCGACATGTGGCCTTCATACCAAGAACTATTGCTGCCTGCATTGGCTGACTAAAACTTGGTGATTATTTCTCCTATGGGATGAAGTGAAGACAAGCACTAGTTCTCTAAGGCATCTTATATAAACGTCAGCATTAATCTTGTGAGTTAAAAACTTCTGACACTCGGCTTGATGACCTCCTGTCTCTTTGGGGCTCTTGTGCCTAGATAAGCCACAGGTTAATTATTATCCTTTAAAATAATTGTGTGAATGCTCTGCCTCCGTAGTTCAGCTAATCAGGAAACAGGCTGCATATTTTTATAGGAGCTGGTTTACAAAATACATTTCTAATGACAGGATTACACGTTTTCTCTGTGTTCAGTGTGTGGACACTCAATACTGTGGGGGTGTTGACAGCATGGATTTTATGGTCAGATGTATCATGGTTTGAAAACTGGTTCTTATTGCCTGCTGGCTGCATGACCCTGGATTACATCAGTAAAACTCAGTTTACTCATGAGTGAAATGGGGATAATGATGCTGGTTATGAAAGAGTGTTATGGGAATTCAATGAGATAATACACAATTCAGTGCTCAGTGTGGGGCCTGGCACATTGTAAGTTTTCAGTTAATGCTACTTTGCTTTCTGACCCTCTTTTTCCTGTCCACTTTACCACCCAAAAAACTCCCTCCAAGAGGAGAAGTGGGAGAGAATTGTAAAAGACTAAATACATCAATTTTAGTTTTCCTTCTTTTTTTAAAATCAAGGATTTCTTGCTGAAAGTGCTGCATTATAAATGGACTTCTCAAAAGCCACTTGTATCTGTAGTCTGATCATTTATTCCTTGATGAGAAATATTTTGGTCTATTAGCGAGAAAGAAGAAAGATGAACTGAACATTAATCAAAAACTTCATGATGACTAGAAGTGTGCATATATCACAGAAACTGCCAGAGATGAGCCACTGCCACAGACTGGGAAATGCGTGTTTGGTGTATTGACTTTGGTCTCACACTGCTGAAGTGGAGCCTGACTACTCTGTTAACTGGGCAACCTTAAAATGATCTTAAAAATCCATATGTGCTATTATTTTTAAGAGGAGTTTATCTGATTTTGTTTTACTTACATTTTCCCCCCTTCTCCTAGCAATTAATTTCTTGCTGGTACTATGCCTGGAAACAGTAGGAGAAAATGAGTTGCTAGAAGTGTATTTCTAAATTAGCAATCATCTCAGTGATGTGTGCACTTAGTCAATGTGTTTATTTCTTGGTTATTGCCTGTTTTCTAAAAATACCTAGACCAAGGCTATGCATATCCTGGTAATTCCCTGGAAGCTGAATTAGAGCATGATAAAGTTGGCCAGAGTTTGCCATTTTGGGGTTCTCACCATTGTTTCTGGGATGAGGCAAGGGTAGGTCTTACCGAAATAAGGTGATTCTTCTCCACCTGGAAATCCTCTGGCTAACATAAGTATCTGGTGGAAAACTTGGTTAAAAAGTCAAGTTCAATTCAGGATGTCACTGCAAAAAAAATCTCCTCTTTGAAAGCTTTGAAGAGAAAGCCCCATTTAAAGCTCAGTAGTCACAAAAATAAAGGAGGCTTCACAGGGTGTAAATTCCCTTTCAGGGGTGGAGAACTGTTATTTAGCTATTTGCTAGCATGCCATTATATCAGCACATAATGGGACAGAGTTATCCAGGAAACAGTGATCAGTGGTGCGGGGCTGAAGATTGTGTGTGTGTGAGTGTGTGCATGCACATGTGCGTGTGCGTTTGTGTTTAATAAGGTCCACTAAGCTATCAACCATCCATTGTCAGAATTCTCTTCCCTATTTTTGCTTTCTCCCTGAGGCTCACTGCTATATGGAGTGTGTATAGCGTAGCTTTAGAGATGCAATACTGTATCAGGAAATGGTGAAGTATAAGTTGTGAGTCTCTAAGGAGAGTTGTATTGGGTTTATAACCCATTTGGAAATGTAACCACAATTTCATTTCATCCCAGAGACCCCCATGGAGCAGTAACAGGGGAGAGTAGGATGATTCACCTAATTTCTTTGATGTAAATTTAAAATTTCTCCTGACAGATTCTGCTGGAGAACTGGGGCTTGAATGCATCATCCTGAAGAATTTTTGCAGTTGCCCAGAAATGTGGGGCTAGAGAGAGCAGATGCTTGGAAATGCCGTTGACATTTCCAAGTTTTTATAGCCCTGGTACATAGCCCACTAACTCCAGCATGCTTCACACATGGAGAAGGATCATTTGTCATTTTGATGCCAAAATGATACTCACAACTCTAAATGAAATGGATTACTTCTTTCTGCCTCCTGCTTGGACAGTCAAAGTAGAAACATTTCAGGCATTTATTGGTCACCCTGTGTATGCATGAATGGCAGAGTGGTATCAGTATTTGCTCTGTGGCTGTGAAAATGAGGGCCTCCAAAACTGCTCATGACAGCAAAAAGGACAAATTTCTGCCACGCTCAATTAGGACACGATTTATTTGGCAAATGTGATTTCATTGAGAAACGTACAAACAATAGTCATTAAAAATGCATTTAAATTCTGAAACAACTCACATTCAAATAGGTGGTACACACCTATACACACCATGCTTTGTATTTAAACAAAAGTTTTTCTGGGTAACTCAGAAACTTGCCAGCATTGAAAATCTGGACAACTTCCCAGACAGTAGATATTTTGTGTTTTGAGTTGTAGACATTATAGTCAGGAAATCTCTAGAGCAGGTCTCCCTGCTTTCAGAGAATTATTCCTTAACAGTGTCACCCAACTCTTGAATATTACCAAATAATCTATTGAGGTGAGGATTAATCACATTTGGCTACTGGATGAGGAAGAGTGGCCAAGCACATGATTGGAAGCAAGTTTCTATTTCTCTGGAAACTTAAAGATAATGGCAAGATCAATTAATCTACAAGTATTTATTGTGTGCCCACACTGACCAAAAGGCATTCTGGAAGTCATGTTGCTCTCTCTGGCCTGCACGTCGAAAATATTCCATAATTTCAATTTGCCTTTTCTGTCAAATGCATGTGAGATGATCCTCTCAGGGCAAATTTTAGCCACCAGGATGCTCTAAGATTTTAGTTTAATTTGCTTCTTTCTGGGGCTTATAAAGAAGATGTTATGCCTTGGACTAAAGGGTTTATGGAGCAGGTGCACCTGGGACACAGCCTATGGGCAGGCAGGTTTCCATTGGGAGGCTGGAATCTGTGTCAGACAAACTCTTAAAAGGATAAGGAGACAACGTGGTAGTCCCAGAAGTTGCCCAAGCTGCTGATCCTACACCCTTCATCACCTTTTTTTTTTTTTTTTGAGACAGTTTTGCTCTTGTCGCCCAGGGTGGAGTGCAATGGCGTGATCTCAGCTCACCATAACCTCTGTCTCCCAGGATCAAGCGATTCTCCTGTCTCAGCTTCCCGAATGTCTGGGACTACAGGCATGCACCACCATGCGTGGCTAATTTTTTGTATTTTTAGTAGAGACAGGGTTTCGCCATATTGGCCAGGCTGGTCTTGAACTACCGACCTCCAGTGATCCTCCCACCTTGGCCTCCCAAATTGCTGGGATTACAGGTATGAGCCACTGCGCCTGGCCCCTTCATCATGTTTTGACCACCTCTGGTTCACCCGGTAACCATCTGATAGGCTTTTTTGCCTTGAATTATAGAGCTGGGCTGCTTGGCTCTCATCTGGATTTCTTTTCTTTTCTCTCTTTCTTTCTTTCTTTTTCTCTCCTTCCTTCCTTCCTTCCTTCCTTCCTTCCTTCCTTCCTTCCTTCCTTCCTTCCTTCCTTCCTTCCTTCTTCTTTCTTTCTTTCTTTCTTTCTTTCTTTCTTTCTTTCTTTCTTTCTTTCTTTCTTTCTTTCTTTCTTTCTTTTTTGAGACATGGTCTCACTCTGTCATTCAGGCTAGAGTGCAGTGATCATGGTTCACTGCAGACTTCAGTTCTTGGACTCGAGTGATCTTTCCCACCTCAGCCTCCTGAGTAGCTGGGACTACAGATGTGTGTCACCATGCTTGGCTAATTTTTGTATGTATATACATTTTTTAATAGAGATGAGGTTTGATCATGTTGCTCAGGCTGGTCTTGAGCTCCTGAGCTCAAGTGATCCTCCCAAAGTGCTGGAATTAGAGGCATGAACCGCTGCAGCCTGGAAATTTAATTTTATTCTAAATCTACCGGTGGGTAGAATTAGAGTGGAAGGCAATGAGTCAGCAGCTCAGGCTCTGGTCATTCTTTCTACCTTAGCTATCTTTCTGACTTTCTACGCCAGCTATCACCTTTCACTTTCTACCCTAGCTATCACCTTTGTTGTGAATCAAACTCTACCTTGAATCCCAATTCCAATAATTAGAAAAAAAATCCACGGTGCTGCTGCCTGGAATCCTATATCCTCCACAACTGTGATCCTGTTTTGTCATCTGAGTTATTTTACGGACCTGAACTTTAGTGCTGTGGTTGGCTTCCTTTACCTGTTGTCAGATTTCCCTGATATTGACTCTGTCTGCTGCCAGCCTGGCTCCTGATGCTGTATTTGTCTTCTCTGCCAGCACACCTGTTGCTCACTGCGGACTCCCCTGATGCAGATTTGCCATCTGCCTGGACTTTCTCCTATTTCCTGCTGCTGGGAATGTGTCCTGTCCTCTGTGTCTGTAACTATGATTAAAACATACTTTGCTAACAACAAATAAGCAAACTTTCGAAAACCAGGATATGTTTATTTGCCCTATTCTCCATCAAACCTTGGCTATAAAATGTATTGTTTATGATGCATTGTAACACTAGAATATTTGTATGAAAGTTCAATTTTATGAGCTAATATCTCCATAGACTTGCTCGGGAACAAATGAACACAAGGAATAGCATCCATATCTACATGGTGAGTGTGGATTAAAAGTTCTGGAAAAGTGAAGTCGATGTTATCAAATAGAAATGATTCTAATATTTCTAAGAATGTTTGCTGATGGACTTTACCAGAGTCAGACGATGGCTGCTTTTAAACACGCCCAGAGATATTTCAGGGATATTTATTAGGTGACAGGAATCCCTGAAAGAGAGATGTGATCTCTCCTGCTGGGGTGAGAATAGAGACAATGGAATGCTCTACCTGGTAAGATGTCAGGAGGTTGCTGAAGCAGTTAGAAAGGAAAGAACATTTTGGCCAGGTGTGGTGGCTCAGGCCTGTAATCCCAGCACTTTGGGAGGCCGAGACGGGCGGATCACGAGGTCAGGAGATCGAGACCATCCTGGCTAACACAGTGAAACCCCGTTTCTACTAAAAAGTACAAAAAACTAGCCGGGCGAGGTGGCGGGCGCCTGTAGTCCCAGCTACTCGGGAGGCTGAGGCAGGAGAATGGCATAAACCCGGGAGGCGGAGCTTGCAGTGAGCTGAGATCAGGCCACTGAACTCCCGCCTGGGCGACAGAGCGAGACTCTGTCTCAAAAAAAAAAAAAAAAAAAAAAAAAAAGAAAGGAAAGAACATTTTTCAGTAAACCTGTGTGTCTACAGAAGGAAGTGAGGAGTCTTGGAGGAGCCAGGAGGAGTTGAGCCTGGGGTAAGGGCCTGAGAAAACAGCAATTTGAAAAGGATTAGGAGACGGATAAGAGAGACAAAATGGAAAAGAAACCAGATTAGGTGGTGAGAGTGAAGAGAGCAGGGTGGGATGTGGGAAAGAGAAAGAGGCCTTTCAGGAAGAGTGGATTATATTGGAATTCAGTTTAAGGAGACTGAATAACAGGTGGGGCTTCAGAGGTAAGAAAAGTATTTGGCTGAGCCAGGGTGGTTTCCAGTTACATACATGAAGCAAACCACTAACATATGATCTCCTAAAGTCAAAAAGGTTTGGAGCCAGACAGGAACAGCTAATTTTCTCCATTGACCTAGGTATCTGGAGAAGAGGTCTTGACTCATGAATGACAATGATACCAGGGAAGACTTAGAAAAAAGCCAGGACCAGGTATTAGGAGGGGCAGATGGATGAGATAGAAGCAATATACGAACACACACCCTGTGCCCGAGTAAGTGAGAAATGGAAGTGCATGCTTGTTACTGGCTCTTAGTATCTACCACTTTGTGCCTCAAGGGTTCCTCGTGTGGTAGGACACCTGCATCAACTGGCAGCAGAGCAGAGGAATTAAGAATGTGACCTCTGGCCCAAAGGCTTTAGTTTAAATCCCAGGCTCTACCATTTATAAGCTATGTAACCTTGGACAAGTTATTTAATCTTTACACAGCTCAATTTTTCACCTATGAAATAGCATTAATAATGGAATCTACTTCACTGAATTGCCGTGAGAATTAAATGAGATAATGTTCAGAAGAGTATTAAAGGTATCGATTAACACAAGGAAGGAAAGGAGAGTGTGGTCCCCCTCCTTTACTTTCTGGAAGGGTCAGCAGACAACTGTCAGTACATCAACAACAACTCATGGGAAATGTAACAGGGATAAGTCCTTTATTTGCATTCTTGGCAAAGGAGGAGCCTTGTATTTGTCCTTACCTTAGGAGTAGCGTGTGTCTATGGCAGCCAGTTTCCTGGCAGGATACAAGGGAATTACTCCTCTGCTCCAGTTCAGTGAAGCCTTTGATCCTGGATCATCTTGATTTTTTGAGCACCCAAATAGTAGAATAAGTCAGTTCTCCACATATTCACCATTTGTTCAACTTGTTGAATGCAACGCATTATGAGAAATTTAAAGTAGACATCACGCTTAATGCTACATCCAGCAAAGGCATTCCACTTGACAGTAAACTAGAATGTTCATGTGTTGAATTCTGCGAAGGTAATTTCATGTCAATGATAAGTAAGATAATAGATGGTGCTGAAAGAATTGTGAGGCTGTAACACACTTGAGGTGCTAAGGCAATTGACTAATGGGAGTTAGGCCATTTGAGATATTCTGCCTTGGGTACATTTTAAAGTTATGGATGGATTTATAAGATTGCCATATATCACTTAGCTTGTTCCCTACACAATTCTAAAGTCTTTTACAGAGGATGAGGCCAGAGAATTGTTGGACTCCAACAATATCAGCATTTTGGACAGCTGTTAAACTGGTCCAAAATGGCTAGGCCAGCTTCTGCCAGGTAAGAAAATTACTTCCTGGGTGTGGATTAGGCACTTTTGGGAAGGGATGTTAAATTTTTAAAGTCTTGAATATGTCATCTCTCCCCACCTTTTTTTTAGTCGATACAGCCAAAAGCATTTATGCTTCCTTCAAAGAGTCTGTTTGTAATTGTCTTAAGAACCTCTTGGGGTTATGTACTCAAACAATTAGAAATATTTCCTTAGAGCCAAAATAATGTTTAAAGTGAGTGGTTTTAAGATGGAACCCATGGTGAATATCTCAGAGTCTCTCTTGACCAATTCCTATAGTTAGACTGTTCTTGTGGTATAAATGCTTTCAGCTTCTTGTGGCAAGTCTAGTTCCTTATGAGAGGTTTCTAATGCCCCTTTCAGAGCTGGTGGAAGATTTCTCTCCAAAGGATATATGCAGCACATTCAGCATGTAGCTTCTGTGGATGCCATCTGTGTAATCATTATAATCTTGAGAAGTGCGTGGTGGCCGCCACACAGTGGCAAAAAGCCTCACTGTCGGTATCTTTACTGACTGACAGAGCAGAGCCAGTATTGACTCCCATCTGGCAATCTTAGCCATTTTCTAATTCTGTGCAAAAGGCTGCAGTATCCTCAAATACCTTCCCACGAGCCCTCTGAATACAGCCCATTTCCCAGGCTTGTTTGTCGTGATTGTAAGGTAAACTCTAATAATGCCAGGTGATGTGACTCGCGATGCCCTTCTGTGAGATTTATGTTGAAGTTTTCTGAGTAACCTGTTAAGATGGTGCCACTTTTCATATCCTAACAAGGTGATGTGTGTGAATGCAAGTGCAGATTTCATGGGCATGAATTCTGTTAATAGCAAAATTCTTAGATTGTCGTCAAGAAATTTCAGACTTTTGCAATATAAACAGTATATATTTGCTTCTCTGTACTCTGAGGCTCTACAGCAACTTGACCAACTGTATTAAACTTTCTTCCCTAGGGGCCCTCACAATTCCACTTGAGAAGCCTGTTGAAATAATGTTGAAATGACCAAAAAATAAAATGCAATAAAAATTTGTAAAAAAGGACAATCTACATCAATACTGGAAACTAGAGAGTATTTGCCATTTCCCTGTCAGGTACTCTGAGTGAACTAGTGATGACATAGATGGGATAAAACTGAAACGAGTCATTGTGGGTTGATATACAGCTCTCCTCTATGACAAAGCAGTAAAATGTTCCAGACAAGAGTGAAGTACCTGCCAGAACCTAACTAATACCTACTAAGTGTAGCGGACCATGAAACAGATGGAAGCATTTTCCTTAGAATCTCTTTTTCTTTAAAAAGGCTTATACATTTAGATGTGGCTGCATTGGGAGTTTGTGAGGTTTATGCAAGTGGGCACAGCACAAATGATACAGTACAGCAGTAAAACAAGGTTTCTAGCTGAATACCAGTGACTATTTTCCCTGACATGGAAGGCGACACCAGCAAGAAGGCCTGGACATCTACGCAAGGTAAATAGCCTGGAGAATGGAACAAACAGAAAGCTACATAGAACAAAGCATGGCAGTTCTGCTACACATCTGCTTAGAGACTGTGGCACGGACTTCCCAGGACTCAGACAAGCACTTTCTCACAATTCCTCTGGCTGTTAGATCTTAATATGTAGTACTTCCATCTACACTCTAGCACAAGGTTTGGACAAAGGTTTCTGACCAAGAAGATGAAATGGAGACTGGGAGAGCATCTATACTTCTGCTCTTAGGCAAGTAAGAGGTTAGGAGAGTCAAATTGTCACTCAAAGATAAATAGTAAAGGGCAACAAAAAAGTTTTTCTTCCATAGAAGAGTAAGTAAAAGATAGTACTTAGGAGCCGAGGAACTTTTTTAAAGACAATTTTTTTTGAAATGAAGCAGAAGTAAATGTATAAAATCTACTTGGCGCATCCCATAAAATTTTAGAAACCATGAACTATAAGGAAAGAGGAAATGAAAGATAGGATGACAGAGAAGAGACAGAGAGAATAGAAACTGTCTTATGTGCATAAATAACAAGACAAGAAAATAATATAATAGTACTGTAATAGACAAATGGAAATGTATACTAGAAGCAGGCAGAGCCAACACTGAAGAAAATCAAGTCAGATGTGCCAGTTAATTAAAGTGATTTTACAAAACTCAGAAAAAAGGAAAAAAAAAAAACAGTGCATTTAGAAAGTAAAGTAAAGAAATCCAACACATCGATACTTTATTTTTTATTTTTTGAAACAGAGTCTCCTACAGTCATCCAGGCTGGGTTACAGTCACAGTTCAGTGCAGCTTCCACCTCCCTGGCCCAAGCAATCTTTCCACCTCAACCTCCCAAGTAGCTGAGACCACAGGCACAGGTATGCACCACTATGTCCAGCTAATATTTTATTGCTCAGGCTGGTCTTGAACTTCTGGGCTCAAGTGATCCTCCCGCCTCAGCCTCCCACAGTGCTAGGATTACAGGTGTAAGCCACCATGCCCCCCCAATATTTCATATTCTTGAAGAAGAAGGAAACAAAAGAAAAAGAAGCAATGATTAGGCCTAAAAAGGGGGTAACTTTTTGAAATTTAAGAAGGAAATCAGTGGAATTAGAGACCTTAACATGTGTTTAGCAAAATTAATTAAAAGAGAAAAACAACAAGGCATATTACTGGGAACTTAGGAATTTCAAAATTCAAAATGATTTCCAGAGTCATCCTGTTAGATACTTAGAAATCAATAAAAGTCCGAGTTTTCTTTGATAACTCTAAATACCAGAATAATAGTGAAATTGATGATAAGTGATAATAAAAAATTAAACACTTCCTGGGCATATTTAATACATCAGGTACTGTTCAATATGCTTTCTGCATAATAGGTAATTAAAACTTCACAAGTTTATGACGTAAGTACATATAGTCTCATTTCATAAAATAGTGTTTTAAATAAATCTAAAGAAAAAATAAAATGAAATTAAAAAATACCAGAAAACAAAGAGCAAAGGAATCACAAAGGTATAAAATATCACTGTGAGATAATTCAGACTAGCCATGTTAATTATGACAATAAATATAATTTTAATAACTGTTTTTAAAAACATATAAAATTTAAAAAGTGTAGAACCAAAAAGTAAAACCAAATCTATGCTATCTATAAGAGTGATCTCCCCTGCACTCTAAGTAACTCAGAAATTAAAAACAGAATTGGCAAAAATATTTAAAGTAAATGAAAACAAACAGAAACAAGGATAGAAATGCTATTATTAAAGTAGTTTTTAATGCAAAATAGCCTTAAATGGAATAAAGAGAGTAAGTTCGTATTGAAAAATGGTAACAATGCCTTAAAGTTGATCATCATTACAGTCAACAGAAATATCTCACTATAATTGAAAGATTAACAGTCAAAAAACAAATAAGGATGTAAAGGATTTAAATGGCTTAAAAACAGATGGTTTAACAAATATAACTAATGTTCTGTTTTCTTTTTTTTTTATTTGAGATGGAGTTTCACTCTTGTTGGCAAGACACAAGACAAGGATGTCTACTATCATTGATATTATTCAGTAGTTTTCAGGAATCTCTAGCCAATGCAACATGTCAAGAAAAAAAAATTCAAATGAATAAGTATTATAAAAGAAGAGATTTTCATATGATATGAATTCTCTATGTGGGAAATCCAATGAAATCAACTGAAAAACTATCAAAAATAGAATTCAATAACAAGGTCAGATACAAAACAAGTATTGGAAAAAGTAAAAATGTTTATATATATTATTGATCCTTAGAATGCAATATAAATGAAGCCTTAGTTACTTTAGAAATGTAAAATCTAGGCTGAGCATGGTGGCTCATGCCTGTAATCCCGCACTTAGGGAGGCTGAGGTAGGAGGATGGTTTGAGCTCAAGGGTTTGAGACCAGCTTGGGCAACACAGTGAGACCTCATCTTTTAAAAAAAATACAAAAATTAGCCAGTCTTGGTGCCATGCGCCTGTAGTCCCAGCTGCTTGGGAGGTTGAGGTGGGAAAATTGCTTGAGCCTAGGAGGCTCAGGTTGCAGTGAGCTGAGATCACACTACCACACTCCAACCTAAGTGACAAAGTGACAGATCCTGTCTTGAAAAAAAAAAAAAGGAAAAGAAAAAAAAGAAATGTAAAATGTATATAATTTCTTGAATAAACTTAACAGTAGAAATTAATTAAACTTATTTTAAAATTCATATGGAAAAGTAAATAGAAAGAAAGTCTACTTGAAAAAGAAGCACAAAGAGATGAGACTTTTTAAAAATCAGATATTATTATGCAATCAAGATACAATTATAGAACCTGTTCAAAGAAAAGTAGACCAGTGGAAGTCTAGAGAGTTCAGAAGTAGGGTCATGTGTATGTGGAACATTAATATACAATAGTAGGAGCCCAAGGTATTAGTGGAAAAGGGATAGATTGCAGATAGTGTTAGGAAAAATGTCTTACTGTATAAGGAAACATAGAACATGAGGTATAGAGAGGGACTCCAGATGGATTAATTATGTAAATGTGAAAATCATAAAGCTAATAGAAAAGAATAGGGTAGACTATCTCAGTACTCTAACTGTGGAAAAGTGCAATACTCCAGAATCATGAGGTGGAAAATTGCGATATTTGATTACATCACATTAAAGATTTGTATTCAATGTTGAACACCATTGAGACTAATATCTAGAATATACATGAACCTCATATGAATAAAGAAGTGGATATGAATCCTGATAGGAAAATGATCCAGGGATATATGTAATGGCAATTCATAGAAGAGCAAACCCAAAGGACCAATAAACTTATGAAGAGATATTCAAAATCACTAGTAATCAGATGAATGCAAATTGAAATAACAGTAACATATCTCCGAAGACCTGTCAGATAGATAAAACGGTAGCTGACACTGCTAAGTGTTGGTGGGAGGAAAAAAATATAGGTACACTCAAACACTGCAGTTTGATATATACTGAATAAATTATTCTGTAATCCACTGCTGGTTGGATTACAGAATAATTTAGCTATATGTGTCAAACTGGCAATATCTAACCAAATTAAATAAAGGTATCTCTTATGACCAGTGATTCTACTCTATACAGAACCATAAATGGAAGCATCCTCATTTGTTTCCACTTAAGGCATTGTTTGTGATGTTGAGAAGTTGGAAGTAATCTAGTTATCCCTCACTGGAGGAAGGGATACATAAATGTTGTGACTGCATCCATAGAAATAAATCCATACAGGTTAGAATGAATGAATGACGTGGAGCTGTATACTCACAGTAATATGGACAAATTTTAAAAACATTTCGTGGAGTGAAAAAAAGCAAGAAACAGAATGAAGTTCATATCTCACAATAGAATTTGTAAATTAACAATACATGCCTATAAATAAATACACATTTCATAGAGACACATATAAATACTTGAAAAAGATACAAAAACAAATGACAATTATTGCCTTTGGGGAAAAGAAGGAAAATGGATATGAAGGGAATAAATTAAAAAATAAAGAAGAGAGAAAACTTGCAAGGTAATGTTAAAGAAAGAAGAAAGAAGAAAAAAAGGAGGGAGGGTGGGAAGGGAAGAAGGTCTCTCGTAGTGATGTTCTTCCAGGATTTTCCTAGTCTACCCGGATTCACACGAGCTAACAGTAATCCAGTCAGGGCTCTTTAGCATCAATTACCTCCCTTCCCATGAGAATGTTATCTCAGACTGTGAAAAGGAAAACTGTTTTAGTTTACCAAAAAGGCAGCCCTCTCCTGTGGATTGTAAACTTCTATTTTTAGGAAGTTTGGCCACAGGAATTTAGAAATTTGCCATGCTATCCAGGCCCTGAACCCTCTACCTGTAGGTAACTTGGTTTCTTTAACTTTAGAATCCATCTTAGTTGGTAAAGGGGCATCTGGTTTGGTCTCTGAGATCACACAACCCTGTCTCCTTCAAAGATCACTGTGGCTTGAATAAACCTTCTATTGTCAGGATGACTTCTCTACACAGCCCTTTTTGTACCTTCAGGCCTTGAGATGACAGTGGTATCTGGTGGTAACTAACCCAAGATGATGCATTATTCATTGTTGCATAAGAACAATCATGAAAATTTTGGAAAAGATGAACAAGAAGTGACTTACACCATCAGATACATTTTAGTGCATCCTAAAATCACAGTAATGAAAACCAAGTGATGGCACAAATACAGACAAAGTATGAGAAAGCCCTGTATGTTTGTGCTTTTATTTGTGCATGTATGAATATGAATAAGGGTAACATTTTAAATCAGTGGTTTCAGAATATTTGTTTAATTTTTTGAAACTATAAAATTATATTCCCATGTCATGGCACACACTGAGATAAATTCTAGGTGGATGAAACATGAAATCTAAAATAAACACATAAATAAATAAATGAAGAAAGGAAGAAATTCAGCAAAAATTAACTTGAAATATGGTTGGCAAATTTATGCTTAAGCATAAAACAAATATAGAGACCATAAAGGCAAAGAGTGCTCTATTTGATTATGTAAAAAGTATAGGCCAGGTGCGATGGCTCACGCCTGTAAACCTAGCACTTTGGGAGGCCAAGGACAGGTGGATCGCCTGGCCGCATGGTGAAACCCTGTCTCTACTGAAAATACAAAAATTAGCTGGGCATGGTGGCAGGCGCCTGTAATCCCAGCTACTTGGGAAGCTGAGGCAGGAGAGTCGCTTGAACCCGGGAAGCGGAGGTTACAGTTAGCCCAGGTCGTGCCACTGCACTCCAGCCTGGGTGACAGAGCAAGACTCCATCTCAAAAAAAAAAAAAAAAAAGTATAAAAACAAACTGTCCATATGTTCAATGGTATAAATAAATTTAAAAGGCAAATGTCAAATAAAAAAATATTTGTAATGAATGACTGGTAAAAAACTAGTTATAAAGATTCCCAGCTTCTTTAAAAATAACTTAAAACGTGAACAACTCAATAGAAATGTACAAATTCACTAAAAAATTGCAAATGACCAATCAATTTATGAAAATGCATTTAACCATGCTAATGCTAAAATGAATGTAAATTAAGATAATATAATACCACTGTCACTTGTTGATTTGATGAAAATATAAAACCTAGGGCTGGCAGGGTTTTGAAAAATGAAGTTAAATTATTAAAACTATTTTGGAGGTAATGCAGATATGTATACATGCACATACATATATTTAAACTTTAATTCTATATACAGAATTTTAATCTTTGAATAAATAGTCATAAATATAGGCAAACTTTATGTAAAAAGAAGTTTATGACTACATTACATGTGATACTAGAAGATTGGAAGTAATCTAAATATCTTAAATTGGTAATTAGTTAAATAAAGTAGGGCATATCTATTGGATTGTATAGTATAAAGGCATGTAAAATCTTTTCATGTAACATTTAAAGAAATGAGAAAAAAATTTCCTTTTTGGTTAAGGAAAAGAACAGTTTACAGAGCTTTAATATATTAAGTATCAGCCCAATTAAATATAAAGACATTGTATAATTTCCTTAAATCATAGAAAATAAAAAATCAAGCTATTAAAAATTGTTATCTCTAGGTTATCATAAATACGATCTTTAATGTCTTCTTTGTGTATTTCCTGTATTTTCCTAAAATTCATAAATTATATAAATTAATTTTTATAATCAGAAAAATTTTAATTTTGAAAGGAGCTGTTCCCATTAATTTTGATTCATATAGTGTGACAAAGTCTTGTTGGCTAATCAGTGGGCCATTTTAAATACCAGTTTTGTTTTAGTAAAGAAGCATTGCTGGAGGGCTTTACATTATTTACTTTGTGATTCCCAAATATGTCACCAAATAATTTCCTTAAACTGCAGTGTTGGGCCAAATGGCATATTTTGCTAAATAAGATAATTGTTTCATTAGGCTGACTAGTTTATTGATGATTTTATATATCTGAATGATAATAACATGAAAGGCTCTCTTTTAAAGCTTTTTGTATAGATTACAAAGTGCTGTGTTTTATAACAACCCAGTAATGCAGGTACTATTATTCCCATTATGTAGGTCAAAAATCAGATTCAATTTATGAATGAGGAGCCAGATCACTAACTGATGAAAATGTAAGAAATGGGTATTTTAATCCTAACCATTCATTGCTCTTCTGCTCCACCATACTGACTTGTATAGACACGGGAAGAATAGATCACCTTTCCATATCAAAGTATTGCTGTATTATGTATTATTTGCCAGATTAAAGCAAGGCCCTTTACCCTTCCCCTCAAATTCTCCAGTCTTCCTCTCCTTTCCTCCTTTCCTCTTTCCCTTTCTTTCTTACTTTTATTTTAATGCAGTCTACATCAATTTATTTAGGTACCTTGTATGGATACTTCTGCATAACAGTGGCTGAGTTGAACAGTTGTCAGAGAGACTGGATGGCCAACAAAATCTAAAATACTAACATCAGGTCCTTACAGAAAAAAGTTTGCTGACCTCTACTGTATAGAAAAAGGTTTTTAAAAATAGAAACAAGCAGGCTTTCAGAAAATACCTTGAACCTCCCTGGCATATGTAATAGAGCTGTTCCGTAAAAGAGCTATTTCCCTAAAAAAGCAGCAACACAGTTGTAAACTATCCTCTATAGATTTGGGCTGACAGAACAAAAATGAATTGCTCATTTCCCAGAGGACCTTAGAAGCTATTTGAGCAGGTAGTATATGCCTAAACCAAGAAAAACCATTGACAAGTTTAGCACAGACAGACCTGGGGTTTAGGCAGGTACCTGGGAATGAAGTAGCAGTCAATAAACTTTAACTTGGATTTGAAGAGTTCCCGGATGAAATGGAGACATTACAACAATAAAGAAAAAAGAAAATAAGGATGGTAAAATCCCAGAAGCAGTTTAAGGAGCCACTGGACAGGGCATTAAGCTTAGCAATCTTTATTACCTATAAGTAGGGCATCCCACTCTACCACAATGTGAGATGTGGTTGTAGGAAAGAGCTTGTGTGAGGTCTTATTGTTAGGGTACATCTGAGGAGCATGCAGTCTATTTTGGGTGACTATAGGGGCCAACAATAATACTACTGAAGGAACATGATATTATGTAAGCCCTTAAAACTCTAGGTGTCTGGATGGTTTCAAACTGCATAGAAAGACTCTGGGTGTAGAATCTGAAAGGGAGGATTCAAAACCATGGATGAGCATACTCCAAAATGAGATTAGTAGAGAACTGGTGGGAGAATACTTGGGAGGCCAGGGTGCAGGGAGAGGTGTTTTGGGGATCCATCTAAAGGCAGAGGGTTGCTACAAAGCAGAACATTCGTGAGTGTGCCTAGCCAGGGAAGAGAGACAAAAGCACAGTCCACAGGGAAGGGAGGGTAGGAGATCAAGAAGGACTAGCAAGGTGAAAAAAGGATAGAAATGTGGAAGCTAGGGGGTATGGAGACTGGGACGAACAATGAGGAACAGATGACATGATATCATTTCATGTGGGAGGGAGCTCCCTTTATTTTTCAAAATCTGATTTGCCAGGGTTATAATAGGACATAATGGATTAGAATACACAGTGCTTTCTTTCAAGGAACTTGTAATCTGGGGTTGGGGACGGCTGGATAGAAAACATGTGCACATAAAAATCAACTAATACTACAAAGCAGTAAAACAATCTACAGAATCATAGCAGGTGGTTTAACCCACACAGATGTGAACTGTAAAACATATTTCTTTTTCATTCCTGAATTCCTTTTTAGGAAAATCTCAGATCAGTGATTTAGTTAAAAAATGGTACCTAGGGCAGTAGTTTCCACAAAGGTTATCCTGAGGGTCATATTCAAGTGGCAAAGATAATAAAAAAGGCCATGCACACATTTGCATTTAAAGTGGTATGATTTACATGTTTTTGCATATTCACATGTACTATGCATATGATTATGTTGACTGTATAGTCTGCCCTTATACACAATATTAGAGTTTAATAGGCTGGTGGGAGTCAGTTCTTAAGTGTTCTTGCCTTGATTTCTTCTAATCATTTGTCATTGATCTAGCCATCTTATGGGAAAGGCAAAGAAAAGGTGCATAGGGACTGGGCTGGCAGAGTGTTGAATGTTGACAGGGATTTAAACCAGACCCCAACGTGGAGAGTGCTGGACTCAGTTTATCAGGTTGCTATGTCCCCCAAAAATAAACTAAAGCTATATGTTCTGTGTTAGTGAAAGATTCAGTCAACAATTGTAAAAAATGTACTAATACTATTAATATAATTACCAATTATTTACATCTGTCCATTTTTTTGTCTCTGCCCTGTATGAGTGACATAATGATAAAGAGACAGGGATTAAAAAAAGCAGTCACTGCTTATTGAAATCTTAGTATATACCTGGTACTACCTGTGCCAAGCACTTTACATACAGCCTTTCACTCTATTTGTATAAATAATTAATTACCTAATGAAGTTGGTATTATTGTCTTTATGTTTGAAAAATAAGAGACTTAAAGAGGTTATGTGACTTACTCAAAGTCACACATCTAGTAAGTGTCAGAGCAGGGATTCAATTCACTGATTTATTCATTTAATACATACTGAGTGCCTATGTGCAAGATATTTGTGAGGTACTACCTGTTGGACTCCAGAGTCATGTTAAGTAATTAGAAGAATTACATAATTAGAATAATTATTTTCTGCCTTAAAACTGCTTATCATTTTGGTGTCTCTTCATAAAGAGTCAAACCATTCATCCACTCACTGAAGCCATAAATCCACACAGTCATCTTAGAGTATACCTACTCCATTGACTCCATCATATCCAAATAATCATGCAGACCTGTCAATATCTCACTCTTCCAAGGCCTCCTCCAAATCTGCATTGCCACCAAGGCATCTTTTGCTCATATTACCATATAGCTTTTTCCTTGTTCTCCTTTTCTATAGAGAATGAGTAGCCAGAGATGGCAGGGATGACCAATAGGGGATCGTTCTTTCCCAGTGCTCAACACAGAGGCCTTAACACAACTAGGACTTAATGTTTGTTGAAGAAATTCTTGAATAGAATTCTTACAAGTGAAATTTTGAAAAGTAATTTGTCCTGAGACAGAGACTTATTTAAGTATATGTATACTTTTCTAGGCCAATAGAAAAACGTTTATGGACATATCTAGACATGGTATTTGTAGATGACATTTTCAAATGAGGTACCATTTGGTCAGCAATAGCACTGTGCTGCAAAGAGCCAATGGGTTTAGTCCAGTCTTCTACATAATGTGGTAATTTTATACGGAGGTAGGGGAAAGAATTGTCCCGATTGAGAATGATTCTAAAAAGCACGTTTAGAGAGGCACCAGACTGAGAAAGAAACCTAGATCTTAGAAGCCTCAACAAACCAACTCCAGATACTTTTTGGCAATGAGTTCTACCATTCACACCAGCCTGCTTTCTCCCCCATTCCCCAGTGTAAGATGGACCAGCCATAGTGAATTTAAGTCAAATTAATAAACATTTACTATGGACTGATTGTGTGTCAGGGGAATGGAAAATAAATAATACATAAGCACTGGGGACTGAGAATTAATTAGTGATGCATAAGTAGAATCTCTGCCCCTAAGATGGTAACTGAATACATCAGTCCTTTAATGTTTGTGATGTGCTTTCACATAAACTCTCTGTTGTAAACTCATTTTCCTAACTATTGTCCCCATTTTTTACTGATGAGAAAATAGTCTAGAAACATTAAGTGAATTACTCAATATCACACTACCAATGAAGGTTAAAATCCAGGACTCTGAAACCAAATCTTTGCT
The DNA here is from genome assembly GCF_007565055.1 of Rhinopithecus roxellana. Taxonomy (NCBI): domain Eukaryota; kingdom Metazoa; phylum Chordata; class Mammalia; order Primates; family Cercopithecidae; genus Rhinopithecus; species Rhinopithecus roxellana. The sequence goes on along the minus strand of NC_044556.1, from coordinate 24,737,231 downwards.
CTCATATTATGCTGTCAGGTTGCTGAGGCATTTATTCAGTGACTTTCTAATCCAGCAAATACTTATTGGACATGTAGTGTTTTCTAAGCACTTAGGATATATCAGTGAACAAAAGAGATGGATATCTCTGCTCTCAAGGTGCTTATGTTCTTGGGAAGCCTTAATAAGCTGCAAATCTCCCTTTGTATGGGAAAGCTCTGGCTGCTACACACTGAGGCTTCAAGATTCTTTCCCCTTAAGGACAGAAGCTTACTCTGTGGAACAACTGTCTTCAGGCCCTAACCAGTGTGAATGGCTTCTGGGGCCGCAAGCTTTTGGGTTAGCCATTTTTAACTACATTCCACTGATTTGACTGCACATATCAGTTACTACAAAATTACTTAGAGCACAAGGCTGTTTGCATTTAATTAATTTAACTATAAACACACAATCTTAGGAAAGTTAAGTAGACAAAAACATTTTCATGCATCATAGGCATTTTGCAAACATATACAGTGTAACCTGTTAATTACATTTTCTCTCACAAACCATTTATCTTCTCAAAGCCTTGCCTAGTAACTTGATGCTTCTCTCTTACATTTTTAACTCCTTATGATCTATTTTTCCATGCTGTTTTAAAGCAATTGCCATGTTCCAAATGAGAGGGAATATTATAATAATGTGGTACAATAAAACATCATACAGTGTCTAATTTTAGCCCAAAGACTATGAGAAATCATTCAAATAGTTATAATTTACTTGAACAAAATAATACAATGAATTCCTTCCCAATCAGTATCCTCTCTTTAATTTGAAGGAGGCTCATCAGAAGACCAATGACGGAAATTTCCAAAATTGGATACATATCCGTGTATGTATCAATTGGCATCACCATTTATGCACTCCTAAACTGAATCCTGGGAGTCATCCTCATAGTACCCTTCTGCCTCACTCCCAGTGGACAATCCGTTACTAAAGTTGGCTCAGCTCTAGTCACAGCCATCTAGTGCTCCTTGCCAGCTCCTCTCCACTCCATTCTGATGTTCATCATCTGTTTCAACTACTGCAATACAACTCAATTTCATCTCCTTGTCTCCAAACAGCTACTACAGGAAATAGATGTGTAGCAAGGAATACCACCTTAAGCTCCAGCCATACCAAATTATTTGTGTTTTCCTAAATAAACCCTATTCTTTAAAATCCCTGTGCCTTTGTAAATTCTTCCTTTTGTTTCCTTCTAAAAAAATTCTTTCCTTTTAGTCTGCTTAAAATTCTGCTGCCAGTTTTCATACTCTGATCAGAGGTCACTTCTCTCCTCAAAGAAGCATTTCTTCTCCCCTTCACACTCTTTCCCCTCTTCGCTTGGTCTCAGTGAAAATGGCTCTTCTCCTTTGTTCCGACTCTACCCTGCACTACAATGCTTTACTAGCTACCTTTCTTTGCAAGTTTGTCTTTCTCTACTACAAATGTTAGCTCCTTTGGTAGATGGCATGAGGCATTTATTTCCCCAGCAAATACTAGAGTGTGAATCAATGATTCAGGGAAACCTACAGTGTGACTAAACAGACACCTTCAATACGTAGGCATGTGCCCACTGCTCAGGTGCAGTGTAACTCTGAAGTAGCACAAGAAGCTACAGAAGGCTGTTCCTAAAAAGTGGTGAGATAGGCCGGGCGCGGTGGCTCACGCCTGTAATCCCAGTGCTTTGGGAGGCTGAGATGGGCGAATCACTTGAGGTCAGGAGCTCGAGACCAGCCTGGCCAACATGGTGAAAACCCTTCTCTTACTAAAACTACAAGAATTAGCCGGGTGTGGTGGCAGGCACCTGTAATCACAGCTGCTCAGGAGGCTGAGGCACAAAAATCACTTGAACCCGGGAGGCAGAAGCTGTAGTGAGCCGAGATCGCCCCACTGAACTCCAGCTTAGGTGAAAAAGTGAGATTCCGTCTCAAAAAAAAAAAAAAAAAAAAAAAAAGTGATGAGATGGCAAGATTTGCCAAGCATCTTTTTGCTTCTTTTCTCTTTTGATTCTTTACTGTCCCTTCTTCCCAAACAGATAGGTAAAACATTTCTATCCAAATGATGCTTGCTATGTTTTAGCAAACTAAGAGTTTGTAGAGTTGTAGAGTTTTCAGCACTGGAAGTTTCTCTGCCACCCCTGGATATTTTCTCGAAGTGAGCTACACTGGTACCAGCTGGTGGAAAATGACTTGGTCACAGTGTCTAAACCACAAGCCATGTGCTGTGCCTGCAATTCACATGGGGCTTCTTGACCAATCTCTCCTGCACATACTTGCAAAAATAAATTCCTCAACTTTAATTATTTTATTTTTGTTACTTATACTATTGTGTGTCTTGAATTTGCTTGTATTACTGATGTGTAGGACAAGTTCACTTTTGCCATGAATGATTGCTTAAGATACGCACCCAACTTTTAGAACATAAAATATAAAGTTGATCAAAACATGTGACTTTAATAATTCTTATCAGGCAAAATATACTTGTTTGCACGGCACAGCTCCTGAAACCTATGGCATTTGGCAATAATATGAAAATTGATTTATGTTAATTTAGTGGTGGAAAGAATCTAGGGATAATTTTACTATCCAAGTTATTAAGCTAGGCTCAAACATCTACCTTTAATGGTTTCCTTAATATCTGTTTGATATTTCTTAATAATCAGCCAAGTAGATGCCAACTGGTTTAAGAAAAAAAATAAGGAAAATCAAAATTACAATTAAGAGTTGACTTTACCTAAGGGTAGTGTTTTCTTACATAAATTTGAGAATCATTAAAATGAATCACACTTATGGAGCAAACATTTCGTTAAAAATTATCCTATGTATTGTCACAACTAAGAGAAAGTCACATTAGGTCATCCTTGACTTTGCTCTCATGGTTTGCTCTGCCAGGATTCTCTTTAACCTCAGATCACCTGATGACTGTCTCCACTGTAGCTTTTCGTTAACAACCTTGTCTGCTCCATCATTACTGCAACAGTGGTTCTAGTGTACTGGCGAGTTATTTGTTTATCAATGACCCGTAGATGGACTGTGAGCTCACAGAGGACATCACTCACATGTATAAGACTGTATTTAGCACAGGAGCTCAGCTAGATCTGGTATTTTAAACATTAAAGTCATTATTAGTTACAGAAAATCTGTAGTCTCTATGTACTTGATCAGGGTGTACTATCAGAGTACTATGCATTCTTAGTATTGCCTTCATTGTAGAATTTAACAATCTATTGAAGGTTGATTTACTTCAATATTAGGGAGGTGCCTGCTTCACAGCTACCATCAAACTGAGGAAGTGACCTTTTTCTACTCACTTGCCCCTGCAATGTCTCCATCCCCTGAATCTCTTGCACTGCTGCCTTTATTCTCTAGGAGATGAAATGTGAGGTGGTGCAGGTTCCTAGTTAGGCAATTGGACGCTGGTGTCAGGTGTCTGGTGTCAGGAGTCAGGCGACTCTGCATCCCGCTCTACCACGTACTAGCTTTGTGATTTCAGTGTAGTTACTCGATCTTTCTGTTTTCTCTGACCAGAAACAAAGAGGGGTTAGTTTTGCTCTTCTTTTTGCCTGGGTTTTCTCATTCTTAAAACAAGGTAATGATAGGATTTACCTCATAGGGTTGTGGGAAGCATGAAATGATGTGAGATGTTTAAGTTTCTCAGAAGAGGATCTGACATATGGCAAGTACTTAAGAAATGTTAGTTGTTGCTATTATTTTATACTTCAGTGGTAGAAGGGGTTGTATAAGCCAGTTCTTAGTGTAGGAAAATCTTCCCAATTAGGGTCTAAGCTAAAAAGTTTCTTCAAATACACATAAGTTCTCTGAAACTTTCTGTATCTATAATGTCATTAAAAATACTTCTTGCTACTGGAGGTTAATGCTTTTCTGTTTTATCATTTTATATAATTTTATCACATTATATAGACCCTTCCTACTTTAATTGTGGTCCCTAGACCAGTAGCATCAATATCACATTGGTGCGTGCAGAATTTTAAGACCCGCAGATAGCCTACTAAATTAGAATCTAAATTTTAATAAAAACCACACATGACTTTTGTGCACATTAAAGTTTGAGGGGCAGTGATGAAGACTAGATTGTAGTTTCCTCATCCAAAACAATGAGAATGACCAAAGTACCTACCTCACAGGTTTATTGTGAGAATTAAATACATCACTGTCTGTAAAGCATGTTACACAGTGCCTGGCACACATACCAAATGCCAAAGGCATCTATATACACATTATAATACATATAATGTTGGGAAACGTGGAAGTGAGGATATTGTTCTCTTTTAAATTGGCCACAAAAAACATATGTCTGGTATTTACTCCATTTGCGGTACCATAATTTATGTAGACATCAAAAAACCATAGCATATTCAAAAGACAGTGTGTTGAGGAAAACTCAACTATGTCAGAAGAATGGTTAAAGAAACTAGGAATACATATGCTAGAGAAGTACTTATGGAAGATGATAACTGCCTGCACATTTTTTAAAGGTTCAGACTATTTCTTTATGACCTCAGACAATTAAATAAGGACAAATGAAGGGAAGTTGTAGAAAGATAGATTTCATTCAAAATAAGGAACAGTTCTAATTTTCTTGCAGCTAGATCTGTCCAAAGCAGAATGGACTGTCTTGCAAGAATGTGTTTCCTGCACTAAAAGGTCTAAATAGAGCTTGATGTTCACCTGTTGGGGACAGCAACAGGAATTCATTACCTGGGTGATTCATCACCTGTCTAAGAGGAGCCTCCCAACTCTGAGATGCAATTCTATGAATGATATAACTGATGGGTGCTTAATCTTCATCTAGATTCTGGAAAGTTCAACTTCATCTTATAGATAAGGGAATTAAGACATAGAGCTGTTAATTGGCATGCCTGTGGTTATAATTAGGTGGCTGGTTGGAGCAGGTCTTTGGCCAGAATGCTGATCTTGTGAAATCTGCTCTATTATTTTAACTATGGGTCTTTTTGTTGTGCCCTTATAATCACTAAATTAGTACCAAGCACCAAATACACTAACAGTGACCTCTAGATTTTGATACTTTGGATTCCCTTTTTTTTTTCTTTTTTTTTTTTTTGAGGTAGTTTCTCACTCTGTTGCCCAGGCTGGAGGGCAATGGCACGATCTCGGCTCACTGCAAACTCCACTTCCTGGATTCAAGTGATTCTTCAGCCTCAGCCTCCTGAAGGGATTACAGGAGCCCACCACCACACTAGGCTAATTTTTGTATTTCTAGTACAGATGGGATTTCACCATGTTGGCCAGGCTGGTCTCGAACTCCTGACCTCAGGTGACCCACGTGCCTCGGCCTCCCAGAGTGTTGGAATTACAGGCATGAGCCACCATGCCTGGCCTGGATTTCTCTTTTTTTTTTTTTTTTTTTTTTGAGCTTACCTTGGCTTCTATCTTGGGGAAAAGGCATCCTGAATCTTATAAAGTGCAGTAATTTAGGTTAGTTTTGTGTGGAAAATTTTCCTCTTGGTTGCCATTGATTGGACCTTCACATTATAGCAGAGTCTCTCAAAGCAGAAAGTATTCATTGAACGCTAGTCCTTTGAAATGTTCTCTGAAAAACAAGTTCTGAGGAGAATTACATTTGTAAAACCAGAACACTTAGTTGAGTTACTGATGTTCCACAACGTACAATAGCATATTAAAGATTCTTCGAAGTTCTATAATACAACCACTTGTTTAATTTGTTATCAGAATTTCTTAGGCATTTCACCATTCAGACATTGAGCACCCCACACGTAATTCCCCAATCTCTTATGTAATAAACATTAATACTTTATGAAATCCGTTTTTTTAAATTCTTTTTCTTTTTTTTTTGAGACAGTCTCGCTCTGTCGCCCAGGGTGGAGTGCAATGGCACCATCTCGGCTCACTACAACCTCCACCTCCTGGGTTCAAGCAATTCTCCAGCCTCAGCCTCCTGAAGGGATTACAGGAGCCCACCACCACACCCAGACTAACTTTTGTATTTTTAGTAGAGATGGGATTTCACCATGTTAGCCAGGCTGGTCTCTAACTCCTGACCTCAGGTGACCCATGTGCCTCGGCCTTCCAAATTGCTGGGATTATAGGCGTGAGCCACCGTGCCTGGCCTGGATTTCCTTTTTATTTTTGGAGCTTACCTTGGGAAGGGACTACAGGCTTGCACCACCATGCTTGGCTAATTTATTTTGTAATTTTAGTAGAGACAGGGTCTCACCATGTTAGTCAGGGTGGTCTCGAACCCCAGACCTCAAATGATCCAGCAGCCTCAGCCTCCCAAAGTGCTGGGATTAGAGGCATGAGATACCACGCCTGGCCTATAAATTACTTTTCATGAGACTTTAGCTCTTGTGTCTAGGAAAGTCATAGCAAGGAACTTTGACAATTGGTTACCTAATTTCTTCTGGCTTCTCTGTCTCTCTTAATGGTTCCTTGTTTCTCTTTTCCACATTTCATAAGCAAGAAGAAAGCAGCAGCAAACTTAGCATTTAGTACAATTAGTATGTGAATTGTTCTCTACTGATTTAGTCTTTTCAAACCAAAAGACAATTATCTACTTAACTGTCAAAAGGGAATGGAGCTGCTCCATCTCCTTGTAGCCTTCTAGGTGTTTTCTTCTAGAAATGATGTTATGTTAAATAGGTCTTCCTTTGCCAAAGATATAGAATGCTTATATACAAGGTTTATATATTTCTTCAGTAAGAATTCTATAGGATTGTTCCACATATATCCTGGATCTACTTGGAGCAGTACACACACACACACACACACACACACACACACACACACACACACACATATATTTCTCTTTTCTTTTTCCTAACAATTAGAACCTATGAATGGAGCAGTATATTTTAAAACCAATGTAAATATATGTTAGAGTTGAAAGTTGCTTAATTAAGTAAGAAGTTAAACATCCATCAGGGTTCATTATCACTGAATCATTGCTTCCACTAACAGGAGTATATTCTAGGAGAATTCCAGGCACCAAGACAAGGCCAGTAGGGGTAACACAAGTCAGACTAGCAGCATGATAAGATCAAACTCCTTAATCTGACCTACACTAAGGTGAAGAAATATGACAGAATGATTGTCTCGTCTTTCATGGGCAACAATTGGTCTAGTGAACCTGAGACAGCAAAGGGCAAAACTGAAAATGAAATAAAAACTAACTGACAATCTGCTGTGTGTCAGATACTTCCACACGTGTTTTCTCATTTAAAGCCTCACAATAAGGCTATGAAGAAGGTTGAGTTCTCATTTTATAGATGAGGTAGTTGAGGTTCAGAGAAGTTGAGTGACTTACTCATCACACAGCTAATTGATTGCTAAGCTGATATTCAAACTTGGATGCTGTGATTTTCAATGTCGGTTCATTCCTGTTACACTCAAAGTGCTGGAATTTGCAAATCCAGCAAACCTTATCCCTGAGACTGACTAGACAACAAACAGAAAGGTAGAATCTTCTAAACAAGTGCTCACTCTCAATTATTTCAATAACTTAGTAGACAACATTCCAGGTGGATAATGCCAGAAACCAAATTTCTGAATGGAAAAGAGGCAGCATTTTAGATGCAAATGAATCCTAGAGCCCTGTGTGTGGTCAGACTTAGCACCACAGTTCCCCTGTCTCCTTAGAGAAGCAACACAGCAAGGAAGGCAACGTGAGGATTCCAAGTTGCTAACAGAATGAACTAATCAGCATATATATGTACTCCGTATTATGTTCGTGTGGCCAAGTGTGTGGGGTGGGGGCTGAAGAACTCAGAGACTACAGAGTTGGAAGAACTACCATTCCATGTCAGCATGAGGACAAAGGATGAAGGGATTGGCTGTGATCGAAGTGTCAATAGTTAGAGCTGTAATCACAACTTCAGGAGAGATCAGCACCTACTGTACAAGAGGATTTAAAAATCCAATAATTGAAGCTAAATGGAGCTGCTATACTGAACAGTGGCATAAAGCCATGGTTTACTGGCAACATAGAACATCATTGCATAATGGCTGAACACGACCAGCATGCTGCGTCAGGCAGCGTGAAGCCCAGCCTGCAAAAAGCCAGAGAGAGGTTTTGAAGTGATTGACCAAGTTATATGATTTGCAGGTGCTTTTGTGTACCATTTCACTCGTTGGTAACTTATTCAGAAGATAGAGAAGGCTTGAACCCAAGCTGGCAATTATGCCACTGATTTTGAGTTTGGAAAGAAGCCATAAAGGGGTCACAACATGGTCTGGAATCTACAGGTGACTTCCAATTTGTCTTTAAAAAGGGAATTCAAGGGAAAACTCAGTAAGCATTTTAAATCACTTTTGTGTGATCATATGTAACGAACAGGTGGCTTACTGTAGAATTTATTTAAAGTATGATGGCATGTGAGTGTGTGCCTATGTGTGTGTGTGTTTCCTCAAAAACATACAGGAATTATTGAAATGAATGGCATGTAGTCCTGTTCTGGGCTGTAGCTGGCACGCCAGAAACGACAATGCCATCGCTGTTACCACATTCTTTGCCTCAGAAGGGGAACAAATGAGCTTCTGTTGTTAAAGCCACTCCTTCCTGAATCACCATTTCACTCTCTCTCTTTTCTGCTGCCTGTCATATAAAGCCGTTTTAATTTAAAAAGCAAAATAAAAGACAGCTATTTTAAGGCAAAATATTAAATATGAGAGTGATTTGAGCTCTGGGTTTGTTTTTTAAAATTAAAATAGAGAGCCAGTGTGTGGGTATTGTAAACAGGCGAAGCTTTAGCTCTCCCTACAGGCTTTTGTTACAGTAGCTGTCTAAGAGGAAGAGAATATTGGAAGCTGAAATATCCCAAAGTGTTCACCAAAGAGAATGATTTCCTTTGTCCAAGACAGAGTCACAAGCTGTTACCTGGGTCAACAGTGAGACCGTGCAAATGACACTTTATCACATTATTGAGGCTACAGAGTCTTTTTTTTCTTTAGTGATTCTCAGCTTTTCATTGGAAAAAAAGGAGAATAATAATAATAAAAAAGGAACAATAATGACACAATCCCAGAAATGCTGATGCTGCTTTCCAGTTTGCCATGGTCTTTCCATAGCTTGGCTTTTGAGACTAAGGGTTACACTGAGGCTTCTGATTTGCGGTTGGACTCAGTATGGATTCCAAGTGGAATTACTGCAGAATGATAATCTATTAGCATAAACCCTTGCTAAAAAACAGATCAACAGTGAAGATTCTCAGTGAGCCTCTTATCTTAATAGTCACACATCAGCGACATGGATACCATCTAAGAAATGTGTCGTTAGGCCATTTTGTCATTGTGCAAACATCATGGAGTGCAGTAACAGAAACCTACATGGTATAGCCTACACACACCTCGGCTAGATGGTACACCCTATTTCTCCTAGGCTACAAACCTGTATAGCATGCTACTGTACTGAACACTGCAGGCAGTTGTAACAAAACAGTAAGTATTTGAGTATCCAAACACATAAAAACATAGAAAAAGTACAGTAAGAGTAGCTGTAACCCCAGCTACTCTGGAGGCTGAGGCAGGAGAATCGCTTGAACCCGAGAGGTGGAGGTTGCCCTGAGCTGAGATCACGCCATTGCACTCCAGCCTGGGTGACAGAGGGAGACTCTGTCTCAAAAAAAAAAAAAAAAAAAAAACTAAAAAATGGTATGCTTGTATGGGGCGTTTACCATGAATGGAGATAGCAGGACTGGAAGTTGCTCTGGATGAGTCAATGAGTGAGTGGTGAGTGAATGGGAAGGATCTAGGACATTTCTGCACACTACTGTAGACTTTCTACACACTGTGTAGTTAGGCTGCACTAAATTTGTGAACCAATATTTTTCTTTCTTCAATAATGAATTAGCTATAGCTTACTGCAACTTTTTTATTTTATAAACTTTTTGATTTTTAAAAGCTTTTTATTCTTTTATGATTATACTACTTAAAACACACATTGGACAGTTTTACAAAAATATTTTCTTTCTTTATATCTTTATTCTATAAGCTTCATTCTAGTTTAAAAATTATTTCTTTATTTTTTAAACTTTTTTGTTAAAAGCTAAGACGCAAACACACACAATAGCCTAAGAGAATCAGGATCATCAGTATCACTGTCTTCCACCTCCGTATCTTGTCCCACTGGAAGGTTTTCAGAGGCAATAACACACATTGAGCTGTCCTCTCCTATGATAACAACGCCTTCTTTCTTCTGAAATGTCTCCCAAAGGACGTACCTGAGGCTCTTTTACACTTAATTTTTTTAATCAGTAAAAGGAGTACACTCTAAAATAATGACGAAAGTATAGTACAATAAACACATAAACCAGTAACATAGCTGTTTACTTTCATTACTAAGTATTATGTACTCTATATAATTGTATGTGCTAGACTTTCAGATGACTGGCAGCTCAGGAGGTTTGTTTACATCAGCATCACTGCAAACAGGTGAGTAAAGTGTCGCACTATGACATTATGATGACTACGACATCACCAAGCAATCACTTTTTCAGCTCCATTATAAACTTATGGGACCACTGTTTTATATGTGGCCCCTCATTGACTCAAACATAGTTATGTGGTGCATGACTGACTGTATAAAAAATAAAAACCAATTTCATAAGCACACTTTGGCCCACACCCCAAACCCAAAGGGAAAACTGTCTCCATATACTTTTCAGTGTAGCACCCGTGGTGCATTGAATCAATAATAACAATCGATAACAATAATCAGCAATCTGTAATAATAACAGCCATCATTCATTAATTATTTGCCCTTGCTCTCAGCTACACATTTTGCTGAATAATTTTGCTTAGTACTCACAATAACGCAAATACGTAGATGTGATTATCCTCTTTCACAGATGAACAATCCAGTTCAGAAATCAAGCAACTTGCCGAAAGTCAGTCACCCAGCGAATTCGGGCTGGAAGCAGAACTCAAACCCTGGACTGTCTGACTGCGGAGCCTAGCCCTTTATCCAATCTGCTGTACTGTATTATCTTTGTTAACTATTATATTATACCGCTTCTGTTTTGTTTTGTTAAAAAGGTATCTCTAGATATCAATTTAGCAGACATCGTTGCTTTTCAACAAGTACATTTAGTATTTGTGGAGTGCTAGAAATGAGCAAAGTATTTAACAGACACATAAAAAATTGCTAGGAGAAATCTGGCAGATGAGAAACATACAAAGTAGGACTACGGAATATGGATGAGTCAGATAAAGAAATAACTCAAAAGAAGGTGAGGGGAAGTAAGCTATTGAATTAAATAGGACATCCTGGATAACACCACCAGTGAGAGGGGTGAGGGGCACCAAAGATGTTATGATGAGAGGAGTCAGTATGGGGATAGACTGAAATAATGAATAATAGAGAAAAGACAAAGAAGAATTCTGTTTGAATTTTTTAAGGTTAGAAATTAGGGGAGAATATTCAACCTTCCAATGTTCATTTATTCCACAAACATTCCTTAAGTGCCAATTATAAAAATAGTAATTGTTTCATGCCTTTTGGTGACAGAGATTGAGGAAGAAAAACAGACATATAAACAATAACATGTCATGAGTGCTATGATAGGACTCGTGCAAGGTATAGTGAGGTAAAGAGGAAAGACTCATTAAAATTCTAGAGAGAATGCCAGTTAACTTGTACGTTTCATAGAAAATGCAACAATTTAATAGACTCGAAAGATAAGGAAGCTTTTGCCAGGTGAACTGGAGAAGTGATATGGGAAAACAAAGATATTTCGGGGAGGAAACGGGATGTGCAAAGGCATGAAGCCATGGGTCATGGGGGATCTGTGAGTAGTTCTGAACAGCTGAATGAAGCATTAGGATTTAAGGAGACTGTGCAGAGATGTAAGCCTAGAGAAGTAAGTGGGGTCAAAGTCATGGGGACTTTAAATGGGGAGCTGGTGCTGAGAAGTCACTGAAGAGACTATGAAAGACATTCATCATTTAAAAATCACCCTGGTAGCAATGTGGCAAATGAGTAAGGGGGCTAAAGCTGAAGACAGGAAGACAAGGTAGGAAGCTGTGCAGTACATGGTTGTAATAGGGAGAGAAACAGGTAGATAAATTCAACAGATCGAGCAAGTAGAATTTATGACTGTGTACTGGGAGTGATTCTGCACCATATTTTGTAATTAAGCAATGGATGTTAGAATTGTGAATAAAAGGATGACCCTGCCACTTCCATATAGAAAAAGAACAACTGGCTAATTTTACACAAATGTTATTTTTCAACTTCTCTACTGTCTAGTGGTTAATACAGCTCTGGGTTTAAAATATTCCTACTTTTTCAAATCTATCCACATCTCGTACAATCAGAATTTTTGATACTTAACAGAATCTCAGTAGTTCTCTAGTCCCAAGCTTCTTCTCTATTGTCTCACCACATAGATAAATAATTTAAAGATGAAACTACTTGTCAAGGGCAACACAGTAAATTAGAGGCAGGGTCATGACTAGAACCAGGTGACCTTACGCCCAGGCCACACTGTGTGTCCCTTAAACACGGACCATATGGTACATTTCTGCTTGGACTCAGTTCCAGGAAAGATTATATCTATTCAGATGATTTTTGGGCTTCCGTAGTTGTCAGAAAATTTACATTCAAATTTAATATTCAGGTGCTATAATTTGCTCAACATGAGTGACTGAAAGCATCTATCTCTCGTGTTCTATTCTCTCTTTTTTTTTTTTTTTTTTTTTTTTGTTTTTGAGACAGAGTCTCGCTCTGTCGCCCAGGCTGTAGTGCGGTGGTGCGATTTCTGCTCACTGCAAGCTCCGCCTCCCGAATTCACGCCGTTCTCCTGCCTCAGCCTCCCGAGTAGCTGGGACTACAGGCGCCCACCACCACGCCCAGCCAATTTTTTTATGTTTTTAGTAGAGACGGGGTTTCACCCTGTGAGCCAGGATGGTCTCAATCTCCTGACCTCGTGATTAGCCCACCTCAGCCTCCCAAAGTGCTGGGATCACAGGCGTGAGCCACTGCGCCCGGCTATTCTTAAGTACCTTACCTTGCATTGCATTTTAAACTGCTGGCCACCTTTATGTCCTTTAGGATGGTTGATGGGAGTAAATTTATTCACTGTAAGTAAATAAATTTCTCAGCAATTAGTTTTCTTCTCAGCAGGAATATAACTCTATCTTTTATGTTTATGTCCAACAATCTCATCATGATATTTTTGTGAGGTGGGAATATAAAAATTTCAGGGGACTTTTCCATAATCAGGAGAGAAGTCTGTTTAGGATGAACAAGTAGAAGCATTCGTGGAGTCGTGGCTCTGTAAAAGCTCTTTTGAAGCTGTGTTTATCTTTGTTGAAATATCACCAGGCAAGCCTCTTTATCCTAATGGCACTTGCTGCATATTTTGCTATCCCAGCTTCTGCAGTCTCCCACGGAGTCTTTACTAGAAGATTATCTCGATAATTCAGTCGTGCATCCTTCTCCCCACTCCCAGTTCAAATATTTTTACTTTGATTAAATTAAAACAATCACAGGAAAGTATATAAAAGTGTAGAAACCTAGTACTTAACCTATACCATTTAAAAATGGTCTAATAATATAGCTGCAGGAAAAGCATAGCAGTTCAAGCTATAACGAAAACAAAGGAAAGCAGTCTTACCAAGAAGATGTGATACATGATGAGACTTTTCTGCTGGAGGCAAGTGAAAACTTTGCCTGTAATATGTGTTGTAAGGCTAAGTCCTAGAATGAAGACTGGAAAACCTTCTTTTGTGAGTGGGTGGAGACTGAGGGCAGGGAGGAGAAGAGTAACCTCTATTGTATGTTCAGCACGGTATGCATTAGCTGGTTCTGGCCATTCCAAGTGAAAGTCATAGAAAAAGTTGTGTGGGAGAGACAGGCCTGTGATAGCCAGAGAAAATACAGAATAAATAAGTAACTTTATAAATGGCATCATGTGCTGAGTTTACTTTATAAACTGATAGTCAGGACTTAGGGACTTGGGGTTTAATGAGTCTGCATGTATTATTGATGGCAATAGAAATAACTACTTGAGATTAGAATTAATTCTTGGATATAAAGTCACTGTAACCATAGTAAATATTCGTTGATTTTACATGTAGTATAAGGAAGAGTTGGATTCTTTTGGAAATTGCATTTGCTCTCTGCTATGGTTGTGGCTTGGGTGGTAGCCTGAACTTCAAATTAAGCAGAAAGCATATCTTCATATCTTTAGTGCTTTAAAAATTTTTTTTTTTTTGACTGTGGCCCAGTACCTTTAATTTCACAACTTATTAAAACTATACACGTAACAAACGCATAAAAGTAAAACAAAATTTCAGGAAACAATACTGTTACTAAATGTAATACATTTGGATTTTTTTCTCTTCTATTCTTTTATGATCTATTACTTTTATTAAAATCTTGGTGCAAACCTCTAAATGGATTTCAAGACTCACCAATGGGTTGCACTCAGCAGTCTGAAAATCACTGCCTAAGGTGACTGTTGTAAAATCAGTCAACTCAACTAAACCAGAGAATCTACTTGATCTGAAAGGTAGAAAACTAAACAGATGTAGGATGGTCCCTCTTGATCATACGAAAGCAGAAGCAAGAAGTATTTGATGGTAGGAAACTACAGAGAAGAAATTCTTAGTGGGAGATTTATTAGCTTTGTGGTCCAGGACACATCATTCTCAGAGTCAGTATTCTACTTGATGATAGAAAACCCAGAGAGAGGAGGGAAACAATATTATTTTTCTAATAAAATATTGAATTGCTATTAATATGATTTTCTATTGCAATTATAATCTGTTGTAAGCCTGCTCTGCAGGGACTGAGCCTAATTCTCTCTTATGCAGAGCCTGGCATCCTGTTGGCAGCCAGCGCATGTTTATTATGGGTAATAACAATAATAATACTAATAATGATAACTTGGTGATTAGAATCATTTGCAGTAACATCCAAAGCTAGGATTATAAGAACTTCTTTCCTATAGCTTTTACTTTTATTCTCCGTAGTTTATATTTTTTCCAATCATAAAAATACTTTCCTTATTTCCCTTCTGATTTAGTCTATTTGGCAAACATTAATGTTTTTGAGCATTTTTTTTTTTTCCTTATGGACCTCAAAATTAAATGTCTTCCCATTTGACTCCTTGTGTGTCTTACCAGAATTGCTGATGAGGTCAACACAGCTAGAACAGGGAGATTCATTTGTTAACTGTTGCTGCAGAAGCCACAAAGAGAGCACAAAAGCTCACAGAACATCATTTTGGTGTTCTTTCTATAACAACAGCGTAAGTTACTTAATTTTCCCAAATGTTCAGTGATTAACTTATTTTTTAAAATGAAGAAACAGGAAAATTAAAATAAAATAAGACAGTGTGTGCTTTTTTCTCAGACTTTACCAAATTTTACTTTCAAATTAAGGCTCTAATGCAGCAGGGGTATAAACAGAGAGAGGGGATGAGGGAAGTAACTACCTGCCAGTGGGAGGATAGGGATGCTTGAGAAATAAATGTAACAGTAGGAAAGGGAAGAGAAAACCTGGTGGTAAGGTAGACAGAGTGATGGGAGAAAGTATGAAGGAAGCCTTAAATATGGCCACAGCAATAGATAGGTGACCTGAGTACCAATCCAGGGAAAAGGGATAGAATAGAAGTAGAAAGGAATGGACTGTTAGTAATGGGATAGGGAATTCCAAATAGGGAGAAAGGAAAGGAGATGTAGAGAGAGATGGGCTTTCTGGCTGTGCCAGAAAAAGGCTGTGCCAAAAAGATGGGTTGATACCATCTTTTATAACAAGGAGACTAAATTAGTAGCTATTTGCTTACCTTCAAAGTTTTTTCCCCCTTACATTAATTATATGTATAAAATAACTTTAGGCCAGGTTCAGTGGCTCATATCTGTAATCCCAGCACTTTGGGAGGCCAAGACAGGTGGATCATCTGAGGTCAGGAGTTTGAGACCAACCTGGTTAACATGGTGAAACCTCGTCTCTACTAAAAATACAGAAATTAGCCTGGTGTGGTGGTACACACCTGTAGTCCCAGCTACTCGGGAGGCTGAGACAGGAGAACTGCTTGAACGTGAGAGATGCAGGTTGCAATGAGCCAAGATGGTGCCACTGCACTCCAGCCTGGGTAACAGAGGGAGACTCCATCTCAGAAAAAAAAAAAAAAATTAAATCAAATTAATTTGGCCGGGCATGGTGGCTCACGCCTGTAATCCCAGCATTTTGGGAGGCCGAGGCGGGCAGATCACAAGGTCAGGAGATCGAGACCATCCTGGTGAACACGGTGAAACCGTTTCTACGAAAAATACAAAAAATTAGCCCGGCGTGGTGGCGGGCACCTGTAGTCCCAGCTACTCGAGAGGCTGAGGCAGGAGAATGGTGTGAACCCGGGAGGTGGAGGTTGCAGTGAGCTGAGATCGCGCCACTGCACTCCAGCCTGGGTGACAGAGCCAGACTTTGTCTAAAATAAATACATAAATAAATAAATAAATTAAATTAATTTCCTTACCTGAGTAAGCCTGAATAAGTATGTTGTGCTTCAAGAATTTTACACATAGGGCCGAGCGTGGTAACTCACGCCTGTAATCCCAGCACTTTGGGAGGCCGAGGTGGGTGGATCATGAGGTTAGGGTTTCGAGATTAGCCTGACCAACATGGTGAAACCTCATCTCTACTCAAAATACAAAAATTAGCTGGGCGTGGTGGCGGGTGCCTGTAATCCCAGCTACTCAGGAGGCTGAGGCAGGAGAATGGCTTGAACCCGGGAGGTGGAGCTTGCAATGAGCTGAGATCACACCACTGCACTCCAGCCTGGGTGACAGAGCGAGACTCCATCTCAAAAAAAGAAAAAAGAAAAAGAATTTTACACATTTTAATATTATGCCCAATTTATGCACAATGTTGTCATTCACTCCCAAATAGTACTGTCCCACCAAATTTATTCCTTTTTAAAACCTGCATAAATTTAATTTTGTTGTTGTTGTTGTTGGAGATGGAGTCTCGCTCTGTCGCCCAGGCTGGAGTGCAGTGGTGCGATCTCGGTTCACTGCAAGCTCCGCCCCCCGGGTTCACACCATTCTCCTGCCTCAGCCTCCGGAGTAGCTGGGACTACAGGCGCCCGCCACCACGCCGGGCTAATTTTTTGTAGTTTTAGTAGAAACGGGGTTTCACTGTGTTAACCAAGATGGTCTCAATCTCCTGACCTCATGATCCACCCGCCTCGGCCTCCCGAAGTGCTGGGATTACAGGCGCAAGCCACCGCACCCAGGCAATTTAAATTTATTCTTAATTAAGTCTATTAACTATGGCTTTCCCTCTTAGTTGATACCACATTCAATTAAAATTCAGGTTATTTAGTGGACGAATCAGTCTTTCCTATTTATGTTTTTACAGAATGGGAGATCTGGTCCAAGCCATGGCATGGATTAAGGCAGTGTAGGGTATAAGGCTTAGGACAACTGACTCCAATCTTGGCTTCATCCCTGTCTAGTTGTGGCACTTTTAACAGTTTCCTCATTTGTAAAATAGAGGTAATAATATCAAACTCAGAGGGTTATTGTGGGGATTAAAATAACAATGATGAAAGCAACATCTTTAGCATAACTTAGCACATCACAAGAGGCCAGTAAAACAGTTACCTGTTGTTATACATTCATTAGAAGACTTCGGGGGAGGGTATTTATTAAGATAGAAGAAACAGCTAGGAGATTGCAGTTTATTTTACTTTTTAAATTAGGTACATCTGAGACATGTGTGCATTGTGGCACCTGTCTCACAGATCCGATAAGGAGGGTTGAGGAGGTTAAGGTAGAGCGGAGTAAGTAGTCACTATCACAGGCAACATCTGCATCACTGCTTTCTCATACTCATCAGATATAAAAAGCCGAGTTAAACACCATGACATCTACTGCTCTTTATGTTAAATAAACCGAGGCCTTCCATAAATTAAAATGATTTTATTATGCAGTGTGACACAGGGTTATCCAATATGCCAGAGAGGTGCAACTGAGTCTGTTGTCAGGGGAAAGTGCAGGTAGGCTGTGTTCAAAGCTGCAAGTATCGTGTCAAAAAAGTAGAAGCCCTCTCTGTTTAGTAAATGCATTTGCTGAGCCCTAATAAACTAAGAATGGAAAAAGGTTAATTGACAAAATGATACTTGTCTAATGCTGTCCCAAGCACTGCACTCAGGCAGATGTGTGCGACAGGGATCCTGCTGTGCTGACAGGGATGATTATCATGACTGACGCTTTTTGCCCTCAAGGGTGTGTGACTTCTAGAAGCGTGTCACCCTGGAATCTCACTGTTGTGCTAGAGCCAATCCAAGAAGGTTTACAAAACAGGCAAGCCAAAGGACAATGCAGTTTATACTTAAGTGTGGTAAGGCAAGGCCACAGACTGGCATGAGTTTCAAATGTTGCGGTTGAAATTCCACTTTGCATTCACTACTTTCATTTACTGAATAACCCATGTGCCAGGCACTGTGTAAGAGCTCTGTCCCTACAGCTTATTTTATTCCCACAAAGATTCAGTGAGTTATGTGTTAGTCTCCTACAGATACAAATAGTGAAACAGAAGCCATCACAATACTGTGATTACATTATGCTTTCAGTTTCCCAAAGCAATTGATTGTATCAATATATTAATCCAACTTTTTCTTTTTCGTGGCTTGTTGACTAATTTACTGATACAGCTAGGGTCCTAGACATGGTGTCTGATTCAGCTTAGCAAATAGAAAAGGATTCCCTTAAACCTGTTGCTGTGATTTCCACTGAAACTATGAAGGGCAGCCACTTAACTTTCCAACTGAAGAGGATGGGGAAACCCACACTTTTGCTTTTCTAATTCTTAGGAGCTAGACGGAAATTCCCTGGGAAGAGCAACATATCTGATATGGAGCTTAGAGGAGATGGTGTTGTAGGGGAGAAAAAATAATTTTCTCCTCTACCCTTCATGAGAGCACAGTTGGGACTCCCTGTAACAAGAAACAGATTTAAAAGAGAAAAACAAATAGAAGTATAATAGCATGTGTATTTCCTTTATACGTTGAAGATAACGCAGAGAATTTAGTGCATCTCCAGATCTCAAATAATTGTCTCACACGCCAGGCTTAAAATTTTGTTTCTCTGAAACAAAGAAAGAAGAAGGTAGGGAAAAGCTTGGTTAACCATAAATCAAGGGTAGGGTTTATTGTGAAGATTGAAGTCCCTGACTTTATTTTCCATTGATTGAGACTCTAGTGATTTAGTCTTCCCTCACTTCCTGGTGCAGAGAGGGAGACACACTCACAAATGGAGATTTTCTTGGTAGATGTAAATTTTGCCTACGAAAGGGCAGCTTCTCAAAGCTTCTCTTATGTCTGTGGCTTCTTAAAATAACCAGCTCAAAATAATCCATATGCCAAAAAGGCATATTTTGTGTGGCATATTCTGGTTTTCTACAGTCGTATTGTGGGGGGAGTGTCCTGAACCTCATCAGTGCTGTGGCTCTGTAACTGTCTGATGGTTGAAATAAGAACAAATCAAATAGCAAACCTACATATGAATGCGTACATTAAAGTGACACATAGTACCTTTCATAAGTAGTTATCTGCCTGTTGGGCCCTACTGGAAAGAAGGGAATAATCATGATTTTTTTCAAAACTACTAGGGCTGTTAGCTGTGATATAAACTAAACAGAATAACAAAAACCCTTTCCAAGTAGAAACTAGTTCTATTTTCATAGTCATCAGAGCAAGGCTCTTAAAACCTAAATGCCTCACAAGTACCTTCTAATGGGTTTATTGCTTTGTTTATTCTGCTTAGAGCAAGTCAGGGGGCAATTTGCAATTTGCATCATTAAACATCTTTTTTGAAAGTGTGTTGACATTTCAGTTTCTGGTTTTGAAGTGCATTAAACAGCTCTCTTAATGTGCGCAGTGGTCATCTGTCCAGACACTGTGGACACATAAGCATTGTCACATTCCAACACAGGTTGTCACATGTATGGATACATCTACCCACATTAATATGCCTGCCTTCCCAAATGCACATTAGCTGAGGTTATTTTGATCCCTTTTGCCTAAGCATCTCTAGATGTTACTTTCAGATACATCAGACATAATGGTTCACCTTAGGTCTTTCTAATCAGTAGGTGAATATTTGCTTTATTCTTAAATATTCTTCTTTTAAGTCAGACATCTTTTTTTGAATTTCCTTTCCTCCAACATACTAATGACAAAATTCTCCACGTTTCTCCATACAATTGGACATATCTCCCAGAGTGTTCACTTTCCCCAAGCACTCTTCCAAGAATCATTTTCTGAGTTCCCTTTAGACGAACTAAAGGGCTCCTCCAGGTAATAAAACACGACTAGGAACACAGAAAAAAATCAAAATGCACATTAAGATGCATAAAGTAGTCATCGGTAAAAAGAAAATTAAAGAAATTGTGTTGGTCATTTTATTGTCCCTTGATTTGAACACATATCCTGTGTAGTATATATAGTTCGGATTTTTTTTTTTTTTTTTTTTTTTGAGACAGAGTCTCTCTCTGTCGCCTAGGCTAGAGTGCAGTGGCACGATCTCGGCTCACTGCAACCTCCACCTCCCGGGTTCAAGCAATTCTCTGCCTCAGCCTCCGAGTAGCTGGGATTACAGGCGCCCACCACCATGCCGGGCTAATTTTTTTGTATTTTTAGTAGAGACGGGGTTTCACCATGTTGGCCAGGCTGATCTTGAACTCCTGACCTTGTGATCCACCCACCTCAGCCTCCCAAAGTGCTGGGATTACAGGCGTGAGCCACCGTGCCTGGCTTATAGTTCAGATTGTAACATAAACTCCTTGAGTTACAGTTTTTCTCTGTTTCCATTGAATAGTGAAGAGACTTAGTTGTCAGAGCTCTTTGCCCCCAGTCTTGAGAACAGAATGGAGGAGGAAAAGTACACATAATTAAAGATCTGTCACCAATGCCCTAGGAACTGGAACAAGTGGACAAGCCATTTGCCTTCTCTGAGGTTCCGTTTCCCCAGAAAATACGTACATGCATACATACATAAACAAATAATAAATTTTGTGATTTGTGTGTTGTCAAAGCAAAATTGCATTGAACAAAACAGGCAAGGAAGATTATTAAAGGCTATTGCAATAAGGGATAGAGACCAGAATAGTCTTCATGAACTCAACTCTTCTGAAAGAAAGCCTAGGAGGGTTTTTAGGAGCTGGCGCGGGGGCATTCCTAAGCCATCTGTTTGCTAACTGGCCTTGGCCAAAGGAAAAGTAAACTTTCTCTCATACTTTCATGTCAAGGGGTAGTTTTACAACTGTGAGCAACTACCCTAGGAAGTTGGGCTCTTATCCTCCCACAGAAACTGGGAGGGTGGGGCAAATATATTTTCTTTGATATTTACACTTGAAAGAGATGGCTCCTGAGCCCTTGGGAAAGACGTTCTTGGGTTGTAAAACTGGTAAGAGGAGTTTATAAAGATTTACATCTCAAAGGGGTGGAAAAAGAATTTACAAGGTTTCTAAAGTAAATGCTGTAAGAAAGAGAGGTTGGGGGCCTTGAAGAAACCCATCTAAAGCTTTGTTAGACACCCACTGACCACGAGGGCTTTAATGATTCCCTTTAATCAAAATGAGGGGAACCATGAAGGCCCTCTGGGTCAGTGGGTGTGTTTGAGGGTGGGAAGGAAAATTGTGGACAAGATCAATGTTCTCCTTTCTGAGCTTTGATTCCATTAAGTCTCTCATGTGTTAGGGTAAAGTGTGATCAAAACCAAGGAAGAAGGGTCCCTTTGTGAAACGTGTGGGCCAAGCCGAGCCCTGCAGGGCATGTTTTCTTCTTACTATGGCCTTCCAGGTGCCCCCAGCTTTGTCCCTGAGTTGTCTCCACCACCCCACCACAGTACCGGCATGCTCAATCCCGCAGGTGGCCTAGTGTGGAGGAAGGCTGTGAGGGCGGGAGCAAAATAACCACTTGCTGCTTTAGCATCACCTGAGGAAATTTCTAGAAATGTAAAAACTCAGGCCTCACCCCAGACCCACTAAGTCAGAATCTGCATCGCAACAAAATCCCTGGGTGATTCGCAGGTACATTACAATTTTGGAACAGAGGATCCTGTAAACAAAACCTGTCAGGAAGTGGCACACCCATGACACCTACCATTAAGCAAGAAAGACAGGGAATTCACTGAAATGCCCATACTCAAGGTGGCTATCACTAAGCCAAGAAATGACTGACTTGAGAGACAAGCCATCTTCCTCAGGTTAAGAGTTTTGAATCAGTTTGGGGAAACTTATCCTCCTTCTCACAAATAACCAACAATTTTACTTTTCCAGTTTTTCCCTCTGGTTTCCTGCCCCTTTCATTAGAACCTCCCTCTTTCCACTGTGTCGCTGTTGATACGTAGAATCATCCTTTAGCTATGCCCAGATCCCTCTGCAGCCCTTTTTCACCGCCATTAGCCTCTGCTCTTTAGGGACTGACCCAGGTCCTGACATTTGGATTCTGGTATATGTTATTTGTTATTCAGATTCATCCGCTTCTTCCAGAGAGCAGCCTGAATTTTTAAAAGAGCATAAACTCATAACACAATTCAGAAGAACTGGATGAATTTAGTGCGATACTCTGAATAACGGTAGACAAATCCTGGGACGTGAGAAATGCTAATTTCAACTGGCGCTGTGAAAGCAGAGGATCGGCTTTAGCCCAGAGATATTTGCAATGAAGAACACACCGCTGAGCAGACAGCGCTCACTCCCTCCGCTCCCAGCACCCTGTGGCTTAGCCCTCCTTTTTATTTCTATTTTTCTCCCTCCACTGAAAACACCTTCCCTGGTGCCCAGCTCCCGCTCAAGGCCAACACCCTGACAGACAAGCAATCTCACAGTACCTGGGGGGAAAAAGCTGTTTTAACTAAAATAGATCAGCCAGGATATTTTCTTTGACAATGCTCTCTTCATGCAGTTATACCTCTCCTACACACTGCCCAAGGGGATGAAAATGGGAGTCAGCAGGGAATTCACATGTGAGTCATCTCTCACCGACTCACTCCCTGGGATCACTGAGGCTGTGTCTAAATGCAAACGTGTCTCCCCCATTTTTCCTGAATTCATTGTGCATCAGAAAGCATTGCAATGGGAGTCAGGAGGTGTGTGGGGTTCTAGTCCCAGTTTTGCCGGGACCTCACTGCTTAGCCTTGGGCTTTAGCCTATTCTTTCTGTAGCTCAGTTTCTTCCCCGGTTAAAAGAGAATTTGTACTAGACCAGTGGCTCTTAGCCTTGGCTACTCATTAGAATAATCTGAGGATCTTACAAAACAAAACAATACAACAACAACAAACTAATACTGGAGCTCCACCTCCCCGTCAATTAAAACAGAGTCTCTGCGCATGGGGATCGACTTAGGTAAGTATTTTCAAAGCTCCCAAGATGCTTTCTAATGTGCATGTAGGATTTAGAACCACTGGACTAGGATTCTCATCAAATGTGTGTCAGAGGACAAGAAGCATCAATGTCACCAGGAAACTTGATAAGAAATGCAGAATCTAGAGCTCTACCTGACATTCTGGCCAGATCTCCATCTCTTCTAGCACTGCCTAATAATATATGAATTGTCATTTCATTTTAGTCACATTTACAGATTTTGGAGGTTCTTTGTTTTATGCAATAAATATCTCTTGAGCATTTACTCTGTGGTAGGAACATGTGAAAGGCTGGGGATGAAAAGTAAACCAGGAAAACCTGGTTTCTTTCATTGCAGAGTTTCAGTCACTGGGGGAAGACATATCCTAATTACATCATCACACAGGATATTGTGTTCCAGGAGAGGGAAAATATGGGGAGTTCTGAAAGCACCTAGTAGGCAGGAAGGAGGTCAACTAGGTTAGGGAAGACTTTCCTGAAAAATAAACTTTAAGTTTTATAACTAGTGCATCCTGTGAAGATATAGAGCTAGTTGTATATCTATACATACCCATGATTTCTGGAAAAGCATAGACTGATGTTGAACCTTCTTTGCCTTTGTATCTTCGGGTAACTGAGAATTGACTATGAATCCAGTGCAATTTAGCAATTACCCTTTGAAAGTGTTCTCATCAAGTCTACCAATGATCTTCTCATTGTAAACTTGGTACAATTTTCTAAATCACATCTTGTTGACGAATAGCCTTTAATAATAAGAACTACTCCCATCTTGAGTAGTTCATTTCCTTTGGATTCTGTCTTAGCTTGGATTTTCCTCAAATAGCTTGAAATATGTGCACACTTGTGGTAAACTAGTTTTGAAAGTGATCCTAGATGTGGTAGGTTGAATAATTGTGCCCCTCCCCCACCCTCGCACCAACCCCTTCATCAAGCTATGCACAGAATCTGTTACATTATATGGCAAAAGGGACTTCAAGTATGACTAAGTGGAAAGATTATCCTGGGTTATCTCGGTGGGCTTTAAATGCAATCACAAGGGTCTTTAAAAGAAAGGGAGGCAAGAAGGACAAAGGAGGAAGTACAAGATATGATGATGAAAGCAAGAGGTTGGACTTGTTCAGTAAAGATTATAGGGCATTGCTTTGGACTAAGTTCCTACACTAAGCTCCAAGAGACCACACTATAAGTCAAAATGAAATCACTCATATTGAGTCCCACCTCATCAAACTGAATCTGAGTTTTCACCTGGCCTTCCTAGAAATCAAGTGAGAAATCTAACAGCCTAATTTCCCAAACTGCTGGTTTTAGTCTACAAGATAATGGTTTTAAACCTTGACTTGAAGTAATCTGGTTAACCAATCAGTTAGCTTTCCCTTCTCCCCTTGTCCCTGCCTTATAAGGAAAGTTAAGTTTGACATGACCAACCCACTTTCTGCTCTTTATTTCTGCTTTCTTCAGCCTTTTTTTTTTTTTTTCGTCTGTAAAGCCAATCTCCTATGTTCTACTCATTTAGACACTTATTTTATTTCAAGGAATAAAATGTTGCCCAATTCTAGAATCTCAAATAAAGCTGACTGACATCTTTAAACTAAATTTGTTGTAATTTTGACAGAGTGATTTGAGGAAGTGTCATGTGCCAAGGAATGCAGATGGCCCCCAGAAGCTAGCAAAGGCAAGGAAACAGGTTCTCTCCTAGTGTCTCCTGAAGAAACCAACCCTGCAGACACCTTGACGTTATACAGTGAAACTGATTGAGGACTTCTGACTTCCAGAACAGAAGAGAATCTGTCTGTGTTGTCTTATAGCCACTGAGTTTGTGGTAATTTGTTACAGCAGCAATATGAAACTGACTCACCAGGGAAAAAGGAATAACGGATTGGGAAGAACACAGACAAGAAAGAGAGAAAATCAAGGTTGAATTGATTTTTCCTATGGGCGACTGGGGCTTCATTCCACTGGGGACCTTCTAGGGTATCAGGTACAATGTCATGTCTGCCCAAGACATGGAAGAGGGAAGTATTTATCTACCGGCTCCTACTCCTTACTGGTTAAATCTTGAAGACAGTGTTTATTCCCATGATTTTCAAGGGCAAGGAAAACAAAATACACCTGTGGCTTCCTTCAGAGGCTTGTAAATTCAATGGGAGATGTAGTCAAGAAATGGGATGAAGTCCAATGTAATATGTGATAGTGGTAAAGGTAAATTTATACTGTATGAAGAATAGAACAAAGTTTCTATAAGCGCCTCTGGAAAATATCATGGGGAAATGGTTACTTGAATTCAAAAGTATGAGTCCTTGACAATGAAAAATAAGGGAGTTCATTCCAGGAAAAAACGACAATATATACACAAGCAGGGAAGTAGAAAGGCCTATTGTCAACATGTAGACATTGTTTGTAGATAGGGTGTGGCGTTTATATGGAAAAGTGAGAAGGAGACACTGAAAGAGCTGAGACTGAAGGTCAGATCCAGAAAGGCTTTGTGGCTGTGGCTGTTGGCTCAGTACCTGAACATACGAGTACACGGCAACAAACCTCTGACAAAACAAGACCTTTTGATGAAAGCTTATTTGGTTCCACGTGGGAGTATGAGAACAGAACCCCAATTATATGATTCTTTAAACTTCACTACAGCAAATTTATAATTATAAAAATGTCTTCAGGTATCAGCCTTGACTTTACATTTTCCTTCAACACTAGAGCAATTCTACAAAATAGAGGAAAAAGTTAATTAGAACACAAAGCAGGAAAAGTTTAATTCTTGTTTTCAATAAGAAGCTGGCTTCAGTTTATACAGGCTTAACGATAATTCTGTTTTATGACTAACAATAATTACTCATGAATAATTATGGAATAGAAATGTGAAAAATGTCTAATTAGAAAATAAACAGCTCCCCCAAATTAGGTATTTATGATTAAAATTAGGTATTATTAGAACCAATAATGACACGATGGCAACATAAGATATTAATGAATACATTGTTAGCCATTGTATATATTTTGTTATGTCAGAAATAAATTTGACATTTTCTGAAGACATTTAGTTGAAACTGTTATTGCAAATGTAAATAATCTAGGGCAATAACTCCACATTTTAGCTACTGTACTAATCATACATCCAATGAAAAGCAGAATTTCTTGCTGTGATGAAGATAGATCTGTCTCGGTTAATCGAAAGGTGAAATACCTTGAGAAATTGTGATGATGTGTAGGGTCACCCTGCTAGTTCAGATTTCACAAGAAAAGGGTCCTAAATATTGTATTAGCTCAGAGAAATAATACAGGTACCAGACTTCTCTATAGGAAAGGCTTAATTAAGAAGAGAGATTTAATAAGCCTTTAAAGAGGCATTTTGAAACCTTGTAGTTGCCATGATAGCCTGGAATTGTCATATTTAATTTTATTCACTTAAGAGTTAGTGTATTATTTTAGAATAACTTTTTAGTGAGCCAGAAATATAGGAGGGAGGCTTGCACTGCCCATTGCCTTCTAGGCTCTGTGACTATTCCTTAGCTAATTTTTGGATTTCAGAGATATAGTGGCAGGTCAGCACTCACTCTGAAGTACACACTTAATATTTGGCTCTCTTGAGAGACCTGGCTCATGCAGTGAAGGAGGGGCACACAAAGTCTGCCCTAAGAGTCTTTCTAATAGCAAGGAAAGGATAAATTTCTGACCAGGCTTGGGGCCCTATTGGTTTCTAAGACACAACTTAAATTTCCACATTAGGTTATATTCTCCAAGGCTCCCGGATCAGGTCAACCCAGTGCTGGCTTGAGTCATAGTGACCTGTGGCACATTTTACTGACTGGTCCATAAAAGAACCAACCTCTAAGACAGCTATGAAATCTTGCTAAGGTGATTGGATTTTGTTCAATGTAGGATTTTGTTTATAAATTGGAAGAACTGAAGTTAGCTGAAATGAGAAAAAAGAGAATTGGTCACTTTATGGAATAGGTACATTGAGAAAGACACCATTATGATTTATGCCTCCTGGTGAGATATTTATTGTAAGAATGTTTTAGTATAAACAATACCGTAAGCTTAGGTGATGCCCTCCAGCTGGGCACATGATACCACTCAAGAGTGAAAGTCTACACATTGAACTTGGCTTTCAATCCTGTAACAATTCTAAGACCATGGTGGAGATATGATTTTGGACTGAAAAATGCTTATGAGACCCGTAGCTGTTTGGAGAATTTACAGGCCTGAGTGTAGGGAGTGCAGGGTAGGAGAAGACATCCTCTGTGCTTGGACTTAGGTCAGCTTCTAGGTAGGTGAAGAAAGAAAAGGAATTAACAATTACTGAGTACCACCATGTACCAGGTTCTATGATTACCTCATTTATTTGTTATAGCTCTATGAGTTAGGTATTATCCCTGTTTTACAGATTACAAATTTGGAGAAACTAAGACAGTTGTCCAAAGCCATGCATTTAGTTCTCACCAAAGTTGAGATGTAAAGCAATTTTTGTCTGTTTCAGTAAATCCATGCTCTTCCCCATACTAGGCTACCTCCTAATAAAGGACGTAGGTTTTCTTGGGATCCACTTAGGACAGGCGTCTAAGGATACCTTGGTAGGATATCACTTTAACTGGAGAGAGTGTTCTAGCTTTATCAATGTTTACTCCTCCCTCTTCTCCCCTCTCCATACCTTCTTGAGATTAGGGAGACCCCCACACATATTTCATTCATTTTATCATTCTTTACAGAATAATGGAAATAGCCTAGGCTCAGACTAGTCATCAACTGAGCCTAGATGAGAAATTGCCATTTACTTCATCAATATCAGACATGTTTTAGATTTTGAATCTCCTCTTGCTTGTTTAGACCTCATTTGTAACTCTGAAAAAAGAGCTAAGAGCATAGGCTCTGGAGTTGAATAAACCTTGATTTGTATCTATTTTTATTTCCTCAACAAAGCTCTGTTACCCTGGGTAAATTATTTAACTTCTCTCAGTTTTGGTTTCCTAATCTGTAAAATGGGGATGAAACAAAATAATGCATGCTCCACTTAGTAGGTGCTCAAGTACATGGAAATGAAAAACAGGAGAAAATGCCTTCACAACACCATTTATCCAGACAGCAAAAGAGAAAACGTGAACCTTTCAAACCTCACAACTAGAATTTTCTGCCCTGTGTATTAACAGCCTAGAGATAACTCCACCAGGTTACCTGCAGTGATCTGTGAAGCACAAAAGGTTTGTAGAGAAACTCATCATCCGTCAGCAAAACAGAACAAATTGTTTCTTAAGGATATCATATAATCTTGCTATCATTTCCTTAATTCTAAGTCTTACTTTCAACTACAATTCACATCTGCAGTTGTACTTTGAGGTGCACAGCTAGAAAATGGCTTTTGTCAATAAAATAAAAATTGTGAGTTTTCATTTTCTTTCTTACGCCTTATTGACAAATCTCAATGCTACTCCTATGCTACCACATCATCTAACTTAACCTATTCACCTATGTACAAATCCTCAGTGGATGGGGAAGAAGAAGGAGAAATACTGGCCTTTTTAACTCATCTGAGCGGCATGGGAACACTTGTTTTGCATTTGGACCTCTGTTTCCTTCAATGGTTGTCAATCTGCATAAAGAACCTTTTACTTCCCTGAGTGTTGACTTCTGAGAGAGCCCACCACATGAGATCCTTAGAAGTTAGAAGCAGAAAAAGCATGAAAAAGCACCCATGGGACTTCTTTCTAGTGCTTTTGCACCTAGCCTTGCTGTGGCAAGCTGTCTACCAGAGAACAAGTGACTTTTCATTGAGCCACATAGCCATTGTCTATGAAGCTATTTCTAACTCACTCTCTAGACTTTTGACACAGTGAAAAAGATAATCTTGTGAGTGAATGACTTTGAGGCTTGATGAACACTCACAACAATAGTTGAAGAGCTAAGGGGTGTGTGTGTGTGCGTGTGTGTGTTTGCAAGCACATGCATGAACTCACTGGGGCCTGTGTTGGACTGTGATGTGGTCTCCTTCAATCTCATATTAAATTATTCTCTTTGAGATGAAAAAGAAATCTAGTTTTTTCTTCCAGGAAAATCCATTCATTATTCCTTCTCAGTTTCTTTAGTTTTGAAACAAGTTAACTGTGTAGAAAGAAGACCTGGAACTAGGGGCTATGTGTGATCCATTCGTTGAGCAGAAAGCAGGAAATAGGCCATGAGGGATCAGGAGCTTAAGTGTAGTGAACTCCGGAGAGTAGTAGCAAAGAATCACAGTGCCCACAGCCAGCTACACCGAGAACCAAAAACAGGTCATTGGCTCCTGCCCTGCAATTCACGGTAACTGCCAGCGATATTTCTACATAAGGGAACACACGTTACACGACAGCTCTCTTTGCAGGAAACCTCCATCCTGGGGAGTTGAAATTGCATTAGGATTACTTCTCTGCAAGCACGCTGACACCAATATCCAATATGTGGTATGAGAAACCAAAAAGCCATTAATCTAAAGCAGGAACTTAAACAATTGCATCCAACTCTGGAAGAATTCCTTTGAATTAGAATGCCTTTCTAAACTGAAACTGCTTTGACTGAATTCAACATTGCAAAGAAAGATTTAAATTTAGCAAAACAATCAGATTTAAATGTAAATGACCTACTCCCACCTTTATTCCAACTTTTTAATTGGAATCTTTGGAATTGAATAAATATATTCATTCATTCATCCATCCATTCATTCAATATTTATTGAGTACCTATTCAGGGACGTGCTTTGTGCTAGGGATTAGGATTACAAATATGAATAAATTATGATCCCTGACTTCGAGAAGTGTGCGGGACAATGGTGAAGACAGATGAGGAATCAGATAGGTGTAACACAGTTTGACAAGGGTTCGTCAAAGACATTGGAAGTACAAAAGACACAACTTCACTTAGGTTCAGATTTTACTGAATTTTGATGCTGCGCAGCCAGTGTCTTTAAACTAAGGTGCCGACCCCAGTTAATCTGCAATCTGCATTCAGAAAGGACAGGAGAGTGCCAACCAGTATTGTGCCACCTTTCCTAGAAGGAAATATTTCAGGAATATTGCAACTGGACTTGACCTAGAAATCCTCATTATATTAATAACCGGCTCTGGAAGAGATGTCACACTTCAGCCTTTGCCCACCTTCCATGAGAAAGCGTCTTGCTCGTGACTTTACATTCATAAATACGCTCACAATGCCAAGGGATGTTTTTTTCTTCCATCAATTCATTAGATCTGCTCACATGAATTATTTATATGCAGTGCTAAAAATGATTCTGAAACATTACAAGAATTCAATATCAGTTTTCACAGTGGGATTTCATCATTTTAGCATTGCAGTATGGTAGCCTAATGCAATACTAATAAGATATGGTGCTAATAGGGTACAACGAGAATTCTCTCTAATATGCAAACATTTCCATGTTGTCTTATTATTTCTTTTCAGTTAATATGCTATGGTGATAATATGATGAAATGAATTAGCTTCATATCATTGTCTGCATGAGTTGTGCATATTAACGGCATCTTTCTTCCCCACCCCTCCTTTGAATTTACTTGGAATGAGCTTGAAAACTTACCCTGTAGTTATGCTTATGTTAATGAGGCTGTTTAGTAGGAAACCTCCCTGCCGTTGCTTAGCCAGCTGGAGAAACAATAGATGCGTATCCCCTCTCTTTGGAATGAAATGTTTCCTGGCCTCCCTTCAAAGGGTCTATCTCCATCAGGCTGCTTTAGTATTCTCCACTTGTTCACAATCTCAATCCACCCATGTGTTAGACATTTTACCAGCAACATTTAACCAGATTGTATATTTCTATTAGATATGAAGCAAATCTTTTCCAAGAGAAACTGAATGCATGGCCAACTGGCCCAAAGCTTCGGAATATTTAAACACATGCACACACACACACACACACACATGCACACACACACACACACACAGACAAACCTACATGCATATATACATGAAATGCATAGAAATATACACATATTTGTGTGTGTGGATTATGTATAGACATGTTTACATATGTATACAGACATATACATATGTGCTGCTTTGTTTTTGTGTGTAAATTACTTAAAAGTTTATGGAATCCATGCCATAACCAACATTTCTTTTCTGGCTGTTAAATCCTGGGTGGATTAGGTCCAGTGAGTATGAATCTTCCAGATTTCAGTGTTTATTCATTTTCAAATATATAACCAAAAGCCAGATGCTTATCCAAATCTTAGCTGACATTTGCAAATCATGTATTTCTCACCCAAACCTGTGTGACCTTTCCTCTGGAGTTGCTATCAGGTTCAGCGAATTCAGGTTCAGAAATCCCAGATGTCATTGCTCTCAGGAGACTTCTAAAGCTCCTTCTTAGCCTTTCAATCAAGTTTCTTCAAAAGGTACCTTAATGAGGATCAGGACCACATGCCAGGCTATATGGTGTCTTAGTGCAAACTGGCAAAAGGTGCCTGTTTGGACCAGTACAGCTCCTCAGGAAGGAGTGTGGTGGGTGAAACAAGGCTGGACTTCTATTTCCTCTCATCCGCTCAGATAGGCTTTCTCGGATTGCAACGCCAGTGATGTTTTGTCTCTCCCTTCTAGGAACACCTCTGAGTGGGAATGTTTCTATCTTAATGGTAGTTTGAGGTTGTACAGCAAGCAATACAATTCTGATCCAACTACATTTAACCTACCTGTAGCTCATTTCTTCATTTGCAAAGTGAATAAAGATATGATCTCTGGTGACCTCCAACTTTGAACACTATCATCTGTGATTGAACATGATAAATCTCTTCATCATTTTAATGGGAGAAATAATTAATATGTTTCTGCATTTGGTGGGAGAAAGAAAATAATATGGAAAAAAAGTAGGCCTAAAAGAAAAGCAAGTGGACAATTTCAAATATTACAGTTTGGATCCTGGACTTTCAATAGGATTAAGTATAAGTCATATGCTTTGTTAATAAAGGAAGTTACTAAGAAGAATGTGGGTGTGTCACACATCTGCAAGATGCAAATACTGGCAAATATCAGTGGGTTGATTATTAAGCTGAAGCTGAATATGTAACATTTGAAAGACATTAGTAAAACATATATTTTAGAGTCTTGTAATATGACCTTGGTTATTGGAATAAAATATTGTGATTAGACTATGTAGAGGACCACCCCAAAATGCCACCCCAAAATATTCCATTTGATATAAGTATTATTTTGAGCTGGAGGCAAATGAGATCAACAGATTCAGAAAGAAGTGTTCTTGGAGCTTCTCTTCTCTAAAAGCAGAAACTGGTCAGGCATGGTGGCTCGTGCCTGTAATCTCAGCACTTTGGGAGGGCAAATTGGGAGGATTGCTTGAGCTGAGGAGTTAGAGACCAGCCTGAACAACTGTCCCTACAAAACAATAGAAAAAGTAGCCAGGTGTAGTGGCACAGGCCTGTAGTCCCAGCTGCTGGGGAGGCTGGGGTGCAAGAATCACCTGAGCCCAGGAGGTGGAGGATGCTGTGAGCTGAGATCGTGCCACTGCACTGTATAGCCTGGGAGACAGAACGAGACCCTGTCTCAAGAAAAACAAAAAAAACAAAACAAAACCAAAACAAAACAACAACAACAAAAAGCAACTCCTAAGAAATAAGAATAATCTCATCTCCTGTGGAAGTTTTACAGCTATGAAGGAGATGGAAAGTTGGCACCAAGATGGGCCTGCACAACCTTACCTTACTCCCCCATATATTTACCTTCCCACAATATGCAGTTCCTACAAGCCTAAAAACCTTTTTTTGTTTTGTTTTGATCACTTCTCTGCAAATTTACTTTTGTTTGTTAAAATCCTATATATACCCCAAGTTCTAACCACCCCTTTGTATTGCTCATCACTGAGTTTCTCAGCATTTATGGTTGCCTGTCATGTTAATAAATTCTGCTTGCTTTCTTCTTGTTAATCTCTCTTTTGTTTTAATTTTCAGGGGCCCAGTCAGCCATAGAACCTAGGAGGGAAGACAAAAATAATTTTTTCCCCTTTCTTATAACTCCTAAGAGGACAAAGATGGATCTTTTTAGTTGAAGTACTCCCAATGGCTCTGATAATAGGAAAAATGGTGCCAAATATCCCTTACTTTGCATCAGATGTGAATACATATTTGGATCGCTTTTGTCTACATTCACCTAAGAAAGAATCAGATTTATTCTGAGGTCTATGAAAGACTTCCTCTTTGTATATCACATTGGACAATGGAGAATAAAGGAATATTGGGAGAGAGTCCGTCGATTCACCTTTGAATCAATTCAATTTCTTTAGCAGACCATTATTTTCTTGAAAGTTACAGTTATTTCATTATAATTTTATGCTTCTCTCTTCCTTTCTCTACTAAAACCTAGTCAGAGCAGATGGCCTTTTTACAGCTCTGTAGCCTGGGTAGTTGGCTTTTCTGGTATGATTTTGTATCTTTTCCCTTCTTAACAGTTCCCTCTTAAGGTAGCTAGCTTAATTGGGGTTAGAAATGTACTCATCATGTGCAACATTACTTAAATATAAAATTTCACTGTAGCATTGATGCAAACTTTTTAGGCTCAAAAATGTCATCAACAAAGAGTCTGGTGCTTCTTTAATTATCCAATTTCCAAAGCTATAGTACATAATTCCTTGTTTAATCAGAGCTTAAATTCTGAAGAAACTCGTATGGATGACATTTCCTCTCAATTTTGAATGGGGATTATTTTAAGAGGATACAGAACTTAGAAATATTTCAATGGAGCTGATATTTAAAGCATATTTAGTGGCATTTATGTTTTAATCTGCTTATTGACTAGGCATTAAAGGGAGCTGTTAGCATTTTAGCAGTGATTAAAAGAACCAGAAATTGTTTGATATAATGAGCAAGGCAGTATTTCCAGAATGTGGTGCTAATACTTTTTTTTTTTAACTTACAGAATGATGTAGCCTCTTCTCAGTGAGGCATTGCCCTATGAAAAACTTTTATTTGGACTTTTTTTTTTTTTTTTTGCTACTGGTACAAGAAATTCCATTTACAGATACATTTTCCCCAATTGCATAAAACATAAAGATTTATTGAATTCCATTGTTAAGCCACTTTCTTATCTTATGTATTATCACAATCAACAGCAGCAAAAGTAATTATGAAAGCAATAATAACAATTGTTACCCAAGGGTCAATATGAGGCTCTGCACAAGATATCAGACATGCTAAGATAGAAAAAAGCAATTCTTCTCTCAAGGAGCTTCCATACCAAATTGTCATTCTGTAGTACAATACCTGGCATAGCTAGATAGTCAATAATCCTTACTGAATAAATGAATGAGTGAATGATTTGGCTCCAATCACCAAGGCAATTTATTGAATGATTACTAACTTCACAATCAGCTATTACAATCTACTCCGTTTAGGTTTTGTTTGCATAATGGCAAAACACCCATCAGATCAATCACTTTAGAGAAACAAATAGACTTCTTTTTTTTTTTTTTTGAGACAGGGTGTCCCTCTGTAGCCTCCGTCGTCCAGGCTGCAGTGCTATAGCTCTGTATCAGCTCACTGCAGCACGGACCTCCTCATCTCAGATGATCCTCCCACCTCAGCCTTCAGAGTAAATGGGACCACAAATGCATGCCTGACTAACTTTTTTTTTTTTTTTGGTAGAGGTGGGGTTTTGCTTTATTGCTCAGGCTTGTCTTGAACCACTGGACTCAAGCAATCCACTCGCATCGGCCTCCCAAAGTGCTGGGATTACAGGGGTAAGCCACTGCTCCCGGTCTGTTTTTTAATAACATATAAAGTAATAGATCATTTAATGGGGTTCTTTATTTTTTTCAAGTTGTCGTTGTTGCAACAATTTTTTCTTTGTTTGTTTTTTGAGACAGGATCTCACTCGGTCTCCCAGTATGGAGTGCGGTGGTATGATCTCTGCTCACTGCAACCTCTGCTTCCCGGGCTCAAGCTATCCCCCAACCTCAGCCTCCTGAGTAGCTGAATTTACAGGCATGTGCCACCATGCCTGGCTAATTTCTGTATTTCTGTATTTTTTTTTTTGTAGAGAAGGGTTTTGCATGCAGCCCAGGGTGGTTTCAAATTCCTGGACTTGAGCGATCTGTCTAATCTCTTGCCTCCCAAAGTGCTAGGATTATAGGTGTGAGCCACCGCAACCAGGAGCAACATTTTTTTTTTTTTTAATCCAGAAAAAAATAAACAGAAGTTTCTAAAATAGCAGAAATTTATCATTTAAAAAACAATAGCTTTCTTGAGCTGTGACGTGTGCATGCTGACCACTGCCAGTAGATACATCATCAAAGCTTCTTTTCATTGTTTTCTGTTAATATTGGTGACCCCAAACAATAAGGTGAGTTTCTGAAACATATATACTTAAAATGAGCCTTTTTCTCAGCCAAACCATTTCATTCAGTTTTCCTTCAAATACTCCGTGGTACCAAAGTAGGTTTTATTTAATTTTCTTCATCACTTTTTTCAAATGTTGCATATTCTTTGAGAACATTTTTTCCTTTGTATAGGGATCAATTCTGTTCAAATACAGAAACCATCCCCTGACTATTTCTTTCCCAAAGAACATCAGAAAAATCTAAAAGGAACATTTATAGGTAACTTGAATATGAATATAAAGTAACAATAGCTGTAATAATCTTTCTGTAAATATTGCTATAAAGTAAAATTAAAGAAATTGATCCAAGGAGTCAACGAGAGAACAAAAAGTAAGTTAAAAGAGCCTGGTATGCACCTCAATATCTCTACCTAGGGACTGCCTTTTTCATCTTGCTCAATTTCTACTTTAAACAAAATGAGAAAATATTAGCTATGACCACATAAAATTGGCATTTCTTGGGCAATGGACACCATTCTAGGCACCAGGAAACCAGGGCAAAAAGTCAAATTATAAGACTGTGAGGGGCTGGGACATTAATGTCACACAAAGACAGGTTGGGTTAAGCTTAAAAGTGGTTTTCTTTGTTGTTCATTCTTTAATTCTATTTTTATTTACACCATAACAATTATCAATGAATAATTAGGATTCATAAACTTTCAAAATAGGAGAAGACAATAAAGATGAAAAATTGAGATATATCTGCATTTAATTTTCATAAAGTATGAAACTATTGAGGAATTCCCTTTCCATTTGGTTTAGGGTTGCTCATAGATGTAGTCCAGCAAACTCTAGTTTGAAGTAATACTTATCTTTTTTTACTTTGAATAATTAATTTTTTTTATCAGTTTCTTGTATTTGTAGGACTCTTGAACTTGGTCTTGACTCTTCATATATAACTGATTTGCACGTGGATAATCACAGAATATAAATATTTATTGACATTTTAGTTATTTGAGGATAAATTTTAAAAATAGCTTAAGTTCCTTTTACCCAGACCCAGTACATCATGTTTGACTATCAAGGAAAAAATGTAAGACATGCTAAATGACAAAAACCACAGTTTGAGGAGATAGACCAAGCATCAAAGCCAGGATTCTTGGTATGCTCAGGATGTTGGAATTGTCAGACTGGAAATTTAAATGAACTATGATTAATACAGCATTTGCTTTAATGGATAAAGTAAATGTTATTCAAGAACAGATGGTTAATGTAAACAGAGAGATGGAAACTCTAAGAAAGACTCAAGAAGAAATGCTAGAGATGAAAAACATTCTAACAGAAATGAAGAATACCTTTGATATGCTTATGAGATTAGATACAGGTAAAAGAAATCTTTTTGAGCTTGAGGATATTTCAGTAGAAACTTCTAAAACTGAAAAACAAAGAGAAAAGAAATGACTGAAAAAAAATGGAACAGACTATCAAAGAACTGTGAAAATGAAAACACAACTTATCAAAATTTGTGATGCAGTAAAAATAGTGCTTAGTAAGAAATTTATAGCATTGATTGTGTATATTATAAAGCAAAAAGATCTAAAAGTCAATAATCTAAGCTTCCATTTTAGGAAACTAGAAAAAGAAGAGCAAATTAAGTACAGAATAATAAGAAAAAAGAAATAATAAAAATTAGAAAAAAAACAATAAAATTGAAATAGGAAATCAATGGAGAAAATCAACAAAACCAAAAGGTGGTTCTTTGGAAAAAGTCAGTAAAATTGATAAACCTCTGGCAAGCCTAATTAAGAAAAAGAGAGATAATATGAATAACTAATATCAGAAATGAAGAAAAAGCATCATTACAGATCTCATGGACATTGAAAGGATAATAAAATAATACTTTGAACAACTCTATGCCAAAAATGTTATAATCTAGATGACACTGATGAATTCCTTCAAAGACACAATCTGCCAAAACTCACTCAAGGAAAAATAGACACTCTCAATAGGCCCATATCTACTAAGGAAAAGAAATCAATAATTAAAAGCCTTCTAAAACAGAAGACATCAGGTATTGATGGTTCAGTGGTGAATTCTGCCAAACATTTAAGGAAAAAATTGAACCAAATCTCTATAATCTCTTCTGGAAGATAGAAGCAGAGGAAATACTTACAAACTCTTTCTATGAGGCCAGTATTACCCTAATACCAAAACTAGACAAAGTTATTATAAGAAAAGCAAACTACATACTAATATCCCTCATGAACATAGATATAAAATTTCTTAGCAAAATATTAGCAAGTAAAATCCAACAATGTATAAAAAGAGTTATACACTATGACCAAATGGGTCTTACCGTAAATCTGCAAGTCTGGTTCAAAATTTCAAAATCTATCACATGCACAGGTTAAAGAAAAAAAATACATAATTACATCAATAAATACAAAAAAACTTTTGAAAAAAAATCCAACATGGATTCATGTTGGAAACTCTTAGTAAACTAGGAATAGAGGGAAATTTCCTCAATTTGGTAAGAAATATCTACAAAAAATCCACAGCTAACAACTTATTTAATGTTGAGACATACAAAACTTTCTCATGAAGATCAGGAGCAAGGCAAAAGTGTCCCCTCTCACCGCTGTTCTTCAACATCATACTAAAAGTTTTAGCTGATGCCAAAAGAAAAGAAAATGATATAAAAGATATACTGACAGGAAAGGAAGAAATAAAACTGCCTTTGTTAGTAGTGATATGATAATCTATATAGAAAACCCAAAATGATTTAAAAATTCCTGGAATTAAAAACGAATATAGCAAAGTTGCAGCATATAAAGTTAACATATGAGAATCAACCACTGTAAATCTAATGAAAACATATTCATTATCCATATGAGAACACCTAAAAACACTGATGAAGCCTGGGTGTGGTGGCTCTTGCTTGTAATCCCAGCACTTTGGGAGTTCAAGGTAGAGGATCGCTTAAGGTTAGTAGTTTGAGACCAGACTGGCCAACATGATGAAACCCTATCTCTACTAAAAATTGGAAAATTAGTGAGGCGTGATGGTGCACACCTGCCATCCCTGCTACTTTGGAGGCTGAGGCACGAGAATCGCTTGAACCCAGGAGGCAGAGGTTGTAGTGAGTTGACACCATACCACTGCACACCAGCCTGGGCAACAGAACGAGATTCTGTCTCAAAAACATGCTGATGCAAGAAATCAAATCACTAAATAGACAGATATTCTATGTTCATGGAAAGGAAGAATCAATATAGTCAAGATGTCAATTCTTCCCAAACTGACCTATAGATTTAATGCAATTACAAACAAATTCCAGCAAATTGTTTTGTGGATACTGACAAATTTAAACTAAAGTTTATATGAAGAGGCAAAAGACCCAGAATAGCCATCACAATATTTAAGGAGAACAAAGTTGGGAGACTGACACTATCCTTCATCAAGACTTAATATAAAGCTACAATAATCAAGATTGTGTAATATTGGTGAGAGAATAAACAAATAGATCAATAAAACAGAATAGAGAACCCAGGAATAGATCCACATGAATATAGTCAGCTGATCTTTGAAAAAGGAGAAACGGCAATTAATGGAACAAAGATAGTTGTTTCAACAAATGGTTCTAGAACAATGGAAAATTCACATAAAACAAAACAAAACAAACAAACAAGCAAAAAACAGATACAGACCTGGCACCCTTCACAAAAATTAACTCTAAATGGATCATAGACCTAAATGTAAAATGCAAGATCATAAAACTCCTAAGAGATAACACAAGACAAAATATACATAATGTTGGGTTTAGCAATGACTTTTTTGATATAAGGCTGAAGGCAGGAACCACAAAAGAAATGTATAATGGCTGGGCATGGTGGCTCACACCTGTAATCCTAGCACTTTGGGAGGCCAAGGGAGGCAAATCACAAGATCAGGAGTTTGAGACCAGCCTGATCTACACGATGAAACCCCATCTCTACTAAAAATACAAAAAATTAGCTTGATGTGGTGGACACTTGTAATCCCAGCTACTCGGGAGGCTGAGGCAGGGAAATCACTTGAAACCGGGAGGCAGAGGTTGCAGTGAGCTGAGATCATGCCACTGCACTCCAGTCCAGGTGACAGTGTGAGACTCCATCTCAAAAATAAAAAGAAAAAAGAAAAAGAAAAAGAAATGAATAATAAGCTGGACTTTACTAAATTTAGGACTCATGCTATGCAAAAATAAAAGATCCACTGCCAAAAGAACAAAGAGACAAGCCACTGATTGATAGAAATATTTAAAAAGTGTATCTTCTAAAAGACTGTTATTTAAAATATACAAAGAATTCTTAAAACTCAACAATAAGATAATGAAAACCCAATTAAAATTGGGCCAAAGGCTTTAACAGACAACTAAACAAAGAAAATACACAGATGCTAAATGAACATATGAAAAGATGCTCCACATCATATATCACTAGGAAAATGAAAATTAAAAAAACGATGAGATACCACTGTTATACATTTTAGACAGGCCAAAATCCAAAATACTGACCACATCAAATGCTAATGAGGATGTGGAGCAACAGGAACTTTTATTGCTCTTGGGAATAAAAAATGGTATAGCCACTTTAGAAGACAGCTTGGCAGTTTCTTACAAAACTATGCTCTTAGCATGCAATCCAGTAATTGCGCTCCTTGGTATTTACCTAAATGGTTGAAAACTTATGTCCACACAAAAACATGCACGTGGATGTCGATAGCAGCTTTATTCATAATTTCCAAAACTTGGAAGCAACCAAGATATCCTTGAGCAGGAGGCACATGCAGACAATGAATATTATTTAGCACGAAATATCAAGCCATAAATAGACATGAAAGAACTTTAAATGTATATTACCAAATGTAAAAAAGCAATCTGAAAACATGATATACTACATGATTTCCTACTATATGACATTGTAAAAAAGGCAAAACTATGGTAACAATTAAAAAAACAGTAAAAAAATCTGTTCTCAGGGGTTTGTCAGAGACGCATAGGCAGAGCGCAGAGGAATTTTGGGGCAGTGAAACTATTCTGTATGATAC
The DNA here is from genome assembly GCF_007565055.1 of Rhinopithecus roxellana. Classification (NCBI taxonomy): domain Eukaryota; kingdom Metazoa; phylum Chordata; class Mammalia; order Primates; family Cercopithecidae; genus Rhinopithecus; species Rhinopithecus roxellana. The sequence goes on along the minus strand of NC_044556.1, from coordinate 24,696,473 downwards.
TATAATGGTGGTTACAGGTCATTATACATTTGTCCAAAGCCACAGATTATATAACACAAATAGTAAACCCCAATGCAAATTATGGACTTTGGCTGACAATGACGTGCCGATGTATGTCCATTAATTGTAACAAGTGTACCACTTTGAAGGCGGATGTTGATAGTGGGAGAGGCTATCCATATGTGGAGCCACAAGATACATGGGAAATCTATGTACCTTCCCCTCAATTTATCTGTGGACCTAAAGCTTTTCTAAAAAATAGTCAACTTAAAAATACATCTAACAACAATTACAAGTCTTTTGAATAGCTTCCATTTATTTAGTACTTACTACATTACTAACACTCTACTAAAAACTTTTTATACCTTATATTGCGAATTTCTCTTAACAATGTTTAAGGTGGTTATTATTTTCATTTAACATATGAAAAAAACCCTGGGGCTTTCAGATATTAAAGAATTTGCCAAGGTCACGTAACTAGAAGGTGATAGCTCTGAGAACCTAATTCAGACCTGTGTGACCTAAGAGTACATCCTTTAAAAATTGTGCTCTTAAATACACGAGCGAATTATTATACAATTATGCATTGTTTATAAGCAACCGTCAAATGTCCATTCATGGTATCAACGATTTAATTATGCCTATGTTTAAAGAAGAGGTCCTTTTCAGAATAGAATTAAACCCACTTTTTACCTATTGCAGTAATTTTGTTTCAAAGTGTGAACTGAGTCCTTTGGAATAATACATACACAAGTATATTTGTGTATATACACAATATACTCAAATCCTAGGATAAATTTTACTCTACCTCCCTACACTTTAGAAAGAAATATGGGTATTGAGAGAATGAAGTAGTTATATAAAGAGAGCACAATGCAAAGTAATTGTTGCCTAACATTTCTAGAACTTTCTCAAGAGGATACTGTCAGTAAAGATGTTTTAGCTTTGCAGGACACATGCTGGGCACTCCATATATATTTGTCAAAGAAACAAAGCTTAGGGATAAGCATCAGTGCATAAAGAACTTTGGAGATTTTAAGCTCATCTATAAGATTTTCATGGAAGAATCTCACATAAATGCTGTCATCTTAACTCCATTAGTAATGGGGAGATTTGCTCAGCTGATTATAAAGCTAGTTTATGACCTTACTATTATGAAATAAGGAAATAGAGCTATAAAATGTTAGCTAAAGTTAATCAAGTTGACTTGCTTGTGTTGAATTGCAATGCCGCTATCCTTTTTATTCCTTCCTGAACACATGCAAAATAAGAATGGCAATGTAAGAGTTATTCCGTTTACCAGAATTACAAAACATATTAGAAACGTTTTTTCTTTTCCTTAGAGACAGGTTCTTGATCTCTCATGCAGGCTGGTGTGCAGGAGTGCAGTGGCCACTCACAGCTCACTGTATCAGTCCAGCTCACTTCATCCTCCAGGCTCAAGGGATTCTTCCACCTCAGCCTCTTGAGTAGCTAGGACTACAGAGGTGCACCACCAAACCTGGCTAATGTTTATTTATTTTTTTTGTAGATAGTGTGTCTCACAATCTTGCCCAGCTGATCTTGAACTCCTAGGTGATTCTTCTGCCTCTGCCTCCCACAGTGCTGGAGTTACAAGGTGAGCTACCACACCTGGCCTAGATACGTTTTAATTAGACCTTTTTGGGACTGTGTCTATTTAAAAGAACAATGAACCATTTAAAAGAACAATGAGCAATGAAATTATTGGTTAATTTCATTTAAAAACTCCACAAAAGACAAAGAGAAGCCCCCTTGCCCCAAATCCAAACTCCAAACACACTAAACAGTACCAAGAAACTTCTTTATCATAAACACTGTCACCCCCGTTAGAGCAGCAATCAGTAGTGTGAGAGTGAGACCATCCCATCCTAAATCTGGAACCCCTCAAAACTGATGCATATCCAGAGAGAGCCAATATCCTCCTCATTATCACAGACAGTGCCCTTAAAAAAACTCCCTTTTAACTTTTCAGCAATTGGCACTGTTAACCATCCATCAACTCATTCTTGAAATTCACTCATCTCTTGATTTCATCATAATATGTACTATTGGTTCTTTTTTTGCTGAGCCATTTCTTTATTTACATATTAATTGATTAATTCTTTTATCTAATCTATTTAATAGATAAATTAATTACTCTTCTATTCAAAAATATTTGCACACAGTAAACTGAATAAATCATTAGCTTAGTGAATTGTCACAATATGAACACATTTGTTTAAAACTATCTAGATCATGAAGTAATCTATGACCATCACAACAGAAGCACTCCTTACACACTTTCCCAATCATTGCTCCAAAAAACTATTATACTGACATTCATCAACATAGATTAGTTTTACCGGTTATTTGAACTTTATATAATTAAATAATACAATGCTCTTTTTGGTTTCTGACTTCTCTGCTCAATATTATGTTTGTAAAACATAGTATTATAATTAAAACTAATCATGTTCGTGCATGAGGCAATATTTCATATATTTTCATTGCTTTCTAGTACATGATTGTATGATTATACTACATTTTTTTTTTTTTTTTTTTGAGACACAGTCTTGCTCTGTTGCCCAGGCTGGAGTGCAGTGGCATGATCTCAGCTCACTGCAACCTCCAGCTTCCAGGTTCAAGTGATTCTCCTACCTCAGCCTCCCGAGTAGCTGGGATTACAGGCATGTGCCACCATGCTCCACTAATTTTTTGTATTTTTAGTAGAGACGGAGTTTCAGCATGTTGGCCAGGCTGTTCCCAAACTCTTGACCTCAGGTGATCCGCCTTTCTAGACTACCGAAAGTGCTGGGATTACAAGTGTGAGCCACCATGCCCGGCCAATACCACAATTTATTTATTGGTTCTACTGCCAATGAATACTCTGAATTGTTTGTAAGTTTTGGCTATTATGAATGATGCTGCTAGGAACACTGTTATATATCTATTCTGCATATATGTATCTATTTTTCAGGAGTAAATCCCTAAAGCTAGAATTACTGAATTGCAAGCTATATATGTGATTGACTTTAGTTGACGGTGCCTGTTTCCAAGGTGGTTCTGTCAATTAGCACACCCACCAGCAGTTTATGGGAGTGCCAGTTCCTCTAAATCCTTGATAAATCAGTCCCTTTTATTTTAGTTATTCTGGTGAGAATATAGAGATACCTTATAGTGGTTTTAATTTTCATTTCCTTGATAACTGTCAAAGTGGAGTATCTTGTCATATACTTACTGCTATTTGCATATCATTTTTTGAAATGTTTTACTCATTTTTATATTGATTTGTCTGTATTTGCTTTATTGATAAGTAGCAGTTTTCAAAAATATATTCCAGGTATGAATTTTTTTGTTTGTTTGTTTGTTTTTTGAGATGGAGTCTTGCTCTGTTGCCCAGGCTGGAGTGCAGTGGCCGAATCTCAGCTCACTGCAAGCTCCACCTCCCGGGTTTACGCGATTCTCCTGCCTCAGCCTCCCGTGTAGCTGGGACTACAGGCGCCCGCCACCTCGCCTGGCTAGTTTTTGTATTTTTTAGGAGAGACGGGGTTTCACCGGGTTAGCTAGGATGGTCTCGATCTCCTGACCTCGTGATCCGTCCGTCTCGGCCTCCCAAAGTGCTAGGATTACAGGCTTGAGCCACCATGCCCGGCCCAGGTATGAGTTATTTGTTGGATATATGTTTTGGAAATACCTTGTCCCATTCTGTGACTTAAATTTTTTTTCTCTTTTAGCGTATTTAATAAATGGATGTTTTAAACTTAAATGTATCAGTCTTTTCCTTTTTGAGTAGCACTTTTTATGTGCTTTTTAAGAAATCTTTGCCTACCTCAATATCATAAAATATTTTCTTATATTACTTTCCAGAAGTGTTTGTATTTTAGCCTTCCATTTGTGTCTGCAATCATCTGCTATTGACTTTTGCATTAGTCTAAGCATGGGGTTAAGATAAATATTTTTATATGAATACCTAATCTCATATGACCTACCACAATTTATTATAAAGAGCATTTCTTTATTTACTTTTTTGAGATGGAGTCTCACTCTGTCACCCAGGCTGGAGTGCAGTGGCATGATCTCAGCTCACTGCAACCTCTGCCTTCTGAGTTCATGTGATTCTCCTGCCTCAGCTGGCCAAGTGACTGGGATAACAGGCAGTGCCACCAGGCCTGGCTAATTTTTGTATTTTTAGTAGGGACAGGGTTTCGCCATGTTGGCAGGCTGGTCTCAAACTCCTGACTTCAGGTGATCCACCCGCTTTGGCCTCCCAAAGTGCAGCGATTACAGACAAGAGCCACCGTGCCTGGCAAGAATGTTCTTTATTCACTGTGTTGCAGTATCAGCTTTGCCATATTTCAGTGGACTGCAAACATGTGATTCCTTTTGGGACTCAATACTGTTTCACTGGACTAATTGATGATCGTGTTTATACATCACATTATCTTAATTGTTGTAACTTTATAATAAATCTTTTTTTGCTTCAAAATTGTCCTGGGGCTGAGCACTGTGGCTCACACCTGGCACTTTGGTAGACCAAGGCTGGCAGATTGCTTGAGCCCAAGAGTTGGAGACCAGCGTGGTCTCCAACATAGTAAAACTCTGTCTCTACAAAAAATACAAAAATTAACCAGGCACAGTAGCATGCCCCTGTAGTCCCAGCCACCCGGGGGGACTGAGATGAGAGGAACACCTGAACATGGGAGGTCAGGGCTACGGTCAGCTGTGATCATGCCTTTGCACTCCAGGCTTGGCGACAGAGTGAGACTCTGCCTCAAAACAAAGAAACAAAATTGTCTTGATTTTCTTAGTGTATGGAAGTTTCACATATATTTAAGTATTAACATGTTGAATTTTCCTACATTCAAACACAAAAACATGCTGAAAATTTGATTAGGATTGAACTGAATCAATTTGGGAAGGATGAACATCTCTAGAACACTGAAACTTCTAATCAATGACCATGGTATATCCCTTTATTTATTTCGGGCTTTTAAAATTTCTCTCAACAATGCTTTGTAATTTTATGTGTAGAGGTCTTACAAAATTTAGTTGAGTTTATTTTTATAAATATTGTGTTTCTGATACTATTATTAATAGTACCTTTAAAATTTATTTTCTCTTTTAGCTAGTATGCAGAAATATAATTAGTGTTTATATATTTACTCTACTAATTTAGCCTAGTATGTCTAATAGTTTACTTATGAAGATTATTTTTGAATTTCTATGTTCAATATTATGTAACTTGTGAATGAAAGTTTTTTTACTTATCTTTAAGCTCTTATTTTCATGTCTTATTGCACTGACGTTTAGACAATTGTATCTTTGACTCATTCAGTATCTCAAGGTAATTGCTTTCAGTCTTTTACCATTAAGTAGAATATTTGTTTAACTCTTTGTAGGTATAGATTTTGTCAGAGTAAGAAAGTTCTTTCGCATTTCTTATTTCCTAAAAGTTATTTTTTAAAGCATAAATATGTGTTCCATTTCATCAAATGTTTTTCCTGAATCTAATGAAATTATGTAATTTTATTCCATTTAGTTTTATTATAGAAACTTAAATTAATTGATTTTTGAGTATTAAATCAAGTTCATTTTTCAAAAGAAGACACTTGGATATGATATATTATCTTTCTAAATCACTGGTTTTGCTTTGATAATTTTAAGATTGTGTATTTTTCTTTATGAGAGGTATTGGCCTGTCAGTTTCCTTTTTTGTCATATCTTTGTTCAGTCTTGTTATCAAAGCTGTGAGGAACCCTTCTTTTAAAAATATTTCTTGAGGAATTTGTGTTATTTCTTCTTTAACTGTCTAGAATGACCCCCAGTAAATCTCTCTTGGCTTGAAGATTTGCCTGTGGGAAGATTTTCCAGTATAAAATAAATTTCTTTAATAGAATTAGACAATTCAGGTGTACTACTTATTTTTATATCATGTTTATAAATTATATTTTCAAGTAACTTGCTCATTTCACATAAATTACATAATTTATTAGATACAATTTTTAATAATATTATTTTTTGATCTTTTTTATGCTTGCAGAAAAATTTTATTTCTGTCCCTATTTTATCTTCTGTTCCCCTTCTCCGATTTCTATTTTCTTTTATTTCTCATTGTTCAGCCTTGTTGAGTTTTACTAATTTATTTAGTCCTTTCAAAAAACTTGTTTTTGACTTTAACTTGGTCTGGGTCTACATGTCTGTGTAATTAGATTTCTCATTGTTTTTGAGGTCCTAATATGCTCTTTTTTGAAATGAGCATATTAGGACCACAAACTATATATTTTCTTTTTAAAGAAGTGAAATCTTGCTATGTTGCCCAGGCAGGACTTGAACTCCTGGCCTCAAGTGATCCTCCTGTCTCAGCCTCTCAAAGTGCTGGGATTACAGATTTCTTTTATATTCCAATTTTTTTTTTAATGTCTCCTTATCCTTGACACTGTTATTCTTTCTGTAATTCCTATCCTTTTCTTAATCCACCTGATTAGATCCTTTCAGATTTGCCTTTCCCTCTCTATCAAGCCATTAAGACTACTTTTACTACTCAAAGGAAAATAAAATTTTCTCTATTTTATAACCTATAAAAATCTGTCTACTCCACTGCACCAAGGGATGCCTGAAGGTAGGAGCTTAGGTACCTAGCAAATTGTCCCATACCCTACGGAGATAAAAAAGTGGTGTATTTAATAGAGTTTAGTTATCCTTGTTTCGATCCTATTTCTTTTCTCCTTGACCTTTTTTTCTAAGAGAGTGTATCTGAAATATCAAGAAGAAGGAGCATGGTAAGAATTTACAGAGTCTTTAGATTCTTATGTTAATAGCACACAAACCACAATTAGCAAAATTTACAGGAAAAAAAAATGTCAGTATCTATAAAATTCCTGTGTTTGTTCAGCAGCATGATCTGGGCAATTATATTTGGTTAAGGGCTTCACAAAAGCAAGGCTTCCAAGTCTGCACAGTGACACCCTACTTCCTTGAATACTGTTGCTTAATTACTCATTGAGAGAATTCCCAAATTCCTGACAACTGAGAATTCTATCATTCCTGTGCTCTTCTGGAACTTAAGGGCATGCGCATGGATAGAAGTATATGCTGTTACAAATTCAGGCTGTGTCAACCTTACTAACTTGAATTCTAGCATGGAATAGAGGTCACAGTCAAATTATGACATGAGGAGAGTTTAATAGGGACTATTTACAAAGTTTTGGTAAGGTGTAGTGCAACTACAAGAGATCATGCTATACCTTGGGAAAGTATAATGGCAGTATTCTTTTACTAAACCTGGAGATAAGTGATAAGAGGAGAGAGTGATTGCCTGAGTGACAGACAGGGATGGCTATTTGGAGAAGGCTGTTTATTGGAGCTAAGACATTTGGCTCGCGGATTAGACACAGCCTACCCACGATGACTTTGCATGGAAGGATTAGAGGGACTAATATTGAGATGTTACTTTTCTTCCTCTCTCCTTTCCACCTGTCACTCTTCTCCCCTTCCTTCCCTGCCTTCCTCCTTTCAGATCTCTTGCTAGCATTCCCTATTGGGTAAATTCAATGGGAAGTCAAAGGATGTTGCTGATCTTCCAAACATATCAGCCTCCCAGGGCACATAGCAGAGCCTGGAAGATTGGAGAGTGGATCACACTGAGAAAAGGCATCACTCCATTTTCCAAAGGTGAATGAAGAATTTTCACTTGAGGTGATAAAGGAGCCCAGATGTCGGGAGCTGCAGTAGATGAGGTCAGAGGTTAGGGAGATTGTGTTCATCCTGAGGCAAAACAGAGAGTAGAAAGAGAGCCTGTATCTCATGCTTTTTGTTTGCTGTCTCACGTATGGTTTTGTTTCTTTGGCCTGCCCTGCAGCTTCTATCCTATGACAATAAAAGGTGGGTGTTACTATTAGCATTGGCCCAATTACATGGAGAAAACATTCTAACACAAGGAAACAATTATAAACAAAGCCCAGTTAATTATACAAAACATTCTTGGCTGCCTTAATTAAGGCATAGTTCAATACTACTATCTGTGTAATTAAAAAAAAAATCGTGAATAGATTTAGGAGGTACTTGTCTGGTGAACAAATAATGAGATCAGTATCACAGAAATAATCTGATTAAGAAAAATTATTCACCAATCACTTGTTTTCTGCTGCTTTAGATAACTTATGGTATGGATAGAGAAGAATATGAATTTACTCTCCAAATAGCCTGAAGCCTAAATTACAGGAAACTAGGGGGTGTTTAATTCATTAAGTGGGAAGGCCTGAGGAATGGAGGATGATCCCACAGGGACATATGTGTATTCTTTGTGCTTCTGGTGCCTTTTCTGACTAGTTTCTTCCCCAGAGAAGTATCTAGATCTCACAGCTCCCATGCAGATGTGAACCATGTGACAATGTGAAAAGTGGCTATCCAAAAATCTGTACTTTCTTTTTGTTCACATACAATACTAGAAGTGTACAGAATAGCCAAATACCTAATTTTATAGACCCTTTAAATATTTTTGAGATTTAGGATATAATAGTATAAAACTGGACTTTGGACTTTGGTGTCAGATAAAAGTACAATCAAGTCCTGGTAAATACTTTTTCTGTATGAGTTCAGGAAAGTAGCTAACTTCACTGAATCTTCAGGTTCTTTTTTGTAAAACAGGAATTACAGTTGACTTTTGAACAAGGTGGGGACTTGGGGTGCTGACTTCCTGCACAGTAAAGCTTCATGGATAGCTTTTGGCTCCCCCAAAACTTAACTACTGATAGTCTACTGTTGACCAGAGGCCTTATCAATAATACAATCAATTAACACATATTTTATATGTTGTATGTAGTATATATAAGCATATAGTATATTCTTAAAGTAAACTAAGCTAGAGAACAAAATGTTATTAAGAAAATCATAAGAAAGAGAAAATGTATTTAACATTCATGAAGTGGAGGTCAATCATCATCGGCCAGGTGTGGTGGCTCATGCCTGTAATCCCAGTACTTGGGGAGGCTGAGGCAGGCTGATCATTTGTGCTCAGGAGTTTGAGACCAGCCTGGCCAACATGGTGAAACCCTGTCTCTACCAAAAATACAAAAATTAGCTGGGCGTGGTCGTCTGTGCTTGTAATCCCGGCTACTCTGGAGGCTGAGGCAGGAGAATCCCTTGAACCTGGCAGGCAGAGGTTGCAGTGAGCCAAGATCACACCAGTGCACTCCAGCCTGGATGACAGAGCGAGATTCTGTCCCAATAAATAAATAAATAAATAAATAAATAAATAAATAAATACCATAAATATCATGCTCATTGTCTTCATGTTGAATAGACTGAGGAGGAGGAGGAGGGTTTGGTCTTGATGTCTCAGAGGTGGCAGAAATGGAAGAAAATCCACGTGTAAGTGGGCTCACACAGTTCAAACTTGTGTTTATGTTCAAGAGTCAGTTCTCTATGTTCCTCATGGTACATGGTACATACATAAATCTTAGGGTTTCTTTTTAATTTAGTGTTCATTTTGAGAATTAAATGAGCCAACATATGTGGAGAACGTTCCCATTGTCAGGCATTTGGTAGATGCATAGTCACTCATGCTTTTATACCTCCTTGGTTCTTTCTTCTCTAATAACCCATGTATCTTTTGTCATCCAAATGTTCGCATTGTCTATGTAGGGTACCTTGTAAATGAGATTTTTTTTTTAAAGGAGAGGAAAGTGTTACTGAGCTGAGATGACTGTGGAAAGAATGGGAATGCAAATTAAAATATCCTATACTTAGAGTTTTCTTCATATTATGTTCTCTTACAAAAATTTTTGGTTAATTTTAATTTCCTATTTCTAAGCTGTTAAACATGTTCTCTAAGTAAACAAATGAGTTGGCAATTATGCAGTAAGTATAGTTTATGCTAAATTTAGATAGTGACTAATTTAGTACTTGCGTTTTAATGTACAGATCCAGTCTAGAGGAGATAAAGGGAAATAAAGGATATTTTAAAAATAAATTTAATTTACTCACAAAGGCAAATTCACCCAATTTATATATTTTCCTATAGGTAATTTTAGCAAGATGCCCATCAAGTAACACCCTAATCAGTTTCCAATTCCTCTCCATTCTATCTGTATTTCTGTTTTCTGTCCACTTGGCAGGATTGAAAGATGGCAGAATTTGTATTTCAGAGCGATCACTGTCTTATGGAGAGTGGATTCATGGAGGTGAGTTTGGAAGCACTGAATCTCCATAATAACTAACATTATGGTGCTCTACTATATGGCCAGGCTGTCTTCAGGCCTCTCTCTACCTGATTTCCTTCACTGCTTATAACAGCCCATTTGGAAAGTACTATTAGTATATACTATTTACTATTAATATTTACTATTAGTTCTATTAGTATTTACCATTACAAGTGGGAAGAAGTGAATTTAGATTAGTTAACCTCTACCAAATCACACAGCTAAGAATTAGTTGCAAGTCTACGACTTGAATGAAGGTCTACCTAATTTCAAAATTTGTGTGACTAGCCACTGTGTTCTGGAGTGGCCTAAGTGAGAAATGATGAGTCTGAACTAGGACAATGTTATTTAGGGTACGGATGACAGCATGTATCTATAAATTACTTAGGAGGTAAAGTTTTCCAGACTTGGTAAAGAACTGAATATAGAAAATGAGAAAAGAAGAGGAGTCTGGGATGATTTGCAGTGCTCTTTTCTGATAGAATGATGGTGCCAGTTACTGAGAATAAAGCAAGGAGTGAATTGGGGTTACAGGAAGGATAGGAAAAAATTACAGGCTAAAAATTAGGCAAGTGATAAAATTCGGAAGTGAACAATACACTTTAAAGTTGTAATGGGATTGTGTAGGAGGAGCACTGCAGGCAGCGGACTAAGGATGGAGAATGCCAACTTTAAAAGAGAGGCAGAGAGAAAGGATTGAAGATAGAAGGTTGGTGTGGGGTAAGGGGTCAAAAAGGATACAATCACTACAGGCAGTAGCAAATGTCAAGGAAGACACAATCAACAGTGTAAAACGCAGCAGAGAGGTATTAATTACCATATCAGTTAATACATATATTAATTAGGGTAACATAGGATGCTGTAACAAATACCCAAAGTTTTGTAATATAGCACACTAAGTTATTAACCCTAATTATTCAAGTTGAATAATTCTGATTATCAGTCAGCTTTCCTCCCCCTGGTAATTCAAAGATGTAGACTCTATCCATTATATGGCTTGGCTATCCCTTAGCTTCTTGGAATTCTTGCTTTCCGTCTAGGAGATGGGTAAAGTGAAGATGATGCACACTTGCTTCTTAACCACATTGGCCTGAGGTATCACACCTTACTTACACACAAATACTATAGGAGAGGACTAACAAACACATGGGTCCTCTAGGTGCAAGGAAGGCTGAGATATGTAGTCCTTGGCTGGCAGCCACTTCACAGAAACAAATCTAAATCTGGGAGATGGGGCACACATTTCTGATGGATAGCCATCTCTGCTAGGGTAGGATTAGAACTGAAGTGTCTATCTGAACTGGAAATGTGGAGATTGTTGGTGATGTTTGCCAAGTGTTGGGAGTGGGAATCTCTTATGTTGGTAGACCCATTCTTGAAATAATCTCTAACTGGCCCTTCTACTAGCCTGCCCAAATGTGGGTCCAGTTTGTTAGTGTCCAAACTAAGCCAACACGTTGCACATAACTCAGGTGTCCAACTCAGAGTCAGTATCCTAAACTCCAGGGCCTGGTTTCAGTACTGCTGTTTGGTGTCAGAGTGCCCAAATGTGTTGGCATTATGGGATGTGTAGTAGAAAACTGTCTTAGGGGAGTTTGTTTAAATAAGTTAGCAGTGGCACTGGTACCACATACACACTTTCATCTTTTTAGGTAGGTCTGTTAATCCATCTAGAAAAATTGAGTCATCTTTTGAACAAAGAGCAAAGAGAATGTTTGGCTTTGTAGTAAGTCTACGGAAGATTAAGATGGCAGATGGGAGACTGGACTAGGTTGCAGCTCCGCCTTGGACAGACAGAGCAGAGTGTGGAGACTCACAATGTGAACTTTTGTTCCAAGAATTACCACAGGAACATACCAGGAGACTCTAGAGAATCCACAGACCCTTTGAAGGAACTGAATCACTCCTGCAGGTTCCCTGAGACGCTGAAAAACTGACCACAGCTTATGCAGTCTTGAAAGCATCACCTCCTGGATGGAGGCCAACCAACATGAAACCAGCACACTAAACAAAAACACAACCAAAGACCCTCACAGAGTCCACCTCATTCCCCGGCTACCTACACCAGGAGCAGGTACTGGTATCCACGGCTGCAAGACCTGAAGACAAATAACATGACAGAACTCTGCAGATACTTCCAGGCTGGAGCCAGTAGCTCTGCTGGATGGCTAGACCAGGAAGAAAAATCAATCACTATAGTTTGGTTCTCAGGAAGCCCCATTCCTAGGGGAGGAGAGAACACCACATCAACAGAACACCCCATGGGACAAAAGAATCTGAACAGCAGTGCTTGAGTCCCAGATCTTCCCTCTGGCATACTCTACCCAAATGAGAAAGAACCAGAAAAACAATTCTGGTAATATGACAAAACAAGGTTCCTTACCACCCCCAAAAGATCATACCAGCTCACCAGGAATGAGTGGATCCAAGCCAAGATGAAATTTCTGAATTGCCAGAAAAAGGATTAGGAGGTCAATTATTAAGCTAATCAAAGAAGCACGAGAGAAAGGTGAAGTCCAACTTAAAGAAATAAAAAACATGATACAGGATATGAAAGAATAATTATTCAGTGAAATAGACAGCATCAATAAAAAAACAACTTCTGGAAATTAAAAACACAGTTAGAAAAATGCAAAATTTGCACTGGAAAGTCTCAGCAATAGAATCCAACAAGTAGAAGAAAGAACTTCAGGTTTTGAAGACAAGGCTTTCAAATTAACTCAATCCATTAAAGACAAAGAAAAAAAATAATGAAAAATAATGAACAAAGCCTCCAAGAAGTTGGGGACTATGTTAAACATCCAAATCTAAGAATAATTGGTGTTCCTGAGGAATAACAGAAATCTAAAAGTTTGCAAAACATATTTGAGTAAATAATTGAGGAAATCTTCCCTAGCCTTGCTAGAGATCTAAACATTCAAATACAAGAAGCTCAAAGAACACCTGGGAAATTCATTACAAAAAGATCGTTGCCTAGGCACTTAGTCATCAGGTTATCTAAAGTCAAGATAAAGGAAAGAGTCTTAAGAGGTGTGAGGCAAAAACGTCAGGTAGCCTACAAAGGAAAAACCTGTCAGATTAACAGCAGATTTCCAAGAAGAAACCCTATAAGCTTGAAGGGACTGGGGTCCTACTTTTAGCCTTCTTAAACAAAACAATTATGAATCAAGAATTTTGTATCCAGCCAAACGAAGCTTCATAAATGAAGGAAAGATACAGTCTTTTTCAGACAAACAAATGCTGAGAGAATTTGCCACTACAAAGCCATCACTACAAGAACTGTTAAAAGAAGCTCTAAATTTTGAAGGAATTCCTCAAAATACACCAAAATAGAACCTCCTTATAGCATAAATCTCACAGGACCTATGTAACAACACAATTAAAAAAAAACCCACAAGGTATTAAGGCAACAAGTGGCACGATGAAGAGAAAAATATCTCACATCACAATATTGACATTGAATGTAAATACCCTAAATGCTACACTTAAAAGATAAAGAATGGCAGAATGAATAAGAATTCACCAATCAAGTTTCTGCTGTCTTCAGGAGATTCACCTACCATGTAAAGACTCACATAAACTTAAGGTAAAGGGGTGGAAAAAGACATTCCATGCAAATGGACACCAAAAGCAAGCAGGAGTAGCTATTCTTATATAAGACAAAACAAACTTTAAAGCAATAGCAGTTTAAAAAGACAAAGAGGGACACTATATAATGGTAAAAGAACTAGTCCAACAGGAAAATATCACAATTCTAAATATATATGCACTTAACGTTGGAGCTCCCAAATTTATAAAACAATTACTATGAGACCTAAGAAATGAGATAGATGGCAACACAATAATAAGTGGGGGACTTTAACACTCCACTAACAGCACTGGACAGGTCATCAAGGCAGAAAGTCAACAAAGAAACAGTGGACTTAAACTATACCCTACAACAAATGACTTAACAGATATTTATAGAACATTATACTTAACAATCACAGAACATACATTCTAGTCATCAGCACATGGAAGTTTCTCCAAGATAGACCATATAATAGGCCACAAAACAAGTCTCAGTAAATTCAAGAAAATCAAAATTATATCAAGTACCCTCTCAGATCACAGTGGAATAAAATTGGAAATCAACTCCAAAAGGAACCCTCAAAACCAGGCAAACACATGGAAATTAAATAACCTGCTCCTGAATGATAATTGCATCAACAATGAAGCTAAGACGGAAAACAAAAAGATTCTTCGAACTGTTCAGTTGTTCAATAATAATGACACAATCTATCAAATCCTCTGGGATACAGCAAAAGTGGTGCTAAGAGGAAAGCTCGTAGGATTAAATGTCTACATGAAAAAGTCTGAAAAAGCACAAATAGACAATCTGTAGTTATACCTCACAAAACTGGAGAAACAAGAACAATCCAAACCCAAACCTAAGAGAAGAAAAGAAATAATAAAGATCAGAGCAGAACTAAATGAAATTGAAACAAAACAATACAAAAGCTAAATGAAACAAAAAGCTGATTCTTTGAACAGACAGATAAAATCGATAGATCATTAGCGAGATTAGCCAAGAAGAGAGATGATCCAAACTAGAAACAAAATGGGAGATAGTACAACTGGTATCACATAAATACAAAAGATTATCCAAGGCTACTATGAATACATTTATGCACATAAAATAGAAAACCTAGAGGAGATGGATATATTCCAGAAAATACACAACCCTCCTAGAATAAACCAGGAAGATATCTGAATCTCTGAACAGACCAATAACAAGCAGTGAGATTGAAAGGGTAATAAAAACTTACCAACAAAAAGAAGTCCAGGACCAGACAGATTCACAGCTAAATTCTATCAGACGTTCAAAGAATTGGTACCAATCCTACTGACACTATTCCAAAGGATAGAGAAAGAAGGAATCCTCCCTAAGTCATTCTGCGAAGTCAGTATCACCCTAATACCAAAACCAGGGAAGGACAAAACAAAAAAAGAAAACTATAGACCAATATCCGTGATGAACATTCATGCAAAAATCCCCAACAAAATACTAGCAAGCTGAATCCAACAACATATCAAAAAGATGATCAAGTGGGTTTCATACCAGGGACGCAGGGACGGTTAAACATATGCAAGTCAATAAATGTGACAGACAACATAAACAAAAAAATTTTTTAAACATCACATGATCATCTCAATAGACACAGAAAAACCGTTTGTCAAAATCCACCATCCCTTTATGATTAAAATCCTCAGCAAAATAAGCATAGAAGGGACATATCTTAAGGTAATAAATGCCATCTATAACAAACCCACAGCTAACATTATACTGAATGGGGAAAAGTCGAAAGCATCCCCTCCAAGAACTGGAACAAGACAAGGATGCCCAATTTCACCACTTCTATTCAACATAGTGCTGGAAGTCCTAGCCAGAGCAATCAGACAAGAGAAAGAAATAAAGGGTATCCAAATCCATAAAGAGGAAGTCAAACTGTCACTGTTTGCTCATGATATGATTGTACACCTAGAAAACCCTAAAGACTCATCCAAAAAGCTCCTGGAACTGGTAAATGAATTCAGTGAAGTTTCAGAATGCAATATTAATGTACACAGATCAGTAGCTCTGCTATACACCAACAGCAACCATGCTGAGAGTCAAATCAAGAACTCAACCCCTTTCACAATAGCTGCAAAAAAATAAAATACTTAAGAATATACCTAACCAAGGATGTGAAAGACCTCTATAAGGAAAACTATAAAACACTGCTGAAGAAAATCATAGATGACACAAACAAATGGAAAAACATCTTGTGCTCATGGGTGGATAGAATTAATATTGTGAAAATGGGCATACTGCCAAAAGCAATCTACAAATTCAATGCAATTCCCATAAAAATACCACCATCATTTGTCACAAAGCTATACATAACAATCCTAAAATTCATATGGAACCAAAAGAGAGCCCTAATAGCCAAAGCAAGACTAAGCAAAAGGAACAAATCTGGAGGCATCACAGTACCTGACTTCAAACTATACTATAAAGTTGTAGTCACCATAATAGCATGTAACTGATATAAAAATATGCACATAGACCAAGGTAACAGAATACAGAATCCTGAAATAAAGCCAAATATTTACAGCCAACTGATCTTTGACAAAGCAGACAAAAACATAAAGTGGGGAAAGGACACCCTATTCAACCAGTGGTGCTGGGATAATTGGCAAGCCACATGTAGAGGAATGAAACTGGGTTCTCATCTCTCACCTTATACAAAAATCAACTCAAGATGGATCAAAGACTTAAATCTAAGACCTGAAACCATAAAGATTCTAGAAGATAACATAGGAAAAACACTTTTAGACATTGACTCAGACAAAGACTTCATGACCAAGAACCCAAAAGCAAATGCAACAAAAACCAAGGTAAATAGATGGGACTTAATTAAACTAAAGAGCTTCTCCACAGCAAAAGAAATAATTAGCAAAGTTAACAGACAACTCACAGAGTGAAAGAAAATCTTCACAATCTATACGTCCAACAAAGAACTAATACCCAGAATCTACAAAGAACTCAAATCAGCAAGCAAAAACAAACAATCCCATGAAAAAGTGGGCTAAGAACATGAATAGACAATTCTCAAAATAAGATAAGCAAATGGCAAACAAGCATACGGAAAAATGCTGAACATCAGAGAAATGCAATTCAAAACCACAATGCAATACCGCTTTACTCGTGCAAGAATGGCCATAATCAAAGAAACAAAAAATAATACATGTTGGTGTGGATGCACTGAAAAGGGAGCACTTTTACCCTGTTGGTGGGAATGTAAACTAGTACAACCATTCTGGAAAACAGTGTGGCAATTCCTTAAAGAACTAAAAGTAGATCTACTGTCTGATCCAGCAATCCCACTACTGGGTATCTACCAAGAGGAAAAGAAGTCATACGAAAAAGATACTTGCGCATGCATGTTTATAGTAGCACAAATTGCAAGTGCAAAAATATGGAACCAGCCCAAATGCCCATCAATCACTGAGCAGATAAAGAAAATGTTATATACATATATATATATATATATACTACTTAGCCATTAAAAGGAAAAAAGGAATGAATTAATGGCATTTGCAGCAATCTGGATGGAATTGGAGAGTATTATTGTAAGTGAGGTAACTCAGGAATGGAAAACTAAACATTGTATATTCTCACTCATATGTGGGAGCTAAACTATGAGGACACAAAGGCATAAGAATGATTCACTGGACTTTGGGGACTTGGGGGAAAGGGTGGGCGATGGTGAGGGATAATAGACTACACATTGGGTACAGTGTTCACTGCTTGGGGGTGATGGGTGCACCAAAAACTTGGAAGTCACCACTAAAGAACTTATTCATGTAACTAAACACCATGTGTTCCCCAAAAACCTATTGAAATAAAAAAAAAAAAAAAAAAAAAAAAAGAAAGTCTATTGAGAAGGCAGTAATTGTGCCACTGCTGTTGGCTGCTCCATAGGTCATTAATAGTGCCCTATGCTATTTATGAAATTGTTTGTGAATATATAGCTGCTGTTTTAATTTAGTGATACTCAATTGTCTACAATTTATGATTATACAAGGGTATACCATATATTTTCAAACTTAATGTGGGCCATAATTGCAGGCATTAATTAATAGTTAAAAAATATCAAGAGGGGGAGAAAAAGATGACGAATATTTTTAGTTCAGTTCCACTAGTATTTATCAGCAAGCTGTACCAGATATTGTCGTGGGGATGAGTGGGGGGGCAGGCCCGAAAAGGATAATATGGGGCACTCAAATTCAAAGAAATTAGCTTGTTTTCAGGAAGAAAATATACAGTCACCTAAAATAAAGGGCTGTCGCTATCAGGCAGTGCCTGATTGTGTCCTAAAATGCAATGTGCAGAAAAGAAATTCTGCTAAGCCCAAAGAAAGGACAGACCCTTTGAAGTGGAGGAGCTGAAAAGGCTTTTGGAGAAGATGGAAAAAACATACATCAAGCGCCTACTTTATATTGCAAGTTGTTAAGCTTTTGCTTGTTAGCTCATTAACAGCCTTTGGAGGTAGATACTGTTTGTCAAGCTTAGAAAGGTAAAGCTAAAAAGATTAAATACTCTATATTCCTTGAATACTAGAGCCAAGATTCGAACCGTCTCCCGGAACTCAGTCCAGTAAGGTTTTGGCCACATTGGGCTGCAGTCTTTGGAAGACTTAGAGCTCATTACATTATTGAGAGAATTTATGCTACCCATTTTCTACAGCTTCTCAGATCCAACTAGAGCATTTGTTTTTCAAAGTATCATTAGCCCTGCAGACTTAGTCATCTGATATCTTTCCTGGAGTGCAGTAGGAATTGGCAATGCTGAGAATCACAGTTTGGATTATACTCCTGGGAATAAGAAGTATTTATTATAAAGAATTTCAAATTGAATTATCAGGGGCTTCTCCACTTTGCTATATCTTTCCAAAAATTTCTGCATTTTGAGTCCCTCAAGGTGGGAAATCAGAGTGGGCAGGGTACTTGACTAGGATTTTCTTACTCTCAGTAGTCATTTCTTCTCCAGACAGACTCACAGCCATAATAATTAATTACTGAGTGTCTTATATTTGCCTGGATGGTAAGCAGGTCATACACTGCAGTAAACAGCAGTCTGATGAAGAACAAAGATGCATTGGGGCCATTAAAATATGCTCACTAGCTTTCTGACATAGGAAAACAAATTATACAGCAGCAGTTATAAACATCAAGTTTGAAACATCAAGTTTCATTGAGAACTGGTGATTTTATCATATACATATCACAGTCCACAGGAAAGTTTCCCTGGGAATTAATTAGGCCCATTAGCATAATATATTGTGACAATATTTCACAGTTATAAAACAGTTGAGTTTGAAATGTTGAAGTGGCAGAATAGATTTAAAATAATTAAGACAAAAGAGAGATGGAAAGAAACGAATCAACTTAACGTTGAGCTGGGGCCTCCCTTATTGGAGACTTGATTTGAAACTCCAAAACAGTGACCAAAACCAAGCCCAAGATATGTGTTGTTTAAATGAGCTATAGCATGTGTTTGCAGGTAGTTTCTGAAGGTAGTTTTATTGAAATATGGTTTTTAACACCTGCCTGGAAACTTTTATGGTAAAAACAGACTTAAGACTGGTTAGAAATATACATAAACACTCACACACAATTTGGCAAATGCAGCTAAATGATTTCTGTTCTTTTATAGTAAATGATGATAAATGATTCACTTTTCTACTGTTATTTTGAAGAGTGCAGAAATAGCATTAGACTTAAGGAAAACCTAGTTATCAGTGCTGGAGTCACTTATTCACATTCAAGAAATTATTTTGATAAGCCTTCAAACTAACCAAGAGAATTTATTCCCCCGATGACCAGGACTATTAAAGCCAGGTAGGAATGGAACGCTTACACCTGTGAATGGTTAATCTAGCCACTAATTCAAAGAGTCCTGGGTTGCCACAAAACAGCATTAAAATGTTGATTATTTTATGGCTTGTCCAAATGCCCAATCCCCGAAGCAATTGTTATAATTTACACAAAAAAGAAGAAAGCTCAGGGAAAAGAATATCCATCTTTTAACATTATCCACAAGGGTCTGGTTCTGACTGCAGACATAAAACAAATAGAAGTATCTAGCTCAGGCAATTAAAATGTCCTTGTTTTCTATTAAACAAGAATGTGTTCATTTGTGAGTGACTCCAAAAGGAAGACTTAGAAGTAATTGTCCGTTTGCTTTGGTAAGAGCTCTAGATTTAGTAATGATATTCCAATAACTCCAATAACAAATCTTCTGCAACAGTCATTTTCCCAATCCATTCACTATCAAATATTCACGAAATGTAAGTAGTAAAAATGTATCAGTACCAGCAAGTAAAATTTGCTTTTTATTTGCTGACAGGTGAAATAGGTAAAATAGAACCACAGAAACTAGCAGAAATATTAGAACTGGGATAATCTCAAGAGTCTCTCATTTTAAAGATGAGAAAACTGAGACCCAAAGATGTTAAGTGATATTGGTTACGTTATACTGGTAATTACAAACAGAACACAAATTAGCACCCAAGATTTCTGACTTTCCATCTACTGTGCTTGTCCCTATGTTGGGCTGTTTTAGCATTAATAGTTCACGGGCTGACCTTGTTAGTTTTGGCTTCAGGAAGCAATTGGAAGTTCCTATAGGGAAAGAAGGAAAAGACTGGTGAAACCACACTGACTCAATGACTAGATTTTGTAGTTTGGTTAAGAATCTATAATCTGAATATTCCATGTCTAGTATCTGAACAAATTTGAAGTCTTAGAGCTTAACCCACATTTTTTCCACCTAATGAATAAATCAGTGAGAAAGATCAGTGGGTCCCCGGGCCCCACTGGAAATTCAGCTGCTGTCAGAAAACTGTATTGTGTGCTCGCCTCACCTGCTATGTGCCCTCTGTAATCCCTGCTATTTGCCCTGTCTCTCTGCCTGCCTTGTTTTATCTGCTTTCTAGTTTCAAAACCTTATGTGCAGCCCAGCATGAGAGTTTTCACAATCCATTCTACCTCGATCAGACTCTGTCCAGCAAGTCATTTATCTCCTGATGTGGCAACAAATCCTGCCACTGACCTATATTCAGTGTCATGTTCTCATAATGATCAATACCAACATTCACAGCTGGAAGGGACATCTGCCATGGAAGTAGTATTGAAAAGGTCAGGGCTTATTCTTGGGAGATCTATTCCTTTTACTTTTTTATTTTTGTTTTTTAAACTAGTTCACTGTGGTTGTTTCTCAACAAGTGTGAGCTTCTTGAAGGCAGCACTCACAATTTTTGGTATATATATTTTTTTAGTAAGTTAATGCCAAGCACTGAATGAGACATCTAATATCTTCTAAGAATTGTTTTTGAATAAATTTTCAGGAGACGTGAGTAATGAAATAATACAACCACACAGAATCCTGGATGATGAGGAATCCTTGGGCTGTTTGAGTGTAAATCTCACTTTTTCTTTCACACCAAATTTTTGGCATCCGTCTTCAGAAATCTCTGTTGTAAGTCTGAACATCTGCAGCACAACCTGGCCAACAACAGGAATTTTCAGAAATTTCTTACTGGGAGAAAAGCCACACTTATTTTAACCTACTATTTGCTCTTTAAAGAGTTTCCATTTTTTTCCTTTGGTTTAAATAGCAATAAGTCTCTACACAAGCATAAATTATTTGACCAAATCTGGTTATGAATTTTATGCTCACTTCTGACTTTGAAATGTATCAGACAATTTAGGAAAGCTTTTTTAAAAACAAGTCACCCAATATATTGTAACAGGATATATGAGGAACAATAAAATTTGAGATCAGCCAGGTGTACAATTTTTAAACATAAAATTGAAGAGATATTAAAAATAAAAAATAATTCTTAGGGTTATTTAAAACTAATCAATCAAGATTTTTATCAATTTCCTATTTTTTATATTTATTTAATTTTTAAAATTTCTTATTTCTTGACCTGAAATATTATAGTATTCTGTCTCTATTTCTTTGCATACAATGAAGATGCTTATGAAATACTGTCTAAAGATTTCCATTCATAGTAACAGTGGTTGGCTTCTGGATATGTGCAGAAACCAGGGTTAATGAGAGAAAAAAATAAGAAGGGTTTTTTTTTATATTAACAACAATACATTTAACCGCTTGGTCTTTGGAGGATGTAGGATGGAGGGAGGCCATGCTCTTTCACTTATATCTATTAGTATTCAGGGAAAAGGACAGGTATATTGCCTCTAATTTTTCCTTTGAGGTTGTCTAATTAATGTTAGAGGCAGAAAGGGGGAAATAGCCCTAATAGAGAACCTACCATAATGGATGGGGTGGTTTGTAGGCTTATCTGTAGATCATAGAACTCTGGAAGGGAATGTGGCTAGAACCCTCTACTAGCCAAGTCATCCTGTGAATTGAACTGAAAGTGCTTTATTTCTAAAGAATGACAATAACTAGGTTGCTACAAAAAACCTTTCTGAATGTGATTTTGAGAGAGGGTGTGTATATTATCTCATTTCTAGAGAAATGACTAGAGGCCCAGGTAAATTGACTGAGGTCAGTAATGGTGGTAGCAAGAGACAAGAATCGGACCAGCCAAAGAAGATGGCCAATTCAGTTTCCATTTTTGCACAGTGCAGAGTTTCAGCATTAGTATCAGAAATACTAATGATCCACTGCTGGCATGGGAGTAGTGCTGCTGAAGACAACAGCCCCTGGCCAGAAGGCTTCAGAGTTACAATTTTTTAACTAAAGAAAATGTGAGCCTATTTTGTAGTGATAGTATAGAACCAAATATGTCCATGCACAATTCTCTAGTCACTCTTCTCCTGCCATAGTGACTGAGGAAACCATGTGTTCTAGAATATGCAACTAAAAGATGAGGCTCTATCATCTTGAGTTTCCAAGGGACTATGTAGAATGAAGACCGTTGCTAACCTGAAACATACAAAGAGTATAAGTAAAAAATTAATCATTATGTTAGATCAGGTTTTTCCAGGTTAATTTATTTATATGCAACATAGCATATAAATAATTTATTATGTAATTATTAGCATAATTTATTATGCAACATAGCTTAATTATCCTGATAGTAACAGATAGGTAGGTTTAAAACTGAATATACTCTTTGATTTGCTTATTTTCATTTTCCAAAGTATTGCAAACATCAGCTTGGAAAAAGCCGAATTGTATAAGGTGTTAAGTTCTATTTTATCTTGGGGAGAAATTTCTCAGTAATACTTAAAGTTTACAAATACATAGCCTATTATTCCATAAATCTTAACTGCACACAAATGATAAAGGGAAAAAGTTCAAAAATGACCAATGCAGTTTTTGTTTTAGCCAAAAATGTTGGAGACCACCCAAATGCGTTTCAATAGAGAAGTAACTTAGTAAAGTATGTATATCCATTTAGCAGCCAATAAGAAGAACATGATTTATATGAATATATTGAAATGAAAGATTGTTTATGATATATGTTGTACAAATAAAGCAAGTTATGGGACAACGTATGTTGTATCATCTCATTTTTTGCTACACATTATAAATAGTGTTTAGACATGCATAGAAGTGATTGAAAGGATACACATCAACCTTAAAAGTGCTTACACTTGGTGAGTGGGTAAGAAGAGTTGACACAGACTGGGCTTTTTACTTCACATACTTCTATGTCATTTGATTTCCTCTTTACAATAAGCATATATTCTTTATGTGAAACAACTAAAGCAATTTAAATAAAGACCGAAATTAATTCCTTTTTTTGTGACACTGAATTCTTTATTTAAACAACTTTTTGAATACACAGTACCTCTTCTTTTGTTCCATTTTTAGGAACAAGTTATAATGAGTTTTAAATATCTCAGTTCTCAAAAACAGTAAGCTTTTAAAAAATAAGACTTGAAAATGTCCAGAGCAAGATGGCCGAATAGGAACAGCTCCTGTCTCCAACTCCCAGCGCGAGCGACACAGAAGACCGGTGATTTCCGCATTTTCAACTGAGGTACTGGGGTCATCTCACTAGGGAGTGCTGGACAATCGGTGCTGGTCAGCTGCTACAGCCCGACCAGCGAGAGCTGAAGCAGGGCGAGGCATTGCCTCACCTGGGAAGGGCAAGGGGGAAGGGAATCCCTTTTCCTAGCCAGGGGAACTGAGACACACAACACCTGGAAAATCGGGTGACTCCCACCCCAATACTGCACTTTAAGCAAACGGGCACACCAGGAGAATATATCCCACACCTGGCCGGGAGAGTCCCACGGCCACGGAACCTCCCTCATTGCTAGCACAGCAGTCTGCGATCTAACCGCAAGGCAGCAGCGAGGCTGGGGGAGGGGCGCCCACCATTGCTGAGGCTTAAGTAGGTAAACAAAGCCACTGGGAAGCTCGAACTGGGTGGAGCTCACAGCAGCTCAAGGAAACCTGCCTGTCTCTGTAGACTCCACCTCTGGGGACAGGGCACAGCTAAACACAACAACAACAAAAGCAGCAGGAACCTCTGCAGACGCAAGCAACTCTGTCTGACAGTTTTGAAGAGAGCAGTGGATCTCCCAACACGGAGGTTGAGATCTGAGAAGGGACAGACTGCCTGCTCAAGTGGG
The DNA here is from genome assembly GCF_007565055.1 of Rhinopithecus roxellana. Lineage (NCBI taxonomy): Eukaryota > Metazoa > Chordata > Mammalia > Primates > Cercopithecidae > Rhinopithecus > Rhinopithecus roxellana. Next base: position 24,672,126 of record NC_044556.1, on the reverse strand, counting down.
TCACTGACCCCTGAGTAGCCTCACTGGGAGACATCCCCCACTAGGGGCAGTCTGACACCCCACACCTCACAGGGTGGAGTACACCCATGAGAGGAAGCTTCCAAAGTAAGAATCAGACAAGTACATTCACTGTTCAGCAATATTCTATCTTCTGCAACCTCTGCTGCTGATACCCAGGCAAACAGGGTCTGGAGTGGACCTCAAGCAATCTCCAACAGACCTATAGCTGAGGGTCCTGACTGTTAGAAGGAAAACTATCAAACAGGAAGGACACCTATACCAAAACCCCATCAGTACGTCACCATCATCAAAGACCAGAGACAGATAAAACCACAAAGATGGGGAAAAAGCAGGGCAGAAAAGCTGGAAATTCAAAAAATAAGAGCGCATCTCCCCCTGCAAAGGAGCGCAGCCCATCGCCAGCAACGGATCAAAGCTGGTCAGAGAATGACTTTGACGAGATGAGAGAAGAAGGCTTCAGTCCATCAAACTTCTCAGAGCTAAAGGAGGAATTACATACCCAGCGCAAAGAAACTAAAAATCTTGAAAAAAGAGTGGAAGAATTGTAGCTAGACTAATTAATGCAGAGAAGGTCATAAACGAAATGACAGAGATGAAAACCATGACACGAGAAATACGTGACAAATGCACAAGCTTCAGTAACTGACTCGATCAACTGGAAGAAAGAGTATCAGCGATTCAGGATCAAATGAATGAAATGAAGTGAGAAGAGAAACCAAAAGAAAAAAGAAGAAAAAGAAATGAACAAAGCCTGCAAGAAGTATGGGATTATGTAAAAAGACCAAATCTATGTCTGATTGGGGTGCCTGAAAGTGAGGGGGAAAATGGAACCAAGTTGGAAAACACTCATCAGGATATCATCCAGGAGAACTTCCCCAACCTAGTAGGGCAGGCCAACATTCAAATTCAGGAAATACAGAGAACGCCACAAAGGTACTCCTCGAGAAGAGCAACTCCAAGACACATAATTGCCAGATTCACCAAAGTTGAAATGAAGGAAAAAATCTTAAGGGCAGCCAGAGAGAAAGGTCGGGTTACCCACAAAGGGAAGCCCATCAGACTAACAGCAGATCTCTCAGCAGAAACTCTACAAGCCAGAAGAGAGTGGGGGCCAATATTCAACATTCTTTTTTTTTTTTTTTTTTTTTTGTTATTCAGTATTGTTTATTGGAAATCAATTGTAAAGGTATATACTTTTTAAAGGCTCAGGTATATAGTTAAAAAAAGGAATCAGTATATATTTTTACAGATAGTAGACTTAACTTCTAATTTGTCAGGATTTAAAATTAGTTATTATTAGATAGCTCTGTAAAGAAAAGAATTTTAAACCCAGAATTTCATATCCAGCCAAACTAAGTTTCATAAGTGAAGGAGAAATAAAATCCTTTACAGATAAACAAATGCTTAGAGATTTTGTCACCACCAGGCCTGCCTTACAAGAGACCCTGAAGGAAGCCCTAAACATGGAAAGGAACAACCGGTACCAGCCATTGCAAAAACATGCCAAAATGTAAAGACCATCGAGGCTAGGAAGAAACTGCATCAACTAACCAGCAAAATAACCAGTTAATATCATAATGGCAGGATCAAGTTCACACATAACAATATTAACCTTAAATGTCAATGGACTAAATGCTCCAATTAAAAGATAGAGACTGGCAAACTGGATAAAGAGTCAAGACCCATCAGTCTGCTGTATTCAGGAGACCCATCTCACATGCAGAGACATACATAGGCTCAAAATAAAGGGATGGAGGAAGATCTACCAAGCAAATGGAGAACAAAAAAAAGCAGGGGTTGCAATCCTAGTCTCTGATAAAACAGACTTTAAACCATCAAAGATCAAAAGAGACAAAGAAGGCCATTACATAATGGTAAAGGGATCAATTCAACAGGAAGAGCTAACTATCCTAAATATATATGCACCCAATACAGGAGCACCCAGATTAATAAAGCAAGTCCTTAGAGACTTACAAAGAGACTTAGACTCCCATACAATAATAATGGGAGACTTCAACACTCCACTGTCAACATTAGACAGATCAACGAGACAGAAAGTTAACAAGGATATCCAGGAATTGAACTCATCTCTACACCAAGTGGACCTAATAGACATCTATAGAACTCTCCACCCCAAATCAACAGAATATACATTCTTCTCAGCACCACATCGCACTTATTCCAAAATTGACCACATAATTGGAAGTAAAGCACTCCTCAGCAAATGTAAAACAACAGAAATTATAACAAACTGTCTTTCAGACCACAGTGCAATCAAACTAGAACTCAGGACTAAGAAACTCAATCAAAACCACTCAACTACATGGAAACTGAACAACCTGCTCCTGAATGACTACTGGGTACATAACGAAATGAAGGGAAATAAAGATGTTCTTTGAAACCAATGAGAACAAAGATACAACATACCAGAATCTCTGGAACACATTTAAAGCAGTGTGTAGAGGGAAATTTATAGCACTAAATGCCCACAAGAGAAAGCAGGAAAGATCTAAAATTGACACTCTAACATCACAATTAAAAGAACTAGAGAGGCAAGAGCAAACACATTCAAAAGCTAGCAGAAGGCAAGAAATAACTAAGATCAGAGCAGAGCTGAAGGAGATAGAAACACAAAAAACCCTCCAAAAAATCAATGAATCCAGGAGTTGGTATTTTGAAAAGATCAACAAAATTGACAGACCGCTAGCAAGACTAATAAAGAAGAAAAGAGAGAGGAATCAAATAGATGCAATAAAAAATGATAAAGGGGATATCACCACCGACCCCACAGAAATACAAACTACCATCAGAGAATACTATAAACACCTCTATGCAAATCAACTAGAAAATCTAGAAGAAATGGATAATTTCCTGGACACTTACACTCTCCCAAGACTAAACCAGGAAGAAGTTGAATCCCTGAATAGACCAATAGCAGGCTCTGAAATTGAGGCAACAATTAATAGCCTACCCACCAAAAAAAGTCCAGGACCAGATGGATTCACAGCTGAATTCTACCAGAGGTACAAGGAGGAGCTGCTACCATTCCTTCTGAAACTATTCCAATTAATAGAAAAAGAGGGAATCCTCCCTAACTTATTTTATGAGGCCAACATCATCCTGATACCAAAGCCTTGCAGAGACACAACAAAAAAAGAGAAGTGTAGACCAATATCCCTGATGAACATCGATGCGAAAATCCTCAATAAAATACTGGCAAACCGGATTCAGCAGTACATCAAAAAGCTTATCCACCATGATCAATGGGCTTCATCCCTGGGATGCAAGGCTGGTTCAACATTCGCAAATCAATAAACATAATCCAGCATATAAACAGAACCAAAGTCAAGAACCACATGATTATCTCAATAGATGCAGAAAAGGCTTTTGACAAAATTCAACAGCCCTTCATGCTAAAAACGCTCAATAAATTCGATATTGATGGAACATACCTCAAAATAATAAGAGCTATTTATGACAAACCCACAGCTAATATCATACTGAATGGGCAAAAACTGGATAAATTCCCTTTGAAAACTGGTACAAGACAGGGATGCCCTCTCTCACCACTCCTATTCAACATAGTGTTGGAAGTCCTGGCTAGGGCAATCAGGCAAGAGAAAGAAATCAAGGGTATTCAGTTAGGAAAAGAAGAAGTCAAATTGTCCCTGTTTGCAGATGACATGATTGTATATTTAGAAAACCCCATCGTCTCAGCCCAAAATCTCCTTAAGCTGATAAGCAACTTCAGCAATGTCTCAGGATACAAAATTAATGTGCAAAAATCACAGGCATTCTTATACACCAGTAACAGACAAGCAGAGAGCCAATTCAGGAATGAACTTCCATTCACAATTGCTTCAAAGAGAATAAAATACCTAGGAATCCAACTTACAAGGGATGTAAAGGACCTCTTCAAGGAGAACTACAAACCACTGCTCAGTGAAATCAAAGAGGACACAAACAAATGGAAGAACATACCATGCTCATGGATAGGAAGAATCAATATCATGAAAATGGCCATACTGCCCAAGGTAATTTATAGATTCAATGCCATCCCCATCAAACTACCAATGAGTTTCTTCATAGAATTGGAAAAACTGCTTTAAAATTCATATGGAACCAAGAAAGAGCCCGCATTGCCAAGACAATCCTAAGTCAAAAGGAAAAAGCTGGAGGCGTCACGCTACCTGACTTCAAACTATACTACAAGGCTACAGTAACCAAAACAGCATGGTACTGGTACCAAAACAGAGATATAGACCAATGGAACAGAACAGAGTCCTCAGAAATAATACCACACATCTACAGCCATCTGATCTTTGACAAACCTGAGAGAAACAAGAAATGGGGAAAGGATTCCCTATTTAATAAATGGTGCTGAGAAAATTGGCTAGCCATAAGTAGAAAGCTGAAACTGGATCCTTTCCTTACTCCTTATACGAAGATTAATTCAAGATGGATTAGAGACTTAAATGTTAGACCTAATACCATAAAAACCCTAGAGGAAAACCTAGGTAGTACCATTCAGGACATAGGCATGGGCAAGGACTTCATGTCTAAAACACCAAAAGCAACGGCAGCAAAAGCCAAAATTGACAAATGGGATCTCATTAAACTAAAGAGCTTCTGCACAGCAAAAGAAACTACCATCAGAGTGAACAGGCAACCTACAGAATGGGAGAAAGTTTTTGCAATCTACTCATCTGACAAAGGGCTAATATCCAGAATCTACAAAGAACTCAAACAAATTTACAAGAAAAAAACAAACAACCCCATCAAAAAGTGGGGAAAGGATATGAACAGACATTTCTCAAAAGAAGACATTCATACAGCCAACAGACACATGAAAAAATGCTCATCATCACTCACCATCAGAGAAATACAAATCAAAACCACAATGAGATACCATCTCACACCAGTTAGAATGGCAATCATTCAAAAGTCAGGAAACAACAGGTGTTGGAGAGGATGTGGAGAAATAGGAACACTTTTACACTGTTGGTGGGATTGTAAACTAGTTCAATCATCATGGAAAACAGTATGGCAATTCCTCAAGGATCTAGAACTAGATGTACCATATGACCCAGCCATCCCACTACTGGGTATATACCCAAAGGATTATAAATCATGCTGCTATAAAGACACATGCACATGTATGTTTGTTGCGGCACTATTCACAATAGCAAAGACTTGGAATCAACCCAAATGTCCATCTGTGACAGACTGGATTAAGAAAATGTGGCACATATACACCATGGAATACTATGCAGCCATAAAAAAGGATGAGTTTGCGTCCTTTGTAGGGACATGGATGCAGCTGGAAACCATCATTCTTAGCAAACTATCACAAGAACAGAAAACCAAACACCGCATGTTCTCACTCATAGGTGGGAACTGAACAATGAGATCACTTGGACTCGGGAAGGGCAATATCACACACTGGGGCCTATCATGGGGAGGGGGAAGGGGGGAGGGATTGCATTGCGAGTTATACCTGATATAAATGATGAATTGATGGGTGCTGACGAGTTGATGGGTGCAGCACACCAACATGGCACAAGTATACATATGTAACAAACCTACATGTTATGCACATGTACCCTAGAACTTAAAGTATAATAAAAAAAAAAAAAAAATAAGACTTGATTACCAGAAACAAGTAATATGTAGTTACATAACCATTTTCATATCACTACTCATATCCATTATTTACCAATTCATCTTTGATGTGATTTGGAAATAATTAAGCAGTCACTAGACACCTGTTTTAGAATCTGAAGAAATTATTATCCACCACAGGAATCTAATGATATACATATTTACATATATTTAAAATTTCATAAGGGAGAAAGTAATAAACTATTCTAGTTACTTTATACCAAATATTGATATTCCTAGTCTAAACAACAAGGATTAAGATCTATCTCCAGGTGAACTCTTGACTATACAAAAGTTATTTCCAGCACTTTATTCTGGGGGTTAAAAATGCTTTATTTCTCTGCTGGCTAAAATCATAAATTATATATTACATATTTTAAGTAAGTCCTTCAGAAGTGAATATTAATTCCTTAAGAGAACAACCATAAAATGTATTTTTTTAACTATCTTAAAAACTGCAAACAATCTTTCTCTTTAAAACCAATGGCATTAATCCCTACTTGACAAAAAAAAAAAAAAAAAAAAATTGGAAGGACACCATTTTCATGATCTAAGCATGCATATATAAGGAAGTTAATATATATCACCATCTTAACAGAATTTGGCAAACCAGGAGAATGACCTAAAAACAAACAAATAAAAAAGAAGAGTGTACATTATCTTCTAAGTATGAAAGTCTAATTCAGTAGGTCTATGAAGCCAATAGTGCCCCATGAGGGAAGAAGGAGGCAAGTAGCATATTCCTTTATACATTTTCTTGATATTCTGGTTGTCTTTCAACAACATATTATACATCACAGAGAATTTTGTTTTTTTTTTGGGATGGAGTTTTGCTCTTGTTGCCCAGGCTGGAGTGCAACGGCGCAATCTCAGCTCACTTCAACCTCTGCCTCCTGGGTTCAAGCAATTCTCCTGCCTCAGCCCCCTGAGTAGCTGGGGACACAGCCATGCACCTCCACGCCTGGGTAATTTTGTATTTTTAGTAGAGACGGGGTTTCTCCATGTTGGTCAGGCTGGTCTCGAATTCCTGACCTCAAGTGATCCACCTACCTCAGCATCCCAAAGTGCTGGGATTATAGTTGTGAGCTACCATGCCCAGCCTAAATATTCTTTTTATTATTACAAGCCAGTCATTCATTGCCCTCTATAGAGCAATGACTCAGATAAATGCCTTATGACTTTTAATAATGTAACTTACATATAAATTAAATCTAAGTGCAAAGAGTTTTTAATGATTCCCAGATTCAAGAGCGTGTTGTTAATCTGATTATGAATTTTGAATGTTTGTGCTCCTATATTTTAGGATATGTCATCTTATTTTCTTCTCTTTAAACCATAAGATGTACCAAAATTATTTCATTTTCCTCTACTTTCCTTTGTTTCATTTAGTTTACTTTATGGTATTTGTATGGAGAGAGAGAGGTATGTTAAAATATTGTTATAAAAAACTCAATTACTCTATAATATAGCATTGTTAATCTTTGACCCAGTATATTAATTCCTTTGGTGAATAAATGTCACCAGTTATTTCTGTATAAAGGCATTTTAGTAAAAGGACCAGTAATATGGAGAGAGATTCCTCCCTAACCCGCAGAAAAAGATCAGGTCAAACAGTAGTGTAGAGCAGTTATGTAAAATATGAAAATACATAATATGCAGCTGCAATTTTTCATGTTAAAAGCATTTTAAAACTATGAGTAATTCAAAGACTTTCTGTCTTGGTTGAACAGGCCAGCTAATAAAACTGACAGAGATCACTGTGAGAACTTAAGTATATCTAGTCAAGATAGAACAAAAATGTTTATAATTTTTTTAAAGCGGCAATTGTTAACTAGCAGTATATAGACAGTGTCTACAATTTGGTGGTTGGCCACAGCTTTAATTTTTTCTAGTTATTTCCATAGCAGACATATTTTTGAGTCTACCCACCCCTGAGTTCAGCAATTATACTTTTAGAGCGTAAAATTATATACCCTTAATTAACAACATATACAAAGCTACAAAATGTCATCTATACAGATTAAAAACCATTTTAAAATATTATTTACCAATTATTGATTGAATGGTTTTACTGGGGTACATATTTCAAACGTTTCAGCCAACTGGTTTTTAGTTTTAAGCCCAAACTGATTCATAAATTCACTGCAGGATGTTTCAAAAAGAGTGCAACAGTAAGGCATGAGTAAAAATAACATTATAGTAGAAACAGATTTTGCATATATGAAAAGATAATTTAGAAAAATACGTTAATCACTTTTTAAAAAGAACTTAGTTGTAGTATCATTAACTCACGTGGACCTTTCAACAATTTTTTTTCTACAGTAAATTTCATCTGGATATAAGCAGAGTGTTTTCAACAACAACAAAACAAAACCCTCCAGGAAAACCTATATGGCTGTGTGAGACAAATAAACAAACATACTATTTGGTTGCGATTTTTGCCTAAATTTTAAAATTAAAATGTCCACACTCTTTTGTTAAAACATTAAGCTTCTGTCAAAAATGTATTTCCTATTTTTGGGTACAGGATTAAAGGACAAGATGATACTTAACAAGTAAAGAAAATTTACAAGACAAAACTTAACAAAAGTTTTTCAATAAAAGTATTTTAACATTCGAACTTGACATAACAAAAGAAACAAGATTGCACACACAAATGTTTATGGGTTTTCCAAATATAAATAAATGAAATAGTGTTTAGGCAGTAGGGCTCATGCTGATGGCTAGCAGGAAGTTAACAAAGTGTTACCTACTTGGAAAAAATCTTTAATGTACAAATAACAAGCACAAATTATGGAATGCAGCAATTTAATAATCACTGCCATTTTTCTTCCAAAATAAAACCTCGATTAAGCCATTCTTACCCTATATTACTTGTACCTTTACTTCAGAGATTGAGGAATTATATACAACAAATGAATTTATTTTCACCATAAGGATATCATACTATACCTCTCTGCCAACGTTACTTGAAAATCTTCCACGTCAAAACAACTTGACAGCAGATATAAAGTATTAAATAAATACGCAGTGATTTTTCATTACAGTCCTTTAAAGATGCATGTTAATTCATGCTGTTAACCTTAGGATCACAGTGCATAGAATTCTAATATAAACAGTTGGGGTGACTTTTAAAGTAATGTTGGATCCCTCACTTTATTTATATTCCCACTGTAACTGATAAGTTCATTTCATAGGCCTATTATGCATTAATCATTGAGTGGCAGGAGTTAATGAAAATTTTTCCTGTTACGATGTCCGTTTCTGGCAATGAACATACCAAAATCGCCAAGGAAGTCATTGTTATTGCACAATACGTGAGGACCTGGAGATTTTCCGAAAGCTTAAAAAATAAAAATAAAAAATCGGATTATATTTGATGTTTGCTGACACCTGCATTAATACTGTATGACTAATAAAAGCATGTCAGTTGCCTGGACTGAACCAGCGATCAACATGTGCCCAGAATGCACACCAGTGAAAATGCAGTAAAAGGAAGTAGTCTTCATTGCCTGTAGGTCACTTCCAGTCTAAGACTGAATGATCAAAATGCTCATTTTCTCAATGGGACTATTTTCTGCTAGGAGGATCATAACAGTGACATCAACAAGTATCATCATTATGCCACCATTTTGTTTCCTTTAGATTCTTGTTACGTGTTCGCACATAAAAAGAATTATCTGGTGGTCGTGTCTTTTCTTTGCAGCTGGAAATCATGTTAATAATGCTGAGACAAACCGATTGGACTGAGAGCGCTGTGAACCAGTCTTCTGTTAGAATGGATAAACAGGTATGAACATTGCTATATATATATATAATCATGAGGATGAACAGGAATATTTTCACCAGTAAACATGACTGTGTAATTGAATTCTGAACACTCTTTTCATTTAAAGTCATCCCAGGAGGTGGGGCATTTTGCAAAGCCAACAGTTCTTTCTGTAGTTGTTAAGACTGAAATAATTCTTAACCAACAACAGAAATGCAACACTTCGGCATAACGTACCTCAGTCTAGAAATAAAAGATATCGTTCTGAAAAGCAAATTATACTTTTTTTTTTTTTTTTTTTTGAGACAGAGTCTCACCCTGTTGCCCAGGCTGGGGGGCAATGGCACGATCTTGGCTCACCACGACCTCCACCTCCCGGGTTCACTGCCATTCTCCTGCCTCAGCCTCCTGAGTAGCTGGGATTACAGGCGCCTGCCACCAGGCTCAGTTAATTTTTTGTATCTTTACTAGAGACAGGGTTTCACCATGTTGGCCAGGCTGGTCTTGAACTCCTAACCTCGTGATCCACCCACCTCGGCCTCCCAAAGTGCTGGGCTTACAGCGCCCAGCCTCAGATTTAAAATTTAATGTAGGTATAGAAAACCAAAGACTGCATGTTCTCCCTTATTTAAGTAGGAGATCAACAGTGAATACATATGGACACAAAGATGGAAACAACGCTGGAGCCTACTAGAGGGGAAGGCAGAGAGAGGAACAAGGATCGAAAAAACCACCTATCAGGTACTATGCTCACTACCTGGATGACAGGATCATTTGTATTACAAACGTCAGGGACATGCAATTTATCCATGTAGCAAACATGTACATGTACCCTCTGAAATTGAAAAGTTGAGAAAAAATATTTATGATTTAAGGGCAAGTGGGGGACAGAGGTGAGGGCGACTAGTCAATGTCTGCTAATTATTGCCTCTCTGAACTTAACCATATATACGAATGACACTATGTTGGTAAAGCATTGATTTGGAAAATAATGCGAGTCATAGGTAAAATTAATTTAAAATGATAGCCCCAAATGAAATAATATTATGGAAAGCAGTTCCATAAGTCTAGCTTGTTCAATACTTTATAATGTGAAATAGAATGCTTAAAATAGCCACAATCTTTGATACAATCAAATAACCAACAAATTCTGCCAATTTGGGCTTCCTAAAATTCTCTTGGGGGCCAAAATCATCCATATGGTATGGTCACGTAGCTATACAGCTAACGCCAAAGCTCCAGGGCCTTTTTCCTGCAATTTTTTACTTTTGGTGACTGAATGGAAATGCCACTCACTACTCTTTGCAAAAGGAAGATTTTCATGGACATCTTGCTCTTTATGATTTCAAGAAGAAGATAAATATTCTTCACGAACTGTTTTAATGATATAGCAATCCAGAAAAAAGATTTGGTATCACAAAGAAGTGATTCTATTCTAAAATTTCATTTTGAATTTTCTGGTCACAGTGTTGTAGGGAGGCATGGTAAAGTATTAAAATGAAGCACTTGCTTAAACCAAAGGGGATTTCCTAATCAGAAGTGAAAGCCTCCTGATATTCTGCTGCAGGCGTGTGATACTGCAGCCCTTCTCTAAGTGCATATCTCACATTCAAAGTCATTTCTCCATGCCTGTCAAGTGAACTGAACCCCCTGATTGTCTGTCTAGGACAGTGATCCATTTCTAATGTATGAGGCTACAGTTTTTGAACTCATAAACTGTAAACTGTATTAAATAAACTGTCTCCTGATTGATGAGTGCTGCTCTTATAGGCTAATTTCTCATCTAAACAGTGATATGAAAATTCTTGCTAAAGGGCTGGTGACAGGACTAAACGGGGGTAATAGCAGACTTAATCAAGAAAGACAAATGGGATTCATTAACAACTGGCACTCAGCAGACAGTCTTCAGAGACTTCTCAGCACAATCTCATTGGTCCAATCGAAAATAATTGTGTGCTGCTTTTATCACTGAATGCAGAACAAGGCCAATGAAAAATTCTATTGGTGATATTAAGTAGAATTCAAATTCGGATTGAATTTTGTGCCAGGCAGCCCATCTTTGGATGAGAGGAATAGAAGGGGAAAAATCCTAGGTTTCATCCTGGGATTTTTTTCTCTGATTGATCAGTTTTCTTATATTGCTCATTCCACTCCAGTATCTTAATCAACTGGATCTTGCCCTAACTGGCAGGGAGGTCTATGCCAGAGGCATCTGGTCTCTGGCTGGCTTAAGAATTGGCACATGGTTTATTTTGTCCAAGCTTGCTGAGCTCCACTTCCAGTAATGCCTGTCTCATTGAGCTGTTTAGATTTGGCTTGTGAGGTAGAGATGGCTAACTCTCTACCAGACTGTGCTCCCCTTCCGCAGTATAGAGAGTTTCCTAGGAAGTTCCTTCTAAATCAGGAGTTATATTTCCCAGTCCCCCTGCATTTATGTGAGGGAAGTGTGACTAAGTTGTTGCCAGTGGTTTCCAGGCCAAAGAAATGCATGCCATTTCCAGACCTGTCATGTAATACTTTCACACTTAGTCTTTTACCCTCTATTTTTCCGATCTATCAGCCAGAATTAGAGGATCCAGCAGATCCAAGCCACTTGTAAATGATGAAGCCACAGACAGAAGGAACATGAGTCATATGTGGGAAGAGTATTGGATTTTATACGAAGGAGAAATATTTCTCACAATACACCACTGAGAACTGGGGGTTTATTTGTTGTAGCATCTAACTTTACTTCGATTGAGGCAACTAGTTTTAGGTCTGCCTTTAGATCTATTGGCTTTGGTGACCTTACTTTTTTTTTTTTTAGGGAGTCTTCCTCTTGTCACCCAGGCTGGAGTGCAATGGCATGATCTCAGGCTCACTGCAACCTCACCTCTCGAGTTCAAGAGACTCTCCTGCCTCAGCCTCCCCAGTAACTGGGATTACAGGCGCCCATCACTATGCCCAGCTAATTTTTGTAGAGACAGGGTTTCACCATGTTGGTCAGGCTGGTCTTGAACTCCTGACCTCGTGACCCACCCGCCCTGGCCTCCCAAAGTGCTGGGGTTACAGGTGTGAGCCACCGCGCCCGGCCATGACCTTACTTTTTTTTTTTTTTTTTTTTGAGATGGAGTCTTGCTCTGTCGCCCAGCTGGAGTGCAGTGGCGTGATCTCGGCTCACTGCAAGCTCTGCCTCCCGGTTTCACGCCATTCTCCTGCCTCAGCCTCCCAAGTAGCTGCGACTACAGGCGCCTGCCACCATGCCTGGCTAATTTTTTTGTATTTTTAGTAGAGACGGAGTTTCACCGTGTTAGCCGGGATGGTCTCAATCTCCTGACCTTGTGATCCGCCTGCCTTGGCCTCCCACAGTGCTGGGATTACAGGCGTGAGCCACTGCGCCTGGCCCTTACTTCTTAACTGACCTCCTTAGCTTTTGATTTTGTGTGTAGTTGGGCTTTAAGACATGTTCACTCTTCTGGCTTGGACTTGTGAACTCTAAACTCCATTTTTGGATGAGGATTCCCCATTGGCCTGCTTCTCCCCAGAGCCCATTCTCAGGTACCCAGGTGTAATGTGTGCCCCACCCCCACCTAAACTGTCAGTGAGAAAATGAGATTGGACACACATAGCTGAAGCTAATTAACATTTTATTTTTAGTTTTTTTTTTTTTTTTTTTTTTTTTTAATCTTTAACATCAAGATGATATACAGGAATTTTATGGAAACAGCTCCTTATCTGGCCAGATTAAGGGGAAGCTGCAATTGAGGCCCGGAAGTTTTAAATGCTGCTTAACCCACTCTCCTCTAGGCTGCACTTCTGGGATTATTGGGCTGACAACAGCTGGACCATTCTGAGACCCTTACTATGGCAGATGCTGTTGTGGCCTGCCCATATTCTTTCAACTCCCACTGTTCCATTACAGGTCAGTGGTGTCTACAGCAGATACTGCTGTTCTCCTCCTTGGCGTTTTATCTTGACAAGTCTGAAGTGCCGTTGAGGGCAGCCTGTAGCCCATGACAGATGAGGGTTAGGGGATTAAAAACCCAGCCTCCTTGTCCCTCATCAGGAGATAACTCTGAGGCATGCTATACGTTGTCCCTCGCAGTGCCTAGTGGGGCTGAGCCTCAACTGCCAGCCAGCTATAATGCACATGTCATGGTCTCCCTTCCCTTCTACGTTTTATTTCCCTGTTTCTCTACTGGGGCTTCCTAAGATTACCACCCAAATGAACTACTTGTGCTCAAATCCTTGTCGCTAGATCTGCTTTTGGGGAATCCAGCCTAAGACACTGACAGGTTTCCTTCTCATTTTAGGGATTATGATGTCAGCTATTTTTGAACATCAGCCAATCAACTGATGGAAGGTAGCTGCTGATCTCTGAGGTAGTGAATTATAATCTGCTAAATAGGAGAAGAACAGCTGATACATAAATTTGATACATAAATTAGTATGCTGCATTAAAGCTAATTAAAGCTGAGAATTATATAGAAAATAATTTTTTGTTGTGTGTGGACACTGTGAGAGCTGTAATCACAGATACATTTCATCTAGTTGAAGCAACCTCAGAAAATGTGGTCACTCCCTCTGTTTTTTTCTGCTCTCTTTTGAGGGTTCAACTGTATTGTTCTAGATATGACATCAGGGGACATTATGGCTGCTCTACCCTTGAGGATGAAAATTTTCATTTGAAGAACAAGTTACCTGCACCTGGCAGGTGCAGTGACCTGGCAGCTGCCTCAGAAGTGGCAGCTCTTGCTGCCAGCTCTGCTCTGATCTATTTCTACTTGTATGCTTATGCAAGCCATACTGCCTAGTGGATATGCCAGTGTGGCTGGGTAATGGTTTTTATCCTTCCTACAATCTCTCAGGTGCCTTATACCCCCAAATAAATACCCAATCTTAATAACAATTGTGTGCTTGCTAGGATAATATATTAAGTCATTTAACATAAATACAAACATAAATATAAATACAAGTGAAAACATTAGGCTTGTTATCCATTGCAGTTTTAGCACAAGTCCATCTCTCCATCCACTTTCTGCAGACGGCTGCCATGAAGCCCTTCCGAATAAGAAATTCTGGAGCTGTTTCAACTCTAGGTACGTATAGAGCCACAGCAGGAGTGAGTGGCATGAACAAGTTTTATCCTAACTTCATGCCCTCTCCAAGATCTTTGTGCTTTCAACTGCCTCTTCCCACACATTTGGCGGCCTCCCTACAAGGCTTTATGCGAGCCACATTTCCCATGCCTCTCCCATCACTAGATAATTGTGAGAGTGAAATATGAGTCTAGCCACGGAAGATAACATAATCTTTACATTTTCAGCAAAAGCAGGTGATAGCATATCTTTGCCCTTCAGACACCTGAGGCGACTCTAGCCACACCCCTCTCAACTTCTCTAGGACCCACGATAATGAGTAAGTCGAGTGGAGATCACAACTTTGAGGGTAAACAGCCAAACACCCCTCAGCATCTACTGATGCCTCTGTTATCACCCTGAAGGATTTCTTCAGGTTTTGAAGAGCGACGTGAGAGAGCTTTCTTGCATTGATTCTAGCCCCTGAGTTGTTGGAAGGGACACTTCTCAGTATGGCAAAGTATTTCATTCCCTGTAGCTAAGGCTTAGCAGATGTCTCCTGATGAAAGCCTCTAAACAAAGGCTTGAAAAATCACCTAAAACCATAGAAACACAGGACAGGTGCTAATTGAAGCAGGAGAGCCTGGGCTTCTAGTGAAGTTCTCAGAAATAAAAAGCAACAATTCAGAATGTGATTACAGAATTCTCACTGGATGCCATGGGATAAATAATATGTATATAATATATAATATGTATATATATTTATATATTTATATACAACATGCATACTATATGTACCTATATCCTTTTATTTAAATAATGATGGTACACTATACAGTGTTATGTACATTGTTTAGTCACTTAATGCTAAATCTTGGGGATTGTGTCATAGTTTTCTTTATAGAAAAGTCTTGTTACTTTCTACATATGTAAATATAAATGAATTTATGAATATGGTTATTAATGTTACAAAAAATTATATCATTACTAAATTTGAGCTCTGACATATAATCATTGTTCCTGCAGTTAATCATAATGCAACTTCAAGTCAATTTAGTAAGTTTCAAGTATTCATATTTTCTAAAGCAACCCAAAATTTAATTAAATATAAGTTTTAATGGTGAGACTAATGTGGAGACTGCTGATACCTCACATCATATCTTTCAAAAGAGATGTTTAGAACTCAAATTACTGTGACCATTAATAATGTGACTTAAAAAAATACTTAGAATCAATCACTAGTAAGAAATCACATATAATTAAAGTGAGATAATATGATTAAGTAGAACTCTATAATTTGTTAACAGGCTTTTGTGTTTGCCTAATGTGACGAAGGAGTTTACATTAGAAAATTGATGTTATTTACTTGAAAAGGCAAATTTGCACTACAATGTTGAGTTTGGATTACTTTTCCTAACTTCTCTTTATACTTATACCTTTCTGTGGTTATATACATTATTATACCCATAATAATTAAAAATAAAAAAATTTAAAGAAAGAATGAACCAGTGCTCTGGTGAGGTTGTAACATGCACATTTTGCCATAGTTTTTTTGTCTGTAAATTGATAGCTTATCATGAAGCAACCTAGAAAAGATGATTTCTGTTAATATGTTTGATGTATATTTTTTCCCACAGGTACTCAGCTGGTGTGTTTTCTTCTTCTATGGATTCTGCCCAGCATCAAGTACCATGTCTTGCATATCATAGACACAGAGAAATAATAGTCGCTGAATTGTACCATGCTAAATCTGATATAAAATATCATTCTTTGTGAACAGAAATAGCTTCCTATCTTCTAGGTAACAACGACAATAAAAATTCAAAGAAGTTTCTTTCTTTGGGGTTGCAAGTAACAGGAACTGAGTGAAACATGGTACCAAAATAGAAAACTGTCTAATAGTGATCAGTAAGTAGAAGTGACACTTTACATGATTTTTGGGTCTGACTCATTGCTTTTGGGAAACTGGAAACTTTATTGAAAAGTCTGATCTTTACAACATGACACAATCTCCTTGGGAAATATGTAACAAAAAGTACCAGAGATAATTTTGGCACTGAATAGAGAAAAATTTACTGGAGTGGGAAACCAGGAGTGCAAAATCGGAGATGACAGTTGGTCTGAAAAGGGACAAGCAAAGACCTATGTGGAAAACATCTCTCTGTCTTCTGTAACAGAAAGGATACTTTTAGAGAAGTATAACTGAGGCTGTAAAAGTGGATACAACTTATATTTGAGACCTATTATAATTCCCTTATCTTGGGGAAATTATTTAACTGGTTAGTTTCTTTATGTATAAATTGGGAATAAAGATCTACTTATTTATTTAATTGTGAGGATTAAATGAGAGAATTTGTGCAAACCATCTAGCTGTTCTAGCACACAGTAAGTGCTCATCAATGTTAGATATTGTTATTACCTATTCTATAAATGGGTATGGGGAAATTGTCCTTTTGGGTAGGTTCCTAGGCAGACTGTGGAGTGGTCTATTTCTAATCAGCATTCCAACTGTCGATAGGGAAGGCAGTTGGCCAAACACTGCCTTAGGACAGCGAAAGATGAATGATTGCCTTTCTGAAGGGAAATCAGATCCTCCTCCTGATGATGCCACTGAAACACAACAAAGCATATCAAGAGGGCCTCCGATGCTGTCGTGAAAGCAGAGGTATATAGTGATAGGTTCGAGATGAGTATGTTAAAGCACCATAAGAAAGAGTCATTAGGACCTCTAAAATGAATCCTGAGGCTTCTCAGGATACTATGCAGACCTTCGCTAGGCTATCTAGTTCTTTTTTGTTTGTTTGTTTCGTTTGAGACGGAGTCTCGCTCTGTCGCCCGGGCTGGAGTGCAGTGGCGCGATCTCGGCTCACTGCAAGCTCCGCCTCCTGGGTTCACGCCATTCTCCTGCTCAGCCTCCTGAGTAGCTGGGACTACAGGCGCCCGCCACCTCACCCGGCTTGTTTTTTGTATTTTTTAATAGAGACGGGGTTTCACCATGTTAGCCAGGATGGTCTCGATCTCCTGACCTCGTGATCCGCCCGTCTCGGCCTCCCAAAGTGCTGGGATTACAGGCTTGAGCCACCGCGCCCGGCTGGCTATCTAGTTCTTAAAAGGAAGCACCAACATCTGTTCTACCTCTGTAGCATAGCAGTGAGCAATCATATAGAAGTGATAAAGAGCAGTTAAAGCTACAACTAGTTAATCCATTTCCATCTCTATTTATGCTAATATAGGTTGACAGACTGGAATGCCAACCAGTGTGGACGGTAAGGGACATGCTTTAAGGAGGGGGTCGGCTTGAGTCCACTGGGTTGTGATATGCCCAGAAGGGGTGCCTATAAGAATACATGAGAATAGAGGTTCCAAGGCTGCCAAATTAGAGTCATTCGTTACTAATGGAAGTTGGGAATTATCAACTGAGAATTAGAGCTGGATGGTGCTAAGCATAAGCAGAAATGGAGGAGGAGGAGGAGAGTATGCAAGAGAGACATCTGGTACTGAGAAGAGATAAGAGCTGAGGCCACAGATACTGATATTCCCCACCCGAAGTCAAGAGTTCGAAACCAGCCTGGCCAATTTGGCGAAACCCTATCTCTACTAAAAATACAAAAATTAGCTAGGTGTGGTTGTGTTTGCCTGTAATCCCAGCTACTCAGGAGGCTGAGGCACGAAAATCGCTTGAGCCTGGGAGGCGGAGGTTGCAGTGAGCTGAGATCGCGCCATTGCACCCCAGCCTGGGCAACAGAGCAAGACTCTGCCTAAAAAAAAAAAGAAAAAGAAAAAAAGAAAAAAAAATTGATATTCCCACACCTACCTGGGAAAAGGCAGGTTCTAAAAGAAGAATGTCAAATTGGGCAGAGATGGACTGACTGTCGGTTTTCCAAGCAGTGCCCCTCAAATTCTGGATACTATACAAGAGGGCTAGAGGATAAAGGGACATTTCTTCTCCCCAGACACTCTGCTAAAATTTGCCCCCACACTGAGCACTTGCTCATTCAAGCACTTCCCACTTGGTAAATGAATGGGAGGCATCAGACCCTTTCAGCTTCGCCTGGACTGATATCTGGCATGTATCATTTCCTTCTTCCCTCAATTTTCCATTGTCAAATCATCCATTAAATTGGATTGAGTCTGCCTAAGCCAGCCTGTCTTGGAGTGCTCAGGGGAGATTACTTTGAGAGGAACAAGACCTTGGCTGTCAGGCAGGTTAGCACAAGCTCTCACCGCTTGGCTTCTCACCTGGCAGAGGTCCTGTGACATCTCAGAGGGCTCCAGCCACCTAGCATGCTTTCTCCTCTCAACGCCTTTCTTTCCCTGGCTCAAAAACTGTGATTACCCTCTGTTCTAGCCTCAAGACCTTTTTTGTTTTCTTTTTTAAAGGAGAGGTCAATAGGACAGAGGACAAGTAGAGAGCAGAAAGTGTGAGGCATCCTTTGGTGTTTTATGTTGAAGTCTCACTACGTAAACGTCTGAGATAATCTTCCTAACAGGTGTTAGATAATTTGGGAAAGAATTTTAACTATGAGACTTCAACTAGTGTTTCTGTCAAAAATCATTTGTTTAAAACTTGGAAAAGGAAAGTGGCATCAGAGCAAGATGAATTAGCTCCCTGCTTTTAGAGACAACTGAAACACATTTTTCTTTTACTGATCAGTTTCCAGGGGAAGGTGTCTCCTCACCCAGGGCACGATGGCAGCACTGTGGTCAGTAAGCATGAAAGGCATGCCAACTTCAGTGAAATGGAAAGCTGGTAGTTTTCATGATCTTGGTCACACTCCACGTGGGTGACAGAGCTGTTGCACTTCAAACAAGAGCCCATAGCTATCAGGAACTGAGAGTTGGAAGGGATTAATAGGAAGGCTTAGGGCAAACAGACACAAACTAAATGCATCTATCCCAGTGTCGTAGTCCTGCTTTGGGTCTAGGAAAAACTTTGTTTGCAAATTCATCTAGAGTCTTTTTTTTTTTTTCCCTTAAATATTGATATTGTAGTTTCACAAGCTTGAAGAGGTGATGGTTTCTCCTGTCTCAAATCCAAACTTAAAATTCACAGGATTCACAAATTACCCTACACTTTCATACGTTTGTTATGCCTTTTTAAACTAGTTTCTATAACTTCCTCTGCAAACTAAATCTTAATAATATTTTGAATATGTCTAATATGTGTTTGGTCATAGTTGTCCTAATCTGCCCCCCTTTCTCATCCTTACTGTCTTCGTTCAGACTGTCATTATTACTCACTTAGTTACTGACATGATCTCTTAATTGGCATCCCTACCAACAATCTTGCTTCTGCAAACCACCTTCTATAAAACTGAAAAAATGCAATTTTTCTCCAAAATGAACTTGATCATGCATTTTTCTCTTAAATATCCTTCAATCTCTTCTCATCGCTTATTGTCTATTGTACTAGAGTTCCTTTGAATGAACACAAGCCAGTGCAAGCCAGCTCAGGGATCCCATGAAAAGTTACCATGAGCTGCTCTACTCCACCTCATGGATCCTTCCTTGGTGTTTTCTTACGCCTGCTCTTTGGATTCCCTGCTTTGATTCCCTCCTTGGCCCTCACTCTCTCTTGTTGCTTGAATTGAAAACTCAGTTTTAGATCTATTAACCTGGCTTCATTGTTGACCTCACTCCAGACATAACTTCCCATACTGCAACTGGTTTCATGCACTACAAAGTTGCATACATTCATTTGTTCATCCAATCACCTATTCATTCACTTAAAAAAATAGTGTCAAGCACTATATTAAACATCAAAAATGTTGAACGATATACCTTGCTCAACTTAAATTACTTACACTGTGGTAGAGGATGAAGACAAATCTTATGGTATCAAAGGACATTCTCAGAGGAAATGATATCTAAGGTGACAGCTCAATGGTAAGCGGAAGGTAGGCAAGAGAAGAAAGAGGGAAGGGTAGCAAGGTCTTGCAGAAGAACTCTCCAAGGGTAGAAACTGTATCAGAGAGAATAAATGGCAAGAGATGAGGCTGAATAGCTAAGCATCATTCACATCATGAAGGGCCTTACATACTGTGAAGGGATAGGACTTTATTCTGAGGCCAGTGAGGAGTCATTGAGGCTTTCAAGAAGGGGAGACATTCATTCATTTGAATTGTAGGAGGATTACTCTAGTTTTGCATATAGATTGATTTGAGGTGGGTAACACTGAAACCAGGGATAACTGGTGAGTGTAAACTACTGTGGTGAGCATTACCAGCAACCTAGGCTAGTATAGTAGCAATCTTGGTGGAAATAATTGCATGGATGTAACAGATATTTGGGAGACAAAATTAAAAGGATTTGGTGGGTGATAAGAAATGGAGAGTAAATGTAATAATAAAAAATTATAATGATTAGCATTTCTTGAGTACTTACATGTACAAAGAACTATCTACCTGCTTTACATACATGATCTCATTTCATCCTCACACAATTTTTGGGGTAGATACTACTGTTATTCCCATTTTTTGGATGAATAATCTCAGGCACAGAGGAATTACATGACTTGACCAAGGTCATGCAGTCAAGAGGGAGAACTAGGATGCAGACTGAGGTAGTTTGTCATCAGAGCCTGCATTATATTATTTTACTTTTATAGATTCAGAGGACACATATGAAGGTTTGTTACATGGATATATTGCATAATGGTTTGGATTTCTAGTGTTTTCGCCACCTGAATAGTGATTATTGGACTGAATAGGTAAATTTTTTACCCTTACCTTCGTCCCACCCTCCCTGCTTTTGGAGTCCCCAGTATCCATTATTTCCCTCTGTATGTCCATGTGTACCCATTGTTTAGCTCCCACTTACACGTGAGAACATGTGGTATTTGATTTTTTTGTTTCTGAGTTATTTCACTTGGGATAATGGCCTCCAGCTCCATTCATGTTGCTGCAAAATATATTATTTTATTCTTTCTTATGTCTGAGTACTATTCCATGGTGTATATGTACCACATTTTCTTTAACCCATCATCCATTGATGGACACAGGTTGATTCTATGACTTTGCTATTGTGTACAGTGCTGCCATAAACATACAAGAGCAGTACAATATCTTTTCCTTTGGGTAGATACACAGTAATGGGATTGCTGGGTCAAATGGTAGTTCTACTTTTAGCTCTTTGCAAAACCTCCGTACTGTTTTTCATAGAGATTGTGCTAATTTACATTCCCACCAACAGTGTCTAAGCATTCCCCTTTCTTTGTATCCTTGCTAACATCTGTTTTTTAACTTTTTACTAATAGTCATACTGACTGGTGTGAGATGATAACTCATTTGGTTTTAATTTGCATTTCTCTGATGATTAGTGATGTTGAGCATTTTTTCCACATGTTTGTTGGCTGCTTGTGTGTCTTGTTTTGAGAAATGTCTGTTCATGTTCTTTGCTCACCTTTTAATAGGGTCACTTGTTTTTCTCTTGTTGAGTTGTTTGTGTTCCTTTTATAAAAATACCTAGAAAGACATTTAACCAAGGGGGTGAAAGATCTCTACAGGAAGAACTACAGAACACTGATGAAAGAAGTTGTAGATGACACAAATAGGAAAACATCCCATGCTCATGGATTAGAAGAGTCAGTATTGTTAAAATGATCGTATTGCCCAAAGCAATATACAGATTCAATGCAATTTCTATTAAATAACCAACACCATTTTATAAAGAATTAGAATAAAAAAAACAATCTTAAAACTCATATGGAACCAAAAAAAAAGCCCAAATAGCCAAAGAAATCCTGAGCAAAAAGAACAAAGGTAGAGGCATTACATTACCTGACTTCAAATTCTACGGTAAGGTTGTCGTAAGTAACCAAAGCAGTATGGTACTGATATAAAAATAGACACATAGATCAATGGAACATAATACAGAACCCAGAAATAAAAGCCACATACCTACAACCAACTGATCATTGACAAAAAGTCCACAAAAATACATAATGGAGAAAAAAACACCCTATTCAATAAATAGTGCTGGAAAAACTGGATAGCCATATGCAGAAGAATGAAACTAGACCCCTATCGCTCATCATATAGAAAAATTAACTCATGGTGGATTAAAGACTTAAATGTAAGAACTGAAATTATAAACATTCTAGAAGAAAACCTAGGGAAAACTCTTCTGGACATTGGCCTAGGCAAAATATTTATGATTAAGACCTCAAAATCAATTGTAAACAAACAAACAAATAAACAAACAAAAACCACCATGAACAATAACAAAAAAACCCAAAATGGACAAATATGACCTAATTAAACTAAAGAGTTTCTGAGCAGCAAAATAAACTATCGATACAGTAAACAGACAACCTACAAAATGGGAGAAAATATTTGCAAACTATACATCCACTGAAGGACTAATATCCAGAAACTGCATTCTTGGCCACTGTACTAGACTGCCTTAGAAAGATTAGCAATACCCACTCTTAACTCTGGGGCAGGCTGGCCCATCTCTCTTTCATTACATACTAGGTGCCAAAGTATTGGATATTTATAAATTTGGCTGGAACATAGCTTCTCAGGGGGACCATTGTGAGTGCTTCTTGGCAAGGCTCTAGAAATACCAAGTTTTAAATTTTTCTTAGAAGAGGCCATCTGCTTTGCAATCTATCAGGTTGTGCTGGAATTAGTAATGGTTTGGTTTCAAGAAACAGATATCAAGGGGATGGATATTCCATTTACCATGAGGTGATTATTATGCATTGCATGCCTGTGTCAAAAAATATCTCATGTACCATATTAATATATACACCTATGTACCCACAGAAATAAAAAGTAAAAAATTAAGCAAAGTAAAACAATCAAACAAACAAACAAAAAGAAACAGATATTAATTCACACCACCTCAAGTAATGATGAGCCTAAATTCAAGGGACTCAATTACCAGAAACAGAGCTGAGCCTAAACTAGGAACTGGAAAATCAGAAACAACTTTGGCTTCTCTTAGTCTCCATGGACCTTTGTCTCTTCTTGTGACATCAAGTTACTGGTTCTCATGCTTCTTTCCCTAAACCTATTATTTCTGCTTCTCTCAAAATATTCATGGATAAAAAGGACTTCCAGCTCTAAATCTATATGACCAAGGATGACAGTCTCTACCTCCCCAACCTCTGTATTTCTTAGAACAAAGTCTAAAGAAAAGTAGCCTATAGGTCCACTTTGAATAATGTATACAGCTCTCATCCCAGCTGTGATACAAGCAAGACCACACGGAATCACCATTTCAGAAGGCAATGAGGGTAAAGGTAAGTTCACTTAGAAGGAAGTGTGGGCAACAAGGGAAAGACAGTGTTTGTTAGTTTGGTCTTAAATATTTCACTCTTTTGTGCTTTGTAGGTGGGAGCATGTTGTTGGATGTGGTGATGTGGCCACATCTCTTCTTTACCTGTATTGTTCCTCATGTGAAGCTCCCGCTTATGGTTCTAAAGAGTTCCATGTCTGACTTCTGACACATACTGTATTGTGTCATTTGACAGAGCTGCCCTCTCCTATCTCTATAGTCACTGATTTAATTCTATCCCTTGTTTCTAACTGTATTACCATGAGAGCTCCATGAGTGATCTCCTTGCCTTCAATTTTTCTTGACTCTAGTTCTTTCTGTTCTTCCTTCATATTGCTACCAAAGTGATAGTTCCAGGACGCCAATCAAATTATGTCATTGTTTTCATTTTAAGAATAACTTTTACAGAGGTCTAAGAGAAGGTGGCAAAAGAAGCCAAGAGGCAATTGCATGTGATTATTAAGCATTGCATGCCTGCATCCAAGTACCTCATGTACCCCATAAATATACATACCTATGTATCCACAAAAATAAAAAGTAAACAATTAAACGTAACTATTTATTCTCTTCTACACTTTCCTAATGAGGCTACTTGCATTCCTTTTTGTGCATATTCTCTTACTACTCTGTACATATAAACAATGTGCACTTTTTTTTGACTTGGGGACTTGCTATGTCATCCAGACTGGAGTACAGTGACATGATCATGGCTCACTGCAGTGTTGACCTCCCGGTCCCAAGCAGTCCTCCCACCCCAGCCTCTCACGTAGCTGAGATTACCGGTGCACCCCACCATGCCTGGCTATTATTTTTTTTGTAGAGACAGGATCTTGCTGTGTTGATCAGGCTGGTCTTAAACTCCTGGCCTCAAGTGATTCTCCCACCTCGGCCTCACAAAACACTGGTATTAAAGGTGTGAGCCACTGCACCCCACCACTTATGCACTTGTAAACAGCAAAACTTCCCCCCATCTTCCTCTTCATCTGGACATCTGCTACTTAATCTCAAAATCTAATTCTTATTTGATTTTCTTAGAAAAAAATCCTTGCTAGTTTCTCCTTAACACTAATTCCCCTCACCTTTGCCCCACCCTATCCTAAGTTAGGTCTAGAAAATTTTGATAAAGATGCTCCCACCCACATTGAATGGGATTTTCCATCTTGCTATGCTGGTGACAGCTTTGAATAATTAAAAAATAAATCTGCCTCTATTGGATGAACTAATGAATACATCACTGTTAATAGATACATTTGAAATTACCTTGGCATTATCTGGTTCAGCTCTCTCAGTTTATAAGTTAGAAGGCCCAGAAAAGTTATATATTATTATGGATACACAGAGAGCAATACCAGAACCAGAACTACTTTCTTTTCCTCCTGGCTCCCCGTCAGTTATTTCTTTCTTGTATTTTTTTCTTGTCTTCTTTGACTGTTGCTTTATGTGGCTGTCTTTCTTTCTTTATTTATCTTCTTGGGGGCTGTGCTTTCTTCTTTTCATTCTTTCTGCAGCTTCACTTCCTTCCTCCTTACTGTCCTTCTTCCTTCTTTCTTCTTATTTCTTCTCTTTCTTTCCTTCTTACTTATTCTTCCTTCTTATTCATTCTTCCGTCCTTCCTTCCTCCCTCCTCTTCCTTCCTTCCTTCCTTCCTTCCTTCCTTCCTTCCTTCCCTCCTTCCTTTCTTCCTTTCTTCCTTTCTTACAGAGTCTTGCTCTGTCACCCAGGCTGGAGTGCAGCAGCCCAATCTCGGCTCACTGAAACTTCCAACTCCTGGGTTCAGGTGATTCTCATGCCTCAGCCTCTCGAGTAGCTGGGATTACAGGCGCCCACCACCATGCCTGGCTAATTTTATTTTATTTTTTTTAGCAGAGATGGGGTTTCACCATGTTGGCCAGGCTGGTCTTGAACTCCTGACCTCAAGTGATTGGCCTGACTCGGCCTCCTAAAGTGTTGGGATTACAGAGGTGTGCCACCACGCCTGGCCCTCATCATCATTTTCACTATAACAAAGCTGGCTCAAATACCTCCTTACCTGTAAACTCTTCACTAGTCTCCACTCCACCAACCGGCCTCTGTCAGTGTTACTGTAGCTCTTCCTCTTATTATTGGCACTGGCATTGGACTTTCAGAATGGGGAGGCTAGTGCTGTGGTTGAAACTTCTCTACGAGATTTCAAGCTTTAATGACAGACATCCTGTACTCAATATCTTCGTATTTCCTTCAATGTCTAGCACAGTGACAAGTATATGGCAGGTCACCATAAAACTTGGCTGAAAAGTCAAAGATCATTGACAATTGGGAGTATGTGTTGGTGTTAAACACATCTGTAGACATGTAATAAATCAAGGTGTAGGCATGTGCATGATCAGTGCAATTTCAACGATCTCCCTTGATTAGGAATTCAAGTGCCATGTATTCTTTAGGCATGCACTACTGTCAATCCCCAAAACTCTGATTTTTGGAATCTTTGGAAAGCTAGCACTATTTATTATTGTTAGTATCATTCTAATATGTTTTTACTATTATGGTCTTTTGACATTTATAGGGTACTTTTTATAACATACTGTATTATCTTGCTTATCTTTGATTCAGTCAAGCACAGACTTAATTTGGGAAAACCCCATTTCTAATATAAATACTAGCACTAAATTATTGTATAGAGTACCATTAATAATTAATTTGTCCATATTTTCTTTGTTTTCACAATGAAAGAAAGGCTGGGAATGCTAAGCAAATATTTAGCTTTTATTTTGCTGGCAAGTGGTTTAAATTGATTTGGTTTTGTTAATGTCAGAATTCAACAGAGCATTTGTTAAGGGTGAATTTGGAGCTTCAGAAGTCAGGGGAAAAAAACCCACAAATTATGACAAAAAAAATTTTTAAATGATTTTCTTAGTCATTTACAGATCTTTCTTCATGCATTCGTTCCTTCTTTTACAAGAGAAAATTCAATAAGAGAACACATCCAACAGCTAAATAATCCAGTGTGTGCACCTTCAGGGCCTTGTGCATGTAATAGAACATCTTGCCATGGTAAAGCGGCTCCTTCAGAACATACTGCAAAAACATTAAGCCTTTTTATTGCATTACATAGATCCAGATTGAGTAGAAAGCTCAGTTTTAAAGTAGTTCTTCTCTCCTTAAATCCCATTTTCCTCTCTTGGTAGCAGAAATTGTGTTCATAAACCTGGTTAAAACATCTTGATATTCAGTGGGAAATTCTCCCCTCATTTACGGTTTCTTGTCATCAAGATTGTCTCTGGTGAGGTCTGAATGTGTCTCCTTCAGTCTTAGGGAATTGGAAAGTTCCTAACCATACCTGGGCAAAACAGGCCAGAAATGTTCCAGGTCTGAACAATGACCCTTGTCCTGCCCTCAGTCACCAAGACATACCCCATTCAGCTGGCCTTAGGGGAATGGGATTTCAAAGCTGCCATGGCCACAGTAGAACACAGGACCCTACACACCATGATTTGTGATCATTTTCTTCTCTACAGATGCCAGTTGTCTCATCAATTTCTTTTTCCCAGTGACTTTAGAGTCACACAAAGCTTCCTAAATTCAGTTACTCTAGAATAGTAATAGCTAATATTTATTGAGTGCTGACTATGTACTAGGCACTGTGTCCAACATTTTACATAGATTATCATCTTTGATCTTCACAACAAATCTTTTTTTTAAATAAGAGGTTTAATGAGGTATAATTACATACCACAAGGTTCACCATTTTAAAATGTAGAATTCAATGGTTTTTATTTACAGAGTTCTGCAAACATCATCACCATGTAATTTTTTTTTAGTTTAATGATTATCTTGTTTTACTATTTAAATTACAATATGCAAGTTGTAGCTTTTCCTTTTTAAAATTAATTAATTAATTTTCTATTGCCATTTAATAGCTGTACATATTTTTGTGGTACATGTGATAATTTGATACATTCATATAATCAAATTAGGGTAATTGGGATATCCATCACATTAAATATTTAGCTTTTCTTTGTGCTAGAAACATTTAAATTATTCTCTTCCAGCTGTTTTGATATGTATGGTAGATTAGTGTTAACTACAGTCACTTTACTGATCTATTGAACACCAAGTCTTATTTCTTCAATCTAACTGTGTATTTGTACCCAATTAATCAATCTCTCTTTATTCTCTCCTCTCCCACCCTTCCTGGCTTCTGGTAGCCACCAATTTACTCTCTATCTTCATGAGAATCTACTCTCCATCTTCATGAGATCCACCTTTTCAGTTCCCGCATGAGTGATTACATTCAATATTTGATTAAACATGCAATAATTTTTTTTCTGTGCTTGACTTATTTCACTTAATATAATGGTCTCAAGTTTTGTTGTAAGTTATTTGAGAAATCTCCAAACTGCTTTCTACAGATGCTGAACTAATTTACATTCCCACCAACAGTGTATAAGCCTTCACTTTTCTCTACAGCCTTGCCAACATCTGTTGCTTTTTGACTTTTTAATAGTAGCTGTTCAGACTGGTGTTAGATGGTATCTCATTGTGGTTTTGATTTGCATTTCTCTGATGATTAACAGCACAGTACTTGTCCACAAACAAACACATAGACCAATGGAACCCATTAGAAAGCTCAGAAATAAAGCTACACACCTACAATCATCTGATCTTCAACAAGGCTGGAAAACATAAGCCACAGAGAAAGGACTTCCTATTCAATAAATGGTGCTGGGATAACTGGAAAGCCACGTGCAGAAGAATGAAACTAGACCTTTACCTTTCACCACATACAAAAATTAATGCAAGATGAATTAAAGATTTAAATGTAAGATCTCAAACTACAAAAATTTTAAAGGAAAACCCAGGAAATACCCTTCCCAAAATTGACCTTGGCAAAGAATTTATGAACAAGTACCAAAAAGAAATTGCAACAAAGCCAAAAATTAACAAGTGGGACCTAATTAAACTAAAGAGCTTATGCACAGCAAAAGAAACCATCAACAGAGTAAATAGACAACCTACAGAATGGGAGAAAATATTCACAAACTATCCATCTGAGAGGAACCTAATATCCAAAATATATAAGGAACTTAAACTAACAAGCAAAAAAGAAATAACCCCACTAAGAAGTGGGCAAAGGCATAAATAGAGACTTCCAAAAGAAGACATATAAGCAGCCAACAAAAATGTGAAAAAAAAGTTCATCTATGCCTTTTAATTGGAGAATTTAGCTCATTTACATTCAGTGTCATTATTGATAAGTAAGGACTTAGTACTGCCATTTTTAGTACTGCCATTTGTTTTTCTGGTTTTCTGGTTGCTTTATAACTCCTTTCTTCTTTTCTTCCTTTCTTCCTGTCATCCCTTGTGGCTATGTAATTTTCTTAGTTGTAGTATGTCTTAATTTGTTCCTTTTTATTTTTAGTGTATCCATTACAGGTTTTTGCATTGTAGTTACCACAGGGTTACATAAAACATCTTATAGATATAATAAATTATTTAAAGAGATAAAAACTTAGATTACAAAAAAGAGTAAAAACAAACAAAAAAAGTAAAAAACCAAATAAAAAGAAACCACCATACACTTTAACTCCATCTCCCCCACATTTTGACTTGTGTTTGTCTCAATTTACATAATTTTAGATTGCCTATCTCTAAACAGGTTGTTGTCTGGTGATAATCTCAGTGTTGTATATATATATATTTTGGTTTTCTGTGTTAGAGAGTGAATCCAGCTGTGTCTACACTGTCATTTTGGAAGTATAAATCTCCTAATTTAGAATGCTTTCATCACCCTTAAAAGAAACCCCAAGTCCATTACTTGTCACTCCCATTCTCTTTTTCCCCCTAGCTGTGACAACCAGTAACTTTTCTGTTCTTATACATTTTTTCATTATGGCCAGTTTGTATAAAAAGAATCATAGAATAGATGATTTTTTATGACTGACTTCTTTCACTTAACATAGTCTTTTCAAGTTTTTTTTTTAATGTTGTGACATGAATCATACTTATTTTTCATCTGGCTCCTCAGTAGCTTCTCAGGAAGCCCAATTCCATAGTGTAATGTATAGTATTTCATCCAACTTTAAGAGCAGAGAGCAATTCAATGAAGGCAAGTAGTCAACTAAGACAGAGATAGAAGGCAGTCAATAAAATCTGAAAAACCACACAAAGTTTGTGTCCAAACCATAGCGATATTGAAGTTGCTTAATTAAAAGTTTATTTTTTAACTGAAGATGTGTTACATGTTCAGTATGAAAAGTATAGAATGTGTAAGGAAACAAAAAGAAGAACATTTAAATGACTTGTAAACTTCTTCTCTCTTGTAACTCATTTCACCTTTTTGTTTACAGTTTACAGTAGTCCTCCATTACCCACAATTTTGCTTTCTAAAGTTTCAGTTACCTCTGACCAACTGTGGCTTGAAAATAGGTGAGTACAGTGCAATAAGATATTGAGAGAGAGAGAGGGAGAGAGAGAACCTTCACATAAATTTTACTACAGTATATTTTCAGTATATTTTATTGTGCCTAATTTATAAATTAAACTTTATAATGAGTAGGTATGTATAGAAAAAATAGTGTATATAGGGATTTGCTACTATTTAAGGCTTTGGACATTCACTGGGGGTCTTGGAGCACATTCCTAGTGGATATGGGGGGACAACTGTATTTTCTTCTACATGCGTACATATGTCTTTTCACAAATATATACACATTTATTACTTATAATGACATTATGCTATACCCAATTTTAATTGTTTCCCTTTTTTTAACTATAGCATAGAGTTCTTAATTTATTCAGTATTATTTGAAGTTTTTTTTTTTTTCATTTTTTTATTATACTTTAAGTTCTAGGGTACATGTGCATAACGTGCAGGTTTGTTACATATGTATATTTGTGCCATGTTGGTGTGCTGCACCCATCAACTCATCAGCCCCCATCAATTCATCATTTATATCATCTATAACTCCCCAATGCAATCCCTCCCCCCTCCCCCCTCCCCATGATAGGCCCCAGTGTGTGATGTTCCCCTTCCCGAGTCCAAGTGATCTCATTGTTCAGTTCCCACCTATGAGTGAGAACATGCGGTGTTTGGTTTTCTGTTCTTGTGATAGTTTGCTAAGAATGATGGTTTCCAGCTGCATCCATGTCCCTACAAAGGACGCAAACTCATCCTTTTTTATGGCTGCATAGTATTCCATGGTGTATATGTGCCACATTTTCTTAATCCAGTCTGTCACAGATGGACATTTGGGTTGATTCCAAGTCTTTGCTATTGTGAATAGTGCTGCAATAAACATACGTGTGCATGTGTCTTTGTAGTAGAATAATTTATAATCCTTTGGGTATATACCCAGTAATGGGATGGCTGGGTCATATGGTACATCTAGTTCTAGATCCTTGAGGAATTGCCATACTGTTTTCCATAATGGTTGAACTAGTTTACAATCCCAACAACAGTGTAAAAGTGTTCCTATTTCTCCACATCCTCTCCAACAACTGTTGTTTCCTGATTTTTTAATGATTGCCATTCTAGCTGGTGTGAGATGGTATCTCATTGTGGTTTTGATTTGCATTTCTCTGATGGCGAGTGACGATGAGCATTTTTTCATGTGTCTGTTGGCTGTATGAATGTCTTCTTTTGAGAAATGTCTGCTCATATCCTTTGCCCACTTTTGATGGGGTTGTTTGTTTTTTTCTTGTATATTTGTTTGAGTTCTTTGTAGATTCTGGATATTAGCCCTTTGTCAGATGAGTAGATTGCAAAAATTTTCTCCCATTCTGTAGGTTGCCTGTTCACTCTGATGGTAGTTTCTTTTGCTGTGCAGAAGCTCTTTAGTTTAATTAGATCCCATTTGTCAATTTTGGCTTTTGCTGCCATTGCTTTTGGTGTTTTAGACATGAAGTCCTTGCCCATGCCTATGTCCTGAATGGTACTACCTAGATTTTCTTCTAGGGTTTTTATGGTATTAGGTCTAACATTTAAGTCTCTAATCCATCTTGAATTAATTTTCATATAAGGAGTAAGGAAAGGATCCAGTTTCAGCTTTCTACTTATGGCTAGCCCATTTTCCCAGCACCATTTATTAAATAGGGAATCCTTTCCCCATTTCTTGTTTCTCTCAGGTTTGTCAAAGATCAGATGGCTGTAGATGTGTGGTATTATTTCTGAGGACTCCGTTCTGTTCCATTGGTCTATAGCTCTGTTTTGGTACCAGTACCATGCTGTTTTGGTTACTGTAGCCTTGTAGTATAGTTTGAAGTCAGGTAGCGTGACGCCTCCAGCTTTGTCCTTTTGACTTAGGATTGTCTTGGCAATGCGGGCTCTTTTTTGGTTCCATATGAACTTTAAAGTAGTTGTTTCCAATTCGGTGAAGAAACTCATTGGTAGCTTGATGGGGATGGCATTGAATCTATAAATAACCTTGGGCAGTATGGCCATTTTCACGATATTGATTCTTCCTATCCATGAGCATGGTATGTTCTTCCATTTGTTTGTGTCCTCTTTGATTTCACTGAGCAGTGGTTTGTAGTTCTCCTTGAAGAGGTCCTTTACATCCCTTGTAAGTTGGATTCCTAGGTATTTTATTCTCTTTGAAGCAATTGTGAATGGAAGTTCATTCCTGACTTGGCTCTCTGCTTGTCTGTTACTGGTGTATAAGAATGCTTGTGATTTTTGCACATTAATTTTGTATCCTGAGACTTTGCTGAAGTTGCTTATCAGCTTAAGGAGATTTTGGGCTGAGACGATGGGGTTTTCTAAATATACAATCATGTCATCTGCAAACAGGGACAATTTGACTTCTTCTTTTCCTAACTGAATACCCTTGATTTCTTTCTCTTGCCTGATTGCCATAGCCAGAACTTCCAACACTATGTTGAATAGGAGTGGTGAGAGAGGGCATCCCTGTCTTGTGCCAGTTTTCAAAGGGAATTTTTCCAGTTTTTGCCCATTCAGTATGATATTAGCTGTGGGTTTGTCATAAATAGCTCTTATTATTTTGAGGTACGTTCCATCAGTACCGAATTTATTGAGCGTTTTTAGCATGAAGGGCTGTTGAATTTTGTCAAAAGCCTTTTCTGCATCTATTGAGATAATCATGTGGTTCTTGACTTTGGTTCTGTTTATATGCTGGATTATGTTTATTGATTTGCGAATGTTGAACCAGCCTTGCATCCCAGGGATGAAGCCCACTTGATCATGGTGGATAAGCTTTTTGATGTACTGCTGAATCCAGTTTGCCAGTATTTTATTGAGGATTTTTGCATCGATGTTCATCAGGGATATTGGTCTAAACTTCTCTTTTTTTGTTGTGTCTCTGCCAGGCTTTGGTATCAGGATGATGTTGGCCTCATAAAATGAGTTAGGGAGGATTCCCTCTTTTTCTATTGATTGGAATAGTTTCAGAAGGAATGGTAGCAGCTCCTCCTTGTACCTCTGGTAGAATTCAGCTGTGAATCCATCTGGTCCTGGACTTTATTTGGTGGGTAGGCTATTAATTGTTGCCTCAATTTCAGAGCCTGCTATTGGTCTATTCAGGGATTCAACTTCTTCCTGGTTTAGTCTTGGGAGAGTGTAAGTGTCCAGGAAATTATCCATTTCTTCTAGATTTTCTAGTTGATTTGCGTAGAGGTGTTTATAGTATTCTCTGATGGTAGTTTGTATTTCTATGGGGTCGGTGGTGATATCCCCTTTATCATTTTTTATTGCATCTATTTGAGTCCTCTCTCTTTTCTTCTTTATTAGTCTTGCTAGCGGTCTGTCAATTTTGTTGATCTTTTCAAAAAACCAACTCCTGGATTCATTGATTTTTTGGAGGGTTTTTTGTGTCTCTATCTCCTTCAGCTCTGCTCTGATCTTAGTTATTTCTTGCCTTCTGCTAGCTTTTGAATGTGTTTGCTCTTGCCTCTCTAGTTCTTTTAATTGTGATGCTAGAGTGTCAATTTTAGATCTTTCCTGCTTTCTCTTGTGGGCATTTAGTGCTATAAATTTCCGTCTACACACTGCTTTAAATGTGTCCCAGAGATTCTGGTATGTTGTATCTTTGTTCTCATTGGTTTCAAAGAACATCTTTATTTCTGCCTTCATTTCGTTATGTACCCAGTAGTCATTCAGGAGCAGGTTGTTCAGTTTCCATGTAGTTGAGCAGTTTTGATTGAGTTTCTTAGTCCTGAGTTCTAGTTTGATTGCACTGTGGTCTGAGAGACAGTTTGTTATCATTTCTGTTCTTGTACATTTGCTGAGGAGTGCTTTACTTCCAATTATGTGGTCAATTTTGGAATAAGTGCGATGTGGTGCTGAGAAGAATGTATATTCTGTTGATTTGGGGTGGAGAGTTCTATAGATGTCTATTAGGTCCACTTGGTGCAGAGATGAGTTCAATTCCTGGATATCCTTGTTAACTTTCTGTCTCGTTGATCTGTCTAATGTTGACAGTGGAGTGTTGAAGTCTCCCATTATTATTGTATGGGAGTCTAAGTCTCTTTGTAAGTCTCTAAGGACTTGCATTATGAATCTGGGTGCTCCTGTATTGGGTGCATATATATTTAGGATAGTTAGCTCTTCCTGTTGAATTGATCCCTTTACCATTATGTAATGGCCTTCTTTGTCTCTTTTGATCTTTGATGGTTTAAATTCTGTTTTATCAGAGACTAGGATTGCAACCCCTGCTTTTTTTTGTTCTCCATTTGCTTGGTAGATCTTCCTCCATCCCTTTATTTTGAGCCTATGTATGTCTCTGCATGTAAGATGGGTCTCCTGAATACAGCAGACTGATGGGTCTTGACTCTTTATCCAGTTTGCCAGTCTGTGTCTTTTAATTGGAGCATTTAGTCCATTGACATTTAAGGTTAATATTGTTATGTGTGAACTTGATCCTGCCATTATGATATTAACTGGTTATTTTGCTGGTTAGTTGATGCAGTTTCTTCCTAGCCTCGATGGTCTTTACATTTTGGCATGTTTTTGCAATGGCTGGTACCGGTTGTTCCTTTCCATGTTTAGGGCTTCCTTCAGGGTCTCTTGTAAGGCAGGCCTGGTGGTGACAAAATCTCTAAGCATTTGCTTATCTGTAAAGGATTTTATTTCTCCGTCACTTATGAAACTTAGTTTGGCTGGATATGAAATTCTGGGTTTAAAATTCTTTTCTTTAAGAATGTTGAATATTGGCCCCCACTCTCTTCTGGCTTATAGAGTTTCTGCCGAGAGATCTGCTGTTAGTCTGATGGGCTTCCCTTTGTGGGTAACCCGACCTTTCTCTCTGGCTGCCCTTAAGATTTTTTCCTTCATTTCAACTTTGGTGAATCTGGCAATTATGTGTCTTGGAGTTGCTCTTCTCGAGGGGTATCTTTGTGGTGTTCTCTGTATTTCCTGAATTTGAATGTTGGCCTGCCCTACTAGGTTGAGGAAGTTCTCCTGGATGATATCCTGAAGAGTGTTTTCCAACTTGGTTCCATTTTCCCCCTCACTTTCAGGCACCCCAATCAGACGTAGATTTGGTCTTTTTACATAATCCCATACTTCTTGCAGGCTTTGTTCATTTCTTTTTCTTCTTTTTTCTTTTGGTTTCTCTTCTCGCTTCATTTCATTCATTTGATCCTCAATCGCTGATACTCTTTCTTCCAGTTGATCGAGTTGGTTACTGAAGCTTGTGCATTTGTCACATATTTCTCTTGTCATGGTTTTCATCTCTGTCATTTCGTTTATGACCTTCTCTGCATTAATTAGTCTAGCTGTCAATTCTTCCACTCTTTTTTCAAGATTTTTAGTTTCTTTGCGCTGGGTACATAATTCCTCCTTGATCTCTGAGAAGTTTGATGGACTGAAGCCTTCTTCTCTCATCTCAGTCAAAGTCATTCTCTGACCAGCTTTGATCCGTTGCTGGCAATGAGCTGCGCTCCTTTGCAGGGGGAGATGCGCTCTTATTTTTTGAATTTCCAGCTTTTCTGCCCTGCTTTTTCCCCATCTTTGTGGTTTTATCTGTCTCTGGTCTTTGATGATGGTGACGTACTGATGGGGATTTGGTACAGGTGTCCTTCCTGTTTGATAGTTTTCCTTCTGACAGTCAGGACCCTCAGCTATAGGTCTGTTGGAGATTGCTTGAGGTCCACTCCAGACCCTGTTTGCCTGGGTATCAGCAGCAGAGGTTGCAGAAGATAGAATATTGCTGAACAGCCAGTGTACCTGTCTGATTCTTACTTTGGAAGCTTCCTCTCACGGGTGTACTCCACCCTGTGAGGTGTGGGGTGTCAGAGTGCCCCTAGTGGGGGATGTCTCCCAGTTAGGCTACTCAGGGGTCAGTGACCCACTTGAGCAGGCAGTCTGTCCATTCTCAGATCTCAACCTCCGTGTTGGGAGATCCACTGCTCTCTTCAAAACTGTCAGACAGAGTCCTTCAAGTCTGCTCAGGCCTCTGCTGTTTCCCCTGTTGTGTTTTACCTGAGCCCTGCCCCCAGAGTTGGAGTCTATAGAGACAGGCAGGTTTCCGTGAGCTGCTGTGAGCTCCACCCAGTTCGAGCTTCCCAGTGGCTTTGTTTACCTACTTAAGCCTCAGCAATGGCAGGCGCCCCTCCCCCAGCCTAGCTGCTGCCTGGCGGTTAGATCGCCGCAGACTGCTGTGTTAACAATGAGGGAGGCTCCGTCGGCGTGGGACCCTCCCGGCCAGGTGAGGAATATATTCTGGTGTGCCCGTTGCTTAAAGCGCGGTATTTGGGTGGGAGTTACCCGATTTTCCAGGTGTTGTGTGTCTCAGTTCCCCTGGCTAGGAAAAGGGATTCCCTTCCCCCTTGCACTTCCCAGATGAGGCGATGCCTCGCCCTGCTTCAGCTCTCGGTGGTCAGGCTGCAGCAGCTGACCAGCACCGATTGTCCGGCACTCCCTAGTGAGATGTCCCCAGTACCTCAGTTGAAAATGCAGAAATCACCGGTCTTCTTTGTCGCTCGCGCTGGGAGTTGGAGATTGGAGCTGTTCCTATTCGGCCATCTTGCTCCGCCCCTTCAGTATTATTTTACCACCTAATTTTTACTAGTAAGATGGTACTATAAGAATGTGCCATATTTTTTGATAAATTTTCCATTTCATGGTACACATCTAGTGGTGTGGTGAACATTCTCATTCTTCTATTTATAAAGACTTCAGTAATCTAGGTTTTCAGCTGAATTTCCTGGAAGTGGGTTCGTGCTATATAGTATGACACCTTTTAATTCTTTTAATCCATGTTGCCAGATTATATCTTAGAAAAATGTTGCTAATTAATGTTCCAAATAACAATTAATAAGAGGGCCTATTTTTATGCACCAACCCTAAATATTATTATTAGAAAGTCTTTTCTAAGTTGGTTGATGAAAAACAGTATCTTATTGTAATTTTAAAGTTGCATTTATTGATTACTAGTGAGGATGAGTATTTTATATACATTTCTAGACAATTTGTTATTCTTGTGTGAATTGCCTATTTGTGTTCTTCATAATAATTTTAATTGATGAAGATTAGTGGTGCTTTGAGGGCAGAAATACATCTTATTTTTGCTGGAGCCTGTTTTCATCAGTGTTGCACCCTGGATCTAGCCCATGTTAGGACCTAAAAGTATTTGTAGAATGAAAGAATGAATGATAATCCACTATCATATTTTTACTGGTTATTAATAGAAGGGAATCAAATTAATGTTGCATACATTTATTTAGTGAGCAATGAATGCCATTTTCTCCACAAAAAAGTTTTTCTCTGAAGAAAATTTAACTTCTTTTCAACAATAACACCATTTATAGCCTGAATGGATAAATACAAGATTGGACAGATTTGGCTATTTTCATGTTTGTTTTTTTTTTCTTTTTTCTCAGCAACTGTCAGATTTTTCTATTCTTGCTAGCTATTTTGGAATACTAGGACGCAATTAGGGATTTGTTACCTCATTTCATTATAGAAAATGAAAGCACCAAAATAAAACATCTCAAATGCTCATCATTTCTGAGAATATTCTACAAATTTGTGCTTTCTCTGGATTGTGTTCCACAACTGAGACAATACTCAAACTTTTTTGATCTTAATTGTACTTAAACTGACCTACTTTTTTTTTTTTCCCAGAATATTTTGTTTTCAGCAGAACTTCTATTTTCATTGAATCTAGGGATATGAAAGTGACATATTACAGATGTAGAATCTTTCACACCGTTGCACTTGCATATATATGTGAGTAGGTGTATGTATACACACAAACATACATATATTTCTTTAGGGCAAATTATTTTTCTTGTTAACTTTTCTCAAAAATCCTGTTACGGAGAGAAAGTAGAAGCCACAATTTTTTGAGGCAGCTCCTGGTGTCATACATACAAATATATTCTGTGATCTGCATTGTATAAAAAACCCTTGTTTACCCTGCATCCCACTTCAGTTTCTGTTCCAACTCCGCTCCTTCTAAAAGAAAACTGATCTCCATTGATCACCCTTACTTCCTGTTTTCTTCCCAAACTATTCCAAGTGGGTTTTGGTTTTGGCATTGTTGTAGAAGCAGGTTTTCTAGATCTCCTACTTCTTCCTTTCCAGAGCAAGCGTGGAGCTAGTAACACTTTTCCAGTGTTCCCAACCTCTCCTGGGACTCTCTAGGACTGGGAGTAGGCAGAATTAGCAGGCCAGGTCACATTGGTCAGGCACATTTGAACCCACTAACTAAAAATTCATCACCAGCCTGGCCAACAGGGTGAAACCCTATCTCTACTAAAAATACAAAAATTAGCCAGGTGTGGTGGCAGGCACCTGTAATCCTAGCTACTCAGGAGGTGGAGGCAGGAGAATCGCTTGAATTCTGGAGGCGGAGGTTGCAGTGAGCTGAGATCGCGCCACTGCACTCCAGCCTGGGCAACAGAAGGAGACTTTGTCTCAACTGCCCACAACCCCCACAACAACAACAACAAATTGTAATGTAGACATAGCTGTGGACTCTTGATTTCCATAGTGGAATTTGAGAAAGTGCTCCTGGTATTTAGTGAGCAGGGGCCAGGGATGGTAAACCATTTGCAATATATAGGACAGCTTCACCAAAAAGGAGTTATCCTGCACTGTTATCAATTATACCCTCCTTGAAAAACACTTATCTAGAGGAAGAAACTAATTCCCTAGTAACAAAAGTTGAGATTGCAGAAATCAGAAAACTGGACAGAGTTAAAGGGAAAAAGCAGGTATTATGACCAGGAAAGACAACTGGGAAAATAATATATACCCAAATCTAACTATACTTAAAAAAGGAATTAGAAAAGGGGAAGATGCCTTGTCGTTATTAGATCAGAAACTGTGGCAGAGGTCCAAAGAAATCTTAGGTAGAAAGAGAGGGGAAGATATGAGAGGGCAGACTGAATTGTCTGTAGACCCTGCTGAGAAGCAGGATCCAAAAAAAAAAAAAAAAAAAAAAAAACTGTTGAGAGGTAGCTCTTAAAGCTGAATGTGAAAAATTCATAATATAGACAATTGGGAACCCACTATCTTAAGGATTGAGACTGCTATTTTGAGTAGTTACAAAGATTCTGGACAGATTATAGAGAAGAGTAGGAAGATCAG
The DNA here is from genome assembly GCF_007565055.1 of Rhinopithecus roxellana. NCBI lineage: Eukaryota > Metazoa > Chordata > Mammalia > Primates > Cercopithecidae > Rhinopithecus > Rhinopithecus roxellana. Next base: position 24,632,807 of record NC_044556.1, on the reverse strand, counting down.
TAGAAAATACTGGAAGAATTACAAGGGAGGTATCAATATGACGTTTTGGATGAACTTCATGCTGGATAAGTAAATGGAATAGACTTCTAAGGGAAGACGCAACAATAATGAGGCATATTATGGGGGAATCAGGCAGGAACAAAAGAGAATGAGTCCAGTTTGATGGGGAACAATCACTTGAGTGGGATTGTTCTACTCAGAGAGGAGAATGTGAACAAACTATTTGAACCCTACATTCAGATTGGGTCTCTGAAATCTAAAGCTATAGCCATGACCAGAGTCTATGCAAAATAACAAACCCAGAATTAACCTGAAGCCGTGTGTTGGGAGTAAATTCTTACGAGATTATGGATATATGCTTCATGGATCCACGAGCCTATTCCCTCAACAGCACCACCTTAGCCTTGAATGATGAACAAGATAAATAGAATGTTAGGCAGCTTATCTACATTGTCTCCTATGTCTGGCACACACATTTAAAGCTAGGAGCTTGCATACACTAAAGCTCCCACAGAACTTGGCATCACTTGATAGTCCTGGACTGCAAGCCTGACTGCAAAACACAGAAAAACTAAAAAATAAGTTTAAATCCCTAACATCTAGAAGGCCTGTATAAAAGGAGGCTATTGTGGTCAACTTCCGTATTCGCCCCCTTTCCCCACCTTCCTCTCCCCGGCACATAGGCTGGTGCCTCGAGTCCTTGTCTGTGTAACAGCTACTTACCTTTGCATAATACCAGCATAAGCAGACATGAAATGAACAAGGTCAAAATCCCAAATGACCTACAGTTTAAGGTCATTCACTCAGACCACAGCAGGTAAACACCAAACTCACATGGCATAAAACAGGTCACTGCCAGTCTCTAAATTTAAAACCAAAACCAAATTGTACCACAAAATCTTAAATTCCTCCTATGGCTTAAACATTTTCATGGGCAATATACTTCTCAAATTTCATTTATCTTTGCAGTGTTCCTAACCAATGCACCAGATGTCTTGTATATACACGTGGTCCCAGGTATGTATCTCCCTGCTGTAGTTTCCTCTGGTTTTCAACTATTCTTTTAAACATGGCTCTTCTGATCTCCATCTCAGGAATTGTTTTTTATTCTTGAAAAAAGAGAGTTGAAACACTGGGCTATTTTGACAACTTATATAGGATCCTCAAATTCTAGAACTCCCATTGTTACAGTACTTTTCTAAATAAAGCCATAAATAAGTAAAGCCAAATATTAAGTATATAATTTGAAAGAAAATCATATAGAAAGAACACCTGTAATTCTATCATATAGAGATAATAGTCAATAACCCTGTATTTTCTTTAGAGAGGTATAGACACATTATGTACATGTGTGTATGTATATACATACATTTTATAAAACTATAGTAGTTGACAATAGCGTGTATTGACATTTTCCAGTTTTAAAATAAGAATATATTATTATGGTGTAAAATTTGTTAACAACCCGATGTTATTCATATGATATTGTCCCTTATTAGATATTTAGGTTGTTTCCTTTTTAAAACTATTATTATAAACAACTCTTTAACATTATTTTTAAATCAAGAGGACAGTTAGTTCCACCTGTAGATATTTTTTTCTACCCTCAAATTGTTAATTGTATTATATTGAATAACCAATCCATCATATATGCACTGATTTGAAATATCTTTATCATGTACTAAATTCATATTTGTGTCTGGAATTTTTATCAGATTAGTGGTGCAATAAATTCATAGTCACTGATTTCAGCCAAGTCCTTATTACTTATTTGTATATCTTCATGCTTGGCTTCCACTTTTATTCTCCTCAGGCATTAGTTTGGAACTTCACTATAGTCAATGCTCCCTTTTAATCTTGGTGCTAGTCTCTTAACTTTGTCATCAGTAAGATAAAGGCCACAAGTGGGGGCTATGACAATGGAAATTTATGCTGTCACAGTTCTAGGGGTTAGAAGTTTGAAATCAAGGCATGAGCAGGGCCATGCTCCTTCTAAACCCTGTAGAGGAGAATTCTGTCTTGCCTCTTCCTAGCTTCTGGAAGCTCTTGGCAATACATGGTGATTCTTTAGCTTGCAAATGCAGCACTCCAATCTCTGCCTCAGTTGTCATGGCCATCATCCCTCATGTGCCTTCACATTGTCTTCCTTGTGTGTGTGTGTGTGTGTGTGTCCAAATTTCCCTCTTTTATAAAGATTGCAGTTGTATTGGATTAGGGGCCCACCATAGTCCAGTATGATATCATCTTCACTAATTACATCTGAAACAGCCTTATTTCTGAATAAGGTCACATTCTGAGGGAGTGGGGTTAGGATTTGAACATATATTTTGGGGGAACACAATTCAACCCATAGAAATCTCTCCTCCAACCGCACACCACCCACATTCGCTCTCATTTCACTCTCCTCTTGTATGGAAGGATGATGGCGTCTTTCTGTTCAGGTTAATTTCATGTTTTTGTTCTTTATTCCAACAGCTTCTATGTGTTCTGAGACTTTGCTCTATCAACCAAACACTCTTTTTGGCATTTTCATCTTCTGCCTTTCCATTAAAAACTCCCCTGCGTTCCGACAACACATCGCTCTCATGTCCCTTTCTTATCCCTCTCCTATTCAAGATACGAAGTTATCCCTTCCTTGAACTTGAACCCCGCTTTAGTCATAATTACACCTTTCTCTCATTCTTTATATATTAGGTCTCTTCACTTCTATCAAGGGCATTAACTGCTTAGGGTTTTCATAAAGAATTGCTACTGTTGTCTTTTGACATGAATCATTGCATGTAGAGGACAATTAAAGAAAATCAAGACTGAGTTAAGATGTAAATATTGATTCATTTTGATTTGATTTTTATATATGGTGAGACATAGAGTCTAGTTTTATTCTTCTATGTATGGTTATCCAGTTTTCTCAGCATCATTTATAGAAGAAACTGCTTTCTCCTTATTGTATTTTCTTGGTATTTTCATCCAAAATGGGTTGGCTGTAAGTGTGTAGATTGGTATCTGGGCTCTCTCTTCTGTTCCATTGTTTTTATGCAGTACCAGCTGATTTGTTGTCAGGTAGCATAATGCCTCCAGTTTTGTTCTTTTTGTTCAAAATTTCTTTGGCTATTTGGGGTCTTTTGGGGTTTCATATTAATTTTAGTACTTTTTTTCTATTTCTGTGAGGAATGTCACTGGTATTTTCACAGGGATTACACTGAATCTGTAAATTGCTTTGGGTAGTACGGTCATTTTAACAATATCGATTCTTCCAATCCATGGGCATAGAATATACTTTTATTTAAAAATAAAGATACTACTAGACAAAAAAGCTGTAAAGCTACTAGAACAAAACACTGGAGAAATGCTCCAGTACATTGATCTGGGCAAAGATATTTTGAGTAAGCCTCAAAAGCACAGGAAATAAAATTAAAACTAGATAAATGGGATTACATAAAGCTGAAAAGCTTCTGCACAACAAAGAAAACAATCAAAAATTGCATAGACAACCTACAGAATGAGAGAAAATATTTGGAAACTATCCATCTGACAAGGAATTAATAATCAGAATATATAAAGAACTCAAACAAGTCAGTAGTAAAAAACCAAATAATTGATTAAAAAATGGGCAAATGATCGAACTGACATTTCTCAAAAGAAGACATACCAATGGTTAACCGATATATGAAGAAATATTTGGTCACCACCACTAATTATCAGAGAACTGCAAATCAAAACCACGATGAGATATCATCTCACTCCAGTTAGAATGACTTTTACAAAAAAGACAGAGAATAACAGATGCTGGTGAGAATGTAGAGAAAGGGGAACCCTTGTACACCATTAGTGGGAATGTTAATTAGTACCTTCTTTTTTTGAAAAGACACCTGCACTTATATGTTTCTTGCAGCACTATTCACAATAGCAAAGTCATGGAATCAACCTAAATGTCCATCAATGGTAGACTGGGTAAAGAAAATGTGGTATGTATATACCATGGAATATTACACAGCCGCCAAAATGAAATTATGTCCTTTGTAGCAACATAGATGCAGCTGGAGGCCATCATATTTTAAAAACATAACTAGTGAGATGGCTGCTGATGCTGTGAAAAGTGCTGCTATGATTATCATACTGATTCCAACAGGAACAGTTTGGTTGAGACCAGTAAGGGTCGAAATTCAACCACAATTGCCCCAGTTATGAAATCCTACAGCCTGGAGTGCATGTACAGCAAACTAACAAATATAGACGAAGAAGAATACAAAGAATCTGAACGAACTGTCACTCCTGAAAGTTCCATAAAGTGGTCTGTACCAACAGACAAATGAACAAGGAGTAAAAAGCAAGAACCACGGGATACTCAATTCAAAATCAACCACTCTTGCAAAATCAACACAAAACCAAGACAAGCATCTGAAGATATTTAGAAACAGTGTTACAGCATGGAACATCCAGAAGTAGTATATAAGCTTTACTGTCTTTTGGAACTCTATAGGAATGTCACAGAAAAATCCTGATAGAAACAAAGTTCTATAGGAAAATTGCTAAGAAGTGGCCAATTATTTTTTCTACCATGTTGAGTGAAGTTTTGCATTTCTCATTCCCGATGATCTCGTTCCCGATGATCTTTTCTTTCTACTTCTTCTTGGTGTTTAAGAAGTTCAGCTTGGGCCAACACAAGTTATTTTTTGCAATCAGTGTATAAACTGGATGTTTCTCTGTTGGTTTCACTATTGCTGGTTGTATATTGGGTACATTAGGCATCCTCACACTGCCTAGTGGAGGTCTGAAGGGATTGTTGAGATCTGGTCCAAAAGAAAGGAAATGAATATGTCCAAGAGATGTCTGCACCCCCATGTTTACTACAGCACTATTTACAATACCCAAAATATAGAATAAACCTAAATGCCCATCAATGGATAAATGAATAAGTAAAATGTAGTATATACACAATATTATCCAGCCGTAAAAAGAATAAAATCCTGCTATTTGCAGCAGCATGAATGGAAGTGAAGGACATTATGTTAAATGAAATACACCAAGCACAGAAAGACAAATATAGGATGTTCCCACTCACATGTGTGAGCTAAAAAGGTGGAGCTCATGAAGATAGATTTCCAGAGGCCAGGAAGGGTGGGAAAGGAGGGAATAAAGAGAGATTATTAATGGGTACAATTATACAGCTACTAATAGATAAAAGAAATAAGACCTGGTGTTTGATAGATCAGTAGGGTGACTATAGTTAACATTAGTCTGTTAAACATTTCAAAATAGCTAGAAGAGAATAATCTGAATGTTTCTAGCATAAAGAAAAGTTAAACATTTAATGTGATGGATATCCTAATTACCCTGAGTTGATTATATGTATGTATCAGATTATCACATGTACCCTGAAAATATGTACATCAATTATGTCTCAATAAAAATAATTTTAAAAAATATGTAAATGTTGGATAGTTGGCTCAAATCCTTCCTGAGTATCCAATATTTTCCCCCATGAACCTGACAGTGTTAGGTTAATATTCATGAATCGGGAGAATCATGATGGTGTGCCCTGGATGCTTGGAATGTCCTTAAATTGTGGTAACAGAGAATTTTAGATATATTACATTATAAAAAATTATTTTGTCACACTAACCTTAAACTAACAAAGATTTGAGAACTGGATTAAGTTATCTTTCTATTCCCAGGACCTAGCAGAGTTTGGAACCTATTAGGTGACCAATAAATATTTTCTGATGAACGGGATCATGGATAAGCAAATGATGTCTATTCTGAGATAGCTGGTGTTACAAGATGGTTTGTCCATATACAGATCTGTTTTACACATTCATTTCATTAATGCAGTACTTTAACCAGGAAATGGGCCATTCAAGGTAAAGGTTACATAATACAAAAGAAAATGGAATTTTCCAACCAGATATTCTGTGAAGCATTGTTCATATATTATAGGAGGTAAAAATAAATTACTTTTAAAAAAAGTGCTTGTGTGCAAATGAGTTTGGGAAGGACTGAGCTTTTTTGCCTCTTATTTATTTAGGTCTTTCACATCTTTATTATTTTATTAATATTATTTTTAAATTGATAGATAAAATGGTATATATTTATGGTGTACAATATACACATGTTGTGGAATGACTAAATCTAGCCAGGAAGGTTTTTCTTTCAGTGCAGAAATTCTTAGAACTCACAAATTATTTAGATTTGCATTTGGCTGCATGTGACAGAAATCTGATTGCATAGATATAAACAAGTAGGAGTTTATTTTTCTTATGTAGAAAAATAAATGCAGACACAGGCATCCAGAGTGGAACGTCAGTTCCAGGATGCCTCCGGTGTGCAGTCTCCTTTCTGAATTCTCCTGCAGCCTCCCTGGAATAGTGTGGGCCTTTCTTTCTCATGCTCACACAGTGGCTGCTGTACTTCTAGGCAGGAAACACAGGAAAGACTCAGGGGCAGAAGGTGGAAAACAGGAAATATGTCCCTTTATTTCTGGAAAGAAATATATTTTTCTCAGTTGTCCACTTAGTTACCTTGTGCTTATGTCTCACTGCCAGGAAATAATAGGTCATGTAGCTATCCCTAGCTGTAAGTGAGTCTGGAATAAGGAGTATTTTTAATTGATGCATTGCTGCCCTAAAGCAAAATCAAGGATCTGTTAGTTAAGAGAGGAAGAGGGAATGGGTATTGGTCTGGCAACCAACAGTGCATAAAACTAAGGTGTATTGTGACTTCCCAAAAGGGGGAATATAGTCATATGTGTTATTTCTTCACTCTGTTTTTCAAGATTTCCTTTGAGAAGGCTTTACAGGTATTCTGGCAAGAACATAATTAACATCATGACCGGAAGGTAGCCTGTCACTGATTTTAATCTTCCCAGCATATAATTCTGTCCTCTCTTAGGTAAATAATCAGAGACAATAGGTTTTTTCATACTGCATTTCTGAAGAAAATGGGCCTTACATTTCTTAGGTTACAATACTCTAGGCAGGTCTCGGTCAACTGATAAGGATGCTGCCGTATCAGGGAAAGATCTCAAGCAGGAACACATAAGGATCTATTTAAAGCAAACAAACAAACCCTAAGTAGAGCTAATCTCTGCTCTGTCCGACTCTTAATTCTCACAGTGAACGACATATACTGGAAAAATTATCCACCAAGATAGTTTTTGTTTAACTGAGGTGGATTGATGGTAGTAATGGTCTTGATTTGTTTACTCCTTCCATTAGAGACACTGAGTCTATACTAGCCTCGGCATAGATCCTGTGTGGAACCAACAGTGTGCCGGTTCTGAGTCCAGGTCTTTAGAGGCCCTGTGTGTGTCTTCTTGTTGCCTCTTGCTCCTCTCCCTTTGCCATGAGAATAAGGATGGATGAACCTGCTGGTGAGCAGCCATGTGGAATACAGCAAGATGGCATAGGCTTGTGAGCAAGTTCATCCAGGATTGACTATTTAATTACCCTACAGCTAGCAATAGACACACAAGTAAGTCTTGATGAGCTCAGCTTCCATCAACAAAATGCTTAGTCAACCTAAACACTTGTGAGTAACAAAAGTTTATTGCTATATGCCAGGGAGATTTTGTGTTTTCTGTCATGGTTGTTACATGGCATTACTGTGGTAACAGATAACTGATACACTAATCCAGCTGAGAAGGGATGGTGAACAAGTTGTGAATAAATTGGAGTGTCTGGAACACTATTACTTACCTAAAAGCCCCTGCTATTGTGTCTCTTCTCTGCATTTCTTGCCTCAACTTGTTTTGAAAATTGCATCCTAACTTGTATATGAATCTCCTGAATATCTTTGCTCTTTATTTAGTATTATCTTTACTACATCTTTTGAATGTTGTAGGCAACATTACTCTTTTAAAAATAACTTTTATTTTAAAAAATGAATATTTTAAAATCATATAGTAAGTACTTCTGTCCCACCACACAGAATGAGTAGTTCTTAACATTTTGTTACATTTGCTTCAAGTCTCCTGTTTTATGACAGCATACTCCTACATGTAAAGTTGTGACCCTCTGATCTCCCAACTCCCCGATCTCATAACCCCTCTCATTCCTGGGGTCAGCCATTTGACAGATTTAGTGTAAATCCTGCCAATACTTTATAAAAATATATTAAAATACTATGTTTATAAACAGTTATTTTAAAATGTAGGTTTTATTATTATTTGGGTATGGTGAGGCCAACAGATCAGGACCCAAATGCCATTGAAAGATAGTTTATTACAGTCCCCAACGGGAAGGCTATACCTCACCATGCAGGGGCCACAAGGGGAAGCACCAAGGTCAGTCAGGAGTCAGAGAGAGCTGGGGGAAATCACTGGCAAAGTCTTTATTGTGGGTTCTGCAGAAACAGGTGAGGCAGGATAAATGGGCTTAACATTGGCTAATTTGAATAATTTCAGCTGGCTCAAGGGTATAGGGGTTGTCTCTAGTTGTCTGGTAGGCCCTGGGGTGATTAGGGCAGGGGAATGGTGGCCCTAAGTGAAAGAGCCCTATGGGTGCTATATAAAGGAGGTGGTGGTGGGGTGGTCTGGGCTCTGGATTGGTTGGTTTGCATATGAAAAGTACACTCACAGGAAAGTCTTTTACTGTCTCTAGCAACTAGCTAGCCCTGGGAAGGCCAGTTTCTTCAGGGTCAGCAAAGCTCCCACCATGTCAAAGCATTAGAAACATAGAAAATAAAAAAACAGGATTACTACAACGTTGCATATCTATAAATAAGGTATTACATTCCATGCATTTTAATAGACTGTTTTTAGAGAAGTTTTAGACTCACAGAAAACTGAGTGGTAGGTACAGAGACTTCCCATATATCCCCTGTCCTATACATGTGCATCACCTCCCACATCATCAACATCCCCTATCAGAGTGGTATGTTTGTTAAAATTGGTGAACCTACATTGACACATCATTATCTTCCAAAGTGTGTAGTTGACATTAGAGTTCCCTCTTGGTATTGTACATTCCACGGGTTTGAGCAAATATATCATGATGTTTCCACCATTGTAGTATCATACAGAATAGTTGCACTTTCCTAAAACTCCTCTGTGCTCTGCCTATTCATCTCTCCTTCTCCTCCTCAATCCCCTAACAACCACTGATCTCTTTATTGTCTCTGGAATTTTCTCTTTTCCAGAACGTCATGTAGTAGGAATCATACAATATATACCGTTTTCACGTAGACTTTTTTCACTTAGTAATTTGCTTTTAAGATTCCTCTGTCATTTATTTGTTTATTTATTTTGAGACAGAGTCTCGCTCTGTCACCCAGGCTGGAGTGCAGTGGCGCGATCGTGGCTCACTGCAAGCTCCACCTCCCGGGTTCACGCCATTCTCCTGGCTCAGCCTCCCGAGTTGCTGGGACTACAGGCGCCTGCCACTATGCCCGGCTACTTTTTTGTATTTTTAGTAGAGATGGGGTTTCACCGTGTTAGCCAGGATGGTCTTGATCTCCTGACCCCGCTATCCATCTGCCTCTGCCTCCCAAAGTGCTGGGATTACAGGCATGAGCCACCACGCCCGGCCTAAGATTCCTCTGTCTTTTCATGGCTTGATAACTTGTTTTCTTTTGGTGCAGAATAATATTTCGTTGTCTGGATATACCATCTTTTTATCTATTCACCTTTTTGTTTTAATTTTTATTTATTTATTTATTTTTGAGACGGAGTCTTGCTCTGTCGCCCAGGCTGGAGTGCAGTGGCCGGATCTCAGCTCACTGCAAGCTCCCCCTCCCAGGTTCACACCATTCTCCTGCCTCAGCCTCCCGAGTAGCTGGGACTACAGGCGCCTGCCACCTTGCCCGGCTAGTTTTTTTGTATTTTTCAGTAGAGATGGGGTTTCACCGTGTTAGCCAGGATGGTCTTGATCTCCTGACCTCATGATCCGCCCGTCTCGGCCTCCCAAAGTGCTGGGATTACAGGCTTGAGCCACCGCGCCTGGCCCCATTCACCTTTTTAAAAACCTCTTGATTGCTTCCAAGATTTGGCAATGATGAATAAAGCTTCAATAAACATTTGTGTGCAGGTTTTTGCGTGGTGGTAAGTTTTCAGCTTCTTTGGACAAGCACTAAGGAGTGTTATTATTGATTGTCTAACAACCATATACTTAATTTTGTTAGAAACCACCAGACTGCTTTCCAAAGTAGCTGTACCGTTTTATATTCCCACTAACAGCGAAGGAGAGCTCCTGTTGATCCATATCCTCTCCAGCCTTTGTTGTTGTCAGTGTTCTATAGTTTTGACATTTGAATAGGTGTGTAGTGGTATTTTATTGTTGTTGTAATTTGCATTTCCCTGGTGACATGGGATGTAAAGCATCTTTTCAGATGCTATTTAGCATCTGTATATTTTCTTTAGTGAGGTGTCTGTTAAGGTCTTTGGTCCATTTTTAATTTAGTAGTTTCTTTTCTTTCTTATTGTTGAATTTTTTGAGTCCTTTGTGTTTTTTGGTTAAGTCTTATCAGATGTGTCTTTTGCAAATATTTCTCCCAGTCTGTGGCTTGTCTTCTTATTCTCTTAAAGTTGTCTTTTGCAGAGCAAACGTTTTTAATTTTAATGAGGTCTGGCTTATTAATCATTTATTTCATGAATTATGCCTTCAGTACAATACAATAAAAAGTTATTGCCATACCCAACGTCATCATCTCCTATATTGTCTTCTAAGAGTTTTATAATTTTGTACTTTACATTTAGGTCTATGATGCATTTAGAGTTAATTTTTGTAAAGGGTGTAAGGTCTGTGTCTAGATTCACTTTTTTTCTTTTTGCGTGTGGATGTCCAATTGTTTCAGCACCATTTGTTGAAAATGACTCTTCGCTCCATTGTATTGCCTTTACTCTTTTGTCAAAGATTAGTTGACTATATTTATATGTGCCTATTTCTGGACTCTCTATTTTTTCCCATTGATTTATTTGTCTAGCCTTTAGCCAGTACTAAACTGTCTTGATTACTTTAGCTTCATAGTAAGCTTTGAGGTTGGGTAGCGTCAGTCCTCCCACTTTGTTCTCGCATTGTGTGCATTTTAAAATCTTATATACCTTTCTTTTTCCTTTTGTTTAATTCCAAGTTAAAAGCAGTATGCTTTTTAAACAAATTTTTAATTTCCGTAGGTTTTTAGGGAAACAAGGGGTATTTGGAACATACAATGTTTGGGTTTCCATTCCTGGAGTTACTTCACTTAGAATAATAGTCTCCAATCCCAACAAGATTGCTGTGAATGCCACTAATTCATTCATTTTTATGGCTCAGTAGAATTCTATCATATATATTTATCACAGTTTCTTTGTTCACTTGTTGATTGATGGGCATTTTGGTTAGTTCCACAGTTTTGCAATTGCAAATTGTGCTGCTATAAACATACATGCACAAGTGTCTTTCACATAATGACTCTTTTCCCTCTGGGAGATACTCAGTAGTGGAATTGCTGGATCAAATGGTAGTTCTACTTATAATTCTTTTAAAGAATCTTCACACTGTTTTCTATAGCAGTTGTACTGGTTTATATTCCCACCAGCAGTGTAGAAATGTTCCCTTTTCAATGCATCCATGCCAACATCCATTATTTTTTTATTTTTGAATTATGGCTATTCTTGTAGGAGTAAGTTGGTATTGCATTGTGGTTTTAATTTGCATTTCCCTGATCATTAGTGATGTTGAGCATTTTTTATGTGCTTGTTGGTCATTTGTGTATCTTCTTCTGAGAATTGTCTATTCATGTCCTTAACCCACTATTTGAGGGATTTTTTTTTCTTGCTGATTTGTTAGAGTTCCTTGTAGATTCTGGATATTAGTCTTTTGTTGGATGTGTAGATTGTGAAGATTTCTTCCACTCTGTGGGTTGTCTGTTCATTCTGCTGACTGTTCCTTTTGCCATGCAAAAGCTCTTCAGTTTAATTAAGTCCCAGCTAGTCCCATCTATTTATCCTTGTTTTCATTTCATTTGCTTTTGGTTTCTTGGTCATAAAATTCTTGCCTAAGCCAATCTCTATAAGAGTTTTTCCAATGTCATCTTCTAGAATTTTTATAGTTTCAGGTCTTAGATTTAAGTCCTTAATCCATCTTAAGTTGATTTTTATATGAGGTGAGAGATGAGGATCCAGTTTCATTCTCCTACATGTGGCTTGCCAATTATACCAGCACCATTGGTTGAATAGGGTGTTCTTTCCCCACTTTATGTTTTTGTTTGCTTTGTCAAAGATCAGTTGGCTGTAAGTATTTGGCTTTATTTCTGGGTTCTCTATTCTGTTCCATTGGTATATGGGCCTCTTTTTATACCAGTACCATGCTGTTATAGTGACTATGGCCTTATAGTATAGTCTGAAATCAGGTACTGTGATGCCTCCAGATTTGTTCTTTTTGCTTAGTCTTGCTTTGGCTATGAGGGATCTGTTTGGTTTCACATACATTTTAGGATTGTTTTTTCTAGTTCTGTGATGAATGATGGTGGTATTTTCATGAGAATTGCCTGAATTTGTAGATGACTTTTGGCAGTATGGCCATTTTCACAATATTGATTCATGAGCATGGGATGAGTTTCCATTTTGTTGTGTCCTCTATGATTCTTTCAGTAGTTTTTTGTAGTTTTCCTTGTATAGATCTTTCATGTCCTTGGTTAGGTATATTCCTAAGTATTTATTTTATTTTTGCAGCTATTGTAAAAGGAGTTGAGTTCTTGATTTGATTCTCAGCTTTGTTGCTGTTGATGTATAGGAGAGCTACTGATTTGTGTACATTAATTTGGTATCCTGAAACTTTGCTGAATTCTTTTATTCTAGCAGTTTTTTGAATGAATCTTTAGGGTTTTCTAGGTATACAATCAAATCAACAGCAAACAGTGACAGTTTGACTTCCTCTTTACTGATTTGGCTGCCCTTTATTCCTTCCTCTTGTCTAATTGCTCTGGCTAGGTCTTCCAGTACCATATTGAATAGAAGTGGTGAGAGTGGGCATCCTTGTCTTGTTTCAGTTCTCAGAGGGAATGCTATCAGTGTTTCCTCATTCAGTATTATGTTGGCTGTGGGTTTGTCATAGATAGCTTTTACTATATTGATATATGCCTCTTGTATGCCGATTTTGCTGAAATTTTTAATCATAAGAGATGCTGGATTTTGTCAAATGCTTTTTCTGTATTTATTGAGATGATCATGTGATTTTTGTTTTTAGTTTTGTTTATGTGGTGTATCACATTTAGTGACTTGCATATGTTAAACCATCCCTGCATCCCTGTTGCAAAACCCATTTGATCACGGTGGTTTATCTTTTTGATATGTTGCTGGATTCAGTTAGCTAGTATTTTTTAAAGAATTTTTGCATGTATGTTCATCAGGGATATTGTTTCTGTAGTTTTCTTTTTTGGTTTTGTCTTTTCCTGGTTTTGGTATTAGGGTGATACTGGCTTCATAGAATGATCTGGGGAGGATTTCCTTTCTCTATCTTGCAGAATAGTGTCAATAGGATTGGTACCAATTCTTCTTTGAATGTCTGATAGAATTCAGTGGTGAATTCATCTGGTCCTGGACTTTTTTTTGTTGGTAATTTTTTTTATTACAATTTCAAACTCACTGCTTGTTATTGGTCTGTTCAGGGTATCTAATTCTTCCTGATTTAAGCTAGAAGTGTTGTAAGTTTTCAGGAATTTATTCATCTCTTCCAGGTTTTCTAGTATATGCATGTATAGGTGTTCATGGTAACCTTGAATGATCTTTTGTATATCTGTGGCTTCAGTTTTAATATCTTCCCTTTTGTTTCTAATTGAGCTTATTTGGATTTTCTCTCTTCTTGATTAATCTTGCTAATGATCTATCAGTTTTTTATCTTTTCAAAGAATCAGCGTTTTGTTTCATTTATCTTTTGTATTTTGTTTGTTTGTTTGTTTCAATTTCACTTAGTTCTGCTCTGATCTTCGTTATTTCTTTTTTTCTGGTGGGTTTGGGTTTGGTTGGTTCTTGTTTCTCTAGTTCCTTGAGATGTGACCTTAGATTGTCTATTTGTGCCCTTTCTGAGTTTTTAATGCAGGCATTTAGGGCTAGGAACTTTCCTCTTAGCACCACCTTTGCTGTATCCCAGAGGTTTACATAGGTTGTGCCACTATTGATGTTCAGTTTGAAGAATTTTTAAATTTCCATCTTGATTTCATTGTTGATGCAGTGATCATTCAAGAGCAGGTTATTTAATTTCCATATATTTACATGGTTTTGAAGGTTCCTTTGGAGTTGATTTCCAGTTTTATTCTACTGTGGTCTGAGAGTACTTAATGTAGTTTCAATTTTTGAAAAATTTATTGAGGCTTGTTTTGTGGCCTATCATATGGTCTATCTTGGAGAAAGTTCCTTGTGTTGATGATAGAATGTATATTCTGTGGTTGTTGTGTAAAATATTCTGTAAATATCTATTAAGTCCATTTGTTCCAGGGTACACTTTAAATCCATTGTTTCTTTACTGACTTTCTGTCTTGATGACCTATTTAGTGCTGTCAGTGCAGTATTAAAGTCCCCCACTATTATTGTGTTGGTGTCTGTCTCATTTCTTAGGTCTAGTAGTAATTGTTTTATAAATTGGGGATCTCCAGTGTTAGGTGCATATATATTTAGGATTGTGATATTTTCCTGTTGGACAAGGTCTTTTATTATATAATGTCCCTCTTTGTTCTTTTTAACTGCTGTTGCTTTAAGGTTTGTTTTGTCTGATGTAAGAATAGCTACTCTTGCTTGCTTTTGGTGTCCATTTGCATGGAATGTCTTTTTCCACTCTTTTACCTTAAGTTTATTTGAGTCCTTATGTGTCTCTTGAATGCAGCAGACAGTTTGGTTGGTGAATTCTTATACATTTTGCCATTCTGTATGTTTTAAGTGGAACATTTAGGCTATTTACATTCAACATTAGTATCGAGATGTGAGGCACTATTCCATTCATCATGTTATTTGTGGCCTGTATACCTTAGTTTTCTTTTTTTTTTTAATGTATTTTTGTTTTGTAGGTTCTGTGAGATTTATGCTTCAAAGAAGTTCTGTTTTGATGTGTTTCCAGGATTTGTTTCAAGATTTAGAGCTCCTTTTAGCAGTTCTTGTAGTGATGCCTTGGTAGTAGCAAATTCTCTCAGCATTTGTTTGTCTGAAAAAGACTGTTATCTTTCCTTCATTTACGAAGCTTAGTTTCACTGAATACAAAATTGTTGGCTCATAATTGTTTTGTTTAAGGAGGCTAAAGATAGGTCCTCAATCTAGCTTGTAGGGTTTCTGCTGAGACATCTGCTGTTAATCTGATAGGCTTTCCTTGGTTACCTGATGCTGTTGCCTCACAGCTCTTAATATTATTTCCTTTGTCTTAACGTTAGATAACCTGATGACAATCTACCTAGGTGATGATTTTTTTGTGGTGAATTTCCTAGGTGTTCTTTGAGCCTCTTGTTTTTGGATGTCTAAATCTCTAGCTAGGCTGGGGAAATTTTCCTTGATTAATCCCCCAAAGATGTTTTTCAACCTTTTAGATTCCTCTTCTTCTTCAGGAATGCCAGTTATTCTTAGGTTTGGTCATTTAACATAGTCCTAAACTTCTTGGAGGCTTTGTTCATTTGTCTTATTCTTTTTTCTTGACTTTGTTGGATTGAGTTAATTCAAAAACCTTGTCTTTGAGCTCTGAAGCTTTCTTCTGCTTGTTCAATTCTATTGTTGAGACCTTTCAGAACATTTTGCATTTTTCTAAGAATGTCAATATTTCCTGAAGTTTTAATTGTTTTTTATTTATGTGATGTATTTCACTGAAGATTTCTTCCCTCATTTCTTGTATCATTTTTTGATTTCCTTAAATTAGACTTTACCTTTCTCTGGTGCCTCCTTGATTAGTTTAATAACTGACCTTCTAGATTCTTTTTCAGGTAAATCAGGGATTTCTCCTTAGTTTGGATCCAGTGCTGGTGAGCTAGTGTGATTTTTTTTAGGGGGCTGCTAAAGAACCTTGTTTTGTCATGTTACCAGAATTGTTTTTGTGGTTTCTTCTCATTTGGGTAGGCTGTGTCAGAGGGAAGGTCTAGGGCACAAGGCTGCTGTTCTGATTCTTTTGTCCCATGAGTGTTCCCTTGATGTAGTACTCTCCTGGCTTTCCTAGGAATATGGCTTTCTGAGAGCTGAGCTGTAATGATTGTTATTTCTTTTCTGGATCTAGTTACCCAGCAGGTCTACCAGGCTCCGGGCTGGTACTGGGGGTTGTCTGCACAGAGTCCTGTGATGTGCACTATCTGCAGGTCTCTCAGCCGTGGATACCAGCACCTGTTCTGGTGGAGGTGGCAGGGACAAAATGGACTCTATGAGAGTCCTTAGTTTTGGTTGTTTAATGTACTATTTTTCTGCTGGTTGGCCTCCTGCCAGAAGGTGGTGCTTTCAAGAGAGCATCAGCTGTGGTAGTATAGGGAGGGTCAGGCAGTGGGTAAGGCCCTAGAACTCCCAATAGTATATGCCCTTTGTCTTCAGCTACCAGGGTGAGTAGGGAAGGACCATCAGGTGGGGGCAGAGCTAGGCTTGTCTGAGCTCAGACTCTCTGCTTGGGTGGGTCTTGCCACAGCTGCTGTGGGGGATGAGGGTGTGGTTCCCAGGTCAATGGAGTTATGTTTTCAGGATGACTATGACTGCCTTTGCTTTGTCATGCAGGTTGTCAGAAAAGTGGGAAAAAGCCTGCAGTCACAGGCCTCACCCAGCTCCCACACTATCCAAAAGGCCAGTCTCACTCCCATCGTGCCCCCACCAATAGTACCAAGTCTGTTTCCAGGCAGTGGTGAGCAAGGCTGAGAACTTGCCCCAGGCTACCAGTCTCCCAGCTGCAAAAACAAGCAGGACTTTCATGCTTCCCCACCTGTGGAGTCTGCACACGGGAGTCACACCCTCCCCCAAGTCCAGGCCAAGAGACCTCGTGTTTGGGTGGAATTGTTACAAAGAGCAGGTGGAGATTTTCTTTTCCCTGTCAACCTTTCCCAGTTCCTTTGGCAGCCCTCCCCAAGGACCCTGTGAGACAAGGCAGAAATTGTTTTCCAGGGGACCCAGAGAGTCCACAGGACATTTCCTGCTGCTTCCTCTACCCTTGTTTTTTGCTCGGCTCTCTAAATTGACTCAGGTCCAGGTAAGATCAGAATCTTCTCCCGTGACCTAGACCTTCAGGTTCCCCAGTGAGGGTGTGTGTTCGGGGGTGGACAATTCCTCTTTCTTATTTCCATAGCTTGGGCACCCACAATATTTGGGATGTCTCCTGGGTCCTGTAGGAGCAATCCACTTCCTTCAGAGGGTCTGTGAGTTCTGTCAGCTTTTCTGGTTTATTCCTGCAGTAGTTCTGGAGCAAAAGTTCATGTGAGTTTCCACACACTGCTCTGTTTGCATGGGATCTGTAATCTAGTCCTACCTCCCATCCACCATAATCCCTCCAAATTCCCCTAACTTTCTTATTTCATCCACTGCCATATTCAGTGAAAGAAGAATATGCATGTTAAGGTTCATATAATTTACCTACTTATTTATTTTTCCTGTTGAACTTTTACGTCATGTTCTAACATAAGAATATTTCGAGGGGGGCGGAGCAAGATGGCTGAATAGGAACAGCTCCAGTCTCCAACTCCCAGCACAAGCGACACAGAAGACCGGTGATTTCTGCATCTTCAACTGAGGTACTGGGGTCATCTCACTAGGGAGTGCCGGACAATCGGTGCTGGTCAGTTGCTGCAGCCCGACCAGCGAGAGCTGAAGCAGGGCGAGGCATCGCCTCACCTGGGAACCGCAAGGGGGAAGGGTATCCCTTTTCCTAGCCAGGGGAACTGAGACACACAACACCTGGAAAATCGGGTAACTCCCACCCAAATACCGCCCTCTAAGCAAACGGGCACACCAGAAGAATATATCCCTCAAAGAAAAGAAAAGAATTTTATATATCCTTAAAGAAAAGAATTTTAAACCCAGAATTTCATATCCAGCCAAACTAAGTTTCATAAGTGACGGAGAAATAAAATCCTTTACAGATAAGCAAATGCTTAGAGATTTTGTCACCACCAGGCCTGCCTTACAAGAGACCCTGAAGGAAGCCCTAAACATGGAAAGGAACAACCGGTACCAGCCATTGCAAAAACATGCCAAAATGTAAAGACCATCGAGGCTAGGAAGAAACTGCATCAACTAACCAGCAAAATAACCAGTTAATATCATAATGGCAGGATCAAGTTCACACATAACAATATTAACCTTAAATGTTAATGGACTAAATGCTCCAATTAAAAGACACAGACTGGCAAACTGGATAAAGAGTCAGGACCCATCAGTCTGCTGTATTCAGGAGACCCATCTCACATGCAGAGACATACATAGGCTCAAAATAAAGGGATGGAGGAAGATCTACCAAGCAAATGGAGAACAAAAAAAAGCAGGGGTTGCAATCCTAGTCTCTGATAAAACAGACTTTAAACCATCAAAGATCAAAAGAGACAAAGAAGGCCATTACATAATGGTAAAGGGATCAATTCAACAGGAAGAACTAACTATCCTAAATATATATGCACCCAATACAGGAACACCCAGATTCATAAAGCAAGTCCTTAGAGACTTACAAAGAGACTTAGACTCCCATACAATAATAATGGGAGACTTCAACACTCCACTGTCAACATTAGACTGATCAACGAGACAGAAAGTTAACAAGGATATCCAGGAATTGAACTCATCTCTGCACCAAGCGGACCTAATAGACATCTATAGAACTCTCCACCCCAAATCAACAGAATATACATTCTTCTCAGCACCACATCGCACTTATTCCAAAATTGACCACATAATTGGAAGTAAAGCACTCCTCAGCAAATGTAAAAGAACAGAAATTATAACAAACTGTCTCTCAGACCACAGTGCAATCAAACTAGAACTCAGGACTAAGAAACTCAATCAAAACCGCTCAACTACATGGAAACTGAACAACCTGCTCCTGAATGACTACTGGGTACATAATGAAATGAAGGCAGAAATAAAGATGTTCTTTGAAACCAATGAGAACAAAGATACAACATACCAGAATCTCTGGGACACATTTAAAGCAGTGTGTAGACGGAAATTTATAGCACTAAATGCCCACAAGAGAAAGCAGGAAAGATCTAAAATTGACACTCTAACATCACAATTAAAAGAACTAGAGAGGCAAGAGCAAACACATTCAAAAGCTAGCAGAAGGCAAGAAATAACTAAGACCAGAGCAGAACTGAAGGAGATAGAGACACAAAAAACCCTCCAAAAAATCAATGAATCCAGGAGTTGGTTTTTTGAAAAGATCAACAAAATTGACAGACCGCTAGCAAGACTAATAAAGAAGAAAAGAGAGAGGAATCAAATAGATGCAATAAAAAATGATAAAGGGGATATCACCACCAACCCCACAGAAATACAAACTACCATCAGAGAATACTATAAACACCTCTATGCAAATCAACTAGAAAATCTAGAAGAAATGGATAATTTCCTGGACACTTACACTCTCCCAAGATTAAACCAGGAAGAAGTTGAATCCCTGAATAGACCAATAGCAGGCTCTGAAATTGAGGCAATAATTAATAGCCTACCCACCAAAAAAAGTCCAGGACCAGATGGATTCACAGCTGAATTCTACCAGAGGTACAAGGAGGAGCTGCTACCATTCCTTCTGAAACTATTCCAATCAATAGAAAAAGAGGGAATCCTCCCTAGCTCATTTTATGAGGCCAACATCATCCTGATACCAAAGCCTGGCAGAGACACAACAAAAAAAAAGAATTTTAGACCAATATCCCTGATGAACATCGATGCAAAAATCCTCAATAAAATACTGGCAAACTGGATTCAGCAGCACATCAAAAAGCTTATCCACCATGATCAAGTGGGCTTCATCCCTGGGATGCAAGGCTGGTTCAATATTCGCAAATCAATAAACATAATCCAGCATATAAACAGAACCAAAGTCAAGAACCACATGATTATCTCAATAGATGCAGAAAAGGCTTTTGACAAAATTCAACAGCCCTTCATGCTAAAAACGCTCAATAAATTCGGTATTGATGGAATGTACCTCAAAATAATGAGCTATTTATGACAAACCCACAGCTAATATCATACTGAATGGGCAAAAACTGGAAAAATTCCCTTTGAAAACTGGTACAAGACAGGGATGCCCTCTCTCACCACTCCTATTCAACATAGTGTTGGAAGTCCTGGCTATGGCAATCAGGCAAGAGAAAGAAATCAAGGGTATTCAGTTAGGTAAAGAAGAAGTCAAATTGTCCCTGTTTGCAGATGACATGATTGTATATTTAGAAAACCCCATCATCTCAGCCCAACATCTCCTTAAGCTGATAAGCAACTTCAGCAAAGTCTCAGGATACAAAATTAATGTGCAAAAATCACAAGCATTCTTATACACCAGTAACAGACAAGCAAAGAGCCAAGTCAGGAATGAACTTCCATTCACAATTGCTTCAAAGAGAATAAAATACCTAGGAATCCAACTTACAAGTGATGTAAAGGACCTCTTCAAGGAGAACTACAAACCACTGCTCAGTGAAATCAAAGAGGACACAAACAAATGGAAGAACATACCATGCTCATGGATAGGAAGAATCAATATCGTGAAAATGGCCATACTGCCCAAGGTTATTTATAGATTCAATGCCATCCCCATCAAGCTACCAATGAGTTTCTTCACCGAATTGGAAACAACTACTTTAAAGTTCATATGGAACCAAAAAAGAGCCCGCATTGCCAAGACAATCCTAAGTCAAAAGGACAAAGCTGGAGGCGTCACGCTACCAGACTTCAAACTATACTACAAGGCTACAGTAACCAAAACAGCATGGTACTGGTACCAAAACAGAGATATAGACCAATGGAACAGAACGGAGTCCTCAGAAATAATACCACACATCTACAGCCATCTGATCTTTGACAAACCTGAGAGAAACAAGAAATGGGGAAAGGATTCCCTATTTAATAAATGGTGCTGGGAAAATTGGCTAGCCATAAGTAGAAAGCTGAAACTGGATCCTTTCCTTACTCCTTATATGAAGATTAATTCAAGATGGATTAGAGACTTAAATATTAGACCTAATACCATAAAAACCCTAGAAGAAAATCTAGGTAGTACCATTCAGGACATAGGCATGGGCAAGGACTTCATGTCTAAAACACCAAAAGCAACGGCAGCAAAAGCCAAAATTGACAAATGGGATCTCATTAAACTAAAGAGCTTCTGCACAGCAAAAGAAACTACCATCAGAGTGAACAGGCAACCTACAGAATGGGAGAAAATTTTTGCAATCTACTCATCTGACAAAGGGCTAATATCCAGAATCTACAAAGAACTCAAACAAATATACAAGAAAAAAACAAACAACCCCATCAAAAAGTGGGCAAAGGATATGAACAGACATTTCTCTAAAGAAGACATTCATACAGCCAACAGACACATGAAAAAATGCTCATCATCACTCACCATCAGAGAAATGCAAATCAAAACCACAATGAGATACCATCTCACACCAGTTAGAATGGCAATCATTAAGAAATCAGGAAACAACAGTTGTTGGAGAGGATGCGGAGAAATAGGAACACTTTTACACTGTTGTTGGGATTGTAAACTAGTTCAACCATTATGGAAAACAGTATGGCAATTCCTCAAGGATCTAGAACTAGATGTACCATATGACCCAGCCATCCCACTACTGGGTATATACCCAAAGGATTATAAATTATTCTACTACGAAGACACATGCACACGTATGTTTATTGCGGCACTATTCACAGTAGCAAAGACTTGGAATCAACCCAAATGTCCATCTGTGACAGACTGGATTAAGAAAATGTGGCACATATACACCATGGAATACTATGCAGCCATAAAAAGGGATGAGTTTGCGTCCTTTGTAGGGACATGGATGCAGCTGGAAACCATCATTCTTAGCAAACTATCACAAGAAGAGAAAACCAAACACCGCATGTTCTCACTCATAGGTGGGAACTGAACAATGAGATCACTTGGACTCGGGAAGGGGAACATCACACACTGGGGCCTATCATGGGGGTGGGGGAGGGATTGCATTGGGGAGTTATACATGATATAAATGATGAATTGATGGGTGCTGACAAGTTGATGCGTGCAGCACACCAACATGGCACAAATATACATATGTAACAAACCTGCACGTTATGCACATGTACCCTAGAACTTAAAGTATAATAAAAATAAAAAATAAATAAAAAAAAAGAATATTTCTCATTTTATTTATGTTTCTTATTTTGGACATTTGGATGACAGCTTTCTTAGTCCTTTAAGGCTGCTATAATAAATACCTTAGACTGGGTAATTTATAACAATGGAAATTTATTGCTCATAGTTCTGGAGGCTGGGAAATCCAGGATAAAGGCTCCAACAGATTGGGGGTACTGGTGAGGGCCTAGTCTCTGCTTCAAAGATGGCAGACACCTTCTTGCTCTATCCTCACGTGGTGGAAGGGGAGAACAAACTCCCTCAAACCGCTTCTATAAGGGCATAATCCCCATTCATGAGAGCTTTGGCCTCATGACTTATTCACCTCCCAAATGTCTATCTCTTAATGCCATTGTACTGGCATTCAGTTTCAATATATAAATTTTGTGGGGATACAAACATTCAGAACATATTAGGAGGTAATGAGTTTTTATGTTACCAACAATGTTGTGATAAGCATCCTTGTACTTGCCTCTTGGGACCTGTGTCTATAGGTATGCTGAGTTGTAGAATGTGGCACCCAGAACTCTAAGAAGGTTCCTACAATTCCTTGTGCTCTAGTGTACACAGCCTACGTCAACCTCCCCGCTTTAGGGTGGTTGAGACTGTGACTATAAAGGATTTCACTCCCATGGTTAGAATATACTATAAGACAAAGATGAAATGAGTTTCAGATGTAATTAACCAAAATTAGTTGACTTTGACTTAATCAAGAGACATTATTCTGGGTGGACCTGACTTAATCAGGAAAGTTCTTACAAGGAACTGGACCCTTCTTAAGAAAAGAGATCAGAAGCATGAGGGAGATTTTCCATGCTGGCCTTTAAAGAAGCAAATTACCTCATTAACTGCTTATGGAGGGAGCTGTGTGGCAAAGACCTGAGAGCGGTCTCTAGAAGCCGAGAGTGGTTCTTGTTCAACAACCAACAAGAAAATAAGAACTCAGTCGTACAACTGCAAGGAATTCAATATTGTCAACAACCAGTTATCTTAAAGGTGATCTTGAAACCTTAGATCTAATCTACTTTCTGTCACTACGGGTTGGATTTTATTTGCCAGAATTTGTATAATAGAACTTTACAATCTGTACTCTTTTTTCTCTGTCTGTTTTCATTCACCATAGTTATTTTATGAGTCATCCGTGTTGCATGTATTAATAGTTTATTACTTTTATTGTGTAGTAGTATTCTAGTTTTTCTGTCCTTGTGAATATTTGATTTGGTCAGTCTTTTAAATTGTAACCATTTTAATAGGTATGTAGTAGCATCTCAATGTGATTAATTTTTATTTTGTTAGTGACAAATGATGCTGAATATCTTTTTATGTGCTTATTTGCTATCTATATATGTTTGCTGATGAAGTGTCCACTTAAATCTTTTGTCCTTTTTATAAATGATTTTTTCAAATTAAGTTTTGAGAGTTATTTACATTTTGTAGATACACATCCTTTGTCAGATAAGCAATTTGCAAGTCATTTTGTATGTGATTTACAAACATTATCTTTTGGTCTGTGGCTTGTCTTTTTACTTTCTTAATAGTGTTTTTTGAAGAGGGTAAGTTTTAAATTTTCATAAAATCCAACGTACCACTTTTTGTTTTACGGATTTTGGCTTTGGTATTGTATTTAGGAATTCTTTTTCTAAAATACCATCATAAAAATTTTCTTTTATGTTTTCTTCTTGAAGTTCTATAGCTTTCAGTTTAACATTTAGGTATATTATTCATTTTGAGTTACTTTTTCAATATTGTGGATAGGAGTACTTACTTGGTATATGGATATTCAATTGTTCTAGCAGCATTTTTTGAAAAGACTATTCTCAAGTGAAAATTGTTTTACACCTTGGTTAAAAATCAATTGCTCATGTGTGTATCGATCTATTTCTTGACCCTCCATTCTTTTCCATTGTTCGAGTAACCTGTCTTCGTGTCGGTATCATACTGTCTTGATTACTATATTTTTTATAATAAGTCTTGATATTGCAATGTCACTTCTCACTTTGGCAAGTCTCTGAAGTTCTCTTACTTGATAATGCTTGCTTCCATTTGGCTGGCTCTGGTCCCAAAGGTGGGATGATTGCAACTCACGATTTTTTAAGATTCTGATATCAAAATGATAGACCAGAGGATCAACAGCCCTTAGATAGCAATATTCCTCAAAGTGTGGCCTGAGGACCATTCACATCAGACACAACTTTGAAGTTTGTGTGTATGATATTACCATTTACATTCCTGTATGTTTATGCCTGATCTATTAAATCAGAATCTTTAGATATGGGGCTCATAAATCTTCACATTTAGTAAGTTTTCTGAGTGATTCTTACGGACAAAAAAGTTGAAGAATTGCTTATGCAACAGTGCTGGGAAAAAAAAACCCTTTCTTGTGCATTTTTCACATTTGTCACACAGATGAGTAAAGCAGTAAAATGGATGTACTTAGTTAGGTGGAAATAAAGAAAGCTTTAATTTACCTGTTCATTTACCTCCCTCACTTTTTTATTCAAACGTTTATTTACTATTCATAGATGACAAAGGATAAAGTAGAAAATGTAAAATGTAAAAATGCAAAAACACAACTTGAAGAATTCGTGGAATCTATTTTCAAAGACAGGATATGTTTCTCAAGTATTATTTATGGCTGTCCAATGATGACTCAATGCTCCCTGCAATCAGGAAACAGAGGAACATTGTGCTGGAAGAACTGCCCACAAGCATCCCCACCCCCAGACTTTTTGCAGATTTCTTTTAAACAATCCCAGAGCAAAACAAAGCTAACTTATCCTTAAACCTGTTTAGGATGGGAAATTTTGTGGCCTCCTTCAAACATTAGTTCTAGTGCTGAATAATACCACTTCCTTTAATATAAGTTCCTGAGTTAAAACAGATACAGTTTCTTTATCATGGAAAATTCAAGGAGGTGGGAGGTGAGGAGTGCTGTAGAGCCCACCCTGCCCTGAGAAATATGAGAACTATTAAGAGGCTGATCAAGCCGGGTCACCTTGTTTTCACTTTTGGTCTCTTTTAGTGGTATGTCCACATCATAATGTTTTCTTTGGTTCCCTGTAACTCCCAATCTCTGCTAAGGAAATAGTCTTGAAAACTCATTCACATCAATGGCAAATGATAGATAAATGCACAATATCTCACACTGTAGAACTGAAGTGTGGTACTTCAGATACTGTCAGTGGCAGTGAATCTGTACAGGTCTGCAATCACCTCAGTTCTTGCCTCCTCAGAAGAAAGAATTTGACCGAGGGCCATAAGACAGAGTGAGGGATGGAGGCAAGTTTTAGAGCAGAAGGGCGAGTTTATTAAAAGGCTTTAGAACAAGAATGTGTGAAAGGAAAATAAATCTTGGGGCTCCCAAATCACTAAACTAAAGGGAAAAATCAAGCTGGGAACTGCTTGGGGCCAAACTGCCTCCCATTCTATACAAAGTCACCCCTCTACTCACTGAGATAAATGTACATCTGATTGCCTCCTTTGGAAAGGCTAGTCAGAAACTCAAAAGAATGCAACAATTTTCTCTTACCTGCCTGTGACCTGGAAGCCCCCTCCCGCTTCAAGTAGTCCCAACTTTGTGTCGAGTTGTCCCGCCTTTTCTGGATAGAACCAATATTCATCTTACATATGTTGATTGATGTCTCATGTCTCTCCCTAAAATGTATAAAAACAAAACTGTACTCTGACCCCGTTGGGCACTTGTCATCAGGACCTCCTGAGGCTGTGTAACGGGCGCACATCCCCAACTTTGGCAAAATAAACTTTCTAAATTAACTGAGACCTGTCTCAGGTACTCGGGGGTTCACAAATGAAAGGAAGTAAATTGCACTTGGAAGAGGGCCAGTCAGGCAACTTGAAAGATCAAGTGCCCAGGTTGACTTTACCTTAGGGTTTGGCATGCTTCCGGGTCTTGTGTTACTTCTCCCGATTCTTCCCTTGGGATGGGCTGTCCTCATGCACAGTGGCCTGCTAGTGCTTGGCAGTGGGGGGGCATATGCACAGTAGTTTACAGGAGTTGTATGCATGTTCTCTTGAGGCTTTTTTTCCCACTTACCAGTCAAGTGCTCCTGTAAGGTCATATATCAGTTAAACTCTACCATTTTGCCTTAGTGCACATGCTTGAGCCCACTCACCCAACTCCTGAGGTCTTATTGGAAAGCTGATCAACAGTTTCAGGTTTTTCTTTTTTCTTTTCCTTCCTTCCTTCCTTCCTTCCTTCCTTTCTTTCTTTCTTTCTTTCTTTCTTTCTTTCTTTCTTTCTTTCTTTCTTTCTTTCTTTCTTTCTTTCTTTCTTTCTTTCTTTCTTCTTCTTATTATTATTAGATGAAGTTTCGCATTTGTACAGGCTGGAGTGCAACGGTGCAATCTTGGCTCACTGGAACCTCCACCTCCTGGGTTCAAGCGATTCTCCTGCCTCAGCCTCCCAAGTAGCTGGGATTACAGGCATGCACCACCACTGCCTGCCTAATTTTGTATTTTTAGTAGAGACAGTGTTTCTCCATGTTGGCCAGGCTGGTCTAGAACTCATGACCTCAGGTGATCCACCTGCCTCAGTCTCCCAAAGTGTTGGGATTACAGGTATAAGCCACGATGCCTGGCCTCAGGTTTTTCTATCTATTGGGGGACTGCTTTTCCCTGGCACTGGCTGAGACTAATTCTTATTTTAGAGAGACAGCTTAGCAACTGCCTGACCGTCACCTGTTGGTTGACTGACATTCCTGGTGCAGGGCAGGGGGGTCCTCTCCTGCCCTGTCCATGTTTGATTAGCAAACTACTGTGACAATATCAGAGCTGCGTAAGATAGATACTTTGGTGGATCCTTTCCCGTGTTTCTGAAATTAGTTGCAAAAGGCATTTTGTTATTCTGCTTTCTTGTTAGACAGTCTTGCAGACTGTATGATATAAGCTCTCAAAAGGGTCGATAATTAAGTTTAGTCACAAAAAAATGGCTCTGTATTAGAGAATAGACATCACGTCTGTTAGGTTTGCAAGATAGAGAACTTAGAGATCAAGAGAAACTTTACGCTCAGAGAATAACTGAGCATGTCAAAAGTTGGGAGGGGCCTTAATATCCAATCATGCAAAGAAATTATATGAGAAATGCATTGTTAGACAATTTCATTGTGAACATTGTAGAGTGTACTGACACAAACCTAGACTGTATAGACTGCTTCATACTGAGGCTATATAACATACAGCCTATTGGTCCTAAGCTACAAGCCTATATAGCATGTTACTGTACTAAATACTGTAGGCAATTGTAACACAATGGTAAGTATTTGTGTGCCTAAACACATACAAACATAGAAAAGGACCAGTTAAAAGATGGTATATTGGCCAGGCGTGATGGCCCACACCTGCATCCCAGCACTTTGGGAGGCCAAGGTGGGAAGATAGTTTGACATCAGGAGTTTGAGACCAGCCTGGACAACATAGTGGGACTGTGTCTCTACAAAATGTAATTCAAAAAAAAAATTTTTTTTAGCTGGGCATGGTGGCATGTACCTGTAGTCTTAGCTACTTGGAAGGCTGAGACAGGAGGATTACTTGAGCTCAGGAATGCAAGGCTGCAGTGAGTTATAATTGCATCACTGCATTCCAGCCTGGGCAACAGAGCTAGACTTTGTCTAAACAAAACAAAACAAAACAAACAAACAAAAAACTAGAAGGCAATATGAAAAACAAAATATGATACATCTGTATGGGGCATTTACCATGAATGGAGTTGGTGGAACTGGAAGTTGCTCTGGGTGAATCAGTGACTGGTGAGTAAATGTGAAAGCCTAGGGCATTACTAAACACTACTGTGGGCTTTATAAACACTGTACACTCAGGTGACACTAAATTTACAAAATTCTTTTTTAATAATACATGAACCTTTGCTTACTGTGACTTTTAAACTTTATCAACTTTTAATGTTTTTAAAACATTTTGACTCTGGTAATAACACTTAGTTTAAAACACAAACACATTATACAGCTGTACACAAATATTTCCTGGCTGGGCGCAGTGCCTCACGCCTGTAATCCCAGCCCTTTGGGATGCTGAGGTGGGTGGATCACTGGAGGCTAGGAGTTCCATACCAGCCTGGCAAACGTAGTGAAACCCTGTCTGTACTAAAAATACAAAAAATTAGCTGGGCATGGTGGCACGCGCCTGTAATCCCAGTCACTCTGGAGGCTGAGGCATGAGAATCGCTTGAACCCAGGAGGTGGAGGTTGCAGTGAACTGAGATTTCACCACTGCACTCCAGCCTGGGCAACAGAACCAGACTCTGTCTCACAAAAAAAGAAGAATTTCTTTGTATCCTTATTTTTTAAGCCTTTTTTCTATTTTCAAAGATTTTTTTTTTTTGTTTACTTTTTAAACTTTTTTTTGTTGTTGTTAAAAACTAAGACACAAATACACATATCAACCTAGGAGTACACAGGGTCAGGATCCTGAATATCACTATCTTTCACTTCCATGTCTTATTCCACTGGAAGATTTTCAGGGACAATAACATGCATGGAGCTGTCATCCCTTGTAAAAAAATGTCTTCTTCTGGAACACCTCTGAAGGACCTGCCTGAGGCTCTTTTACAGTTACCTTTTTAAAAAATAAGTAGTAGGAGTACACGCTAAAATAACGATGAAAAGTGTGGTACAGTAAACACATAAACCAGTAACACAGTTGCTTATCATCGTTATCAAGTATTATGTACTAACCTATATTTTTGACTGACAGCACAGCACATTTGTTTACACCAGCATCACCATGATAACAGAAATGTTTCAGCTCCATTATGATCTTACGGGATTACTATTATAAAAGTGGTCTGTTGTTGACCAAAATGTCATTATGGGTGCATGACTGAACTGGCCTCATTACATAGATGAGGAAGCTGGGTTCCAGGGAGGTAAAGTGATGCATTCTAAGTCACATAGATGACTAGGGACTATCTGTAATGTGGAAATCAGATACAGCAGCCTCTACATTATTTTGGTAACATAATTATCATGGGCTTACTAATAACCCAAAGCAAGTAAAGAGCATGCTAAATACCTTCTTGTTTCATAATCATG
The DNA here is from genome assembly GCF_007565055.1 of Rhinopithecus roxellana. Lineage (NCBI taxonomy): Eukaryota > Metazoa > Chordata > Mammalia > Primates > Cercopithecidae > Rhinopithecus > Rhinopithecus roxellana. Next base: position 24,603,496 of record NC_044556.1, on the reverse strand, counting down.
GCAAGAGCTCTGCAGTACAAATGCAAGATAATGTCCTCTGAGTCCAGTCCTTTGTGGGAAGAGGCAGAGTATAAATAAATAAGCAAGTAAGCAAGTAACCTCCAACTTATACTCCCAACAATGAAGAGTTTTAATTTTTTTTTTAATGAGTGCATCCATAGGGGTATGTATGTATATTAGCTTATATCGTGTACTGACTAGAAAATGATCCATGAGATCTCGGAAGGCCCATTCCCTTGATTAGTGGTAAGTTAGGTTAGTTAATTAAGGTTACTTTAATACTAATTAGTCAGGGCTTTAATTATGCTTTCAGAACAGGAACACAGGACTCATATGGTTCTTAGTGACCCAGTTAACTAAAGTGATAGGATTTTTGTCTTTCATCTAATAATGATTCGTGATAAGGAACAGACGGAGAAAAGCTGATCCTAATGGGATTATGGGAGAATTCTTTAACCAGAGTCAACTAGAGAGCAGCAGAAGGTCTGAGATTAAAAAAGCATCCTCTGTAGCTTCTGGAATAGCTCTGCAGGGAGAACAGCCAAGGGGTTGAAGCATGGCTGACTTTGTCACGAAGAGCTCCCAAAAATTGGCCCCAAACTAGTAAGTCAATGGATTGTAGAGTATAAGCAATAAATGACGGTTTTAATTGCAGAAGGGGTGTCATGACAAACAGAAAACTAAGCAGAAAAAGCCTTTTCCCAACCATGGTAGTGGGCTTTACTTACTGAGTGCCCTTTGTATGCCAGACCATAAGACTTGCTGGAACTGTGGAAATGAGCGTGTCAGGATTCCACTTCTCAAGGCAGAGATAGCCTGGTGGGATGGACAGATTTGCAGACAGATAAACTATGCTGCAACACGCTAAATGTGCTATTGGCAAATCTGTCCCTCCCACCCAGACTGTAAACAGACTGGAATGCATCCAATTTTCCATCAAATTCAGCATGAAAATGTGGTTAACTTCTTGCCAGTCCCAGTACGGTCTTCTGGTAGCTGTAGCCTCTTGTATTCTGGGATAATGTGGTGATAACAATGTCCTCTAACTTGTTTAGGAAGACTTTTTGAATTCGGTGCCCTTTAGAGATGACAATAAGCAATGTGACAACTCAAGACTGACTCGAAGAACTAAATTTGCAGCAAGTCATTGGATCTGTACATGTTTGTGGTTTCAATGGATTATATCTATTTTCCATATTTGCAGAATACTTTGTAATCCCCATCCAGTAAAGCCATTTCCCTCTACCATAGAAATGGTAGCAGGATAATCTATGAAAATATTAATTTGTACTGTAACATCCTTTCTTTTGCATGTATTTTCCTTCCTATATACCAAGTCTTTGTGATTCTCTGTCTGGGGGGTCTTTTGTACCATGGGCCATAAAAACAAACTAGTTTTGTTTTTTAAAGCCCAACCTCAATATTGTACTGGATCTTTGCTGGAAGGAGCCATTATGCAGGCAAAGTTAAGGCTGAAGCTTGGAGGTTGAAACACCATTATGGAGAGGGGTGGGGGCAAAGGGGAGGCCAGCCCTGGGCTTTACAGTTTCTAAAAGAATTGCACATTTTATCTACTTGGGGTGGCTGTGGAATCTCTGATGAGACCTGTGGTGCAAGTGGAAATTTTGGATACTTTGATCCTGACAAAGACATATTGGAGTCCCTGCTCTCAAAGAGACCCTGCTGGCTTGAATAATGAGCATACAGGCAATGAACTTCACGAACAGGAAACCAGAAGGCCCTTCCCAGGCAGTGGGCTTGGCTCTGCGGATCTCAGAGTCTGTGTAGCAGATCCTAGAGTCTGTGTAGCAAACTCAGTGATAACAAAGATTGAATTTCTTGCCAGCTTTTTGGAATAGGAACTCAAAACACATAGAATTTGTTTTAGAAAATTATAAGTAACGTTGACATTAATCCTGTGTTGTGGCTTACAAATTCTTACACATTACCCCACTCATATTCCATAATAAGCAAATGAATTCTTTGCTCCTGAATCAGGGACATATGTTCTCAGCAGTCTCATTTCTGCGTTCTTAGGACCCTTGATACCTACTGCACAAAGCTCCCCTCCATTACCACCGGAAAACTCCCCTTTAGAATCTACGTATCTGACTAGAAAGAAGCTTAGACTAGTATTAGTTATAATGTGAATTCATTTCACATGAACTCGGAACATTCATGAATTCAAATCTATCTGCTAGTATTCTTTGGTACAACCACAGCTTTTATCTGGTACTCAACCCCGGGAGTAGTTTGTATTAGTGCTGGAGCAAAACCAGTCTTCTTTGGACTTATTGAGAAATTTGTATCTGTATAGGGTTGATATACAAAGTATTCTGCTTTAGATGGACAGTTTGGAAGATTTTCAAGGATAATTTTTGATTACTAAAATTTTGCCTTCCTTTTTTTTTTATTCTAGAAACTAGGTTGGCACAAAAGTAATTGCAGTTTTTGGCATTACTTTTAATTGCTTATTGTCCAGTTCCACATTAAAAGTAATGGCAAAAACTGCAATCAGTTCTGCAGCAACCTAGTAGCTAACTAATATGACACTTGGTCATTTTACACATATCTTTCTCGAATCACACAAATATTACTCATTAGATAAATAAATTATAGTTTTTTCAACTCTATCCCGATGATATTACTGTAATCACAAAAGGAGATGCCACAGAAGTCTGAAGGTGAACCGGAAGGCAGCATCTTTAAGGAAAGGCATGGAGGATATTTAGGAGTTATCAAATCACAGGTTAGAGAAGTTATAGGTGCGGATTTTTTTTTTTTTTTTTTTTTTTTTTTGGCTTTAGATCTCTGTTATTTAAGCTCGGTGCCTCATACAGTTCACGCCTTAAGCTTCTCTAAAATCATTAACATTATCTTGCAAATAACACTCTATGAGGTTGTGAAACCTCAGTTTGCTTCCCCAGATCTCCCTCACTTATTTCTGGAACTGTTTCCATTACTGATATTCTGATAGCTTCTGAATGTAACTCTGCAGCCATGACCTCTCTCCCGACCTCCAGACTGTTTTTCAATCCAATTGCCTACCTGACATCTTCTCTGAATTTCTAAAAGGTCACAAAATAAATAGCCCTCTCCCCGAATCTATTCCCAGTTCTCTCCCCTTTTCAATAATTAGCCAGTTCTCTAAGAGTTGCTTCAGCTAGAAATCATGCAGTGTTTTGTTTGTTTGTTTGTTCGTTTGTTTTTGTTTCTTTTCTTTTTTTCTCTTTTGAGGTGGAGTCTGTCACTCCGGCTGGAGTGCAATGGCACGATCTCGGCTCACTGCAACCTCCGCCTCCCAGTTCAAATGATTATCCTGCCTCAACCTCCCGAGTAGCTGGGATTACAGGTGCCAGCCACCACGCCTGGCTAAGTTTTGTATATTTAGTAGAGACGCGGTTTCACTATGTTGGCCAGACTGGTCTCAAACGCCTGATCTCAAGTGATGTACCCACCTTGGCCTACCAAAGTGCTGAGATTACAGGTGTGAGCCACCGTGCCTGGTCCCATGAAGTGTTTTTACCACTGTTTTTTTCTCCACTCAACATCCAACATGTCAGCAAATCCTGTCTACTGTATCTGCAAAGTATGTCCTAAGTCAGCTAAGTATTTTTCTGTTTCCAGTGCTGCTATCTTCGTCTCAGCACCCACCTCATTTTCCTGAAATACTGCCATGGTCTCTAGACCGATCTCTCCACTTCCCCTTCTGCTGCCACTTCCTTCCACATTCCAGGCTTTACAGAGCAACTATGGTGAAGCCACAAAAACAAAATTCAGATCATGGCAATTCCTAGCTAAAACCTTCTAGAAGTTTCCTATTGCACACAGAATAAAGTCCAAATGCCTGACGTGGTTTACCAGTTTCTCCATGACTCAATGCCTACTCATCTTCATGCATCACCTTCTGCCACTCTCTCACTTGCTCACACACTGCGGTTTCCCCTGTGACCTTCTCTTGGGTCTTTGAAATGCCAAGCTTATTATGATCTTCAGGCCTGTGCCCTTGCTGCTAATGCTACCTGGAATGTTCTTCCTTCAGGATCTTCACAAGGCTGATTGTTTTTTGCTTTTCAAGTCTCAGCTCTAGTGGCGTCTTCTCGGTGAGACCCACACTGACTCCAGCTCTCAATTGCATCAACGTGTTTAATTTTTTATTAAACTCATTTTATTAAACTAAAATGCCCTTTGGCTTTTATTTGTGGGCTGGTTTATGATCTACTTTCACCTTCCTGTGTCTGTCTTATTCTCTGCCATGTCCTTGGCACCTGATAGGATGTATTCACAGAGTAGACCCTCATGAACAAGTGGTAAATGAATGGATGAAGGTCTCTAAGGTATATTCCATTTGGGTTCATTAATATGGTTTTTTGACCTAAAATGTGGCAATCCCCACATTTTTTTTTATCTTGCTTTATTTCCCTTTTGGGATACCTGCTGCTAAAACCTCCTCTTGTCCCATAGCCACAGGGATGAGTTTCTGCAGCCTAACTAACCCTTCTTCCCTCCTCACTTCCCCCACAGAGGGGCAGACAATGAACATTTTTAGCATGACCATTTCTAAAGCTGCATCAAGCTTTCTCGAGCTAGTTCAATGAATCCAAACAGTAATGGAACTACTTTTATATGAACCTAAGGAAAGTGCCTTTTGCTTTTCATGGCTGTGCCCAATCTGTGCTCCTGGTTTTAGTGGCCCACTGAGCTCTCAATGAGATAGTTTTTGAGTATATATATATTTTGCAGTCCTCTTTCCCAAGGATTCAGATAGGAGTTTAGGGCTATTGTGGACCAGGGGAAATATTTGAGAAACAGACTCCATTTGTTCATAAAACATTGCTTCTCATGAAACTGGTTCTGGTCAGTGTCTGGACCTGATACTTTCAAGGCCCCTGGTTCCTAGTGCAAATAGCTTCTACAGATCTTTCCTCTCCAGGCTGTCAGCCTTGCCTGGATATAACTGGATCCCACCATGAACACAGCTTAAGCTCCAGCTGCTATCCCCAGTCCAACGCCAAAGTGATATTATAATCCTGACACAGGACTGATTAACCGTGCCTAAGTGGTTAGGAAGGGATTCATGGAGGAGAGAATATTTAAGCTCATTTCACAGGGTATCCTGAAGAATTTAGGGCAGAGAGGGAAGTGAAAGCAAAAAAAAAAAAAATGATGTATATATGCAAAGACATAGAATTATACAATCAGGTTCTTAAGAGGAATTTAGTAGTGTTAGAGTAGAAGAGGAGGGAGAATGAGAAGAGACGGGGCTGGTAAGGGAAGTTGGAATCAGGTCATTTAGGCCTTGTGGGCCCTGGCAAGGAACTGAGTTTTAACGAATAGGGGAATGTCACTGAATACATTTTTAAGCAAGAGACAGATGTCATCAAAACTTTCTTTTATAAATATAACTCTGGTAGGAGCATATATAATAAATTAAGGTGGGAGAGATTACTGGTAGAGAGATTGGAGAGGGGTCTATTACCAGGGTCAGGCAGAAGAAAAATAGAAACATGGACTAAGGGGATAGCAATAATGGTGGTGGGGAAAGAATAAGAAGGGTCTGATTTAAGGTGTATTTCAGAGATAGCATAGACCTGATATTGGCTGATTGGCTCTGAGGGATTATGGAAAATAAGTTTCAAGGGTGATTAACCAAATTTTACTCTTGGAAAACTGTGAAACTTAATATGGCATCAATTAAGATAATTAATCCAAGACAACAAAGAACAGAGAACAAAAGAGAAAGATGTTTGCCATGCTTCGAAAACACAGCCCAGAAGAAAAGTCTTACGTCGTAGATACAGTTTTTAAGATTGGAGTTGTAGTGCTACTCGGACAGGAAGATAGGCCACCCCATTGATATTGTTGATAGAATGGAGGGGTAATCTGACACATGTGGCATATTAGTAGTTTGTACTAAGGATTTTGATCTGTATTGAAAAGGTAACTGATCCTCAAAGAGTCACTGGTCCTTGTCTGACATTTACCCATTCTCTAACTTCCATTAGCAGTCTGTTGGCATTCTTGTACTGAGATATACAGGGCTCTTTGCCTTTTCAATCTCATTGCACAAACACTGAATCACTGTCTGTGCTGTAGGAAGGAGAAACCAATGTTTTGTTTTTTGCTTTTTAAAATGTGTGGTGTGTAAAGCAGAGAGGGGTTGAGTACAGAACTAGGAGTCAAAAGATTTTGGTTCTTTTCCTGGTTGCTCAAGTTAGGTAGCCTTTCCTTTTTTTTCTTTCTCCTTCCTTCCTTCCATTTTTCCTTTCCTTATTTTTTAAAACTTTGGTTTCATCATCTGTAAAATGGTGATGAATAGTGGTGGTGGTAACATTTTGGCTACTTGGCAGGTATCAAATGTAAGGATCAAGTGGGATCATGTTTACAACTATTCAATGGGTTACTATTTACTTAAAGCATAGTAGCAGCAAATATTATCCAATGAAGTTACCTGGTATGTTGGAGAGAATGCCCCATGATGCCTGGAGAAGATGACCACATTTCCATACAAGTCAGTTCTGTGTAATAATAAAATAGTGATTGAGAGCAGAGGCTCCGGAGCACACTGTGGCAAGTGGAAGTCCTAGTCAGCCACTTTTCTGTGGAATGATCATAGACAAGTTATTAGGACTCTTTAAATCTTTCCTTCACTATCAATAAAATAGACAGTAATTCTTATTTCACAAATTTTATATAATAAAGCAGATGATACAAGTATTGAGGATATTGATTTTATCCTATCACACTTGGGGGTAAGAAATGTCATATGATTCTTCTAAATAAAAACGAAATCTCACTATGACCAGCCATTCACCAGGATAGTGAGACAGCTATTATCATTCATATTTGTTCTTTGCCTCTAGCCACAGATAGGTGTTTGCAAAGAATCTAGGAGTCTTACATTGTGTCTTGAAGGAAAAAAATTCTCAACTCCTCAACCCATTTGTCGTTGCTATTAGATGCTTATAGTTCAACTCTAATAGAAGAGGCTCTGCTCATTCTGTGTCAAGTTTGGGTGTAGGGGCCTTTGCTAAGACTGGCAGGTTCAGCTTTTAGTACCCCTAGTACAGCACACATTCACTCCAAGGCCTTGTATCTTCTGAGAGAGCAGAAACTGAATTAGGTATGGATCTTCACTACCTGCAAAACCAGTCAAAACCCCCACCCCTTCCCAGGTTTGGGGTATCTCCCTGTCTTTCAGGTTCAGAATATTTGACCTCTCTGCTTACATACTTTCTCCACTCAGCCTTGACATTTTCCAGGTAATTTCTCTTCAAAGGATCTTTAAAAACAATGTTGCTATTTCTTTCCTGGGGGGTGTGGTGAATAGCATATTTACCCAGTTGATGTTGTCATGTGAAATCCCTGGTTTATGCATATAGATCACTTATCATACTTCTTGGCACAAGATAAGTGCTCTAAGAATGGCAACTGTGATGGAGAGCTGCTGTCTTTCCTGAACCATCTTCCAACTTCCTCAAGCTTTACAATCTGGCTCTGTGCCCAGGAGGCTGACACACAGGATGCATCATTGAGTTCCCATGTTCTCTGGCTTCTGATTAGACTCTGTCTATAGAGGGAACGAGGGACAGGGAGAAGATTTAGGTTGAGGAATTCATTCTCCTGGCTGCTCCCTGTGGAGTCACATGTAGCTGCCTCACTCTGTGGCAGGCTACAGCTTTTGCTAGATGGCCCATGCTTCATGGTCTTTTCTCTTCTTTTCCTGCCTCTTCATGCCTTAGATATGGTGACAGCTCCCGTGATTACCAGCTCTAGAGTATTACCCCACCCTTTGTTGCTTTTCCTCCTTTGGTAAATAGCTCCCATCCTCATTATTCTTTATATATATATATATATATATATTTTTTTTTTTTTTTTTTTTTTTGATGAAGTCTCTCTCTGTCACCCAGGCTGGAGTGCAGTGGCTTGATCTTGGCTCATTGCAACCTCTGTCTTCCGGGTTCAAGCAATTCTCCTGCCTCAGCCTCTTGAGTAGATGGGATTACAGGCACATATCACCACGTCTAGCAAATTTTTGTATTTTTAGTAGAGGCAGGGTTTCACCATGTTGGCCAGGCTGGTCTTGAACTCCTGGCCTTAGGTGATCTACCCACCTCGGCCTTGCAAAGTGCTGGGATTACAGACATGAGCCACCACTTCTGGCTTCTTAATAAAATTTTTATTTTATTCAAGTATTGAGTTCTTAAGTGCTTCCTGGATCACTTCTCAAAACTAGAGGGATAAATGTTGAGGCCAATCATAATCATTTTATTCTCATGTCAGCAAAAGATGGTCATGTGCTGCACTTGTCAGTTGAATAAAAGAAAGAGGGTTCCTGGGAGTACCTGAGAAGGTTTTCTTTACCCTTAAAAAGAGACACCTAATAAAAGCTTGTGCTTTTTAACTTTACATGTTGTTGTGTATGGAAGTGATCATTGGAGCCATTGGAGCCATCTTGTGACCATGAGTGAAAGCAAAGAGAAAATCATAGAGAAACCTGACATTGTTAAGTTGCTGAATTAAGCCTAGAATTTCCTGCTGTCAAGCATTTGTTATAGGATATAATTAATTTCCTGTGATTTAAATGACTTCAGTTGGAGTTTTATGTTACCTGTAGCTAAAAATAGCCTTGGGGTTTAATCCCAATCTCTCTTTACACTTGTTTGTTTTTAGTGCAAAAACAATTCTTGATAGAAAAATAATTATTTTCAATTGTTCAGTAGCTGCTATTTTTTCTACTGCGTTTTATTTTCAAGTTAAGATCATAAAATAATAAAGAACATTTGAATCTCTTTAAAGTGAATACTTCTAGCAGTATAAAATTTCCACATCATCTGAGAATGGCACACTTCTGAGATGAGTGGGATAGGAAGTGGGAAATCTACCATTTCTACATATGTCAAACAGGGGTTAAACTTTTCTTGAGAGAACAAACAAACAAACAAAAATCCATCTATAAGATTACAGAAAAAATGTTACCTTGCTTTTCTTAGAATTTCAGTTTTACTGTGGAAATTGTGAAGTCTGAAAAGGAAAAGCTATTTGCTTACAGAATTAAAGAATAGACAATCCTGGAGACTGGGAAACTTCAGTATCAACCATTCTATCAATTACTGATTTACAATTTGCCAAATGCTTGGAAAAGTTCCTGGCCTATTGTTACCATGATGTAATTATTTGTTTAACATATTTTCTAGCAAGAAAAGAGAAGTAGAAGCCAGAAGTGATAAGTTTTCAATTTCAGATACAGGTCAGAGGTAAAGGAGTCATATAGCTGAATTTTCCAGGAAAGACCCCATTTCTAATATGGATTGATTCATTCAGTTCTACTTCAGTGACTCAAGTATCACACAACATAAAGACCATAAGTCATATGACTCATCTCTTTCTTTTTCTTTTTCTTTTTTTTTTTTTTTTACCAGAAACTCTACCAGTTGCCCAGAAATAATTACAATTTCATAAATCCCCTACCTTCCTTAGGGAAGGTACATTTCCTTCCTTCTAATGCCTTTGTCATACAGAGACAGAAAATAAGGAAAAGATATCTGGGGATGGGAAAATGCTACTATCAACATTTATTCTGTTTCCCTCCTCTTTACTCCTCATTTTCAATTTTGTGTGCCAACTCAGGTAACCATCCTCCCACAAACCTAGACTGTGGTGGGGAACAAGGAGGGGGCGGATGTTGGCTCTGATAAATAGCTGCCTCTCTTTCTATGCCTCTGCTACAAGGTACTTATTGACACAAAAATAAAAAAGTACTAAACATAGTATCCAGTTTTTCTGTGTAAATCCAAAAAAGACATTATTATTGACTGGGTTCTATATCAAGTCGGGGCAAGTTATCCACAAACAGGATAAAGATAATAAACTCTTTGGGGCATCAGTATACCATACAACAATCTCACTGTTCCCTAGAGCTGTGGAAGAATTCATTTACTTCACATAGGTGAACCTTTCTCTTCCCCAGAGAGCATTTTGTTCATCTTAGCTCAATACAAGATCAGATCCATTGTCAGCAGTAACGATTTGTGCCGTGTGTGTGTGTGTGTGTGTGTGTGTGTGTGTGTGTGTGTTTTCCACTGGGTTGAAACTTAAAGCATCTCTGAGTGGAAAATAAATGGCAATAGCTGTATCTCAATTTTTACAAAGGGGTCGAGAAGGAGAGAGGGAGAACCTTAGATTAAGATGTTCTTCTGGAATCACAGGTTCATCCAATGAGCAATAAAGCAAGAAACTAAAGCCAGGCCTCAGAAAAACCACTCCATTTATTCCCTAAAATCTTGTTTTCTTCTTTGCTTCAGGTCCATGGTAATTCTTGCCTCACTAGCACTCTTTCAAAGACAGTGTAACAGTCCCTTAGCATTTGGAAAGAATTTTATTTTGCAGAATTTTGGAGCCGGCCTTGGCTGACTCTCTATTAATGTTAAAGAAAAAGTCAAATAACATGATTTTTCTATTAAAGCAAAGGTTTCTACATTAACTCTGAACTTCAGGACACCACAGAGAGCTGAAGATAGCAGTTGGAGTGACAGTGACACAGAAATGAAATGAATTAAAATTGCAACTGACAATAAAGCAGGAAGAGGTGGGAGGCAGTAAAGGCTTGTCCCTGAAAATTACAGCATTGCTGATGCTGGAAGGAACAGTAATTTAAGACAGTTATGGACCTTAAAAAAAAAAGCAATAATGTTGAAGCCAGACTCAGTCTATATGGAATGGTTATTATTTGGTTTAAACTGTGAAGAATGCATTTACTACTTCGGTAACAAAGAGATACTGACCTTGATGCAGTGCAAATTTGATATGGGATTAGAGGTCCTTGTTCTTAGATTGCTGCTAAAGACAGGGGAGCGGCAGTAAAACAGCATCTTGGCACTGAATAGGCACATGTGGGTGCAGCTCCACTTCAGTCAGGGCTTAGAATCAGCAGCCACTTGCGTTTTAGGGATGTAGTCTCAAAGCTCTGAGAGGACTGAAGTGGTACTTTGAGAACACATATGCATATGCTCCCTCCAAGGGAGGTGTCCTGTTCTATTTGGGATCACTGTGCATTATGCAGGAAGTTGGTCACAGAATAAGGAATCAGGATTTCCAGACATCACATCTGCCTACAGGTCAGATCCTAGCTCTCCTCTTCCTGCCTGTGTTATCCTGGGCAAGTTATATTCCTTCTCTGATTTTCAATTTCACCATGATATGTGATTATAATTATATTTTGTTTTTAATGTTAAGTAAATGAAGATACTTTTTCAATGTTGAGCACTATATAAAAGCTGAAAATTGTTCCCACTAGATTGGACTGACAAGGGAATGTAGGTTTCCCTTTTATTAAATATATGTGCATATTTTTATTTATGCATTTGATATCAGTTGCTATCTGAGACTTGGACAAAATTGCAAAGAAGGCAGAATTTGAATATTTCTAACTTTCCTATGAGCAACTTATCTATCCATTTCTTTTTTCCCTTTTCTCTCCAGAAAACTAAGTCAGAGCAGAAGGAGAATTGAAATGGTGATAAGGTGAGTGGGCAAAGGTAATGGCGTGTAGGCAAAGTGTCAAGGGCCTACAAGATTTCAAGAGCTACAATGAGGTTTGAGACTTGAAAAAATAATTTTGGCTTCACTGAAGCTTAGCCCAACTTATATAAAGTTACTATACTATGTATTTATTGTATGATGTGGGCAAATTTTAATATGTTTTATATTATGCCAATTATGTGCCTAGAATTTTAGAAAATCTTAAAAGGACTTAGGGGGATGATAAGGAAAGACCCTTTCACATGGTAAGATCAGCATCTTACCATGGGAGAAAATGTTCAGCTGGACCAATAATCAGTGTACGTGTGTGTGGGGAGGGGAGGGGAGGTGGGGGATGAGGTGAGCAGGCATCACTCAGCAGTAGCTAGGGGGCCATTTTTCAAATTCACACATTTCTGTCTCTCCATGCAGGACATAAGGTAAGATGTGGGAAGTGACGTTCCAGGCTATGAGAGATTTTTCTCCTCAGTGTATTCCTAGCTCTGTCAAAGGTCTTAGCACACATTAGGCACTCAATAAACACTGAGTGGATAAATGAATGGGTGGTCTAAGTCAGGGGGTACCTGGTGTTGCCAGAGCAGGTAGAAGTAGAGGGAGAATGGTGTCAGGGTGTCATGAGTTAAGCAATATGAAGTGACTAACCTGAGAGTTACCCTGAATGAGATGAGGCAGCATGGGAAATTGAGTTTTTGGAAGGGATACTAAATAATAATAATAATACATCAACAATGACATTTTGAGTTTACCATCTGGCAGGTGTTATAATAAAAAACTTACATTCAGCATCACATTTTCTTATCACATTGGCTCTATAATACGGGCAGTATTACCATAGCCATTTACAGATAAAGACATACAGAAGTCAGGTTAGTTACCTAAGGACACAGAACTAGTATGTGACAGAACTGAGAGCTAAACCCAGGTTGGTCATACTTCAAATCTGGGCTCTTAATGACTACAATGTAGGAATCTGTAAAGCATACAACAAGCATAGAAATAGAGCTCCAATCCTAGAGGGTGCTGGAATAGTTATTATAACACAGGTTATTGAAGCGAAAAACTGTTTTTAAGGGAAGGTATCGGAAACTCATTTTCTTAAATAGAAAATGAGGAAGAGGTTAAGTTATAGGAGCAAGAAAGGAACCTGATTTGGAACCGGGTTGGTTCCAAAGCTTAGACTGAAGGTCCTAGTTAGGAGATCCAAGTCACTAGTTGTAGAGAGTACTGGATCTCTCCTTTAAGGCACTCATGCTGATGCTGAGTTGTAAACGTTCTGTGTCTTATTTGAATCTATCCTTTCTAAGTCTAATCACTCCTCTTTCCTTACAGAGGAGTCTCTCTAACGGGTCTAGACCATTTCTGGTTCTTAAACAGAAATGCTTATAGAAGTACTTGAGTAGCTCACGAAAATGTCTATGTTTGAGCTTCACCTCAGACCAGTGAAATAAGACCTCTTGTGGGTGAAATCCTGACATTATGGTTTCTTAATAGTTCCTATGTCAATTTAAATGTGCAGCCAAGGTTAAGAACCATGGTTGTAGGTTAACATTGCTGATCAATTAACCACTATTCACGTAAATTTGGTTCACAGCTCTTGGGTGGCATATATATATATAAATGTATGTATTCGTATAGTTACGCTTTTAAATAAAATTTTTCTAATTATAAAATTAAAACAAATTTATACAAAAATAAATCTTTTCAAAAGAAGAGATATTTATTGTTTCCTGACAATATGATAGAAATCCTCGTACAAGAGCTGAAATTGCTATCAAAAAGCCCTTTTTGAATAAATACAAGGAGGAATTTCTGAGAAATCAGCAGAAATTGCCAGAAATCAAACTGAAAAGAGCTGAAAGACACATTTCTAGGCTTGTGTTAACGCTACGGATGCACCGGGGCCAGTGTTGGGTGGCAATGGCCCAACGCCTAATGGAGAAAATGTCCTAGAACTGTGGAAGATGAAGGCTTGGAACTGAGACCCCCCCCCCGGAAAAGACAGGCACTTGAAAGCCTTCCCTCAATGAAAAGGTGAGGAGGGGGCCAGAGGGTTGGGTAGTGGAAGGTGAGTTATATTAGCCTGGGCTCCAGATAAAAGAAATTTCCCCTCTTGCAATTTATACCTTTGACACAATGCACTGGAAACAATTTATGTACAATCTCATATTTGGTTGATCTTTCTCACCTTGGGAGCCTGGTGGCTGCTTCCTCGTGGGACCCCTGGCTGCTACCTCTGTACCAGACACAGCTGCCACCACCTTATCTGCCAGCCTCTGTATGATTGCTACACTTTTCACTGGAGCCGTAGCAGATCTGGAGACCAGGCCCAACCAATTGCACCCACGGAGACCTGGCTCCCTTAACCAATTCTGGATTCAAATAAACCACTATGACCAATTGTTTGGAAAATTCAAGTTAAAATAATTATCATAATTTTGTTCATAACATTCTGGCAAGCCTGATGAAATCGAAAAACAAATCTCTTTTAATAGAACCCAAATAAACTCAAAACCCAAATCTTGCAAGAGTCTCATAAATTATGCAAAACAAATTCACAATTAAACAACAACAGAAACAACAAAAGAAACATACACACACAGTAATAAGCTAACAAAAGCATGAATCAAGAGGGGAAAAAAACACAGCAAATGTACTCTTCGGGAGCATCATGCAATGGGAGTATCAAACGGTGAATGTAAAATAAAATTTTGGTTTCCCTCCAGAAGCTGACTGCAAGGGAAGGATTCAAATGCAAGTATTTTCTGTAGTAGATGGTCCCAGAATGTATCAGTAAAGGATTGGGAAAATTACATCAAAAAGAGAAAAAAGTCAGTAGATGATCTATATTATCAAATGGGTTTTTACTGTGGACAATTGAATCTCAGCATTGGGTCTGGAATTGGTAGGTTCTTGGTCTCGCTGAAGCTGTGGACCCTCGTGGTGAGTGTTTCAGTTCTTAAAGATGCTGTGTCCGAAGTTTGTTCCTTCTGATGTTTGAATGTGTTGGGAGTTTGTTTCTTCTGGTGGGTTTGTGGTCTCACTGTCTTCAAGAGTGAAGCTGCAGACCTTCCCGGTTAGTGTTACAGCTCTTAGGGCAGCGCATCTGGAGTTATTCGTTCCTCCCGGTGGGTTCTGGTCTCACTATCCTCAGTGGGTTGGTGGTCTCACTGACCTCAAGAGTGAAGCTGCAGACCTTCACCATCAGTGTTACAAGCATAAACAAGTCATAAAGTCAGCACAGACCCAAAACATAAAAGCAGGAAGATTTATTGCAAAAAGCGAAAGAACCGCACTTCCACAGCCTGCAACGAGACCCAAGCGGTTGCCAGGGCTGGCGCAGGCAGCCTGCTTTTATTCCCTTATCTGACCCCACCCACATCCTGTTGATTGGTCCATTTTACAGAAAGCTGATTGGTCTATTTTACAGAGAGCTGATTGGTCCATTTTACAGAGAGTTGATTGGTCCGTTTTACACAGATCTGATTGGTCCGTTTTGACAGGGTACTGATCGGTGCATTTACAATCCCTGAGCCAGACACAGAGTGCTAGACAGAAAAGTTCTCCAAGTTCTCACTAGGTTAGCTAGATACAGAGTACTGATTGATGTATTTACAAACCCTGAGCTAAACACAAAGTACTGATTGGTGCATCCACAATCCCTTAGCCAGACATAAAAGTTCTCCAAGAGCCCACTAGACCCAGGAGCCCAGCTGGCTTCACCCAATGGATCCCGCACTGGGGCCGCAGGCACAGCTGCCTGCCAATCCAGTGCCTTGCACCCCTCAGCCCTTGGGCGGTCCACGGGACTGGCTGCCGCAGCGCAGGGGGCGGCACTCGTCTGGGAGACTCGGGCCACGACAGTGGGGGCGAGGCTCGGCCATGGCAGGCTGCAGGTCTCAAGGCCTGCCCCATGGGGAGGCAGTTGAGGCTCGGTGGGAATTCCAGCACAGCCCTGGTGGGCTGACACTGCTGGGGGACCCCAGGCACCCTCTGCAGCTGCTGGGCCAGGTGCTAGGCCCTTCATTGCCTGGGGCCAGTGGCACCCGCTGGCAGCGCCTGCCGGCTGCTTCATGTGCGTGCCCTGCCAAGCCCACACCCACCTGGAACTTGCGCTGGCCGGCGAGTGCCACGTGCAGGTCTGGTTCTCACTGGCACCTCTCCCTCCACACCTCCCTGCAAGCAGAGGGAACCTGCTCCCGCCTTGGCCAGCCCAGAGAGGAGCTCCCACAGTGCCGTGGCGGGCTGAAGGGCTCCTCGAGCACTGCCGGAGTGGGCTTTGGGAGCGAGAGCGAGGGCTGCTAGTGTGTTGTCACCTCTCAGGATCACTGGGAACGCTGCTAGCAGAGGTGGAACATGCTTCAGAGTTATCCCAACTAAGATATAAGGAAGCTGGGGATGCTTATTGATCAACTTCTTATCCATCATTAAATAAAGGATGTTTCTGGAAACATTGGCATTCACCCTTTGAATTTTCTTTGCGCCTGGGCTGAGTGTGCCCTTAGGATCAAGCAAAAAGTAATCAGGCAGAGAATAGCAAGATCCAGCTAACAGATTTTGGCATGTAGAGGTGAATGTCAAAGGGTTAGGAGCAGGAATATGAGGATTTGATCACTAAGAATGTTTAAAGAAATAAAGTGCAATTTAATTATATATATACTTAAAAGATATAAAATTATTAAAAGATGGAAAACTTCAGTGTCAAGAATCCTTCCCAAAATTCAAACAGGAATAACGAGAAATCTCCTTTTGAACACGCAATCAGGCCTATTGCAGAGACTGCAGAACACCAGAGGCAAACAAGAGGTAATACAAGTGGTCAGAAAGAAAATACAAATTACAGCAGATGTCTCACAGACAAAAGAAAGACAGAAGCATAGTATCTTCAAAAGACTTAGAGAACATGCTGTCAACCTAAAATTGAATTCCTTGGCTAAACTTTATTCAAAGAAAGAATACAATAAAAAAATTTTCCGACAAACAAAAATAGAGTTTACCACCAACAGAATGTGCCATATCTCACAAAGATATTTCTAAAATGCTTCAAAAAGATAAAAACCGACCTCAAAATGAAGATCTCTTAGATCAGAAGTCAAGAAACTATGGCTCAGAGGTTGAATCCAATCTACAGATGGATTTTGTAATTCCTGTGAGCTAAGAATATTGAAAAAATAACTTTATATTTTATAACAATATTAGATTTAGAGAAAAGGTAAAGAGCTTGTACAGCGGGTTCCTATATATACGCTTCCCCACCTCTGCTCTAGTTTCTTGTATTATTAGTTCTTATATTTGTGTGGCACATTGGTTAAAATTGATGAAACAATATTGACAGACACATATATACACCTATACACACACATACTCATACACATTACTGTGTGTACATACAGACATACATACATATGTATATACATACTTCTACCAATACACACATTATGGATTTTAATGTCTTCTTGGAGAATGACCCCTTTATCACTATGTAACGGTCCTTTTTATTCCTGTTACAGTAGTTTCCCTTGAGGCCAGGGCTTTGCTAAGAAAAATGAAATGCTCTGGGCATATTTCAAAATGTTTACTTTTTCTCTCCTCCTGCCAAAAAATGGGAGAAGATTTTCCTCCAGTCTGGGTTCCTGAAAATAAAACTCACAAGGGTATAGGGATCTCCCTATGACTGGACCTCCAGGAATTTTTAACTCTCAAGCTAGTCCACACTCAGCCTCCAACAATTCGTCAATTACCATTTAAGTATTCCAACCAGTTACCGGCTGCAGCTCCCAGTAAGTTGTGAGTGTTTTTTTTTTTTTTTTTTTTTTGAGACGGAGGCTTGCTTTGTCCCAGGCTGGAGTGCAGTGGTGGGATCTCAGCTCACTGCAAGCTCCGCCTCCCGGGTTCACGCCATTCTCCTACGTCAGCCTCCAGAGTAGCTGAGACTACAGGCGCCTGCAGTCACGCCTGGCTAAGTTTTTTGTATTTTTTAAAATAGAGATGGGATTTCACCGTGTTAGCCAGGATGGTCTTGATCTCCTGACCTCGTGATCCACCCGCCTCGGCCTCCCAAAGTGCTGGGATTACAGGCGTGAGCCACCGTGCCCGGCCAAGTTGTGATTCTTATATTGCCCTCTCTCTCTAGTTTTCCAGGTGGTGGTATGTTCTGTGTCCTCAATTCTCTGATGGATCTAAAAGGAATTGTTGATATTCAGTTTTGTAACTCGTTATGAGGGTAGGAGTGATGACTTTAGAACTCTTGATAAGTCTCATCTGAAATAAGAAGTCCTCTAAGAATGTTTTTTATGTTTTAAAATGGTTGAAATAAAAGATGAATAATATTTTGTGGTACATGAATATTACATGAAATGTAAATTTCAGCATCCACAAATGAAGGTTTATTTGAATTATGCTCATTCTGCTTTTTTTTTCTTTTTTTGAGTCAGAGTCTCACTCTGTTACCCAGGCTGGAAGGCAATGGCACTATCTCAGCTCACTGCATCCTCTGCCTCCTGGATTCAAGCAATTCTCTTGTCTCAGCCTCCATAATAGCTGGGACTACAGTCGCATGCCACCATGCCCGACTGATTTTTGTATTTTTAGTAGAGGCAGGGTTTCACCATATTGGTGAGGCTGGTCTCGAACTCCTGACTTCAGGCGATCCACCCACCTTGGCCTCCTAAAGTGCTGGTCTCATATCTATTGACTCTGGCGACTTTTGTGTTATGAAGGCAGAGTACAGTAAATTGTGACAGAGACCATATGGTCTGCAAAGCTTAAATATTTACTCTCTGATCCTATACAGAAAAGTTTTGCCATGGGAAATCTCTGTATAGTTAAACAGGGAACAGTGACATGTGGATAAATATAAACAACTATTGACAGTGTAAAGCAGGGTCATGAGCGGCCTCTGGAGCCAGGTTGACTGGCTTTGAATCCTGGCTTCACCACTTAACTAAGTGGTCACAACTGGGTGACATAAGGCAAGTTCATTAACTGCTTTCTACTTCAACTTTCTCATATCCAAAATATAAGGAGAACATAGTACCTATTACATAAGTGCTAAAACTTCAGGGGGTGGCTATGAGGCTTAAATGACCTAATATTGATAAAATGCTATAAACAGGGTCTATTTGTATACAACTAAATACACAATAATAATGAATGATTTGATAAAATTAAAAAAACTAAAATACTAAAAAAAAATTATAATTTGTAAAAATGGAGGCAATGACCAAGTTTAAAACATTCTGAAAACCTTATAATGTTTGGGTAGAGATAGAGATTTGAAAACTTCAGATTTGGTTAAATATGCTGTTGTAGACATGGCTAGCCATGCACCAAGAATTTGTTCTCAGACATAGTATAGAGTTGATGCTGGGAGGGATGGCTGTCCACCAAAGACTGTTATTGTATCCAGTAAAATATAAAAGGTAATGATGGTGGTCACCCAGCAGCCATGGCTCTTAAGAAGGGACTCAGGCTTCTTACTCTATTAAATTAAGAGATTACCTACATCCTGGGGATGATGAAGGCACAAGAGCGAAAGGACCTGGATTCCTAATTTATCCCATAAAGGAAAGCCATTTGCAGGTTAGGAACACTTGCATTGGGCTGACAGATGTCTAAGGAACATATTTACATTATATTAAGCAACTGAAACATGAAGACTGGTTACAAAAGCTGGTTTTATACTACCCAAATGCATGTATTATGTAACTACCTAGCCATTGGTGGGGGAAAATAGAATGTAAAATGCCTGACAAATTCAAAAGCAAGCAGGAGAGGAGAAAAGAAAAAGAAGCAGAGAAATAGCTAGATAAATGTAGAGCACCAAGTGGTAGAAATAACTCAAAATGTACTATTAAACACAATAAATGTCAATGGAGTAAATATGCAGGACAAAATATAAATATTCTCAGTTTAGATAATTAGTAAAATCTAGGTATACGCTATTTTTAAAACATACCTGTGCATTAGACACATAAAAGTTCCAACTTAAAGGTTAAGTATGTTAGGCAAATACTAAACAAAATAACCTGGTATAACTACGTAGATATATAGATCTCTATTAGAGAAAATTATCTTCAAAGTAAAAACTTTCTTTTGGGAGGTAAAGAGTGTCAATATTTAATGATGAAAGGTACAATTCTCACAGGAAAATACAAAAAAATATAAATTTATAAGCTCATAAAAACATAGTCTTTATATCTGTATATACAGTTCTCCTTCAATATCCACAGAAAATTGGTTTGGTTCCAGGACCTTTGCAGATACCAAAATCTTTGCATACTCAAGTCCTGAAGTTGACCCTATGGTAGCTGCATAAAGGAAAAGTTGGACCTTCCTATCCATGGGTTTCATAACCCACAAATATTGATTTTTTGATCATCATTTGACTGCTGATTCAGAACCCACAGTTAAGGAAGGTCAACTGCATTTATTGAAAAAAAAAATCTGTGTATAAGTGGATCCACGTAGTTTAAACCTGTTTTGTTGTAAATGTAATATATTTTATATATATAGAGAGAGAGAAAAATGGACAAAATTGTGAGGAGAAATTAATGGATTAACATTCATAAGAAATCTTTAACTTATTCTTAATATATAATAGAGAAAGCAGATGAAAACATTAGTAAGGATATGGAGGATTTGAACAACACAATTAACAAATCAAGATCTAATGGGCACCTACAACTCTATGCCAACAATTAGAGAATGTATATTCTTCACAATACACATGGACCATTTGTAAGAACTGAGTATATTCTAGAACATGAGTCAGGTATCAAAAAATATCAGTTTTTTTTTGTTAAATATATTATCTTTTCTTTAAAAATGTATTGAGGCCAGGGGCAGTGACTCATGCCTGTAATCCCAGACTTTAGGAAGCAGAGGCTGGAGGATCGCTTGAGGCCAGGAGTTTGACACTAGCCTGTACAATAAAGTGAGATGCTATCTTTGTGAAAAAAAGTATTTAATTTAGAAGTGTAAAATGCTAACTTAAAATCTATTTAGAAATTACAATAAAATACACTTCCAAATCATTCTTGGTCCTAAGAAAAAACCATAATGGACATTAGAAAATATTTTAAACTGAAAATGCACAGAAACATTACACCCTGAAAGACAGGGGATATAAGTAAACCACTACTTAAAATAGTTTTAACACCCTGATTATTTGTATTATAAATAAAGTTTGAAATTTGGTAATCTAAGTACCAAAGTTAGAGGAGTTAGAAAAACAACAGAATAAACTCAAACTAAGTAGAAAGAATGAAATCATAACATAACAATAAGAAAAGAAATTAATTAAATAGGAAAAACAAGAAATAAAGAGAGCCCACAAAGCCACTCACTTTTTGAAGAGTTTAATAAAATGGACACCCTCTGGCAAGTCTGAGTAAGAACAACAGCAGAAAAAGAGAATCCATTCAAGAATATTAGCAGTGAAAAAGAGTAGTGTCATAACCCCAGAAACAGAAGAGCAGATTTTTTTTTTAAGAAGAAGATACAACAATTTTAAGCCTTTAAAATTGAAAACAAGCAAAATTTTCAATTTTTTGGAGACATATAGCTAGGCGACTCAAGAAGAAATTATAAACCTAATTCTTTGTGATGAAAAAGACCAAAATGATGATTAAAAATCTCACTCCTCGAACCCCCATTCAAAACTGGATATCTAAGCCAATAAAATAAGACAAAATAAGGCAAAATTTCAGTCAGAATCCCAGCCTTTTTTTCCTCCTTGTAACCTGACAAGATGATTTTAAAATATATGAAAGTGCAAATGGTTAAGATAGTCAAGATAATTTTTGAAGACAAATACAATATAAGAGGACTCCTCTAACATATACGACTACTTATTATAAACTATAAATGATATAGACCCATAAACAATAAAGACAGTGTACATTGTTCTAGGAAAGATAAGCTTGTGGAACTGAACAGGGAGATGAAATGCGGCAGTGCACAGGTGGAAACCTGATAGATGGCAAAGGAGATACCGCCCACCAGTGAATCAGTGTTCAGACCTTTGATTATCCATATGGAAGAGAAAACTGTGAATCCCTGTCCCTAACCAAGCACCATAATTAATTCTATGTAGATCAAATACTGAAATGTGATAGCAACAGTTTAAAATATTTTGAAGGAATTACAGGAAACTATGACATCAGAATAGAGAAAGTTAGATATTTTAGTCAATCATCTGTTTACTCTGTGATATGAATCCAAATATTAGGATTGCTTAATAATTTTTACCAATGAAATAATTTTATACTATCATTATTATTTTCCTGCCCTGGTTGGTTCTGTATACAGAGCACTGGTGGATCACATTTATTCTTCCCTTGAGTGGTTATTGTTCAGATGAATCAGTAACATTTCATAGTTCAAGCCAAGTAACTTTACAGCGGAGTTTACATAGATAGAATTCTTTAAACTTCGCATATTAAAGTTTTCCTCTAAAGCAAGGTAAATATGAGTCAGAAATATACCTTAAACTCATAGGAGGAAATATTGTAGCATTTAATTTTAACTTAAGAACAGTAACAAAATTTGTGCTTTTAATGAACTTATTTTTTAAAAATAAAATTTATTGACTAAATCATATGAATGATGAACCAGAATACATTTATAAAATCTACATTGCAGTGGCATAGTTATTTGGAGCAGAGTATTACAGAATATTTATAGTGATGTACATTACTGTTAATTCTTTTTTTATCTAGTATAGCACTTATAAGTACAAATTGGAAAATTGGCATATAGTGCTTTTTATATCATACTTTTGCCAGTGAAACATGAACATTGTATATTTTTATAAAATTGTTAATGACAAACTTGACTATAACATGATTTAAAAGTAAGATCTATTTTTATATAGTCTGGTTTTACAGTTTTCTGTTCATCTGACTGCATAAAGGAAGCAAGTGTGAATGCCTTGTGCATTTAAAGAGACAAAGCCAAGAGTGCAATTTGTAATAATGCTCCTCTAACCCTTTTAAGAAACAAAGTAATTTTATTAATGCACTTATTTGGAAGTATTAGTAGTTTTAAATGTTCTAATTTTAAAAATGTAAAAACTATATTTTTCGTAAAGGAGTGTGATAAATCAACATATTTTCACTAATATTTTTCTGTCTTAGGAACACTAATCCTTTAACACACCTGCAGGGTTTTGGGTGCAATAAAGGAGTCAAGTAACTTTAAATGCTGTTTAGTCATCCAGGAAAAGGGGCCATCTATAGCGTGCCACACCATAGTTTTTTCTTTTTGATTTGCATGGGTACTTTTGAGTGACCCTTGCTAAATATGCAAGGAATTTGAATGAAAGATGGGAATAGACAATATATTCAGTGCACTGACTTTGCATGCTAATTTTCATTACCACAATTTCAAGCCTTTACTTCATTGTGCAGTATAGGGAAATAAAAATATTCCATTGTTATTTTTTGTTAATCCAAAGATGAAAATAGTATACGGTAATCAGTAAGACTTCCGGTCTCTAGACAGCGATTTTGATATTATATTACAGAGTGGTGCCTGGAAATCATTTTGAAGGATATTTTTTCTTGCCTTTCTGGCATGTATTCTCTCTTCCCCTTACTATTTTTTTAAGCCAAGAATATCTTTTATTATTATTATTATTTTATTTTATTTTACTTTAAGTTCCAGGATGCATGGGCAGAATGTGCAGGTTTGTTACATAAGTATACATGTGCCATGGTGGTTTGCTGCACCTATCAAACTCTCATCTAGGATTTAAGCACCTCATGCATTAGGTGTTTGCCCTAATGCACTCCCTTCCCTTGCTCACCCCACAACGGGCCCCAGTGTGTGTTGTTCCCCCCGCTGTGTCCATGTGTTCTCATTGTTCAGCTCCCACTTATGAGTGAGAACATGTGGTGTTTGGTTTTCTGTTCCTGTGTTAGTTTGCTGAGGATGATGGCTTCCAGCTTCATCCATGTCCCTGCAAAGGACATGATTTCATTCCTTTTTATGGCTGCATAGTATTCCATGGCATATATGCACCACATTTTCTTTATCAAGTCTATCATTGATGGGCATTTGGGTTGGTTCCATGTCTTTGCTATTGTAAATAATGCTGCAATTAATGTATGTGTGCATGTGTCTTTATAGTATAATGATTTACATTCCTTTGGGTATATACCCACTAATGGGATTGCTGGGACAAATGGTATTTCTGGTTCTAAATCCTTGAATTGCCACACTGTCTTCCACAATGGTTGAAAGAGCCTATATAGCCAAGACAATCCTAAGCAAAAAGAACAAAGCTAGATGCATCATGCTACCTGACTTCAAACTATACTATAAGGCTACAGTAACCAAAACAGCATGGTACTGCTACCAAAACAAGAGATACAGACCAATGGAACAGAACAGAGACCTCAGAAATAACACCACACATCTACAACCATCTGATCTTCAACAAACCTGACAAAAACAAGCAATGGGGAAAGGATTCCCTATTCAATAAAAGGTGCTGGGAAAACTAGCTAGCCATATGCAACAAACTGAAACTAGACTCCTTCCTTACACCTTATACAAAAATTAACTCAAGATGGATTAAAGACTTAAATGTAAAACCCAAAACCATAAAAACCCTAGAAGAAAACTGAGGCAATACCATTCAGGATATAGGCATGGTCAAAGACTTCACGATGAAAACACCAAAAGCAATTGCAACAAAAGCCAAAATTGACAAATGGGATATAATTAAACTAAAGAGCTTCTGCACAGCAAAAGAAACCATCATCAGAATGAACAGGCAACCTACAGAATGGGAGAAAATTTTTGCAATCTACCCATCTGACAAAGGGCTAATATCCAGAATCTACAAGGAACTTAAATTTACAAGAAGGAAAGCAATCCCATCAAAAAATGGGCAAAGGATATGAACAGACACTTCTCAAAAGGAGACATTTATGCAGCCAACAAACATATGAAAAATAGCTCATCATCACTGATCATTAGAGAAATGCAAATCAAAACCACAGTGTGATACCATCTCACACCAGTCAGAATGGTGATTATTAAAAAAATCAAGAAACAGGAGATGCTGGTGAGGCTGTGGAGAAACAGGAATGCTTTTACACTGTTGGTGTGAATGTAAATTAGCCAAGAATATCTTTATGTTTGAGGGAGAAATTTGCTCCCTCCAATT
Source organism: Rhinopithecus roxellana (assembly GCF_007565055.1). Classification (NCBI taxonomy): domain Eukaryota; kingdom Metazoa; phylum Chordata; class Mammalia; order Primates; family Cercopithecidae; genus Rhinopithecus; species Rhinopithecus roxellana. Next base: position 24,578,781 of record NC_044556.1, on the reverse strand, counting down.
TTGTAATCAAGCAACTTGGGAAAGACTGAATATATGACTTGCTTTAGGGGTGAGCATTTGCTGTCTAAAAGCCTATCCAGAGTATTGTAACTTTGTTGCCATAGTTATTGTTTCAAGCAAAGGCATGTGGTCCAATTCAGGCCAATTAGAGGAAGTGATTCCCAGGACTTATACAGCAGCTTCTACTGTTAAGAGACTCTTCCCTCCTTGAGAGCTTTTCTGTGAGGGTCTGACATCTGGAGTTGCTACAAACGTTTGCAAAAATTGAGGAATACTCTGGAACTCCCAGTGGACTAATACAGGGCAGTGTGGTAATACAGCTAACGGAGAAGCAGAGTAGAACGACTATGAGATAGAAAGTCCTGGGAAATCTTATTTGAGGTGGGAAATCAAGCCTCGTTTTAACTTTTCAGTAACATAGGTTAATATTCCTTTTATTTTTAACTATTTTTAACTTTTATTTTTAACATTTTGACTTTAGAACTTTTAATTTAATTTCATTTTTTGTCACTTGTTACTGAAACATTCCTATTATAAATGCTATATGATTATTTTGACTTTGAGGTACTAATGAGGGAAAGACCTCTTGATTGTTATTCCAGGATTCTTTGGTTACAAGTAATGGAAAGTTACAAACTGGAAAATAAGAATTTTTGGAAAGATTTGTAGACTTATGGAACCAAACTGCAAAACCAACCAACCAACCAAACAAAAAAACCTACCTTTTCGCCATATTTAATGGGATCTCAAGCTTCTCTCTCTCTCTGTCTCTCTGTCCCTATCCCTTTCTTTCTTCTTCGTCACGTGCACATGCTCATTTCCTTTCTCTGGACATGTCTACTCCAACTTTGGTACTCGAATTCAATAGACCTACCTGAGTATCCATGATCTTCTTTCTCTAAATCTTCCACCACAAACTACATCTCCAGTGTTCTCTTATTTGATGTTGGAGCAATCATACATCGTTAACACTAAACAGAAGATTTTCAGTTATTTTTATTTTACCTTTCTCTTATCTTTAAGCACATTCAATACATTACCAAGTCCTGTGCTTTTTTACATCCAAAGTAATTTTCAAATTAATCTATTTGTATGCCACTACTGCTAATACCCCAGGATAATACTAATCATCTTGAGCCTTGTCTATTACAATAGCCTCTTTTCTATTCTAATTTCTACTCTTCGGTCCATTTTCCACATTGTAGCCATGGATAATCCAATCACTTTTAAATAAGCATCTATTATATTTAGAACATTGTTGAAACTTCTTGCCATGGCCTGACAGATTCTGAATGACTTGGTCATTCTGAAACTATGCCAAATTCTCTCCCATCTTGGGACATTTACACATGCTACTTCCATAACTTATTTATTATTTATTTTATTGAATTTCCCTGAAATCTGCAAATTCCTAGTCATTGCATTTCCTGAATTTTTGTCCACTGTGTAAGAGCTTTATTGAGATAAGATTCAAATGCAATGACACTCTTTTTGTCTGTCTGTTACATGGCATAAAGAACCCCAAAAGTTCAGAAGGTGATCTTAGCTTTAATTCCACAAGGCTCTGACTCTGTTTTCTGGTGGAAGCATTCTTCTAGCTGACTCTAATACCACCCAAACAACTGAATCTAAGTTTGAAGAAAGGGAGGAAAACTTTCTCTAATAGTTTATTTGGAGTATTAATGAGAGGAATTATTTTCAGCTCTATAACTTGATTCCCAGACCTGTTAATTCTGGCTATAGGGTAGTGGCACTAACTATCAACTGCTGGTTTAAGAACATACTTTATCCTTTTAGTTAGATCCCTGGTTTCCCATGATGTTGTTTTCTACTCAATGTCCAAACTGTGGCTTCAGCAGTGCATCTCAACATTCTGTTTAGCCAACTGTTTTTGGGTGATGATGGCATATGGCAAGGGCCAATTATGTGAACAGAAGTCTATTGTTACACACCCTTTTCTGTAATATATGTTGCCCATTATAAGGTTATTTGTGTGGTATACCATGGCTGAAGATGATAAGGTATTTGGAAGGGTGGTATTGGCAGAAGTGCTGTCAACAGTTAAGGTACTTAAGCATCTAAAATATACGTGTCTATCTCTGCGAGAACAAATCACTGTCTCTTCCATGATAGAAAAGTTTATTGTAATCAACTGTCACCAGGTAGTAGGCCACTCTCTGCTGGAGAATGGTGTCATATCAGCTTTCTTGTGGCAGGTTGGCCATTTGGCATGGTGGTAGCAAAATCAGTCTTTATGAGGGGAAATTGAAGGTGTTGAACATGTGAATAGCCTTCAACTCTACCCCCCACAGATAGTCTGTATGTAGGTCATTTTAGCAACCACTGGGGAAGCAGGAGAACGAGGCTAACTGAGATAGCCACAGGAAAAAACACCTTGACAACCTGATTATTGAAAGCATTCTCCACAGTGGATTTGTTCTGGCGGGGATTTATGTAGAAAAAATATTTTCACACTTTGACTCTTTCGAAGAAGTTCTATTGAAACTGTCTCAGAAGACACCACTCTTAAAATTTTATTCTTTCCATGTTCCCAATCATTTAGACAACCTGGTGGCCACTATTCATAAATCAGTATGGTCCTGAACCTGAGGCTATCCTTCTTTCTGTGTAAAACAGGCAATCAGGTGTGCTACCTCAATTTCTGACCACAGGAACTATTTCTTCACGCTATTTTATTTCAAGACTTTCCCTGAGTTGGACTACATTGCAGTGACTATCAACTTCTGATTTAAATGAGCATATTAAGCAGGTCTATCTATAAACCATAGTCCTGCTTTTCTTTCCTCATTTATTGGTCATAGGGAATTCCCATGAGGTCACATGTGTGGGTTGTGGGAGTGTCATAGTCTGTTTTCTGCTGCTTATGACAGAATACTTGAAACTGGGTAATCTGTAAGAAACAAAATCTATTTCTTACAGTTCTGGAAAATAAGAAGTCCAAGGTTGAGGGGGCACATCTGGTGAGAGCCTTGTTGCTATTGAGAACTTTCTGCAGCGTCTTGAGGTGGCACAGGGAATCATGTGACGGGTGAGGGGGATAAGCATGGTCACTCAGGTCTTTCTTCTTCTAAAGTTCCCATGAACTACTTAATTCTTGAATTAATGGGTTATCATGGGAGTGGGACTATAACCCATTCTTTATAAGAATGGGTTAATGGATTAATGGACCTAATAGCCTTTTAAAGGCCCCACCTCTCAGTACTGCCACATTAGAGATTCAATTTCAACATGAGCTTTGGAGGGGACTCATGTTCAATTGTAGCAGGAAGAGGTGGTGAATTTGTAAGCTTGCACGCAAAAAAACTAGAAATCTGTACAGGTTCACATATATGGTTTATGTTGCTTCCCAAACACAGACAAACTTAGCAAGAGTTGCACTTTTATGTGTGTGTGTCTGTGTGTGTGTGTGCTCTCAGTACAATATATAGCAACTTATCTTTTACTAAGAAGAGGATATACTAACAGTCCTTGGACTATTAGATCCTCAGAATATCATATTCTCCTGAATTTTTATAGGCCTTATTTTCTACTTTCTGGCATGTACATGTCTTACCAAGGCATCTAAAATGCTTGCCCTTCCTGTTCATTAGATCCAGTTAGCAAAATGTCACAAGTGTAATGGACCAGGGTTATGTTCTGTAGGATATCAAGATGATCAAGGGGGCCTCAAGACTATATTATGACACTGCGGGAGAGGTGCCATAGCTTTGAGGCAAGACCATAAAGGTGTGCTGTGGTATCTGTGAAGGCAAACTCTTGATTATCTTTGCTTAAAGGTATAGAAAAAGGATTCCAGGTTAATTAGGTCAATAGCTGCATGCTAGCTGCCAGGGATTGGGCTGATTTGCTTCATTAAAGACATCACATGCAGAAATTCACTTGTTTTTGGTATCCCCCCCTAATTAAGTCTATAATAATGTACTTTCATTTTCTATGACCCATTTGGTTTGTGAACCAGACATACGACTATGAGAAATTGGAATATTATAGATATTATGTGAATGCTTAAAGTATTTGAAGATTTTACTAACCTCTATAATTACTCCAGGAATGCAAAATTGCATTTGGCTTACTTTTCTTGACAGATGTAGATACAGGAAGGTGGGGAGTTCTGTAGGTTTTCATGCAACATTTTCTACCTGCTCTGTTCCCAAACCTTCCTGATCTGAATGTTCTCAAAAATGATATGTTGAAAATCAACCCTCAAGGTGGTAGAATTAAGAGATGGAACCTTTGGGAGGTAATTAGGTAATGAGAGCAGAGCCCTCATGAATGGGATTAGTGCCCTTATAAAAGAGGCCTGAGTGAGGGAGCCCTTTTACCTTTTCACCATGCGAGGACTAGCTAGGAAGTATCATCTTAGAAACGAGTGAGCCCTCACCAAGTACTGAACCTGCTGGAGCCTTGATCTAGCGCTTCCCAGCCTCCCGAACTTGGGTAATAGTTTTTAAATTACCCAGTATATTTTGTTATAGCTACCAAAATGAACTGAGACACTATCAAAATAGATTTCACTCAATGGTTCTCCTTCCCACTACTAACCTGATTGAAGCATCTAATCTGTATTGCCATTGCATAGCCCTTTTACAATCAAGTTTTGGGCTTGGTGGGCAGCTGTTATCTCCCCTGTGAAGACAACAGATGAGAAGTCTCTCAGAGCTGCCATTAAGGCTTATGATTTTTAGCTGGGATCTTGAGTTAGACATTCACAGCCTTCAATTTTTCCTTAGGTAATCTCTGTAGGATCATATGAAACATTCAGTTGATGTCATAATCACTATAATCATTATTGCTGTCACAGTGATCAATTGACATAGCCATTTGTTCTCCCAATGTCGTGTTCTCCTGTGGTACTTCCTCTTATGCCATCATTAAAGTCCCTCTGGACTAGTAAGTGTGGGGAGGCTGTTACTACTCCTCAGCCTAAAAGGGTAATAAGAGGGAATTTTTACTAGAATTAGAAAAAATAACTGTACAGAGAAAGGCAACTGACAGGAGTTATAGCCTTTAGTAGAAAGACACAAACACATGCCTTAATAAAACAGAAAATAAATACCTAACTTATTTTTCTCCCATCCTGTAACATCCTTTTTCCATTGGCCAAATTCAACCTGTAGTCAGAGGTAAAGGCAACCCATTAACAAAGTCCATGTGAGTCAGCTTTCTGCTGCACAGAGCAGAGAGAAGGGTGAATTTGGTAAGACAAAGAGGAAATATCTACAACCCAAATCTTCAGTTGGCTAAGTCAATTCACCTTTTGTTTCTTAACTCACATATTATTTCCTCATAGTTTTCCTTAAGTCCTAAATACAAAATTTTGCATCAACTGTCTTTACTGTTAGGACATCGTTGTTTATCTTTCTAGGTCTTGTTATATTATCTAACTGTATATGATTTAGTTGGGTCTATAGGTTAATTTACATAATGACTCCTTTCTCTCCTCTTTTAACTTTTATTTTAGGTTCGGGGGTACATGTACAGGTTTGTTATATAGGTAAACTTGTGGCACAGGGGTTTGTTGTACAGATTATTTCATCATTCAGGTACCAAGCCTAGTATCCAATAGTTACTTTTTCTACTCCTCTCCCTCCTCCCACCCTCCATCCTTGAGTAGACCCTGTGTCTATTGTTTCCTTCTTTGTGTTGATGAGTTCTCATCATTTAGCTCCCACTTATAAGTGAGAACATTCTGTATTTGGTTTTCTGTTCCTGTGTTAGTTCACTAAGGACAATGGCCTCAAGTTCCATCCATGTTCCCACAAAAGACATTATCTCATTTTTTATGGCTGCATAGTATTCTGTCTTGTATATGTACCACATTTTCTTCATCCAATCTGTCATTGATGGGCATTTAGGTTGACTCCATGTGATATGATTTGGCTCTGCGTTCCCACCCAAATCTCATATCAAATTGCAATCCCCACATGTTGAGGGAGGGACCTGGTGGGAGGTGATTAGATCATGGGGCTTCCCCCACACTGTTCTCGTGATAGTGAGGGAGTTCTCATGAGATGTGATGGTTTTAAAAGTGGCAGTTTTCCCTTCACCCTCTCTCTCTTCTGCCACCATGTAAGACATGCCTTGCTTCCTCTTCACCTTCTGCCATAATTGTAAGTTTCCTGAGGCCTCCCCAGCCATGCGTAACTGTGAGTCTATTAAACCTCTTTTGTTCATAAATTACCGAGTCTCAGGTTGTGTCTTTCTAAGAGTGTAAAAACAGACTAATACACCGTATCTTTGCTATTGTGAATAGGGCTGCAATGAACATTCACATGCATGTGTCTTTAGAGTAGAATGATTTATATTCCTCTGGGTATATACCTAGTAATGGAATTGGTGGCTCGAATGTTAGCTCCGTTTTTAGCTTTTTGGGGGAATTGCCATGCCACTTTCCACAATGCTTGAACTAATTAACACTACCCCCAACAGTGTATACTAAGTGTTCCCTTTTCTTCCCAACCTTGCCAGCGCCTGTTACTTTTTGTTGTTTTAATAATAACCACTGTGACTGGTGTAAGAGGGTATCACATTGTGGTTTTGATTTGCATTTCTCTAATGATCAGTGATATTGAGCTTTTATTCATATGCTTGTTGACTGCATGTATATCTTCTTCTGAAAACTGAATGACTCACTTTTTTATTTTACTTTTTCTCAGTTGTATTGCAGTGACTACTTTGGTATCTTACACACAGTAGATGCTTATTAAATGTTTGTTGAAAAAAAAAGAATAAAATAATTAGACCCATGTGGATTGGTCTGTGGCCTCAACCTTCATAAATAATATTATCTCTTCCAGAAATTATCTTCTCAAATGTAAATCATTGGGGATTTATGTGAAATCCATAAAATTTAAAATCTAAATTACAAATCCATGAAATTTTTTTAAATCCATGAAATTTGTAAAGTTTGAATCTTTCCAAATTAAGTCTAATCTGTGTGTGTCGTTTATACCTGACCTCATATGGTTGCTAAAAAATTTTATAGCAATTTCTGTGTCCTCATTTATTTTTAAGTTCTTCCCAGAATTGTCGTATATCTGACTTTCCATAGAGTCTAGACAAGTATTGATAAAGTGATTTTACTTTTGACAAATTAATTAACACATCTAGAAATAAATAAATGTTTCTGAAATGTTGAAAGACAGCAATTTGACCCATTGTGGGAACCCAGAAATAAATGTGGACTAAATGAGAAACTAACAATTAAACATTACAGTATTTGCCAGACAGGATGCTGAATACTTTGCATGGTTAAATTTAGAACCACAGCTAGTAAACAGATAATTTTATTCCCATTTTACATATTGGAAAATAAAGGCTCAGAGGGGTTAAATGGTGGAAGTCCTTCAGTGTACTGAAAAAAGGAATTTTCTTTAGGAACGCATATCTTCCCCTCTTTTCTGGGTGGTCACATTGAAGCATATGCCAATTATCAGTATATATTTGTATGCCAAGAGTAGGTATATTTTTTCAGTAATTTTTAAAAAATTTTTGTTGATTATTTAGCAACATGTATAGAAAACTGAATCCCTCTCAGATGATGCCCTCTGTTTTATCAAATAGTAAAATACATTCTTTAAGAGGGAAATATGATTCACAAGAATCAGCTTAGTAGGATCAAACTAAGAGCCAAATAATTTATCAGGGGTAAAATATAGAGGTTTCCTGATTACATTCATTCAGATCTTAAAAATCGTTATTATTGTAACACTTCAATGTTATTTGATACCAACGCTGAATGCAGCTTCTCTAACGGCAGTTATCTGGTGTGTGAGGCTCTATTATGCAATGATGGCAATATCTTCTGTAGTTTTAATTTCACGAGGATCTAACTTGAAGTAGTTTTCTTTTGTGGTTCTGACATATTTCAAAAAGATTAACATTATTTTATTGTCCATGCCACAGAGCCATGGTCAGCCTTTGGCAATGTTGAAGCATTTTACATGCTTAATTTAATGGTGGCACACTTCCACATATGTGATTAGTACCTGCAGACAATGTCCAGTATAGTATAATTCAATAAGAGAATAAGATGTGGCAATAAAAGAGCTTTGTGCAAAATACCCCAACTAAATATATTTTAAAGGTTCAAAACATTGACAAGTTGAGCTTTAGCTAAATGCACATAAATTCCTTTAGCACTAAAGCATTGCTCTAAACAAAGGTCAGAAAACTTTTTCTGTAAAGAGCTTTGTGGGTCATATGTTCTCTGTCACAACTAATCAACTATGCCATTGTAGCATGAAGATAGTCCTAGACAATATGTAAATGAGTGAGTGTGGCTGTATCTCTACAAAACTTTATTTGTAACCACTGAAAATTGAACTTCCTGTAGTTTTAATGTGACACAAAATATTCTTCTTTTTCCCACCATTTATAAATGTAAAAAAACATTTTTAGCTCATGGTGTATAAAAAACAAACAACAGACTGTATTTGGCTCATGCATAGTTGGCTCATCCTCGAATCTGATTGAGACAGATTTTGCCTTCTTTTATGGTCAATTAACCTTTAGTTCTGATAAAAATAGCTAAACGTCCACCAATAATTTGTGCTGTTTCTTCTATATTATAGCTGGGCTTGGAAAGCAGCTACCCGGCCAAGATCTCACCATCCCCTCCCACTGGACCCACACCCCTGCTTCTGTTTGGAGCAATGTGGTTGGTTCTCACCAAAGGGATATAAGTGAAAGCGACGTGTGTCACCTCTGGACCAAAGCACTTAGTTGGTCATTGTGCCTTCTCTGTCTTCAGTTTTCCTTCTGCATGGATCAGAGGACTATGAGACCTTGGGGAAAGCACAGTCACAGAAAACAGAGATGGCACAGCCACTGAAGTCTTGAATCATAGTATGGGTGAAAGATGCCCGTAGCTCAGGACACCTACACTGAAATGTTATGTGAAGGAAAAATAAGCCTATTTTGTTCAAAACAATGAAATAGGCTGGGTGCAGTGGCTTACACCTGTAATCTCAGCATTTTGGGAGGCTGAGGTAGGAGGATCACTTGAGCCCCAGAGTTCCAGACCAGCCTGGGCAACATAGGAGAGAACCTATCTCTACAGACAAAAAAACAAGCAAGCAAGCAAACAAGCAAACAAACTGAAAAAGTTAGCTGGGCGTGGTGGCACATGCCTGTAGTCCCAGCTACTCTAGCGGCTGAGGTGGGAGGATCGCTTGAGCTCAGGGAGGTCAAGGCTACAGTGAGCCGAGATCATGCCATTACGCTCTAGCAGGGGTAACAGGATGAGGCCCAGTATGAAAAACATATATAAATAAATAAAACAATGAAAAAGTGAAGTTTATTTGTTATAGCCACTAGTATTACACCAATGAATACAATAATAATAATTGTATTTAATACCTGCAGGGTAAAAATATTTCCGTAGAAGTGAAAGTTGGTTTTTTTCTGTCTTTTATTACACAGTCACAGGTGGTAGGATGAATGCTGTGCTGGGAGAAGGCCAAGAGCACATACAAACATTTGGTTGTACTATGATCTTCTGTCCACTTCGACTATTTTACATCAAGCAAATATTTTCTGTGGGCTTATTTCTTAATATAGTCCATCGATTATGGCCCATCAATAGTTTTCCTCCATAATTTCTCCAAAATTCAACTAGAATGAACTTCAAAGAAAAAATTCTGATCATGCCACTGGCCATTGTCCTTAAAATATCTAAGTGTCTGTTTATTGATCTTCTAGATTGAATCCCAAACTGTTTTGGTTTTGCAGGTCTGGTTTTCATCCTCTTCTCCAGGCTTGTTTCTACATCGATAGATGTATTTTCATTTTCAATACTTCAGACTTATTTTTCTCCCATGAGTCACTGGATTTGTATATCCTGGTTCCTTGTTGAGGAAGTTCTACTCTTTCTTCAGTTGACTTCTACTCTTTCTTTAGATCTTATTTCCGTCAGCACCTCTCCAGAGAACATTTTGCATCTCCCTAAGTCAGATTCTACTATTGTTTATCATATCACCTTATACCTTTTCTTCGTAGCATTTATTAAAGATGAGACATTAAGCTTAATACGTAAATCTTTAAATATATGTTTTAAGTTTCATGAAGATATGGCAATGCCTTTTTTAAAGTCTATAATCCAAGCACACAGTCTATCAGAGAAGAGGTGATCAAAAATTTGATGATGTTTGATTATTAGGAAAATGCAAATTAAAACCATGATAACATATTACCTCACACCTGTTAGAATAGCTACTATCAAAAGATGAAGAATAACAAGTGTTGACAGGGATGTGGAGAAAAGGAAATCCTTGTTTCACATTGATGGGAACGTAAATTATTACTGGCATTATGAAAACAGTATGGAAATTCCTAAGGAAATTCAAAATACACTACCATGTTTTTCTGAAATCCCACTTTTGGATTTATAGCTAAAGGAAATGAAGTAGGCACATCAAAGAGATACCTGCATTTCTACATTCACTAAAGTTATTCACAATAGCCAAGATACAGAATCAACTTAGGTGTCCATCAATGGATGAACAGATTTAAAAAATGTGATATGTATATACAATACTATTCACCCTTAAAAAAATAAACAAGTCCTGCTATTTGCAACAACATGGATGAACTTGGAGGACATTATGTTATGTGAAATAAACCAAGCACGGAAAGGCCAAAACCACATGGTCTTACTCATATGTGGGAGCTAATAAAGTTGAACTCATAGAAATCGTAAAATTATGGTTAGCAGAGGCTGGGAGGTAAAGGATTGAAGAGATGTTGGGCAAATGGCACAAAATTTCAGTTAGAAAGGAGGAATAAGTTCAAGAGATTCGTTGTATATTGTAGTGACTATAGTTAATAATTATATATTGTATACTTAAAAATTGCTAAGAGTTGATTGAAAGTGTTCTCAATGCAAACAATAAGTATGTGAGGTAATGCATAGGTTAAATAGCTTGATTTAGCTGCTCCATAATATATAGATGTATCAAAACATTATGTTTTACACCATAAATACACACTATTTTTCTTTGTTGATTAAAAGTAAAGAAAACGGCCGGGCGTGGTGGCTCAAGCCTGTAATCCCAGCACTTTGGGAGGCCGAGACGGGCGGATCACGAGGTCAGGAGATCGAGACCATCCTGGCTAACACGGTGAAACCCCGTCTCTACTAAAAACTACAAAAAACTAGCCGGGCGAGGTGACGGCGCCTGTAGTCCTAGCTACCCGGGAGGCTGAGGCAGGAGAATGGCGTGAACCCGGGAAGCGGAGCTTGCAGTGAGCTGAGATCGGGCCACAGCACTCCAGCCTGGGTGACAGAGCGAGACTCCGTCTCAAAAAAAAAAACAAGTTGTGGAATAAATGAAAGAAGGAATACTGGTTCCAGATATTTTGTATTACAGGAGTCTTCCACTTGCAGATAAATTTGTGTCCTGTACAATGTTTGATATCTTTTTTTTTTTTTACTTTACTTCATATAACTGTGGAAGCCGATTCTCAAAGAAATTGAATGCTTTGCCCAAGGTCACTACCTACCTAAGTTCAGAGCAGGACTCTTGGCTTCTAATTATTTTTCCCTTTAATTATTTCAAATTTCATGCAGAGCCAGGTGTGTACAAGTCACAAAAACAAAATGGACATGATCTGTGTTCAATATAAAAAGTAAACCAAATGTCTTATGAAATTAATCTGACATGCTTAAAGATATGCATAAATGTTATTGTGTTGCATAGTGATTAGGTATGGATTCTAAGACCTTTGGATAAATTACAATAATTAGTATTACTTTTCCTTAGACACAGCCACCGATTGGGACACTTGGGTACCACCAACAAATGCATAATCATATTCAAGTGACAAGACCTGCTGTCTAAGACTCCTCAGGAGACAGAGACTACAGATAATTTCCCTTTGATAAGACAACTGATGAGAGAAAAATACCTGTAGGAAGGGCTTTTAACCCAGAATCTCCTGGAACAGATACAAAAAGAGGGAAGAAATGGATGGGCTGTCAGGGGAGGTGCAATAGAAGAGGGATAAAGGGGGCAGCGTTGGGTAGGGAAGTTTGAGTCTACAGTTAACTCTGTGTATGCTTAGCTTTCTCATTTTGAACATGTCATATCCATGATGTCTTTGGAGTCAAGACCGACTTTGAAATTCAATTGCAAGGACAGGCTATTCCCTATCAAATGAACCGAATTATATGACCTACAAGTTTTTGGAGCTCTGAGGGTTAGTGAGAACTATGCTCATACTTACGTGCTCTTCGTTGCTTTTTCACATCCATTATTCTGCCATTGGATTCACTTAATAAATAATTATAATGTATGTTATTTTACTTCCTATTTCCTTCTCCTTCTTTTTCTTTTTACTACCATAAAAATGGAACTCGATTATTATCTGTCATGCAGGTTCTATACTGTGACGTCCAGGAGTTCAAAGTGTAAAATAGGAATTATTGATGCAGTAAAAATAGATTAAGGGCATATGTTCATTCATTAACAACCAGCCCAAGAAAGACAGAAAATGGAACCAAGGTACACATACTATATAGTTATAAATATTGTGTAGAAAACTCTCTCTATTAGGAAATAGATAACTTTTCTTTCGAAAACACCATCACCTGAAAAATAAGACACATTTTTGGTGAGAATATTTGTATAATAGAAGGAATCTGTGGTATACATGTAGGAAATTATACTCCTTTCATTTTTCTACTTACCTCTCAGTGATAATGCATGTATATGACAATGCTCTCTTGCATTTTTAGCAAGTGCTTGGATGAACACAGATTCAGATGCATAAGTTTATAAGCTATTTTTAGATATTATTATTGTAACTAGATTTACACATATTTATATATGTATATGTTTGTGTATGTATATATGTATACATATATCTTAGCTAACTCATAAGTTTAAAAAATTTGATTGTGAATTTGTTACAAACTATTGCAAAATGTCAACAAATAGCAAATAAAATAATAGTGAAATGAGTATAGACATTATCAAAGTAAAATGAAATCCAGATGCAACTAACTCTTATTTCCAAAATCTACTTTTATTTTGTCCCAAGATTCAGCTGTGCAGTTTTAATAGTTGTACCTTTTATGAGCTCTAAGTGGTAGTGGTTAGACATGATAAAATAAAAAGAGCATTCATATATAGACTGGATAATTCTTTCACCTATCAGAATAATTCAGCTCTAATATATACATGACACTATATTAGATATTTACTCAAAGAGATAAAAGTTAAATTTACAAGTGACATAAGAAACATCTTATCTTTGAAAAATTATGACAAATTCAACATTGATTAAATATCATGGACGAATAAATGCAAGGTAATTTGAGGAGTAATAAACCATAGCCACACACACACACACAAACGCACACAAACAAGCCTGTTAACAAAAATAAACATTGCATTAAGCCTTATTATGTCCCAGAAACTTTGCTAAATGTTTTACTGCATCACCTCATTTAATCCTCAGAGAGACTCTGTGAGGTTTTATCTCCACTTCAGTGATAAGGAAACTAAGGCACAAATAGGCGAAGTAACTAACCCAATGTTACACAGGTTTGTCGACCTAGGATTCAACCCCAATTCTTCCAGACTTCAAAGTCCACGTAGGACTCAGTCGGTCATACTGCCTTCTCAGTGCAATGCAGCATATATGAGTGAAAATGACACATATAAGACTTGAGGAGAATGGACCACCTTCCAGGTATCAACCTAAGATTAGTTTGTTCCTTGTTTCTAAGAGAATGGAGGCTTTTATGGAAGTGAATTTGAACTGCCCTTTGAGAAAAGTCATGGATGTGGAATAGAATCAATAGTGAAGAAATATTCCTAGGAAGATGGCCATGATGTGAGATAATACATCAAGAAGTACGAGAAATGAGAAGTTACAGCCAGAACCTGAAGCTAGTGTCAGTAGCCAGAGGGTTAGGTCAGAATTAGAGAAAGCATGGGGCAGATGAGGATAATGTGGTGGAAGAACTTCTGAAAAGAGGGGTCCTGGAAATGAGAGACCCGGGAGAAGGGGGTCAGAATGGATCATGTCTGCATAGGGAGTCTGTGAGGGTCAGGACCAGGAGCTGGAAATCAAGGATATTGGGGGACTGTGCTGAGCCAGAGTCAGGGAGAAAAGCCATATATGGAAGTTACTGGGTTATCACAGCAAAGCAAGTGTTAAGTATAAAAAGAAACCACAAAGGGAAAAAAAGAGAAAGAACTAATGTTTATTCAGTACCATCGATCTTAGATTTTATGCTAAAAGCTGCTAAGGCATTATATCACAATTGTTATATTATTTACTCCTTACCTCAAATTTTCAACATATATATTGTTGTTTAAAAATGAAGGAAATCAACATCAGAATGCTGAAGTAACTTGGCAAACACTTACACGTCTAGTGTTGAGTGATATCAGCATAGGCCCTCAAATCTGTGTGCTTACAAAGCCCACATTTTCTCAAATAACAAACCTGTGTTAGAATATTAGCAAGGGGCTTCTTAAACACTTCGGGGAATATAAGGATGAGAATGAGTCACTTCCTGCCCTCAGAAGATAAATGAGTTAACCATACAACTCAAGAAAAAATGTCAGAAGTTCAAATCTTTCTTTTTCCTTGTGCTGAGTCCTTGTGTGGGAGGCCATTAACAAATATTTGCTCACATCATTCAGATATTTCTACATAAAATGTTTCCTTTCAAACATATGTTCTGTGAAAGGTGGTTACATCCATTTTGGTAGATGGCTTCCTTTTTTAAATTTGCAACTTCTCCAGTGTATCTCATTTTGGGTGGCAATCAGCTTCTGTTTTGTGAAGTTGTTCCAGAGGCTTCCCCACCCACTGTCTCCTGGCAACTTAGTAATAGGGTTGATATCCACATCATTTTCAATGATTACCACAATCAAGTATATTAACATATCCATCACTTCACATAGTTATCATTTTTTTTTGTGCTTGGTGAGAACATTTAAGATTTAATTTCTTAGCATTTTCAAGTGTACAATACATTATTGTTAACTATAACCATCACACTGAGCAATAAAACACCAGAACTTATTCCTTCTATCTAACTGTCACTTGGTACCCATTGACTCATCCCTCTCCGTCTTCCCATTCCTTCTCCCTCACCAGCCTCTGGTAACCACCATTTTACGCACCACTTCTATGAGATCAACATTTGTTAAAGATCTCATGTATAAATGAAACCATGTGGTATCTATCTGTCTTTTTGTGCCTGGCTTTTTTCACTTAACATAATGTCTGCCAGGTTCATTCATGTCACACATGACAGGAGCTCCTCCTTTTTATGGCTGAATAGTATTCCATTGTATATACATGTTATGTTTTCTTCATCTACCACTTAAGTATTTTAAAGAGATGAAATACTCCATCTCAGCATTGACTCACAGCCTCATTTTTTCACTCAAGGGGGTAAGTTTTATAATTCCATTAAGCAAAGCCCTCAATATATTTACATCTCTGACTTCTTTGTGTGTCACAACCACATACACAGTTATGCACAGGTACTGCCTACTCATTTGGAAATAGTTCACTTTGAAAGAGCTAGTCAAAGAAAACTGAAGTCATTTAGCTAAAAGTCTATTATCTTTCTGCTCTTCCATTTGCAAGTGCATATCCATTCGTATTCTTTTTTCCTTCTTTCCTCCACTCAGTGAAAGATAAATTCTTCCTTCTATACTCTGTGAATCACCCTCCTATACCTACTTTGAAAAGATCTTACTTCATTAATTATTTCTTCTCTTTTCCCTCATCTCTCTTTTTCTCTCTGACATTTCCCCATCAGCGTGTAACCTTCTTAAACTCCTTTCTCTCTAAATCTTTATGATAGTACTTTCTCAGAGTTTACTAATGCCTCTGGCTTCTTAGTCTTCTTTTAATTTTGACACTAATGACTTGTCCTATAAAATGTTGGAGCTCTCAAATGCTAGGTCCCCAGCCCTCAGCTATCCTCTAGACATGATTCCTTAATCAGCACACTCACACTCAAGGATTCCATCACAATTTATTTGTCAAAGACTGCAAATGAATATTCCTGTGACTGACCACCCTGCGGAGACCCAGAGCTGCACAAAGCAATTGGTTACTAGGCATCTCTGCTCAGTTGTTTCACAACCATTTCAAATCCACCACGACCAAACTTCCCCCAGCATTTTTTATATCATATGTTCTCCATTATTGCTAATGTACCAAATCTTAGCTTGGTGGCAAACTAGATGAACTTGGGAAAGTTATTTCTCATCCTTAAACCTCAGTTTTTTCATATGTCAAATGAAAATAATAGTAACCACAATACGTTTTCCATAAGGATTTCCATAGCCAATTTCCAAATTGGCTATTATGTAATCCATGATCATGAATGCTAACCACATAGAAGAAGCAAGTGAATGAAGTGGGCACTAATACTGTCCTCGTTTTATAGCTGAGGAACTGGAGACACAATGTGCTTAAGTAAATTGCTCCACGTTACTTAGCTAATCTGAGATGAAGCAGCTTTTAAATGAAGTCTGGATTCAGAGCCTGGTCTGTTAAATGCTGCACTATCCTGTTTGTTAGAGCAGTACAATGTCATATACAAAGCACATGGTGTGATCTTTAGTACTTATTAGATACATCAAAATCACAGCGATGGGGAGGAGTACTTTAAATGCTTAGAAATACGTATTTTAAAAAGCTCCCTGGTACAGCTAATATTCAACTTGGGTTAAGAACCAACATAGTAGACTCTCAAAAGTATTTGTTCCTTTTATCCAAATGAAAACAATTGAATCAATTTGACCCTGTGAACACTTTCACAAATGCTACAACCATTAAGCCAAAAGTATCCTTTAGAAGAGCTCTGTTAGAAATTCTTTTCTAAAATGACAATAGAAGAGCAATAATAAAGACATATATATATAAAAGCCCTCGGTGTTAATACAACCAGAGGCATTTAATACATGCATTGTGTTTTCATTTGCATTGCATGATTTTATCCTTAGGAAAAAGAGCTCTAAAAATATTAAGTTTGTATATAACCCAGAAAAATCACCTTTTTTTTTTTTTTCTTTTTCTTAAAGTAGTGGAGTGTCTCACTTTTTTACCCATGCTGGAATGCAGTGGTGCAATCTCAGCTCACTGCAGCCTCGACTTCCTGGACTCAAGTGATCCTCCTGCCTCAGCCTCCAAAGTAACTGGGACCACAGGCATGCACCACCACACCTGACTAATTTTCTTTTCTTTCTTTTTTTTTTTTTTTGTAAAGATGGGGTTCTGCCATGTTGCCCAGGCTGGTCTTGAACTCCTGAGCTCAAGTGATCTGCCTGCCTTGCCCTCCCAAAGTGCTAGGATTGCAGGTGTGAATCACTGTACCTGGCTAAAAAATCACTTTCTTAAGATCATTATGCTCCTGGGTAAAATATTCTATCTGGGCTGGGTTTGGTGGCTAACACCTGTAATCCTAACACTTTGGGTGGCTGAGGCAAGATCGCTTCTCTTCTAGCTATCAACACTTCTTCCAATGGTTTCTTACACAATTAAAGTAGGATATCTCATCTTCAGTGTATATATCCAGAAAAAACAAAGGGACCAAAAGGACATGAAAGAGAAAAAGCAATAAATTCTGTTCTTTTTTCATGCGTTCTGTGTGTGCACATATATATATTTGGGTGCCTATGTACATATATAATATACTCACCTCTAGTACAGAATTTATTATTGGCATACAGCTAATTTTTTTGTTTGTAAGTAATAGGATATACTGTTTTTTAACAGAAGCAGAAAGAGAATTCACTAAGTTGATTCGGGATGGCTCACTGAAATAAAAAAAATGAGTATATAGAGGTAGAATCCAAATAGAAGAGGAACAAAGAAGCTATGGAGTCTACAACTCACTAGCGGGCTATAGGAATGAATCACTCTAACCTTTCCTTCTAACTTGGTATCATTTGACTTGATTTCAAATTCTAGAGAGAATCTCATTTATTTAATCTAGTTCCCATGCCCAGCAATTAGATAGAGCATCTATTGGTATTTCCACCAAGGCTGCACACAGTGGAGTAGAAGCGAGTCTTCCAAAGGAAACTGAAGATGCTTCTAACCAGAAAAAGGAGAATGGATGAGAGTTCTCCAAAGGTACAGATGTCTCCTCTAGTTAAGTATATCACAAATAGTGTTGATGTAAAAAACATGTAAATATATTGATTTTATTTCACCACTGAGTGTCTTCTAATGAAGGTTTTTAGGTAGTTATTGAATATTTCCAAATAGCTTTTTTTTTTTTTTTTTTTTTTTTTTTTTTTACAAAAAGATTCTCCTCCTATGTTTTTGACAAATAAGAAGTGTATATATTTATGGTATACAGCATGATATTTTGATACGTTTATATTGCGAAATAATCACCACAATCAGGCTAAATAAGATGTCTCTCACTTCACGTTGTTATTTTTATGTGTGTGGGGAGAACATGTAAGCTCTGATCTCAGCATTTTCAAGTATACAATACATTATTATTAACTATCATCACCATGCTGTACAATAGATCTCTAGAATTTATTCATCCTGATTGAAACTTTGTGCCTTTGACCAAAATCTTCCCATTTCTCCCCACAACCAGCCACTGGCACTCACCATTCTAATATCTGCTTCTGTGAGTTCAGCTTTTTTAGAGTCTACAAGATAAGTGAGATCCTGCAGTATTTGTCTTTCTGTACCGAGCTTATTTCACTTAATATTCTCCAGGTTCCTGCATGTTATCACAGATGACAGGATTTCCTTCATTCTTAAGGCTGGGTAATATTTTATTGTGTGTCTATACCACATTTTTTTATCCATTATCTACTGATGGACACTTAGATTGATTCCATATCTTGGGTATTGTGACGGATGCTGCAGTGAACATGAGAGTACAGATAGGCCACAGCTCATTTTATTTCCTTTGGATGTATATCTAGAAGTGAGATTCAGGATCATGTGGTAGTTCTATTTCTAATTTTAGGGGGAAGTTTTATACTATTTTCCATAATGGCTGTAATAATGTATATCTCTACCAACGTTGTACAAGGGTTCTCTTTTCTTCATATCCTCACCAATACTTATCTCTTTTTTGATAATAGCTTTTCTAACAAGTGTGAGATGATATCTTACTGTGGTTTTAATTTGCATGTCCCTGATGGTTAGTGGTGTTGAACATTTTTTCTTTTTTTTTTTTTTTGTTTTTTGTTTTTTTTTTTATAGGCTATAATTTATTTATTTTATTTTATTTTTTTTATTATACTTTAAGTTCTAGGGTACATGTGCATAACGTGCAGGTTTGTTACATATGTATATTTGTGCCATGTTGGTGTGCTGCACCCATCAACTCGTCAGTACCCATCAACTCGTCAGCATGAACATTTTTTCATATACTTGTTGCCCATTCGTATGTCTTCTGCTGAGAAATTTCTACACAGATTCTTTACCAATTTTAAAATCAGATTATTTGTTTTCTCACTATTGAGTCTTTTGCATTCCTTCTATTTTTGAATACTTAACCCCTTATCAGGTGTATGGTTTGAAATTTTTTTTTTTTCTCAAATCATGGGTTGTTGCTTCACTGTTGACTGTTTCCTTTGCTGTGCAGAAGCATTTTAGAATTTTTGTTTGTTTGTTTTTTGTTTTGGTTACTGTGTTTTTGGGGTCATATCCAAGGAATCATTGCCTGGACCAATGATATGGAACTTTCGCCCTATGGTTTTTTTCTAGTATTTTTGTAATTTCAGGTCTTATGTTTAAATCTTTAATTCATTTTGAGTTGATTTTTGTATTTGGTGTAAGATAAGGGTCCAATTCCATTCTTCTGCATGTGGATATACAGTTTTCCTGCCATCATTTATTGAAGAGACTATCCTTTTCCCATTTTGTGTTCTTGGCACCTTTGGTGAAGATCAATTGACCATAAATTCATGGATTTATGTATGGGCTGTCAATCCTGTTCCATTGATTGATGTGTCTGTTTTCATGCCCATACCATGCTATTTTGATTACTATGGTTTTGTAGTATATTTTGAAATTTGGTAGTGTGATGCCTCCAGCTCAGTTTTGTTTTGATTTTTTGGTGTGTGTGTGTGTGTTTTTTTTCTTAAGATTCCTTTTGCTATTCAAAGTAGTTTGTGGTTCCATAAAAATATTATGATTATTTTTCTATTTATTTAAAAACCACCATTGGAACTTTAAGGATAGCATTGAATCTGTAGATTGCTTTGGGTAGTAATGGATATGCAAACAATATTAATTATTCCAGTCTATTAACACAGGACATGTTTCCATTTATTTGTGTTTCTTCCATTTCTTTCACTAATGTTTTAGAGTTTTCAATGTACGGGTCTTTTATCTCCTTGGTTAAATTTATTCCTAAGTATTTTATTTTTAAAATGCTATTTGCCTGATGGTTAGCAATATTGAACATTTTTTTTCATATACTTGACCATTTGTATGTCTTCCTCTGAGAAATGTCTACTCAGGTTCTTTGCCTATTTTTATTTTTAATTTTAATTTTTGAGACAGGGTCTCACTCTGTCATCCAGGCTGGAGTGCAATGGTATGATCATGGTTCACTGCAGCCTGAACCTCCCAAGCTCAAGTAATCCTCCAAACTCAGCCTCTTGGGGACCTGGAACTACAGGTGTATGACACTATGCCCAGATAATTTTTGTATTTTTTATAGAGATGGGGTTTCGCCATGTTGCTCAGGCTGGTCTTGAACTACTGAGCTCAAGAATCTGTCCACCTCAGCTTCCCAAAATTACAGGCATGAGCCACCATGCCCAGCCTCTTTGCCTAATTAAAAATCAGATTTTTGTTTTCTTGCTATTGAGTTGTTTGCATTCCTTATATATTTTGGATATTAATCCTTCATCAGGTTAAATGATGGGATTGTTTTCTTGCTTTCTTTATCAGATAGGTTGGTGTTAGTGTATGGAAACTTTGCTGATTCTATGTTGATTTTACAACTTTACTAAATTTATTATTTCTAACAATTTGGTAGAGGCTTTATGATCATGTTGTCAGAAAGCAGATCCAATTTCATTTCTTTCTTTCTTATTTGGATACATTTTATTTTATTTTCTTGTTGAATTGCTCTGGCTCAGACTTCCAGTACTATATTGAATAGAAGTGGTAAGAGTGGGCACGTCTTGTTGTTTTCTTCCTGTTCACATGAGGATAGCTTTCAGCTTTTCACTATTGAATATAATATTAGCGGTGGTTTGTCATGTATCAGCTTTGGGTTTTATCATATTGAACTACATTCCTTCTATACCTAATTTGTTGAGTTTTTGTAATCATGAAAGTATGCTGAATTTTGTCAAATTCCTTTTCTGCATCTATTGTAATGATTGTGTAATTTTTTCCTTCTTTCTATTAATATCATGTGTCACATTTATTGATTTGTGTATGTTGAACTGTCCTTGTATCACAAGGATAAATCCTACTTGATCAGGGTATATGATACTTTGATTGTGCTATTGAATTCCATTTGCTAGTATTTTCCTGAGAATTTTTGCATATATGTTCATCAGCAATATTAGCTTGTATTTTCTTAACTTGTAGAGTCCTTGTCTGGCTTTGGTATCGAGTAATTCTGGCCTCATAAAATAAGCTTCTTCATTTTTTTGGAAGAGTTTGAGAAGTAATCGTGTAATCATTTAAATATTTGGTAGAATTCACTTGTGAAGTCATCAGGTCCTGGGTTTTTCCTTGTTGGAAGGTTTGTAACTACTGATTCACTCTCCTTACTCCTCATTGGTCTGTTTATATTTTCTGTTTCTTCATGATTCTGTTTTGGTAGGTTGCATGTTTTCAGGAAGTTATCCATTTCTTCTTGGTTATCTAACTCACTGGCATGTAATTATTCATAGTAGTTGCTTATGATTCTTCATGATCTTTCGTATTTCTATGGTATCACTTGTAATGTCTTTTCTTTTACTTAAAATTTTGAGTCTTTTCTTTTTTCCTAGTCTTGCTACAGTTTGTCAATTTTGTTTATTTTTTCAAAAGAAATGATTGGTTTTGTCAGTCTTTTCTATTTGCTTTTTTATTCTCTATTTCATGTATTTCTCTTCTGACCTTTATTATTTTCTTCCTTCGGATAACTTTAGGCTTAATTTGTTCTTTTTCTAGTTTCTTGAGGTGTAAAGTTAAGTTGTTTACTTGAAACTTTTTTTCTTACGGTAGGCATTCATTACTATAAACGTCCCTTTTGAAACTGTTTTTGCTGGATCCCATAATTTTTGGCATGTTGTATTTCTTTCTTTAGTTGTATCAGATTTAAAAAATTTTTCTTTTGATTTCTTCTTTGACTCATTGGTTCTTCATTGCTGTGTTGCTTAATCTCCACATATTTATGAATTTCCCCTCTGCTACCGATTTCTAGTTTTATAGCAATGTGGTCTCAAAAGACACTTGATATGACTGCACACATCTTAAATGTGTAAAAACTTCTTGGGGGCTTAACATATCACATATCTTGCATAATATTTATGTGCACTTGAAAACAATGTTTGCTGCTGCTGTTGGATAGGATCTATGCAATATGTCTGTTATGTTCATTTGGTCTATCATGTTGTTCAAACTACTGTTTCCTTATTAAATGACTGACTGGATGATCTATGCATTATTGGTATTGAGGTATTAAAGTTCCCTACTATTATTGTATTGTTCTCTATTTCTCTTTTCAGTTTTGTTACTATCTGTTTTACATTTTTAAGTGCTCTGATGTTTGGTGCATACATATTTCCAGTTGTTATATCTTTTTGATAAATTGACCCGTTTCATCATATGTTGACTTACTTTGCCTCTTGTGGCCATTTTTGGCTTAAAATCTATTTCATCTGATAGAATTATAGCTACTCTTACTCTTTTTGTGTACATTTTTATGGAATATCTTTTTGCATCCCTTCACATTTAGCCTCTGTGTTCTTCAAGCTAAAGCGAGTTTCTTATAGGCAGGATATAGTTGGATTTTAAAAATCCATTCAGCCACTGTATGCCTTTTGATTGGATGATTTAATCTATTTATATTCAAAGCCATTTTTGATAGATAAGAACTTACTGCTGTCATGTTGTTAATTATTTTCTCTTTTTCAGTTCCTTTATTCCATTCTTCTTCTCTTGCTCTCTTCCCTTATGATTTGATTACTTTTAAAGTTGTATGATTTCATTTTTTTCTTTATGTTTATCCTCATGGCCTTGTGTTACCTACTACAGGCCTTTTTTTGTTCGTTTACCATGACGCTTACCTAAAACATTTTGTAAATATAATTAATAGTCAACGTTATGCTGATAACAACTTACTTTTGAATATAAAAACTCTATGCTTTAACTTCTCTTCCCTCCATATTTTGTATTATTGATGTAGCAATTCATATCTTTTATAGATCATGTATCCATTAAGAAATTACTGTAGCTATAGTTATTTTAATACTTTTGTTCTTTAACTTTTATACTAGAGTTAAAAGTTACTTATGCACCACCATTACAGTATTAGAATATTCTGAATTTGACTATATTTTTATCTTTACAATGAGTTTTATATTTTACACTTTCTTATTTTTTCATGTTTTTAGTTAGTATCCTTTTATTTCAACTTAAAGAACTCTGTTTAGCTTTTTTTCTTTTTTTGGTAAAAAGGGGATATGGTGGTGATAAACTCCCACAACTTTTGTTTGTCTGGAAAATCATTATCTCTCATTCATTTCTGAAGAGCAGACTTGCCAAGTATAGTAATCTTTGTTGTCAGGTTTTTTTTCTGTCATCACTTTGAATGTATTATCTCACTCTCTCCTGGTCTGCAAATTTTCCACTGAGACATCTGCTGATAGTCTTATGGGGGTTCTCTTACAGTTAATGAGTAGCTTTTCTCTTGCTGCTTTCAGAATTCTCTCTTTGTCTTTTATGTTTGATAATTTATTTATTTATTTATTTATTTATTTATTTATTTATTTATTTATTTTTGAGACGGAGTCTTGCTCTGTCGCCCAGGCTGGAGTGCAGTGGCCGGATCTCAGCTCACTGCAAGCTCCGCCTCCCGGGTCCACGCCATTCTCCTGCCTCAGCCTCCCGAGTAGCTGGGACTACAGGCGCCGCCATCTCGCCCGGCTAATTTTTTGTATTTTTTAAGTGGAGACGGGGTTTCACTGTGTTAGCCAGGATGGTCTCGACCTCCTGACCTTGTGATCCGCCCGCCTCGGCCTCCCAAAGTGCTGGGATTACAGGCTTGAGCCACCGCGCCCAGCCAGATAATTTATTTTTAATATGTCTCAGTAATAATTTTCTTATATTTAATCTATTTTGAGTTCTTTGGATTTCATACATCTGGATCTTCATTTTTTTTCTTCAGATTTGATATGTTTTCTGTCATTATTTCTTTAAAGAAGATTTCTCACCCTTTCTCTTTCTCTACTTCTTCTGGAACTTTATAACTTAATATATTGATTTTCTCGATGGTGTCCCATAAGTCCTATCGGCTTTCTTTTACTCTTTTTCATTCAATTCACTGTTCTTTTTGTTCCTCAGACAGGATAATTTTAAAGAACCTGTTGTCTTTTTTTGTGTATTTGTGTGCTGCTATAACACAATACCTGAGCCTGGATAATTTAGAAAGAATAAAAATGTATTTCTTACATCTCTGGAGGCTGGAAAGTCCAACATCAAGATGGCAGCAGGTTTAGTGTCTGATAAAGATCTCATCTCCATTTCCGAGATGGTACCTGGAACACTGAAATTTTCAGAGGGAGAAACACTGTTCCTTACATGGCAAAAGATCAGAAGGACAAAGAGAAGGAACACACCCTTAAAAACCCTTTTTTTTTAAAAAAGCATCCAGTCCACCTGTATGGGTGGATCTCTCATGATCTAATCACCTCTTGACGGTCTTCCCTCTAGATAATGTTTGCAATAGCAATTAAATTTCAACATGAGTTTCGGAGGAGACATTTAAACCACAGCACCTGCCTTTTAGCTCTCAGGTTCTTTCTTTTGCTTGATTGAGTGTACTGTCGAAGCTCTCTGTGGAATTTTTCTGTTCGGTTCAATTTATTGTGTTTCTTAGCTTCAGAATTTCTGTTTGATCCTTTTTATTCTCTTGATATCATTTTTGGACTTCTCATTTTGTTCATACATTGTTTCTCTGACATCATTTTGTTGTCTGTGTTCTCTTGTAGATCACTGTTTTAAAAACAGTTATTTTGAATTATGTTTTTAGATTTGTAGATATTCTTTCCTTTATGGTTGCTTATTGTTGCTTTATTTGTTGCTTTGGTTGTGTCATGTTTCCCTGATTATTCCTGATCCTTGTGGCCTCGTACTAGTGTCTGCAAATTTTAAGATGTAGGCACCTCTTTTCATTTTATGAACTGGCTTCATTGGGGAAATCCCCTCAACAGTCAGCCAGTTCAGAGATTCTCAGCAGCCTGTCTGAAAGGGTATGTTGAGGGGATTGCTGTTGGAATCCACAGGCAGGCTGATCTACTGTCTGGGTCAGTGAGTGTGCCAGATTGGCACTGGGGTCCATAGGGCCAAGCCTGGATCCTAAGTCCTTAAGTGTGAACCTGGAGTCAGTCTGTGAGGGGTTCTGACCTGCAGTCTGGAGATATAAGGGCTAACCTGGAGCCTGAGGCTGTGGGGACTAGCCTAGTGCTGAATTTTGCTGGTGTTCCACAGTGAAGTTAGATACTTACTTCATTCTCTTTTTACTAGGTGAAGAGTATCTTCCTTGTGCTACCTGGGTTCAGGGAATTGGTGATGTGATAATGTTCTTACTCCCATCAATGCCTCTTTTTTTATTTCTGTGCTCCACCGAAGTAATCTAACCTTTCACCTGGATTCTTTAGCTGCTTTGAAAGCATTTCATGCATGGATAGTTGATCAAATTTATGTTTCTGCAAGGGGATGAGTGCTAGAAAGTCTTTCCTCTCCATCTTGCTGATGTCGCTCCATCCTAATAGCCTTTAATAAGACGTTTATTTATTCCATTTACTGTGTTAGAAGTACCTCTATGGTTTAGACCTTTGTAGATAATTTATCTGGTTTTAAATGCCCCTTAAATGGTCTTAAAACTTTCTGGTCACTATAGGGAAAGATAATGTTATATTTCTTGATATCTATGTTTCTCCAGTTGAACATACGATTTTCATGCCTATCAGAAAACTATATTTCTCAGTCTACCCCATAGTTAGTTGTGATCTTGAGACTAAGTTCTGGCCAAGGGAATGTGGAAGACAACAATAGGTGCAGTTCCTGAACTTTCTTCTTAGTGAAAGTCATATGGTTCTACTTCCACCCTTTATCTTTTATGAGCTGGATCCACATCTTGGACCATGAGGCTGAGGGATCTATCCTAGAGATAGAAGAGCAGAAGCACAAGTGTTGCCTGAGTCCAAGATGACTATTGAGCTGCCATACCAATGGTGAAATATTTACATCAAGCCTTTTAAGTGAGAAAGAAATAGATGTTTATCTTATTTAACCTATTTTATTTTGGGTATCTATTACATATGACTGTATTATAACTAACACAGTCACTTAGCATTACTAATTTCACTATAATGTAGTATATGCATATATACACATATTAGATATAACCCAGAAAAAATGGTATTGATTCCAAAAACCATAAAATAAAATTGAATCCAATTTATTCTTTCTCACAACATGTGTGGGACTCACTGTATGTGAGTATGTTACTGTATTTATATTTTCTAAGCCTGTACCCAAGATTGTTTTGAAATCGTGAATAACAGAATCCAGAAATTAGCATTAACATTTTAAAACTGCAGTGTTTTACTCCTTAAGAATTACATTTTAAAGCACACTACTCCTTTGATATGAAGGAACACCTTAACAGACTATTTCTGCAGAGAAAATTGCAATCCTAGGTTTTGTTACAGAGGTTTAACTCCATGGTGAAAAAAACTGCTTTGCATGATAATACTGAAGTGGTCTTCAGTTTGGGTGAAATTGCATCCATGGAGATTATGTTTCACTAGAGAAATGGTTTCTAAACATAAATATGTGTGTACCCGTGTTTAATCACTTACCATCTACAAACCTAGGCAGAAACCTGATGATGAAAAAAAACCATGAATTGTAATATATCTATCATGGTGGCAGAGACTCTAAAGAGGATAAGAGTGACAGTGTTAGAGCTCAGTTTGTACTATTCTGATAAAGACATTCTTCTAGACCAGGAATTGACAAACTATGTCTCACTGACCAAATCCAATCCAAGGCCTGTTTTTGTATTGCTCATGAGTTATGAATAATTTTTAAATCTCTAAAGGATTGAGAAAAAAAAAAAAACCCACAGAGTACAAAAAATATTTGCAAACCATACATCTGATAAGGAGTCAATATCCAAAATATACAAAGAATTTTAATAACTCAAGAACAAGAAAGCAACTCGATTAAAAAATGAGCAAAGGACCTGAACAGACGTTTCTTAAAAGAAGACATACAGATGACCAATAGATTAATTTAAAAATGTTTAGTATTCCTAATTATTAGGAAAATGCAAATGAAAACCACAACAAAATATCATCTGCACCTGTTAGAATGGATTTTATTAAAAAAATGAAATGTAACAAGGTTGGCAAGGATGTGGAGACAGGGGGATCCTTATACACTACTATTGGGAATGTAAAGTAGTAGAGCCATTATGGAAAACGATATGGGGGTAGAACTACCATATGATCCAGCAATCTCACTTCTGGGAATATATCCAAAGAACTGAAATCGATATGTTGAAGGGATGTGTAAATTTTCATGTACATTGCAACATTATTTACAATAGCCAAGATATGGAATTAACCTAAATGTCCATCTAACTGATGAACAAAGAAAATATTTAAAAAACCACATACACTATGGAATACTATTTAGCGTTTAAAAAAGGAACAAAATCATGTCATTTGGAACAAACCAGGCACAGAAAGACAAATATGTAGTTTCCACTTATCTCCAGTTTTGCTTTTCAAAATTTCAGTTATCTAGGCTCAATCATTGTCTAAAAATATTAAATGAAAAATTTCGGAAAGAAACAATTCATAATTTGTAAACTGCATGCCATTCTGGGTAACATGATGAAATCTCTTGTCTTTCTGCTTCGCTCCACCTGGGATATCAAACCATCCTTTTGTCCAGCAAATTCACTTTGTATACACTACTTGCCTGTTAGTTACTTAGTAGCCATTTTGGTTACTAGACTTAAATAACTTAGTACACATAAGGTTCAGCATATCTGCGGTTTCAGGCATCAACTGGGGGCCTTGAAACATGTCTTTTATGCATAAGGACAGACTACTGTACTGGATGATCTCACTTATATATAGAATCTAAAAAAAGTTGAATTCACAGAAATAGAGAGTAGAATGATGGTTACCAGAAGCCTGGTGTGGGGGTGGGGAGGTGGGTGAGAGGGCAAGGTGGGTTTGGGGGCAGCTAGACAAGCGGAATGTTTTAAGTTTTGGTCACACAGCGTGACCATAGTTAATAGTAATGTATTATACATTTCAAAATACATGAGTAAATATCAAATGTATCATCACAAAAAATGTTAAATAAGTAGGTGATGAATATATTAGTTAGCTTGATTTAATCATTCCACATTACATACACATACCAAAATGTCACATTGTACTCCATAAATGTAATATATTATGGTTTAGCAGTTAAAAATAACATAATTTTTAAAAAGCAGCAGCAGCAAGAGAGATATATGTGGCCCTCAGTGCCTAAAATATTTACTGCCTAGTCCTTTACAAATAAATCTGCTAATCCCACAGACTCAATAACCCAACAATATAGAATGCACTGAAGTTAGTGTATATTTATATAGATTGTCCTTGCATACAGTAGAATTGTAATGTTTGGCTAAATAAATGAATTAATTAGTGGAGGGACACTATTTTTTAATGATGGTAAAAGCTATGGACTACGTATCATTTATTCACCAGTATACTCCATGATTTGGTGTGTATGTAACAAGTAAAAGCAATGGAGTTTTAAGACATACTTGAAAATGGAGGGAGTTGCTTTGTTTACATTTAAAGCTATAGGATAGGGTTTATATAATTTCATCAAATAGCATTGTTTTGTGGTTTATATTCTGATTGGTGGTTGGCACTGTGTCTATAGCAAATTTGGGGACCAAATATGTAAATTCACTTGCCATTTTGCAATGTCTAGTATACAGCACATTTTAATGTTTGTTCAATAGGTAAGTGAATATTTAATACTGTTATCACACATATCATTCATTCAAAGATTACTGATGTTTTTTCCAGTGAATTAGTAACCTTGGAAGTCAGTCATTTTGTGCCAGATAGTTGCTTTTCCTTCTCTTCATCTAACAAATATTTTTCTCATATATTTTCTTAATTTCAAAATTCCTTGAAAAAGACAACAATCAATTATACTTGAGTTAAAAATAATTTCTCTGTTGTGTGAGCCATAAGGCCTATGTGACTTAAAGTAAAAATTCTAAAAATAATCAAGAGGTTAACAAAAGACCATAGGTATTGGCATTTCTCAGGGTGATAATGAGACATGCCTTTGCTTTCCCCATGTTGGTGCAATCGTCTGGTGCATACTCTTTTTTCAGATGGATTTCAAGAGATGATGTAACACAAAACAGTCTTATGGGCAGGCTTTGTTCACAAACTTCTCACTTATGATATAAACTTTAAATACTGATGATCCTTTTCCCTTTCTGAATGATATTTCCCACTTTAACCTATAAAGTAAAGGGAGGCTGCACGTGGAATGGAATTCAAATAAGTTTCTTAAAAAAATTGTTATGACCAAAGCACTCCCTAAGAGATACTTCAGTCAATTTCAGGAGTTTGAGCCTAAAGGAGTACTTTCTTCAGAGTAAGGTCAAGGCAGAGAAAAAAGAAACATCACAGCTGTGCACTGCTCTGCTGTCCAGATAGAATCTTTGAACATTTTCTTCTCTTCATCAAAGAACAACTGGGAAGGCAACACATAGAAAATAAAATCCATGAGACCTTGGCAAATGTTATGAAAAATGAAGATTAGGATCAAAAGTTTAAAAGGACAATCTTATCTTAAAAGAAAAATATAAAAAGCTTTCACTGCCTTCTGTAACGTATGAGAAGGTGTTTAAATTGTTTGGTCTATTGGTCTACAGACACCTGGATGATACTTGTATTATGAGTTCAGCATAGCAGAAACACACCTGACCGATACAGATCATTTATAATCTGCTTCTAAAATAAACTCAGTGGCAAACACAGCTTACTGAAAAAGAGAAATACAACTGGCTCTTTAAAAAACTAGAGGTTTTTTGAAAATTTTTGAAGATTTGATAAGTTGAAATCTGAATACAGAAGTACTTGTGAAAAGACAACATTAGATAATCAATAGTAATAAAGAAGGTGAAAATGAATTATTCCTTTAGTAATTTAGCAAACACTGATTGTCTCTTATTAACCAAAAACTGGGCTAGGTGCTGACATAAAGAGATGAACAAAACAAAAAATAACTGGTTTCAAGGAGTTAAAAACATATTAACATGAATATGGAAAATCTACAGATTCAGTTCTCATTTGCATAACTAAACTTCTTCCCCCTGCCATGGGTCTTTGGAAATAAACTTTCATTTCATCTCATTGAATTAACGATTTTGGATGTATGCAATTAATTTTGCATTTGTCCACCAATGCAATAGATAACCTATGTGAGAATACCTCAAGGCTGGGGAATAAAGATGAGGAAGACATTTCTCTCTATCAGTGAATCTAGTCAGATACTTATGTGCTTAAATAACAAAGTTTTTAATAAAAAATGCCATCATATTACTAAAACTATTACCAAAAATATCTAACCCTTAAGGAATGCTTATGTGATTTACATCCATCATCTCATTTAATCTTTATATCAATACTGTGACATGAATACAAATATTATCTCAATCTTATAAGAAAACTGAAGCAAAAGGAAGTTAGGTAACTTGTCTAAGGTCATGGTGAAGGTTGATTCTAATAGCTCCATATTCTGTGCTCTTAATCACTACATTCATAAGAATTTAGTTGAAAGAGTGATTTTTTTCTGATGAAATAATAAGAAAAAAGCTTTATAGAGGAGTTATTATTAACCAAGGATTATAAATATATCTTGAGCTTTATATTTCCAGCTAAAAAGAAATAGATCGTAGCAGACCACCTTCCCAATGAGAGCAAAAATAAAACCTAGATAAAAATTTAAACCTGTTTGAACCCACCAGAAAGTAATCAAGGCAACCAAACTTGGAGACCCAGGATTCCAGAGAGAAGGAAAACTTGCTAGAAGTATTTTTCTTGGCAGCTTTTCCCTTTGAGTCATTAGCTAGTGCATATGCAATGTGGGTAGAAAGGCTCAGAAGCTAAAAGAAGGCAGATGCTAAGAGGCAGAGAATTCCAGTGCTGTTTGGAGTTTTTTAAATGAAGTTCAAAGCCCAGCAAGGGGGAAAAACACAATAAACCTTCTAGGTATTTCTCTAACTCTCCTGAAATAGCATATACTAGGAATAATAGCAAATTAGAAGACCAGGCCTAAAACCAGTTATAAATAGCTTAATACCTAATTGCATTAAAGTGATTGACTTTTATACTAACTGACTATCAGAGAGTTGCAAGACAGAGGATTAGTGATTTTGAAAGATAAGTTAGTAAAAAAATACAAAAAAGGATGGCAAATACAAAAAGGATAATATGACTTGTATAATACATAGAAAATACATATATGTGGCAGACAGACTCTCAGGACTGCAAAAAGGACCAAATAAAGGGTAAAAATTACCCAGAACTGATGAAAGACATTAAGCCACATATTCAAAAAACACTATAAAGCCCAATCAGAATGAGAACAAAGAAATCATTCTCAGGCACATTATGGTAAAGTTACTGAAAACTAATGACAAAGAGCAAAATCTTAGAAACATCTAATAAAAAGATAAATTACTTCCAAAGGAACAATTTTGTAATTATTAACTTGCTTCTCAACAAAGATGATGACAATTAGGAAAGACTGACATGGCATCTTTAAAATGCTGAAAAAAAATTAGTTGTTATAGTAGAATTCTCCTCAGAGGAAATATTCTTCAAAAATAAGAGTGGAGAGATTTCCTTATAAACAAAAACAAAATATATAAAACAGCAACAATAATACTAATGTACTGTGACATTTAATCGAAACATGACAAAATAACAAAAGAATGGAAAAGGGGTAATTGACGTGTTCTAACATGCTTGCCTTACCTAGGGATGCTGATTTATATGAGATTTAGAAGTGAGAGATCTACAGAAGAGCCACCAAAAAGACAAATAAAATAAAAATTTAAAAGTGAATTAATATAACTTAAAAGTTAATAGTGGAGTAAATATGATAACAAAAAAATACTTGACGAACCCAAAAACAGAAAAGGAGAGAAAAGAAATCTAGACCAAGTGGGAGAAATAAAATAAAGCATTAAGTTTGTAGATTTAAATCCAAATGTATCATTAATTAATTAAATTAATAATAGTTATTAAATTTCTATTAAATTATCCAATTAATAGTCAAGATTGTCAGAATAAATACCACTGCCAATTATATGCAGTGGTTTTTAAAAGAGATAAAAACTTAAATAACTACACAAAAATTGTAAAGTCAAATAAAAGAAAAAAGGTATAACATTCAAAGGGTAATCAAAATAAACATGTAATTATGCTAATATAAGAAATAGTAGACTTTAAGACAGGAAGCATATCAGAGGTAAAGAGGGGACATTTCTTAATGATAAAAAGATCAATTTAAAATTTAAAATTTGTATGCACCTAATTACATACCTTAGAAAGCAAGACTGAAAAAAAAATTAATGAACAAATAAATACACAAATACAGTGAAAGATTTTTAACACAAAATTCACAAAAAGTCATAGGATAAGGCACATAAAAATCACTAAAAATATAGAATACTCAAAAAGTAAGATTAATAAGCTTTGGCCTAATCAATCATATAGAGCACTGCATTCAACTGTGCAATATACAGAAGTACACATGCAATATTTCCCAAAATGTTTATATCCTGGACTATATGTACATGAGGCAAATATCAACATATATCAAATAATTGAAATAATACAGAGTGTGTTTCTTTACTACTATGGAATTAAATTTGAAATTAGTGACTGTTAACCCCCTAAAATTTGAAAATTAAATAACCCATAATTTTTTGAAAGAATCAGTAAAATAATAAAAAATATTTTGAATCAAAATATAACCAAAAAAGAATATATAAAATTTGTGGTATGGAGTTACAGTCATCTTTAGAGAAAATTTTATAGCCTGCAAATGATATATTTAAAGATAAAAGCCTGAAAATTGATGACCTGTGTGTATCCATTTGAAGATGTTAGCAAAAGAGCATCAGTTTAAACCTAAATAAGGCAGAATGAAGAAAAGAATAAGGAATCAAATTTAATAAAATAGAAAACAAGTACACAATAGAGAAAATCAGGAAACTCAGAAGTTGTTCATTTCAAAAGCCAAAATTTGATAAATACATATGAAGACTAACCAAGACAATATAGCAAAAAGGTACAGATTATCAATACTAAGGAATAAAAGGAGGGGCGTAACGATAGAGCCTGCAAACATTAAAAGATATTCAATGACTATCATTAACACCTTTTTTCCTCATAATTAAAAATTTAGATAAAATAAATGATTAAAAGATATTCAATGACTATCATTAACACCTTTTTTCCTCATAATTAAAAATTTAGATAAAATAAATGAGAATCATATCTGTAATTTGTTTTCAAAATGTGCAAAAGGAAAAACAATTTTCAACTAATCTTTAAGGCCAGCATAACCTGATACAAAACTTGATAAAAGCAAAAGTTACTGGTCAATCTTTGTTATGAACATTGATTAAATATCTTAAAATGATATTAGCATTCCAAACTCAACGATGTATATAAAGGATAATATATCACCACCATGTTGAACATTTTGTAGAAATGTAAATTTCATTTAATATAAAAAAATCAAGAAATCGTATGTCTACAGTGGAAAAGCTTGGGAGACCTCAGTTTAACCAAGTGATCAGAGTTAATGTTACTATTACTGGGAAAGGATATACCATGTTCAGAGATTGAAAGATCCAATATATTAAGAAGTCAATTCTCTATACATTGATATATAGACTAAAATTCCCCAATTGTGTAAAGTAAAATTATTATTCTAGAAATTATGTGGAAAATTAAGGGACTCAAACTAGCCTCTCCAAGATGATAAAGTCAAAACATATTACCACATATTAACATTATAACGCTATTGAGATTACACAAGTGTTACTGAAATTAAGGACTGAAAAATAGATTAGTGGATCAGAACAATTTAGGAACAAAACTACATGATCACTTGATTTATTACACGTAACCCTGCAGAACAGAATCTTTTCAATACATGGTGCTGGATAAGTTGAGTGTCCATATTAAAAAAAAAAATGCCAGCCACTTCACAATTACAAATAAATTCCTCATATAGATGTAAATTCAAAAGATAAAAAAATTTAAGTATCTATATAGAGCTGCGCTAGTCAATAAGGTAGCCATTAGTCACATGGGTATTTAAATTTACATTTCAATTAATTAAAATTAAATACAATTACAAATTCAGTTCCTTAGTTGTATTAGTCACATTTTGAGTGTGCAATAGCTACCTGTGGCTAGCAGCCACTGCATTGAATAACAAAGACATGGAATATGTCCATCACTGTAGAAAGTTCCATTGGACCGTATCAGCAGAGGTTTAGATGTACTACCATCTTTATGACTAGGGCAAGGAGAAAATAAACCAACCATAAAGGAAAATATGACAGTATATATAGAACTCTTAAAAACTGACGACAACAACAAAGAAAAATGGACAAAATCATGAAATGTTTACACAAAATGATACACAAATGGCTTTTTAATATATGAAAGACATGTTTAATGTTACTCATAATAAGAGAAAAAATGATAAAGGTACACCGATATATTATTTTTAACTGTCAAATTACTGACCAAAAGATTCGCCACAGGCTGTTCAAGAGAGGTGGGGGAATGGGCACTCTTCTAGTGGGAGTGCAAAATGGTACAGCCACAGTAAAGATAAACTTGGTAATATATATGGAAATTATATATTCATTTGCCACATGACTCAGCAATCCCACTTCTAGGATTTTAGTCTGAAGATACAAAAACCAAAAAACAAACAAAAATAGGTACAAGATAACTCTCAAATCGTATTAAAAAAATTGGAAGCAACCTAAATACCATATAGGAAGTGGAATATGCTCTGGCACATTCACACATTGGAGTACTATGTAGCTGCCAAATATTAATTAGTAAAACAACTCATCAATATAAGCAATGATAAAAATCTCTTTAATGTCACATTTAGAGACATTTAATTTAGATTTAATGTGACATTAAAAATCTCTTTAAGGTGAGTGATTTCTAGGATGCATTGTTATATGAAAAAAGCAAGATGCAAATGAAAAACATATACTATGCTACCTTTCTTCTAAGAAGCAAGAGGAAATTAGAATATGTATGTCTATACTTGTTTAATTTTGCTGAAACAAATACAGAAATAATGAACCAGAAAGTAATAAAATTGATTACCTACAGGGTTGTGAGTTAGGTGGAAGGGGTATAGATGTGAGTGTGATTTTTTTTGCATATATATTTTATATAGTTTTGATTGTGAACTATGCTTTTTTAAAAAACAAATTTTAGAAAATTTAATCAGCAAAGAAACTGAAGAAAAGAAACTTCAAACTGGAGATAAGCAGAAACAAATAAACTTAACTTTAGCTCATTAAAAAAAAACTACAGAAAAGAAAAAAAAATGAATCCAGGTAATTTTGGAATGCTGTATTCTGATTATATAGCCTCAGAGGGATATATTCTAAGGACTAAAAAGATGCAAAGAAATTCCTGACTTTTGTTACGAGGTTTGGTTTGCTAGTGGTATGGATGTAGCAATTCTGAAATTATGTTTTGTATATTATAGGATAGAGCAAATATGTTAATGTTGGGGGCAAGACAAGATGTACATATGGTACAAGTCAGAAACACAGGAATGAAGTAGAAAGTCATGAAGCAGATGAGATTGCCCAGGGTATAGCGAGAGGAAAAGACTGTTTTTAAGAGATGGGAGACATCTGACATTTCAGCAGTGGACTGCTTTTGAGGAACTAATGGTGTGCTTTTTCTCTTCCCCTTTTTCTTGTCAGGTGGAATAAATGTGTTATAGACAATAAAAGGACTTTTTAAAATGCAAAAAAGGCTGGGAACAGTGGCTGTCGCCTGTAATCCCAGCACTTTGGGAGGCTGAAGCAGGTAGATCACCTGAGGTCAGGAGGTCGAGACCAGCCTGGCAAACATGGTGAAATCCTGTCTCTACTAAAAATACAAAAAAATTAGCCAGGCGTGGTGGTGGGCGCCTGTAATCCCAGTTACTTAGGAGACTGAGGGAGGAGAATTGCGTGAACCTGGGAGGCAGAGGTTGCAGTGAGCCGAGATCATGCCACTGCACTCCAACCTGTGCAACAGAGTGAGACACCATCTCCAAGAAAAAAAAAAAAAAAAAAATTGCAAAAAAAAAAAAAAAAGAAACCTCTCAATGATGTCACGCAATCTCTTTTAATATAATGTGTACAATACAAAAAAATCTCAATTCAGGGTTTTATTATGAATGTTTTAGGAGATACTGAGCAGTTTCTTGAGGCAAGATTTTTTTTTAATTAAAGACTTCTGACAACTCAGGTTTTAAAAATAAGCTGTACATTAAAAGATATGAATGAAGAATATTATTGATTTCTTTAAGTAAAAAAGTTCACTCAGGTTCATAAAATGGAACAAGATCATGTCCTTTGCAGGGACATGGATGGAGCTGGAAGCCATTATGCTCAGCAAACTAAGAGAGGCACACAAAACCAAATACCGCATGTTCTCACTCACAAGTGGGAGCTGAACAATGAGAACACATGGACACAGGGAGAGGAACAACACACACTGGGGCCTGTCAGGGGAGTCTGGGAGAGGGAGAGCATCAGGATAAAGAGCGAATGCATGCATTAGCTATTGATAGGTGCAGCAAAACACCATGGCACATGTTTACCTCTGTAACAAATCTGCATATCCTGCACATGTATCCCGGAACTTATAAAATAAAATAAAATATTTTAAAAAGTTCACTCAGGATCAAAATGTGCACACACATTGGCTTGATTGCAAATACAGAAAACACATTTGCCTTTTCTGAAGTGCCCTGGGATCCATGCATCACACATTTTGTGGGGTCGTCAGGCTGCTTGGTGGGAAGTCAGTGACCACATCAACAGGCACAAACATTTTGAAAAGAATTCTTGGGTTTTATAGAGTCAATGAATAACCATCTTCTCTCCTGTATTCTAGTTTTGAAAACAATGAGAAATAACTGAACAAAAATGAGATAAAATTTCCACCTTTATCATTGGTAAACATTTGATTGGCAGTAATGACCCAGAGGTAGGTCAATGGTCCTGTAGCACTCTCAGTCCTTGGTGGTCTAGACACTCACCTAAAAAAATGTGTGGAATGGAAGAGGTGACACACTCGTAGCTGTGTTACATTGGTCAGGGTTGGAGATGGAAGAAAATGTATAAATAAATCCTTGGTCATTTTTTAATAGATTTCCCAGTCATTCAATGTGGACACAACAGTCAGTAATTTCACTTTTATTTCATAAGAAACAATGAGTGAGAAAATGAGACAAGATACAAGGAATGTTAATCTAGAAGCAGTCCCTCTCCCTGGAAACATGAATAGGAACAAGAATCATATTTTAAGTTCTTGTGGTTGCCTTTGGACTGCAAATATCAAGAATTAACAAGTATCTGTTTAATGAATGTGACCTAGTTTCAAGTAAAACTGATTTGGTTAAAAACCAAAGCTATTCATTAAAAAGCGATGATATTTTATAAACACAAATATATTTTTAGAATTATTGTAAAGTTTTTGGACTTAGAATTATTGTAAAGTTACTGTAAGCAACTTTCACATCTCATGGTCTTTTGAAAAATACATTTTTTTTACAATAAAACTGGTAAATTTGGCAGTATTGATGATGTAAAAAGAGCCAGAATTGTGATATTCCAGGGCTAAATGTGTCCTGCAAATTTTAAGAATGTTTGTGTAGTCATGTAGAATGACACCCTGCAATAATAAGCCTTGCCATAATATGAATTTGGAGATACAGTAGCACAATTGGAGCTTGACTCCTATTCTTCACAGTAAGCTCACCTAGGCCATTTCATTAGCATCGTAATTTCATGATCCTGAATTTTTTGTAATCAAAAACGGTTCTGGTAGAACTTTATATATTTGTCAAAATTATATATTGACTAGCATTAGGCCTACAACTCTGCATCATTAATGGCTAAAATATATTTATTATTGGATAGATTTGTTTTATTTGTTTTGTTTTTTGAGACAGAGTCTTGCTCTGTTGCCCAGGCTGGAGTGCAGTGGTGTAATCTTGGCTCACTGCAACCTCCGCCTCCTGGATTCAAGAGATTCTCCTGCTTCAGCCTCCCGAGTAGCTGGGATTACAGGCACCTGCAACCAAGCCCGGATGATTTTTGTAGTTTTAGTAGAGATAGGGTTTCACCATGTTGACTAGGCTGGTCTTGAACTCCCAATCTCAGGTGATCCACCTGCCTTGGCCTCCCAAAGTGCTGGGATTATAAGCATGAGCCACTGTGCCAGGCCTTTATTGGGTAGATTAACTAAGCTATATTTTTCTGTTATATGTTTACATATTATATATTGTTTTCTGATAAAATAAATGATTAGTGAAAATATTTCGATGTCCCTAATCAAAACGGCAGTTGATGATGACGTAGATTGAGCATTGGATCAGGATGTGTCTAATTATGCCTCATGTTAACAGAATAATAAGCCTACTTAAGGAGAAACATCTTAGTTTGGGATCTCTAGAAACAGTGCCTGAGATGGGGGTTCTTATGAAAGTGATTTACTAAGGCATATTCACAGGGATTTATTGAAAGGAGTGAAGATAAAAAGAGGAAGAAGCTAAGCAAAGATACAGTTTTAGGAGAAGTATAGGCTCAATCTGATCACACTGGAAGTGCTGAAGAGTATATTACATTACAGAGTTTAGTCCACCTAGAGGCCAGGAACTGGGCTTTAAAAGACCCTGCCAAGCTGTGGTCATGGGCCAGGGTAAATCCCAGGCATCTTCCAGCAAGGCAGCGCCTATCAACTAAGGGCAATTTTCGGCAGAAGGTGCAAATGTGATGATCATTCGCAGCCAATGCCTGCAGGACTAGGGGTGTAGACTTCATAGGCTGCTAAAGGGAATCTGGGTGAGTAACCAGGTAATTTTTAATTATTATTAATGATTAATTATCTTGACTGTATTATGTTATATAGCTAGAACTCAGCTCATCTCCCTTACCCTGCAATTGAATTTCTGAGCTTTGCTCTTGCTTAAGACTTATTTAGAAGCACCTAGGCCTCCTTTGCTGTATCACGTTCATTGGGCACAAAGTGCGATCTGTGTTATCCACTAGTAAGGAGTTGCACAGCAACTATATTTTAAAGGTGCATGTCTCCTTTTGGATAATGTAAAGATAATACTTGAATATAAAAAGCTAAAGAGTTTTGAATCAACTTGGATAGTTTCTCCACTGATGGGAAACCTGCGCCTCTGTTTACGGTTACTTTGGAAATCTGGAAGGTATGTGTTTAACAAAATGGATTTTTCACATAAGTGGAAATTTCATTATTTATTCAGGCTCACCACCTTCTCATTGGTTCATGGACTGTTAAGATTGTTCTCACATGTTTTTAGATGTTATCCATTCTGGATAGGAAATAGAAGCTGAAATTCAGTGACAATGTATGCAGAATATGGCTGGTTATTTTCCAATTATCTACTCGTCCCTTTTTCTATTTTAATAGAGCGCCTGAATTTTAGCTGGATATATGACCATCCAGAATAAAGATTATGTATTTCGGGGCCGGGCGCGGTGGCTCAAGCCTGTAATCCCAGCACTTTGGGAGGCCGAGACGGGCGGATCACGAGGTCAGGAGATCGAGACCATCCTGGCTAATACGGTGAAACCCCGTCTCTACTAAAAAATACAAAAAACTAGCCGGGCGAGGTGACGGCCGCCTGTGGTCCCAGCTACTCGGGAGGCCGAGGCAGGAGAATGGCATAAACCCGGGAGGCGGAGCTTGCAGTGAGCTGAGATCCGGCCACTGCACTCCAGCCTGGGCGACAGAGCAAGACTCCTACTCAAAAAAAAAAAAAAAAAAAAAAGATTATGTATTTCAAGTCTCGATTGCAGTTATGTATGGCCACATGATTAAATTGTGGTGGAAAAGGTTTGGTTGGAAGTTATAATTTCAACTTCTGAATCCTCACCTTCAAAGGATGCAGGTCTCTCCCCAACCCCTTCCCTTATCCTTTCTCCCTCCTGCCAACTGGAACATAGATATAGTGGTGATTCCTCTTGGATCAATGGATATAAAGCAAGTTTCTAAGGATGGCATGTTAACGAGAAAGAAAAAATCTGGTCCTAGACACTGCAGAGCCTGCATATCAGCCTGAGATATTTCAATCTAGTTTGTTACATGTGACAGGAGTGAACTTCTATGACATTAAGTCACTTTATTTTGGGTTTCTATTATAGAAGTTGAATATATCCTCTATCCAGCAAGCCTTTTTCAATAAAATCATTATGTACTCCACCTGCAACAAGGTAGGAATGAATCCCTCTGATATTTGAAAATAATAACTACAAGCAACATGTTTGACCTATTGCTTGTATTTAAATACTTACTTATTATTATGAAATTGGAGATAAAGCCATGACCCACAAAAACATTTTATTAACAGATATTTAATCCATAGTTTGAATGAGAATCAACTATTGTTATACTGTGTTACAAAGGGATATAGATTAGTTCAGGTTTATGAGAAGTTCTGAAAATGGTACACACATAAAAGCACAAGGTACATATCTTAAAATGAATTATGCAGAGAAGATTTATCTAGAAAGAAAGGAGATATATATATGAAAAGAAAATAGAAGCAAATGTTAAATACTATTCTACAAATTATCTCTACACACCTCAAAATCACAAACTATTGTTAGGAAGCATTATGGTCTCAAGCTTTATAAAATGAAGTGTTTGAATTTAGGATGTCTATTAGACATCAATTCTCAACAGCAACAAGATCTTTGAAAAAATAGTATTTATTTGTGTTTATTGTCCTAAAGCTAGGATATATACCAACACAGAGAAAGAAACTCACTTTCTCAGTAGAAACCTCAAGTTCGTTAAAGTACAACATTTTAAAAGATGCTGTCAAGACTAGAGGTTGCATTTTAAATAGGTTGAATTTAAAATATTTTTTGTTATATAACAACATAACCTCCTCTTTAATATACCTGGTTTCAGGAAAGAAAACAAAGTTCTGTGAATAGCTAAATCATCCTAATGAAACAAAATGATAAGTAGAAAGCCAGAGTGTTTTTAAAGGTGAGCTGAATTATTAACTTCAGACTATTTTTTCAACAGCATAAAACATGAACTAGGCATTTGTTGTGCCAATAATTCACCCTAGAGAAACCCAATAGCAGAAAGAAAGCAATAGTGATAGTAATTTCCCTGTATTAGAATGTGAGCTAAAACAAAATGATTATGTGTAAAAAAGAAACTGCTCATACTATGTTCTCATTTTATGAAAATTGTTACTTTGGTATTAGATCATTCAACTATGTAGAAATTATTTTTTTTTTTGCATTTCCGTGGACTGAGTTTCTGCTAAAGTTTATGAATGTTTTGAGCCATGACTATGTTCCAGGAGCTGAGTAAATCATAAGAGATAGAAAGATGAGTGGGATAAGATGCTTCCTTCAAATCTATTGGAGGGGGAAGACACACAGTGGGGGGTGTAGATTGGTACAGACATTTGAGAGGGCACTGTGTCAGTAGTCAGCCAAATTAAAACTACAAGCACTATACAAACTAGGAATGTCTCTCCTCCTTACATGTTTCAGGGAAAATTTTATGTGCCCATTAGAAAACATGTAGTAGAGTATTCACTACAATATTTGTAGTAAAAGAAAGTTGGGGGCAATTTAAGTAACTGCCACTAATAGTGAGTGTTCACTATAAATGCTGCAAAGCAGTTGAAGGCAAAGGAACAGATGCGTATATATATAGACCAAAATGATAGACCACAGATACATAACTTGGGCGAGAGTACAAATCGAGTCTAAAGTATAATAACATTAATGTCAGGTAAAACATAACCATGCAAAGTAATATTGCATGTTTTACAAGGAAACCTAAAACTGAAAGAACAGACCTTAAACGCTTTCAAATAAATGACCATTAGAAAAGAAGAAAAGTGAAGTGCAGAATGAGAATAAGACGAGAGAAATAAATTAAACAAACAACATAAAAAATAAATGAAAAAGAATAAATAAACGAACTCAAAATGAGGGTCATTCATTGGAAAATGATGGTATTTGATCATGAACTAGTTGAGGAGAATAAATTCTCCACCACTAATGTAAATATAACTCTGAAATTTAAACAACTATGAGTTGGGTTTCTGAAAATAGGTAGTCTAGACATTTGGAAAAAATTTTATTACCAAACAGTTGAAATTGCCAAACTTGAAAATCAAAACCCTAGATGAATTTGCAAGAAAAAGAAACGTAGGAAAATACTGAAGAAGGACATGTCTACCAATGTGATGAACAGAAACTGATGTTGAACTTACTTTCAGAAGCAGAAACCTGGTTTTTTTGTTTTTGTTTTTAATGTAATAGCCATATGGGGAAGCAGGCAAGGCCTTGGATCCACCTGAGGTAGTGTTGGAACTGAGAATATCATTAAAAAGCCCATATCTTTTTTCTTTTTAATTTTATTTATTTATTTTTTAATTATACTTTAAGTTCTGGGGTACATGTGCAGAATGTGCGGTTTGTTACATAGGTATACATGTGCCATCGTGGTTTGTTGCACCAATCGACCCATCATCTACATTAGGTATTTCTCCTAATGCTGTCATTCCCTAGCCCCCCACCCCCTGACAGACCCCAGTGTGTGATGTTCCCCTCCCTGTGTCCATGTGTTCTCAATGTTCAACTCCCACTTACGAGTGAGAACATGCAGTGTTTGGTTTTCTGTTCTTGTGTTAGTTTGCTGAGAATTATGGTTTCCAGCTTCATCCATGTCCCTGCAAAGGACATGAACTCATCCTTTTTTATGGCTCCATAGTATTCCATGGTGTATATGTGCCACATTTTCTTTATCCAGTCTATCATTGATGGGTATTTGGGTTGGTTCCAAGTCTTTGCTATTGTGAACTGTGCTGCAATAAACATATGTGTGAATGTGTCTTTAAAGTAGAATGATTTATAATCCTTTGGATATATACCCAGTAATGGGATTGCTGGATCAAATGGTAGTTCTAGTTCTAGATCCTTGAGGAATCACCACACTGTCTTCCACAATGGCTGAACCACTTTACACTCCCACCAACAGTGTAAAAGCATTCCTATTTCTCCACATCCTCTCCAGCATCTGTTGTTTCCTGACCTTTTAATGATCACCATTCTAACTGGTGTGAGATGGTATCACATTGTGGTTTTGATTTGCATTTCTCTAATGACCAGTGACGATAAACATTTTTTCGTATGTCTGTTGGCTGCATAAATGTTTTATTTTGAGAAGTGTCTGTTCATATCCTTCACCCTCTTTTTAATAGGGCTGTTTTTTTTTTTTTTTTTTTCCTGTAAATTTATTTAAGTTCTTTGTAGATTCTGGATATTAGCCCTTTGTCAGTTGGATAGATTGCAAAAATTTTCTCCCACTCTGTAGGTTGGCTCTTCAACCTGATGATGACAGTTTCTTTTGCTGTGCAGAAGCCCTTTAGTTTAATTAGATACCATTTGTCAATTTTGGCTTTTGTTGCCATTGCTTTTGGTGTTTTAGTCATGAAGTCTTTGCCCATGTCTATGTCCTGAATGGTATTGCCCAGGTTTCCTTCCAGGGTTTGTATGGTTTTAGGTCTTATGTTTAAGTTTTAATCCATCTTCAGTTAATTTGTTAATAAGGTGTAAGGAAGGGATCCAGTTTGTTGTTGTTGTTTTGAGACAACATCTCGTTCTGTCACCAGGCTGGAGTGTAGCGGCATGATCTCAGCTCACTGAAACCTCTGGCTCCTGGGTTCAAGCAATTCTCCTGCCTCAGCTTCTCAAATAGCTGGGATTACAAGTGCGTGCCACCATGCCCAGCTAATTTTTGTATTTTTAGTAGAAACAGGGCTTCACCATGTTGACCAGGATGGTCTTGATCTCCTGACCTCGTGATCTGCCCACCTTGGCCACCCAAAGTGCTGGGATTACAGGTGTGAGCCACTGCACCCAGCTAAAAGCCCATACCTTTAGGTAATGGAGAATTTGTAGCTATTGTGTTATCCTTATGTGGGT
Organism: Rhinopithecus roxellana; assembly: GCF_007565055.1. Classification (NCBI taxonomy): domain Eukaryota; kingdom Metazoa; phylum Chordata; class Mammalia; order Primates; family Cercopithecidae; genus Rhinopithecus; species Rhinopithecus roxellana. The sequence continues at coordinate 24,534,188 of NC_044556.1, read as the reverse complement.
ATGCCTGAGTGATACAAAAATCTCAAGTGAAAACATTATTTTAAAGTAGAATTTGGTTTTTCATGCTCAGAGTGCCTGGCAGTAACAAGCACACACCCTCTTTAGAGCACTATACCCCAATTCACACTCCGAATATTTCACAGATTCAGTCACTTATACAAACCAAAATTAAAATCACATGAGGAAACAAGATATGAGAAAGAGTTGAAGAAAAAAAGTATATAAAGAATAATTAAACTCCTCCAGAAGTTTTATATTTTAGAATAATTAAGTAAAGGATATAAAATGACTGTATTAAAAATGATTAAAGAGACAAAATGTGGGTTCAAAGGCACGAGTAATGAAAAAAAGACTATAAAAATGATTAGATAAACTTTCAGAAAAAGTACTACATGTAACTCCTAGAAATGGAAATATATATAGAATGATTGGAATGAATTTGAAACCAATGGTGTAGACAAAAGATTACATGTGGTTGAAGAGTAAATTTGTTAAGTGGTAGATTAATGAAAAGAAATTGTCAAATGAAGTACAGAAATAAAGGAAATGGAAAATTAAAAAGATGTTAACAGGCATGAAGATAAGAATAGTTATTCAAAGATACACCTAATTAAAATTTTAAAGGGAAAAAATAGAGAGAATGCAGGCAAGACAACAATAAGAGAGAATGAAGATTCCAGATTGATAAAGTGTAAGAATTATCAGATTCAAAAGGCAGAAATGAAACCCAGTAGATGTCTGCAGGAGACCAAAGACAACAAGAAAATCTTAAATTTAGCCATAAACAATCAACTATACTAGAAGCTGACTTTCTCATAGTGATGATAAAAACCACAAAAAAAGAAAAATAATAGCTGAGGGACAATGACTATCAACATAAAATTCTGTACCCTGTAAAATTATCAATTCGGGATATGGCTAAAATGAAGACATTTTCAGATGAGAATTTGTCAAGTATAGACTTAAGGAAATTCTCAGGGTGGTAGTTAAGTAAAAAAGGAAAATAATCAGGTTATAATGATGTGAGATATAAGAAAGCAAGCTGAGTGAATGGCTTTAAAAATCACATATATCATTCTTAACAAATATTGGCTGTGTAAACAGTAATATTAATTTCTACTTAAAATGATAGAGACTAAAGATGATATTGAGTACCCATGACAGACAATATGAAGTTGGGATTACTGGACTTCAAAGAGTTCTGAAATATGTATATTATACTGAAGTATAGAAACATTAACTTTAGATTTTAAGTATACTATATTAAAGGTTTAGTAGTAAGAGAATATGAATAGAGTACATAATTCTTAAAAATAAAGAATAAAAATAAAATGAAATGTGATCAATTTAAAGAATGCAGGAAAGTTAGTTAAAAGAAGCATGGAAACACAAGGGAAATATAAAGCTGAAAAGAGATGGCAAACTTAATTCTATAGATATGACTAATCACATACATGTAAAATGACTAAATTCATCAGTCTAAAGACAGAGTCATCAGACTAGTTAAGAGAATATCTAGCTAAAGATATGTTTTAAAAGACACACCTAAATAAAAAAACATAGAAAATATAAAAGTAAATGAATGGAAAAAGAGGAGAAACACAAACACTAACCCAAAGAAATGAAGGGTAGCCATAAAAATTTTACACAATATGCTCCGTAAGTGAAAAAGTGTCATTAGTAATAAAGCAAACAACTACACAATGATAAGAATGGTTTTAATTTGCTGATGGGAAAACATTGAATCTTTTTTGTATGTTTTTTGGCTACAGGCAAATATTTGTGTACTATCTATTCAAGTATATTTTCTGTTTTCATAGGTTTATCTTTTTATTCTTGAGCTGTATAAATCTTTTTATATTTGGATTCAGGTCTTTAGTAAGATACATGCATTATAAATATTTTCTCTGTTTTATGACTTACTCTTTTAATTTTTTGGAATAATTTCAGATTTTCAGTAAAGGTGCAGAAATAGTACAAATAATTTATTATATTTTTCACCTAATTTTTCCAAATGTTAAAATTTTATCACATTTGCTTTCTATCTTCCTTCTCTCATGTACATATATATGTAGTATGTATACATACATACTGAGAGAATATTGTGCAGAAAACGTTCTTTATCACTGCATAATTCAGTATGTTTTCACTAAAAGCAAGGACATTGTCTTAACTACAGCACTATTATTAAACTCAGAAAATTTACAACGGTACAATATTACCATGTAGTCTATAGCTATTATTCAAATATTGCAAATTGTTCTGCTAGAGCATTATATAACAAAATAAACATTGTTGTGATCAAGAATTAATTTTATTTCTTTGTCATGTTCCTTTAGTATCCTTTAATCTAAAATAGTACTTTCTTTCTTTGTCTTTCATGACCCTACATTTTTGAAGACCACAGTTAGTTTTTGGTAGAAAAAGCACACACTTGACCCACCAGGGCCATGCCCCCATGCTAATACTATCACCAGTGTGACCATGTGCAGTCACCAACGAGGGCTCCCTTTCCCTGCAAACTGTACTATCTCCCCCACTGCTGTGAATGCCCACACAAAGGTAGGCACTCTGGCCCTTGCTGTCACCTGCTGCAGCTGACAAGCATGTACCCCATTACTCTGCTGCTGCTGTGCCACTCATTGGAGTGTACTGATCAGTGGTCTGGGAACACCTTGGTCACCTCAGCGTAATGGATTCCTAATTGCAGGGAGCCAGAGAGCAAAGTTGAGGCCTGACACAAGATCCCCAGTGTTAGAGCATACAGTCCAGGAGTTGGGAGATGAGCCTTGGTCACCTAAAATCTTCCAGAAACAAAGCTAGTTGAATGAACCCACCTTACACCACAATCAAACCCTCAAGATCATCAAATAGGTTAAAAGTAAAAAACACCCATCCAAAGGAGAGCAGCTTCAAAAACTGAAGGAACACCAGCCAACAAAGCTGAGAAAGAACCAGTTCACAACCGCTAACAACTCAAAAACCCAGAGTGCTTTAATTCCTTCGAACAACTGCACTACTTCCCTAGCAAGGGTTCTGAACTGGGCTGAGATGGCTGAAATGACAGAAGTAGAATTCAGAATATGGACAGAAATGAAGATCATCAAGATGAAGGAGTACTTTGAAACCCAATGCAAGGAAGCGAAGAATCACAATGAAATGATACAGGAGCTAACACACAAAATAGCTAGTATAGAAAATAACGTATACAGCCTGACAGAGCTGAAAAACACAGAAGAATTTCATAATGCAATTGCAAGTGTTAATAGTAGAATAGACCAAGCTGATGAAAGAATTTCAGAGCTTGAAGACTGGCTTTCTGAAATAAGTCAGACAGACAATAATAGAAAAATAAGGAACAAACAAAACCTCCAAGAAATATGATATTATGCAATAAGACCAAATCTACAACTAACTGTTGTGTCTGAAAAAGATGGGGAGAATGGAAGCAAATTACAAATAACATTTCAAGATATTATTCATGAAAGCTTCCCCAACATAGCTAGAGATGCCAACCTTCAAATTCAGGAAATGCAGAGAGCCCCAGTAAGATACTTCACAAGAAGATCATCCCCAAGACACATAATCATCAGATTCTCCAAGGTTGAAATGAGGGAAAATGTTAAAGACAGCTAGAGGGAAAAGTCAGGTTGCTTAAAAAGGGAAGCCCATCTGACTAATAGTGGACCTCTCAGCAGAAACCCTACAAGCCTGAAGAGATTAGAGGCCAATATTCAATATTCATGAGGAGAAGAAATTCCAACCAAGAATTTCATATCTGGCCAAACTAAGCTTCATAAGCAAAGGAGAAATAAGATCCTTTTCAGACCAGCAAATGCTGAGGGAATTTGTTACCACCAGACCTTCCTTACAAGAGCTTCTAAAGGAAGCAGTAAATATGGAAAGACAATTACCAGCCACTACAAAAACACACTGAAGTACGTAGACCAGAGACACTATAAAGCAACCACACAAACAAACACAAAAATCTGCATAATAACCAGCTAACTTCATGATGACAGCATCAAATCCACACATATCAATACTAACCTTAAATGTAAATGGGCTAAATCCCCCAGTTAAAAGGCATAGAGTGGCAAGCTAGATAAAGAATCAAGATCCCTTGGTATGCTGTCTTCAAGAGACCAATCTCACATGCAATGACACATATTGACTCCAAATAAAGGAATGGAGAAATATCTGCCAAACCAATGGAAAACAACAAAAAAAGCAGGGGTTGCAATCCTAATTTTAGACAAAACAGACTTAAACAAAGGTCATAAAAGACAAAGAAGGGCATTACATATGGTAAAGGGTTCAATTCAACATGAAGACCTAACTATCCTAAATATATATGCACCCAACACAGAAGCACTCAGATTAATAAGGCAAGTTCTTAGAGACCTTCAAAGTCACTCAGACTCCCATACAATAATAGTGAGAAACTTCAACACTCCACTGACAGTAGTAGTCAGATAATTGAGGCAGGAAATTAACAAAGATATGCAGGGCCTGAACTCAGCACTGGATTAAATGTACCTGATAGATATCTACAGAGCTCTCCACCCCAAAATTACAGAACATACATTCTTCCCATTGCTACATAGCACATACTCTAAAATCAATCACATAATCAGACACAAAAATACTCCTCAGTGAATTCAAAAGGACTAAAATCATAACACCCACTCTGACTCTGACTACAGAGCCAAAAATTAGAAATCAAGACTAAGAAAATCACTCAAAACCATAAAATTAAATGGAAATTGAATAACCTGCTCCTGAATGACTTTTGGGTAAAAAATGAAATTAAGGCAGAAATCAAGAAGTTCTTTGAAACTAATGAGAAAAAAAAGATACAACATACCAGAATCTCTAGGACACAGTTAAGGCAGTGTAAAGAGGGAAATATATAGCACTAGATGTCCATATCAAAAAGTTAGAAAGATCTCAAGTTAACAACCTAACATTACAACTAAAAGAACTAGAGAACCAAGAGCAAATCAAAGCTAGAAGAAGATAAGAAATAACCAAAATCAGAGCTGAACTGAAGGAGATTGAGAAATGAAAAACCATTCAAAAGATCAATGAATCCATAAGCTGATTTTTTGGGAAAAAATCTAATAAAATAGACTGTTAGGTAGACTAATAAAGAAGAAAACAGAGAAGATGCAAATATACACAATTAAAAATGATGAAGTGGATATTATCAGTTACCCCCAGAAATACAAATAAGCATCAGAGAATATTATGAAATACAAATAACAATCAGAGAATATTATGAACAGCTATAGTTTGTGTGTTTATGAGCACACAAACTAGAAAATCTAGAAGAAATGTATAGATTTCTGGATACATACACCCTTCCAGGGCTGAACTGAAAAGTGATCAAATCCTTAAAGAGACCAATAATTACCTACAAAATTGAATCAGTAATAAATAGCCTACCAACCAAAAAAGCACAGGACCAGATGAATTCAAAGCCCAATTCTACCAGAGAACACAGAAGAGCTAGTACAATTCCCATTAAAATTATTCCAAAAGTTCAAGGAGGGACTCCTCCTTAACTCATTCTATGAGGCCAGCATCATCCTGGTACCAAAACCTGGCAGAGATCAACAAAAAATGAAAATCACAGGTTAATATTCTTGAAGAACATCTATGCAAAAATCCCCAACAAAATACTGGCAAACTGAATCCAGCAGCACATCTTTTTTTTTTTTTTTTGAGATGGAGTTTTGCTGTTGTTGCCCAGGCTGGAGTGCAGTGGTGCGATCTCGGCTCACTGCAACCTCCACCTCCTGGGTTCAAGTCATTCTCCTGCCTCAGCCTCCTGAGTAGCTGGGATTACAGGCATGTGTCACCACGCCTGGCTAATTTTGTATTTTTAGTAGAGATGGGGTTTCTCCATGTTGGTCAAGCTGGTCTCATACTCCCGACCTCAGGTGATCCACCCACCTTGGCCTCCCAAAGTGCTGTGATTACAGGCGTGAGCCACTGCACCTGGCCCAGCAGCACATCAAAAACCAATCCACCACAATCAGGTAGGCTTTATCTCTTAGATGCGAGTTTGGTTCAACATATGCAAATCAATAAATGCGATTCATCACATAAACAGAACTAAAGACAAAAACTACATGACCACCTCAACAGATGCAGAAAAGGCTTTTTATACAATTCAAACCCCTTCCTGTTAAAAACTCTCAAAAAACTAGGTATTGAAGAAACATACCTCAAAATAATAGGAGTCATCCATGACAAACCACAGCGAACATCATAGTGATTGGGCAAAAGGGCAAAAGCTGGAAGCATCCCCTTGAAAGAGGGTATGAGGCAAGGCTGCCCTCTCTCACCACTCCCATTCAACATAGTATTGGAAATCCTGGCCAGGGCAATCAGGCAAGAGAAAGAAATAAAGGGAATCTAAATAGGAAGAGAGGAAGTCACACTATCCCTGTTTGTATACCACATGAGTCTATATCTAGAAAACTTCATAGTCTCAACACAAAAGCTCCTTAAGTTAACAAACAACTTCAGCAAAATCTCAGGATACAAAATCAATGTACAAAACTCACTAGTATTCCTGTATACCAACAACTGTCAATCCAAGTTACAATTTAAGGGAGCATATTTCATTCTCAAGGGAAGCCTGTTTTTCCTGATTTTCCAGAGGCACATCGTTTCCTCTTTCCTTCTAAACACCTAGCATGAGTTTCTCAATTACTGATGGCATTTGGAAACAAAAGCAAGGGAAGAAACTTCATGTTAGCCTATTTTTTCCTGTCACAAACTTCTCCTAGGGCACGATGAAAAAAGGAAAAGGGAAAATATAATGTTAAAAAAGTGAATTAATATCTTGAAATATTATCCTACAAAGTCTCATCACCACCTCTGTTGGGCTAATTTGTTTATTGCCTATCTCCCTCAACACACTGGGAACATTATGAGGGGAGGGATTATCTCTGTCTTGTTTATCACCTATCTTTAGTGCCTCCACATATAATAAGTGATCAGTAAACATCTGTTGAATGCATGAGTTAATGTGGTATGTGGTATGGTTTATCACCTTTCTCAATAGACTGTTAAGTCTATGGTGTTACTTTGTATGTGGCCAAGAAAGCTTGCTAAAATTAAGTGACCTGGAATCCTATCAAATTATGATTTTTTTTGAATCATGAAAGATTCAATGGTCTTTCAATAAAAAGAAAATATATCCACAAGAATTGAAACCTGAATCTGTTACTAATGTTTTAGCAGAATCAGTATATGTTGATCAAGGCAATGCCTTATAGAAAAGGGGCACAGAGTAAGCAACTAGGAGAAAACAAGGGCTCTGAAGAGAGGAGAGAAGCCTGAAGAAAACAGTTCTTTTGAACAAAGCACTTTCCTTATGCTCAAGCCCTGGACAATCATCAGGAAGGACACCCCTCTCCACTGCCCACACACACACAATCATTAGCCAGAACAGGAGGGTATGCAATGTGTACCCCAGTGTTAGAAGGCCTTTTTGGTAAAGGACAACATCATCAAAGCTAGTTATAACATTAATATAAAGTAATCAGAAAATACAAGTAAGAGTAGAATTAAATGGATTCATAGATGATTATAAGGCCATTCATAAACAACATTCACAGTTAATTGATGTTTCCTTGATTTTTATTACTGAAAACTACTCTACTTTGGTCCTAGTTGATTATCATATTTGAATATCACATAAAGGAAAAGCATTAAATATAAAATACTTCCTATACTCTAGGCAATGTGCTTGGAATATTATATATTCTGTGCTATTTAATCCTTTCCACAGTCCAGGTCAAATTTTTATTTTCTTTATTGCGTATTCTGTGCACTCAGCAAAATCACAAAATGATTGCTAATATCTCGTTGACCTTGTAGTTTGAGAAAGTTAAGAAAAAGCTAAACCCAAGAAGAAGGATAATTGGGTTAAAATGAAAATATACATTTGTTCAAAATGACCAACTGCACAAGATTACAATGGTAGAGACTTGGATTAGAGAACTTCATTCACAGGTGACCTAGGGGTTTTAGTCAACTGCAAACTCAATATAAATCAATAGTGTTATGAAGCTGCCAAAAAAAAGGAATGTATATGTTGTTGCTCTAATGGAAGATTGGTGTCTCATAAAGGAAGGACATCATCCCACTAGAATCTGCACTACTTTGTCCACATCTGTTATGACCTATACCTCTGTTACTAGAGAAACTATTATAAACTGAAGTGCATGGACCTGAGGGTAGCCAGGATGTTGTAGAAAATTTTGTATAGGCCAGGCACAGTGGCTTATGCCTCTAATCCCAGCACTTTGGGAGGCCAAAGCCGATGGATCACCTGAGGTCAGGAGTTTGAGACCAGCCTGGCCAACATGGTGAGACCCCATCTCTACTAAAAATACAAAAATTAGCCAGATGTGGTGGTACACGACCCATTTTTGAACCACAACAGCTCCAGGGTAATGGGTGAGTTGAACTGGCAAGGAGCAATCTGCTCTTGCTACAGGCCTCTGGAAACCCAGCAAGAGGGGACCTCTCAACCATCATGGACACTTAAGGTGGCAGGGAGAGCTGTTTAAAGAAATGGTAGCAGCAGCAAGCCAGCTGATGTAGAGTCCAGAAGATTTGGTGCTGGAGCATCTAAGTAGAGCCCAGCCAGGGAAGGCCATCCCCCTGGGCTCAAGTTGCTCCTATAAGAGACTTTAGCCCTAGGGGAATTGTTGGACCTGATTGCTGTAGAGCAGTCTTGCACATCAGATGGGGCTGGTCCAATCTCAGCTATTTGGGAGGCTGAAGCAGGAGAATCACTTGAACCCGGGAGGTGGAGGTTGCAGTGAGCTGAGATCATGCCACTGTGCTCTAGCTTGGGCTATAGAGCAAGACTCCGTCTCAAAAAAACAAAGAAAAAAAAAGTGGGGGGAGATTTTATGTAATTAATTATTGAAAGACCTAAGAGTTGTTTAACTAGATTTTTTTCTTTTTAGTGCTATTTACCTGGCACTGTTTTAGGTTCTTTACATGCTTCATTTTATCTAATAATCACTATAACCCTGGGAGGTTAGTGCTATTTAAAGATCTAAAAGAATGTTCCATTGAAAGATTTAAAAAAGAAACAAAAACCAATGGGTCTTTGAGGGATTAGGTTATTTACCTCAGATCTCAGATCTCAAATATTTGATGATTTGTTTTACGAAATCAAAGTAAACTTATTCTTTAGCCTATCAGGGCATGTTCTGACTCCAAGACTGGCAGAGAAAAGATGAATTGACAGAGAAAAAGATTTTGATTTGATTTACAACAAACAACAAACAATACTGTTTTCACAATTACAAGCATTCAAGAATGGAGTGGTCTTCCTTTTGAGACAGCGAATGCCTCTTCCCTGAAAGTCACTTGTCAAGTATGTTGAAAAAACTGAGGTTTGTTTGTGTGTGAAGAATAATTGTACAAATGGCCTCTGTGGCCTCTATAATCTAGGGGATAAAAGCACATATAAAATTCTAACTATGCACTTATTCCAGGGAGATTTATGTACTGTGTGGGTTTTCTCACGTAAAAGACAAATCCCAGATTATCTCTCTTCTTGCAGAGTTCTAATCTATACTTTCTTTTCATAACTCAGCCCCTCGGTCATTTACCATTCATTATGCTGCTGTTTGGGATCTCTGAGAATTCCAACAGTTCCCTGGCCTCAAGTAGCTCACACTTTTGATGAAAAACTGACATATGTAGACAGTTGTTCTATAGTGCTGTGAGTTCCGAGAAAGAAGTAGGAAAAAAAATCCAAAAGAATACAATGGAGAGCTCATTAGTATCTCCCAGTAAGTAGGCTACAGGGAGGAAAAATACTCACAGAGGAGAGTTTGAATTTATTATGGAAGGGGAGTAAAAACTTGCCAAGTGGAAAAAGAGAAATAAGGAATATCAGCCACACTTTAGCTTATGGATTTGAAAACTACATAGATTTAACAAACTGCAAATAACTTAGTATGACTGGAGGACAAAGACCTGTGGAAACAGATGGGTCACAGATCATAAGGGGCACATTAAGAATTATTGGATTTATCCTATAGTTGATGAGAATAGTTGAAGAGTTTTTAAGGAGAGAAATTATTCAAAATTATACTCTGGAGACAAATCATATAAGATATTTCTAAAGTCAAAAAATTATTTTTTTAACCATTCTCTCAGTTTGGATTGTTTGCCCCATTTCTGTTCTCTGTTAGTGCATATAATTGAGAATCAACTTGAGTACATTTGTAGCTTCATGATCATCATTATTCTGAGGAACATCCATCATAAGAGAAGTTTCAGAAAATTTCTTTGACCTTACTTAGTTTTGTTGCTAGTTATAGATGCTTATTGACAGCAAAAAAAGGAAAAAGGTGAAGTGTGTCTAACCAGGTTAAAATGTTAAACTATGTAAATATTATTATAGAAGCATGACTTTTTCAGAGGGGAAAAATGTTAGACAACCTTTAGAAATTTCAGTGTACATCATTTCCATAATAAGGCTCTATTGTCCTTGTTTGAAGTACTCATTCTGCCCACACTACAGCCTGCACACCAGGCAACCCAACAGAGCTTTGTTTTATCTGTGTTCTTGGCCCCACGTTCTTAGGAGGCTTCTCAACCCATTGATCAGAGTGGTGCCTGTGTGTCTGCACTGCAACCTCACTAGGGAGTTTCCCAGTGACTTGCTGAGGATTGCACTGCAGTAAGCAGGAAACTTTATGAGGCTGACCCTTCATGTAAACCTCTAAAATAACATTAACCTGCCCACTGGCCAATATGACAGTGGTAAAAAGAATAATATTCTTTTAGGTTTCTCAAAAGAAATGACTAATAATTTTCACAAAATGCCCTCTGTCATCCAATCGTGCTCATCTCCATGTTCCTGCCTTCCATGAGAAGTATCAGAAAAGGAGAGAGAGCAACATGGCCACTAGATGCAGACAAATGGAATAGCTCCCACACAGGACTGAGACAACTGGTGTACTCTGAACAGATGTTCAGAGGGAAGTTTCCAACAGTGGACGAGGGAAGACACGGAAAGTGGGCTGAAGCAGGAGCAAGCTGGGAACTCTGCATGGGCTGCCACACAATGGGACCCATTTTTGAACCAAAACAGCTCCAGGATAATGGGTGAGTTGAACTGGCAAGGAGCAATCTGCTCTTGCTACAGGCCTCTGGAAACCCAGCAAGAGGGGACCTCTCGACCACCATGGACACTTAAGGTGGCAGGGAAAGCTGTTTAAAGAAACAGCAGCAGCAGCAAGCCAGCTGATGTAGAGTCCAGAAGATTTGGTGCTGGAGCATCTAAGTAGAGCCCAGCCAGGGAAGGCCATCCCCCTGGGCTCAAGTTGCTCCTATAAGAGACTTTAGCCCTAGGGGAATTGTTGGACCTGATTGCTGTAGAGCAGTCTTGCACATCAGATGGGGCTGGTCCAACCCATGTATCCTTTGGTCTGGTGGCCTCTCCTGTGGCCCCAACCTGGCCATGTCTGCTCACAGGATAGTCTCAAGGGCCCTGGCGGCCCACACCATAGTTTCTGTGCTGGTGGACTGTACCTGACCTGTGGAGAGCTCCAGCAAGGTGGCTTCTAAGGCCATGCACCAGATCTCACACTCCCTTCACATACTACAGCTTCCCCTGGGCCCATGGCAACTCCCCACATCACTTTGCAGGCACATGTCTGCATGAGAAGGTTTTTCTTTACCAACCAACACAAGGGAGTGCAGTTTACCCCCCATATCCACTCTGACTGCCATTGCAGAAAGAGCTTTGGTTGCCACAGAGCCAGCAAGCCGTGCCTACCAGTGCCCCACTCTGCACTAACACTAGGCAGAGAAGAGTGGATCCTCCTATACCCTAAGCAATCACTTCTGCTTGCAGGGCACAGAGAAGTCACCCTGACCTGCACCTACCAGTACTCTGTTCCCAAGCCAACACCACCTCCAGTGCAACTGCTCATGTAGTCTCTAACAGGGGCCCCCTGCAGCTCCACTCTCACAGCTCTGTTGCCTCCACCACTGTGGTGAAAGTCCACAGGGAGGCAGGCACCCCTGCATCCACTAGCACTCAGCTGCAGCTGCTGCACCTCAGCCCACCACAGTGCAGCAGACTCCAAACCTTGAGGAGCCAGAGAACAAAGTCAGGGCTCACTGCAAGTCCCCCCATGCCAGAGTTAGAGTATGCAGTACAGGAGCTGGAAGCTGAGTACTGAACCCCTAAAAATCTTCCAGCAACAAAGCCAGTTGACTGAATCCACATTGCACCACAATCAAACCCTCAAGGTCATCAAATAGGATAAAAGAAAAAACAAATTTATCCAAAGGTCAGCAATCTCAAAGATTGAAGGTAAGTAAGCCTACAAAGATGAGAAAGAATCAGTGCAAGAATGCCAAAAGCTCAAAAAGCTGGAGTGTCTTCTTTCATGCAAACCAGCAAATCACCTTCCCAGCAAGGGTTTGGAAACTGGGATGAACTGGCTGAAATGAGAGCAACAGAATTCAGAATATGGATAGAAAGGAAGATCATTGAGCTACAAAGATATATTGAAACCCAATGCAAGGAAGCTGAAATCATGATAAAACAGTGCAGAAACTGATAGACAAAATAACCCATATAGAAAAGAATATAAACAACCTGATAGAGCTGAAAAATACAATATAAGAATTTCATAATGCAGTTTCAAGTATTAATAGCAGAATAGACCAAGTGGAGGAAATAATCTCAGAGTTTGAAGATTGTCTTCTGAAATAAGACAAACAGACAAGAATAGGGGGAAAAAAAAGAATGAAAATCAATTAACATACCTCCGAGAAATATGGGATTATGTAAAGAGATCAAATCTATGACTGATTGGTATCTCTGAAAGAGATGGAGAGAAGGGGGCCAATTTGGAAAACATATTTTAGGATATTATCCATAAGAACATTCCCAACCTAGCTAGAGAGGCCAACATTTAAATGCAGGAAATCCAGAGAACCACAGTAAGATAATTCACGAGAAAACCAGCCCCAAGATACATAATCATCAGAGACCTCAAGGTCAAAATGAAAGAAAAAATGTTAAAGACAGCTAGAGAGAAATGTCAGGTGACCTACAAAGAGAAGCTTATCTAACTAACAATGGACCACTCAGCAGAAATCCTGTAAGTCAGAAGAGATTGGGGGCAAATATTCAACATTCTTAAAGAAAAGACATTCCAACCAAGAATTTAATATCTGGCCAAACTAAGCTTTGTAAGTGAAAGGGAAATAAGATCCTTTTCAGACAAGCAAATACTGAGGGAATTTGTTACCAACAGAGCTGCCTTACAAGAGTTCCTAAGGGAAACACTAAATATGGAAAGCAAAGATGATTGCCAGCCACTACAAAAAAACACTGAAGTCGAGAGATCAATAACACTATAAAGCAACCACATAAATGAATCTGCATAATAATCAGCTAACATAATGAAGACAGGATCAAATCCACACATATCAATCAATACTAACTTTAAATGTAAATGCGCTAAATGCCTCAATTAAAAGAGACGGGTGGCAATCTGTATAAAGAACCAAGATTCAATGTTATGCTGTCTACAAGAGATCCATCTCTCATGTAATGACACCCTTAGGCTCAAAATAAAAGAAAGGGGGGGAAAAAAAATCTACCAAGCAAATGTAAAACAGAAAAAAGCAGGGGTTGTAGTCCTAATTTCAGGCAAAACAGACTTTAAAGCAACAAAGATCAACAAAGACAAAGAAGGACATTAAATAATGGCAGAGGGTTCAATTCAACAAGAATACCTAACTATCCTAAGAATATATGCACCCGACACAGAAGCATCCAGATTCATAAAGAAAATTCTTAGAGATCTTCAAAGAGACTTGGACTCCCACACAATTACAGTGGGTGACCTTAACACCCCACTGACAATATTAAACAGATCATTGAGACAGAAAATTAGCAAAGATATTCATGGCCTGATCTCAGCACGGGATCAAATGTACCTGACAGATATCTATAGAACTCTATACCCCAAAACTACAGAATATACATTCTCATTGCCACATGACACATACTACACATATTCTAAAATCAACCATATATTTGTACACACAACATTCCCCAGCAAAAGCAAAAGAACTAAAATTATAACAATCTCTTGGCCCACAGAGAAATTAAATTAGAAATTAAGACTAAGAAATTCACTCAAAACCATACAATTACATGAAAATCAAATAACCTGCTCCTGCATGACTTTTGGGTAAAAAAAGAAATTAAGGCAGAAATTAAGAAGTTCTTTGAAACTAATGAGAACAAAGATATAACATACCAGAATCTCTGGGACACAGTTAAGGCAGCATTAAGGGGGAAATGTATAGCACTAAATGCTTGCATCAAAAAGCTAGAAAGATCTCAAGTTGACAACTTAATATTACAACTAAAAATACTAGAAAACCAAGAGCAAATCAACCCCAAAGTTAGCAGAAGACAAGAAGTAACCAAAATTGAAGCTGAGCTAAAGGAGACAGAGACATAAAAAAAAATTTGAAAGATTAACAAATCCAGGACCTGTTTTTTGTATTGTTTGTTTCTTTTTCTTTTCTTTTCTTTTTTTTTTTTTTGATGGAGCCTGACTCTCCCGCCCAGGCTGGAGTGCACTGGCACAATCTCAGCTCACTGCAAGCTCCGCCTCCCAGGTTCACACCATTCTCCTGCCTCAGCCTCCTGAGTAGCTGGGACTGCAGGTGCCCGCCACCCCACCTGGCTAATATTTTTGTATTTTTTAGTAGAGATGGGGTTTCACCGTGGTCTTGATCTCCTTACCTCGTGATCCACCTGCCTCAGCCTCCCAGAGTGCTGAGATTATAGGTGTCAGCCACCGTGCCCAGCCCAGGAACTGTTTTTTTTTGAAAAAATTAATAAAATAGACTGCTGGGTAGACTAATGAAGAAAAGAGAGAAGATCCAAATAAACACAATTAGAAATGACAAAGGGGATATATCACTGACCCCACAGAAATACAAAAAGCCATCATAGAATATTATGAACATGTCTATGCACATAAACTCAAAAAGCTAGAAGAAATGGACAAATTTTTAGACCCATGTACTCTTCCAAGACTGAACCAGTAAGATATTCAATCCTTGAACAGACCAAAAATGGGCTCTGAAACTGAGGCAGCAATAAATAGCCTACCAACCAAAAAAATGCCCAGTACCAGATGGATTCACAGCTGAATTCTACCAGATGTACAAAGAAGAGCTGGAACTATTCCTATGAAAATATTCCAAAAAATTGAGGAGGAGGGGCTCCTCCCCAACTCATTCTGTGAGGCCAGCACCATCCTGATATCAAAACCTGGCAGAGGCCGGGTGTGGCGACTCACGCCTGTACTCCCAGCACTTTGGGAGGCCAAGGCAGGCAGATCACAAGGTCAGGAGATCAAGACCATCCTGGCTAACATGGTGAAACCGTGTCTCTACTAAAAATACAAAAAATTAGGCAGGCATGGTGGCGGGCGCCTGTAGTCCCAGTTACTCGGGAGGCTGAGGCAGGAGAATGGCGTGAATCTGGGAGGCGGAGCTTGCAGTGAGCCAAGATTGCACCACTACACTCCAGCCTGGGCGACAGAGTGAGACTGTCTCAAAAAAAAAGAAAAAAACAAAACAACAAAAACAAACAAACAAACAAACAAACAAAAACCTGGCAGAGACACAACAGAAAAAGAAAATTTTAGGTTAATATCATTGATGAATATCGATGCAAAAATTCTCAACAAAATACTGGTAAGCCAAATCTAGTAGTGCATCAAAAAGCTTATCCACCACAATCAAGTAGGCTTTATCTCTGGGATACAAAATTGGTTCAACCTATACAAATCAATAAATGTGATTCATCATATAAACAGAACTAAGAACAAAAATCACATGATCATCTCCATAGATAGAGAAAAAAAATTTTATATAAAATATCATGTTATAAACTCTCAATAAACTAGGCATTAAAGAAACATAACTCAAAACAATAAGAACTACATATGACAAACCCACATCCAACATTATATTGAATGGGCAAAAGTTGGAAGCATTCTCCTTGAAGACTGGCACAAGACAAGGATGCCCTCTTCTACCACTCCTATTCAACATAGTATTGGAAGCCCCGGCCAGGGGAATCAGGCAAGAGAAAGAAATAAAGGGAATCCAAATAAGAAGAGAGAAACTTAAATTATCCCTGTTTGCAGACAATATGAGCTTCTATCTAGAAAACCTCACAGTCTCAGCCCAAAAGCTCCTTAAGCTGATACACAACTTCAGCAAAATCTTAGGATACAAACTCAATGTGCAGAAATCAGTAGCATTTCTATATATCAAGAGCCAGGCCGGGCGCAGTGGCTCAAGCCTGTAATCCCAGCACTTTGGGAGGCCGAGATGGGCAGATCACGAGGTCAGGAGATGGAGACCATCCTGGCTAATACGGTGAAACCCCGTCTCTACTAAAAAAAAAATACAAAAAACTAGCCGGGCGACAAGGCGGGCACCTGTAGTCCCAGCTACTCGGGAGACTGAGGCAGGAGAATGACGTAAACCTGGGAGGCGGAGCTTACAGTGAGCTGAGATCCGGCCACTGCACTCCAGCCTGGGCAGCAAAGCAAGACTCCGTCTCAAAAAAAAAAAAAAAAAAAAAAAGAGCCATCAAGCTCAGAGCTAAATCAGGAATGTAATTCCATTCACAATTGCCATAAAAATTACTTAGGAATACAGCTAGTTAGGAGGTAAACAATCTCTACAATGAGAGCTACAAAACACTGCTCAAAGAAATCAGAGATGACACAAACAAATGCAAAAACTTCCATGCTCATGGTTAGAAAGAATCAATATTGTTAATATGGCCATAGCACCCAAATCAATGTATAAATTCAATGCTATTTCTATTAAACTATCATTGTAATTCTTCACAGAACTAAAACCAACCAAAGAAACAAAAAGAAAAAAAAAACCTATTTTAAAATTCATATGAAATGAAAAAAGAGCCTGAATACCCAAGGCAATCTTAAGCAAAAAGAACAAAGCTGGAGGCATCACACTAACTGACTTCAAATTATATTACAGGGCTACAGTAATGAAAACAGCATGGTACTGGTACAAAAACAGACACATAATAGAGAATTGAACAGAATAGAGAACCCAGAAATAAGGCCACATGCTTAGAACTATCTGATCCTTGACATACCTGATGAAAAACAAGCAATGGGGAAAGAATCCCTATTCAATAAATGGAGCTGGGATAACTGACTAGCCATAGGCAAATGATTGAAACTTGACCCCTTTCTTACACCATATACAAAAATTATCTCAAGATGAATCAGAGACTTAAATGTAAAACCCAATATTAAAAAACACAAACAAACAAACCAAAAAACCCTGGAAGATAACCTAGGCAATACTATTTAGGATGTAGTCACAGGCAAGCATTTCATGATGAAGACACCAAAAGCAATTGCAACAGAAGCAAAAATTGATGAATGAATCTAATCGAACTAAAGAGCTTCTGCCCAGCAAAAGAAACTATAAACAGAATAAAAAGACAGTCAACAGAATGGGAAAAAATTTTTGCAAACTATACATCTGATGAAAGTGTAATATCAAGCATCTATAAGGAACTGAAATCTACAAGATAAAAACAAGTGATCCTATTAAAAAGCGGGCAAAAGACATGAACAGACACTTTTCAAAAGAAGAAATACATGTGGCCAACAATCATATGAAAAAATCTCCACATCACTGATCACTAGAGAAATGCAAATAAAAACCACAATGAGACACTATCTCATACCAGTCAGAATGGCTACTATTAAAAAGTCAAAAAATAGCAGATGCTAGAGAGGTTGTGGAGAAAAAGGAATACTTATATACTTTTGGTGGGAGTGTAAATTAGTTCCACCACTGGAAGACAGTGTGATGATTCTTCAAACACCTAGACAGAAATACCATTTGACCCAACAATCTCATTACTGGGTATATACCCAAAGGAATGTACATCATTCTATTATAAAGACACATGCATGTGTATGTTCATTGCAGCACTATTCAGAATATCAAAGACATAGAATCAACCTAAATGCCCTTCAGTGATAGACTTGATAACGAAAATGTGACATATATACACCATGCTTACTATGCAGCCATAAAAATGAATGAGACCATGTTCTTTGAGGGGACACAGATGGAGCTGGAGGCTGTTATTCTTAGCAAACTAATGCAGGAACAGAAAACCAAATACCATATGTTGTCACTTATAAGTGGGAGCTAAATCATAAGAACACATGAACACATAGAGGGAAACAACACACTGGGGCCTAACAGAGGATGGAGGGTGAGAGGAGGGAGAGGACAGGAAAAATAACTAATGGGTGATAGGCTTAGTACCTAGGTGATGAAATAATCTGTACAACAAACCCTGATAATACGAGTTTACCTATGTAGCAAACCTGCACAGACACCCCTCAACTTAAAGTAAAGGTTAAAAAAATCAGAAAAAGATGCATCCCTTTTGTTTTTTATTCCTAATTGACTCCCATATCGTATAGTTCCAGCCTGCTTAGACTGGCTTCTATATTTACAACACAAAATTCTGCCATCGATACTGCCCATGCTTTCTTGATTAAAATCTTCCCATTGACACTTGAAAACAACTCGGTCACAATGTAGATTTGATCCACATAACATTTCAATACCAGTGTTTCTGAATATAGAGTAGTTCTTTTTTTTAGATGCTTACCTGCCAAACCCACATTTACATGCTCGAGTTTGCTTTAAAATCTCCTATTATTTGTTTTACTTTTCTGCAAACCTCAGAACTATTATTTAGAGACTAAACAACTATAATTAAAGAAAGGCTTTCAAATAGTTTTCCAGTTTCATTATTGGAAATGTGTGTGACAAATCTCTAGCATCAGCAATAGTGAAACCAATGTTAGAGATGAACTTGTCAGGCCACCAACGGGGTGGGAAAAGGAAGACACCTTGGTTAGTTGTATATTTGTACTAAACATGGAAAACATTCATGAACACTAACCAACATCATCTCTAATTACTGTTGTGATTAGTATCAAAGAACTGGGTCCCAGGAGGCTTGCTTTTCTGAAGAAAATACTGTGCCATATGTTGTGACTTTTTTTTTTTTTTGTAGAGTTCTCTTATGTTAGTAAGGATTTCTCTGTCCTGCAAATGTCCTTTCAAATTTTTCTTTATTTGAAATATATTCTAAAGACACAATGTTTTCCGGTTGCTTAGAGTTGACCTTTTTAAAAAATAAACTGTCATTGCTTTTTTTTAAAAAAAATCCCAATTTTATTCTGGAGGTGTATAAGCAAAGTGTAGCTCATTTAAAGACCAAATAGAAGAAAAAAGAGAGTCCGATAGAAGCCTCAAGGCCTTTCCTCAACATGGAGTCTGCTTGTCAAACAGTGTTTCAGTAATTAATACAGTTTAGCCTGCTGACCAAAATATTTTCTGCTGAAAAAAAATTTGTTTTAAGTCTTTCTATTTAAATATGAGATCAAAGTTTCCAAAATACGAGGCAGCATGACTTAGTAAAAAGCATACAGTGTTGGATACTAGGTCTTCTGACAACTATCTTATAGATGTTTTATCTTTTAAATAATAGACCATATATAAATAATACAGTGTCCAGTATATATTAAGTGTAAGGATTTATCATGTTATTTCTTCTAGAATATTGCTTTTATAAATATTACCCTATATAGACTTCTGAAATCAGATTCAGCATGAAAAAAAGCTTGGAAAACATCACTACCATCCTTAAAATAAGAAGCTGATTATTCAATCCTCTATAATTCAAGGGGAAAAAAGCTGATCAAACTGAAAATTAATTACTTTCCTTAGACCCATCAGAGACATAAGATCACAGGGAACACTACTACCCTGAAATCTGGAGAGACATGTGAAATTAAGGTCACAAATGAAATTTGCTTACTGAGCAGAGAAACCACTGGAATCATATTTTGCTGAATTATTGGAGGCTGAGTGTGGGAAAGTATGAGAGTAAGAAAGTGCTATGGGCCACAATCTCAGGGGAGGCCTACATTTTTATAGGTTTACTCTGAAAACCCTGTCAGACCCTCATATTGAAGCTCTGAAAAAGATCTCATGACTGGCAAAAGGAGAGTTAGAGTAACCATGGTGAAATATCCCTAGCACGTTCCCCATTACAAAGACATACTTTTTAGAGAAAAAGACTTTACAGGAGCCTTATCCTACTTGAGGAAAATGCATTTCTCTTGTTCCAGGCCCCCACCCCTCTACCCGGACCTTAGCCATCTTGTCTCACCTTGTTAGTGAAAAGGGGGGTGGGGGGACCAAAAACCTAAGAAGCACTTGTGACAGTCACAGACCAGGGACACAGGCTAAGATTTAATCATAAGATTATCAAATGCTTCCCCTCCCCGACACTTTACCATCACACCAATGGGCTCCAGCGTAACAGTGGATTATAGATGGAAGAACTGCAAGACACAGATTATCTCTGAGAAGTACTTAGTGAAGACTGAGGTCAAGAGGGGAGACAAAAACAAGGGCATTAGATTAATTTAAAGCCTCTAACGCCTACAGCTCTAGCCAGATTAAGATAAAATCTCACACTAAAGACATATTTACCTTAGTTCCTTTTACTCTTATTTTTGTGATCATTTTTATTATTCATTTATCATGCTCAACTTTCAACAAAAATTATAAGGCATACTAAAAGGAAGATAACACAAAGTATGAAGAGAAAAAGTAAACATCTGGTTCAGGCTCAAATATGACACATATGTTGTAATTATTAAACAAAGAACTTAAAATAATTATTATTAATATATTAAAGGCTTTAATAAGAAATATACAATGTACAAAAACAAATGAGAATGAAAGCAGATAAATGAGAACTCTAAAACAGAAACTTAAGAAAATGCTAGAACTTGAAAAATGCCTTTGGTGGACTAATCAGTTGACTGAACATGGCCAAGAAATGAATTAGTGAGCTTGGATATATATCAGTAGAACTTTTCCAAACTAAAATACAAAGAAAAACAGAATAGTAATAATTAAACAGAAGAGAAAAATCCAAGAACTGTAGGACAATTTCTAAAAGTATAACCCACATATCATTGGATTATGAGAGAGAGAAGAGAGAAAGAATGAAGCAGAAAAATCTTTGAACTATAAAGGCACAGAACTTTCCAAAATTAGTGACAGACACCAAACTATAACACTAGGAATCTCAGATAATATGAAGCTCATAAATACCAAAAAATGACACCTAGTCACATCATATTCAAATAGCAAAAACAAACAAAAAACAAACAAAAAAACCAAGAAAGTGTACCTATAGACAAACAAAGAACTATTAGACCAGACTTTTATTTAGAAATCATGCATCCAAGAAGAAAGTAAAATAAAGCAAAGTGTTGAAAGAAGAATAACATCAACTTAGTATTTTATATTCAGCAAAATCATCATTCAAAAGTGAAGGAAAAATATAACTTTCACAGACAAACAAACCTGAGGGAATTTATCACCAGTAGACTATCTGGCAAGAAATTCTTCAGGTACAGAAAAATGATAGGTCAGAAACTCAGATCCACATAAAGAAAGAAGGTATTGGAGAAGGACTAAATGAAGGCAAAATATACATTTTTTTTCTATTCTTAATTGATCTAAAAGGTTTATAATGATAATAGTAACACTGTATTGAGTGATGATAGCATATAAGTATATGAAACAAATGACAACAATATTATCAGATAAGAAGTAAGAATTGGGAATATTCTGTTATAAAGTACTTGCATTGGAATGAAGTAGTATACTTTAAAAGTAGACTTAGATTAGTTAAAAACATATATTCTGCAGAGAGTGAAATCAAGAAGATAGCAGAATAGAACTTTCCAACTCTCTTCCCCTTGCAGGAGCATCAATTTGAACAAATATCCATGTGCAAAAATCTTTCACAAGGGCTAAGGAGTCCAGGTGAAAGACTACAGCACCTGGGTAGAGCACAGAAATAGAAAAAGTCACATGGAAGAAGACAGGGACAACAGTTTCACAAGACCCACATCACCCCTCTTCTAAGCCCATTCAGCACAGCACGGGGAGAGATAACCTTTAGGTTGTGGGGAGGACACTAAAATGAGCACCTGATTCACTATGGACCCCAGCACTAGGCCCACTCCGGTTAATCCCAGTGTGAAGCTCTCCCCTTTAGCACCCAACCAGTCCTATAGTTGCAAGCTGTAGGCCCACTCCTGATGTCCCAGACTCCAGGCCTGCTCCATCACCAGGCCAACTCCTGTGTTCTCAG
Source organism: Rhinopithecus roxellana (assembly GCF_007565055.1). NCBI lineage: Eukaryota > Metazoa > Chordata > Mammalia > Primates > Cercopithecidae > Rhinopithecus > Rhinopithecus roxellana. The sequence goes on along the minus strand of NC_044556.1, from coordinate 24,511,822 downwards.
GCTCAGGCCTCCCTCTGTGGTTTCAGGCTTTAGACCTGCCTTAGCAACAGGCCAGACCAGCCCAGGTTCCAGACCAATCCCCAAGTCCTCAGTTTTCAGGTTTACCCTCACACCTCTGGACTCAGGTCTGCCCCTGGAGACTCAAGACTCCAGTCCTAACCTAGTTCCAGGTTAGCCCTCATAGTCCCAGGTTTCAGGATAGCCTTATAAATCATAGATCTATAAAACCCTCTGTTCTCAAGCTCCAGGCTGCCGTTTGCAGCTTCAGACTTGAAGAACATCCTAGAGCCAGGTTAACTCTTGTGGACACAGACTTCAGGATGGCCCTTGCACGCACAGTGTCAGGTCTCTTCCTACTACCCTGTAGGTACAGATTTCAGGCCTGTCTGTGGGGACTGAGCGACTGGCTCGCCAAGTGGACCTGGTACCAAGCAAGCTACTATGGCCTCAGGATCCAGGCCTCCTTGGCTACCATGGCCTCAGGATTCAAATCCTTGTCCTAGGGCCACCCTTGTGGACCTAGGCACAGGCTCACCTTCCAACTGACCCAAGCACCAAGTCAGCCTATCCAAAGATTCCAGCAGCAAGCCAGCCCAAGGAACCTGCCAGGCAGGCTGCCTGACACCTATAGATTGTCTTACTAAAGGGCTTTTCCTGCCAAAAGTAGTCTGTAAAGACTGGCAAAGATGTTCATTTCTTCAAATGCGCAGATGCCAATGCAAGGACACAAACATCATTAATAATCAGGGAAACATAACACTACCAAAGGAACAAAGTAAATACTGATAACCAGTTGTAAAGAAATAAAGATCTACAAAATGCTTGATATAGAATTCAAAATAATTATTTTAAAGAAGTTTAATGAGCTACAAAGGAATACAGATAGACACCAAATGAAATCAGGAAAATAATATGTGAACAAAATGAGAAATTCAACAAAGAGATAGAACTTACTAAGAACCAGACAGAATTTCTGGACACAAAGAACACAATGATTGAACTGAATTCAACAGACAGCTTCAACAGCAGACTCAATCAAGCAGTGGAAAGAATCACTGAGCCTGAGGACAGGTTATTTGAAGATACTCAGTCAGAGAAATGACAACAACAAAATGAATGAAAAAGAGTGAAGAAAGCCTATGGAACTTGTGGGACACCAGCAAATGAACCAATATATGCATTATGGGAGTTTCAAAAGAAGCGGAGAAAGAGAAATAGGAAAAAGCAAATTTAAATAAATAATAACAGAAAACTAAAGCCTGCATTAAAAAACTGTTAGAAGTAATAAATAAATTCAGTAAAGCTGTGGGATAGAAAATCAACACACAAAATTTAGTGGCATTTCTATACACTAATATATTAGTCTGTTTTCATGCTGTTGGTAAAGACATACACAAGACTGGGCAATTTATAAAAGAAGGAGGTTTAATGGACTCACAGTTCCACGTGACTGGGAAGGTCTCACAATCATGGTGGAAGGTGAAAAGCATGTCTCACATGGCAGCAGACAAGAGAAGAGAATGAGAGCCAAATGAAAGGAGTTTTCCCCTTATAAACCGTCATATCTCCTGGGACTTATTGACTACCACAAGAACAATATTGGGGAAACCAGAACCATGGAACTGGTTCTTCCACTGGGTTCCTCCCAACATGAGGGAATTATGGGAACCTTAGTTCAAGATGAGATTTGGATGGGGTCAGAGCCAAACCATATAATTCTGCTCCTGGCCATTCCCAAATCTTATGTCCTCACATTTTAAAACCAATTATGCCTTCCCAAGAGTCCCTCAAAGTCTTAACTCATTTCAGCATTAACTCAAAAGTCCACAGTCCAAAATGTCATACAAGACAAGGCAAGTCCTTTCTACCTATGAGCTTGTAAAATCAAAAGCAAGTTAGTCACTTCCTAGATACAATGGGGATACAGGCATTGGGTAAATACAGCTGTTCCCAATGGGAGAAACTGGCCAACACAAAGGGGCTACAGGTTCCATGCAAGTCCAAAATCTAGCAGGGCAGTCAAATCTTAAAGCTCCAAAATGATCTAATTTGACTCCATGTCTCACATCCGGGTCATGCTGATGCAAGAGGTGGGTTCCCATGGTGACTGGCAGCTCTGTCCCTGTGACTTTGTGGGGTATAGCCTTCCTCCCGGCTGCTTTCATGGGCTGGCATTGAATGTCTGCGGCTTTTCCAGGCACACAGTGCAAGCTGTCTGTGGACTTACCATTCTGGGGTCTGAAGGACAGTGGCCCTCTTCTCAGAGGCCACTGGGCAGCACCTCAGTGGGGACTTTGTGTGTGGGCACCCATCCCACATTTCCCTTCAGCACTGCCCTAGCAGAGGTTCTCCATGAGAGCCATACCCCTGCAGCAAACTTCTGCCTGGACATCCAGGCATTTCCATACATCCTCTGAAATCTAGATGGAGTTTCCCAAACCTCAATTCTTGACTTCTGTGCCCCTGCAGGCTCAACACCACATGGAAGCTGCCAAGACTTGGGGCTTGTACCCTCTGAAGCAATGGTCCGAGCTTTACCTTGCCCTTTTTAGTCACACCTGGAGCAGCTGGGATGCAGGGGACTAGACTACACAGCAGACGGACCCTGGGTCTGGCCAGTTCCTCCTAGGCCTCCAGAACTGTGATGGGAGGGGCTGCTGCAAAGGTCTCTGACATGCCCTGGAGACATTTTTCCCCCATCATCTTGGTGATTAACATTCCATTCCTCATTACTTATGCAAATTTCTGCAGCTGGCTTGAATTTCTCCTCAGAAAATGGTATTTTCTTTTCTGTCACATTGTCAGGCTGCAAATTTTCCAAACTTTTGTTCTTTGATCCCTCTTAAAACTGGATCCCTTTAACAGCACCTGAGTCATACCTTGAATGCTTTGCTGCTGAGAAGTTTCTTCTGCCAGATACCCTAAAGCATCTCTCTGAAGTTCAAAGTTCCATAAATCTCTAGGGCCGGGGCAAAATGCTGTCAGTCTCTTTGCTAAAACATAACAAGAATCATCTTTACTCTAGTTCCCAAAAAGTTCTCCATTTCCATCTGAGACAACCTCAGCCTGGATTTCATTGTGTATATCATTATCAGCATTTTGGTCAAAGCCATTCAACAAGTCTCTAGGGAATTCCAAACTTTCCCACATTTTCCTGTCTTCTTCTGAACCCTCCAAACTGCTCCAACCTTTGCCTGTTACCAAGTTCCAAAGCTGCTTCCACATTTTTGGGTATATTTTCAGCAGCACTCCATTCTACTGGCACCAATTTACTGTATTAGTTGTATTAATCTGTTTTCATGCTGCTGATAAAGACACACCTGAGACTGGGCAATTTACAAAAGAAAGAGTTTTAATGGACTCACAGTTCCATGTGGCTGAGGAGGCCTCACAATCATGGCAAAAGGTTAAAGGCACGTCTCATATGGCAGCAGACAAAAGAATAGAATGAGAGCCAAGAGAAACGGGCTTCCCCTTATAAAACCATCAGGTCTCATGAGACTTACTCACTACCAAGGGAAAAGTATGGGGGAGACTGGCCACATGATTCAATTATCTTAAAATAATTGGGACCCAGTGGGTTCCTCCCACAACATGAGGGAATTATGGGAGCTACAATTCAAGATGAGATTTGGTTGGGGACAAAGAAAAACCATATCAACTAACAATAAACTGTGTGAAAATAAAATCAAGAAAACAATTCCATCTACAATAGCAACAAATAATATTTCAGAATAAGTTTAACCAAGAAGGTAAAAGATGTGTACATTGAAAACTATAAAACATATATGAGAGAAATTGAAGAAGACACAAATAAATGGAAAGATATCTTGTGTTCATGGATTGCAAGTATTAATGTTGTTCAAATGTTCATACTACCCAGAGCAATGTATAGAGATTCAATGCAACCCGTAACAAAATTCCAATGGCATTTTTTTCACAAAAATAGAAAAAGCAATGTTAAAATTAATATAGAACCACAAAAGACCCTGAGTAGCCAAAGCAATCTTGAGCAAAAGGAACAAAGCTGGATGTATCATAATACTTACAGTATTTGTACTATACTGTAATATAGTATAACATTGTATTGCAACTTCAAATTATACTACAAAACTAAAGTAATCAAAACAGCATGGCACTGGCATAAAAATGGGCATATAGACAATGAAACAGAATACAGCAGCTCAGAAATGAATTCATGCATTTATGGCCAATTGATCTTTCACAGAGCTGTCAAGAATATACAATGGAGAAAAGATGGTCTCTTTAATAAGCAATGGGAAAATTTGTTTTCTACATGCAGAAGAATGAATTTGGACCCTTATCTCACACCATAAACAAAAAATCCACTCAAAACGAATTAAAATCTTAAACATAAAAACTGAAACTCTGAAACTACTAGGAAAAAAAATGAGGGGAAAACTACATAACATTGGTCTGGGCAATGATGTTTTGAATGTGATCCTAAAAGCAAAAATAGATATATCTGATCATTTCCAACTAAAACCCTCTCTGCAGCAAAGGAAATAATCAACAGAATGAAGAGAAAATCTACAGAATAGGAGAAAATATTTGTAAACCATACATCTTATAAGGGGTTAATATTTAAAATACATAAGGAACGAAACAACTCAATAGTAAAAAAACAAATAATCTGATTGAAAAGTGGATGAAGGATCTGAGTAGACATTTCTCAAAAGAATACATACCAATGGCTAATAGGTGTATGATATGATTTGGATTTGTGTCCTTACCCACATCTCATCTTATATTCAATTATATCCCAAGTGTTGGAGGTGGGGCCTGGTGGGAGGATTGGATTGTGGGGGTGGTTTTTCATGAATGTTTTAGCACCATTCTCTTGGTGCTGTTCTTGTGATAGTGAGTGAGTGAGTGAGTTATTGTGAGATCCTGTTGTTTAAAAGTGTGTAGCACCTCCCCACTTTGTGCTTTTTCTGAGGCCTCCCCAGAAGCTGATGCCAACTTGCTTCCTGTAGAGCCTGCAGAACTGTAAGTCAATTAAACCTCTTTTCTTTACAAATTACCCAGTCTCAGGTATTTCTTTATAGCAGTGCAAGAACAGATTAATACAGTATATGAAAACATCCTCAATGTAACTAATCTTCAGGGAAGTGCAAATTAAAACCATAATAAGATACCACCTCACACAGGTTAGAATGGCTATTAATCAAAAGACAAAAGATGACAAGTGTTGGTGAAGATGTGTAGAAAAGAAAACCCTGTACACCATTAGTGGGAATGTAAATTAGTACAGCCATTATGAAAAACAGTATGGAGGTGCCTCAAAAAATTATAAACAACAAAACTATCATATAATTCAGCAGTCCCACTTTTGAGTATATATCCAAAGGAAATAAAATCAGTATGTTGAAGAGAAGTCTCCACTACTGTGTTCACTGCATCATTATTCACAATAGCCATGATATGGAATCAACTTAAGTGTCCGTAGATGAATGAATAAAGAAAATGGCATACATGTATATACATATATGCATATACGTGTATACACACACATATATACATATAGATGTATATATATGTACACACAAATATGTATATTCTACCACATGAAAAAATATTTACACAAGAAGTATATCTTGTAACTGCAACAACATGGATGAGCCTGGAGGATATTATGGTAAGTTAAATAAGCCAGGTATAGAAAACCAAATACTGCATGATCTCACTTAAATCTGAAACCTAAAACTGTTGAACTGAAAGAAGCAGAGTGTAGAATGATAGTAGCCAGGGGCTGGGCAGTAGGGGAAATGGGGGATGCTGGTCAAAGGGTACCAAATTTCAGATAGATAGGATGAATAAGTTCTTGAGATTGATTGTACATCACGGTGACTATAATGATATTGTACTCTACACTTAAAGTTTGCTAAGAAAGTAGAAATATTCTCACCACAAAATAAAAAAGATAATTACTTGAAGTGATGGATATGTTAATTAGCTTGATTGTTGTAATCATCTCACAATGTTATACATAGATCTGAACATTTGTTGTATGTCATTAGTACATAAAATTTTTATTTGTCAATATACATCAATACAGCTGGAAAAAAATGCACATTGCAAACTCTAGGGCAATTACTATGTTTTTTAAGTGATAATTGATGTGCTAAGAGAGAAGATAAAATAGAACTATGTAAAATTGTTAATTAAAACCAGTAAAGGCATTAAAAGATGATAAACAGAAACAAAGAATATATGGAACCATTAGAAAACAATTACAAATAAGTTAAACATTAATCCAGCTCTACCAATCATCACTTTAAATGTAAGTGGTCAAAATGCATTAATTAGCGATGCAGTTTGAGTGGAAGAAAAAAGAATCCAACTACATTTTATCTGTAACTATACGTTGTCTACAAGAAATCCACTTTAATTATCAAGACACAGATTGAATGTAAAGAGATGGAGAAAGAGAAACCATGGTAACAATAATCAAATAATCAAATAAAAATTGGAGTATCTATATTAATTTCAGACAAGCAGACTTCAAAACAAAGGTAATTATTAGGAATAAAGAGTGGTATTACATAATGATAAAGTGATCAATTCTCTGAGAGACAAAACAATCCTAAATAGGTAGACATCTAACAACAGAATGTCAAAATATGTGAGACAAAAATTAATCACACTGATAGGAGAAATAGCCAAATTAATTGTTATTGCTGGAGACCTCAACACTACTCTATACGTAATTGATAGGTCAAGCATTTGCGTTTTTCAGTATGGGACTTAATTGGAGTCATATAATAAGTTGCCTTTTCATACTGGCTTCTTTCACTTACAATGTGCATTTAAGATTCATACATGTCAGAAAAGAAAGAGATCATGTCCTTTACAGGGACATGGTTGGAGCTGGATTTGAACTGAAGAGTACTATTGATCAATTTGATTTGATTGGTATTTATAGACAACTCTTTCCAACAACAATAGATTATACATTTTTCTCAAGCTCACATGAAACATTCACTAAGGTAGACAACATTCTGTATCCTAAAACATACTTTTCCAAATTTAAAAGAATCAAAATCCTACAACGTATTTTCTTAGACCACAATGGAATTAAACTAGAAATGAAAATAACAATACTGGTTAATGGTAAGAATGAAGAGCAACGGTAACTCTCATTCATTGTTGGTAGGAATGGAAAATGATATAGCCACTTCAAAGACAATTTGGCTGTTTTTTAAAAAGCTAAACATACTCTAACCACATAATCCAGCAATCACACTCCAGGGTATTTACTTAATGAATTAAAAAAATTATGTCTACATAAAAGTTTACAAAAATTTTATTTACAATCTCCCCAAACTGAAAGCAACCAAGATATCTTTCAATAAGTGAATGGATAAACAAACTGCCATTCATTAATAAAATAAAATGTTACTTATAAATAAGTGAGCTATCAAGTCACAAATGACATATATAAATTTTTTAACTCTTATTTTAAGTTTATGTACATGTGCAAGTTTGTAACACAGGTAAATTTATGTGATAGGGGTTTGTCATATAGATTATTTCATCATCAAGGTACTAAACCTCGTACCCATTAGTTATTTTTCCTGATCTTCTCCTTCCCAACCTCTACCCTCCCATAGGTCCCAGTGTGTGTTGTTCCTGTCTATGCGTTCATGTGTTCTCATCATTTATCTCTCACTGATAAGTGAGAACATGTGGTATTCGGTTTTTTGTTCTTGTGTTAGGTTGCTAAGGATAATAGCCTCTAGCTCCAACCATGGCCCTGCAGAGGACATGATCTCATTCTTTTTTGACATGTATGAATCTTAAATGCATATTGTAAGTGAAAGAAGCCAGTATGAAAAGGCAACTTATTGTATGACTCCAATTAAGTCGCATTCTGAAAAACGCAAAACTATAGAGACAGCAAAAAAATTAGTGGTTGCAAGTGATTATTTGGTGAGAGAGAAGGAAAGGATGAATAATTAAAGCACACAGGATTTTAGAGTGGTGCAAATGCATAGTGTGAGGAATCCACCACTACAGTATAGTGTTCTATACTGTATTATACAGTATTCTAGATAGTATTATAGTATATTATAATTATATGGTATAATATTATACTATACAGTATTATATCTGGTCAGAATATTATATAATACAGAAATTATGCAATATTATACAATACAATATTATATCTGGTATAGAATACGACACTGTAATGGTGGATACCATCACACAATGCATTTGTCAAAATCCAAAGTACTTTACAGCACAAAGAGTGAACCCTGATGTATGCAAATATGAAAATGAATTTAGGAGGTTTGGGGAACCCAGGATAGAATGCAGAATGTGGTAACAACCTAATTGTATTCTGAATATATGAAACAACTTTATTGAAGGGAGTGGGGGAAAGGGTGTCTACCTAAGTAGATTTGGAAATGAGAAAAGTCAGTAAGGCTGAAGGCACAAGAAACTAAGGTACAGGTTAATAATTCTGATGCCACTGTTCACATATACTGAAAGTAAGCAACTAACCAAGTGGATGGTGTATGATGTGAGCCAGGTGACTTGATGCCGTAGTGGGAGTTTACAGATAAGCAAGGGTAGGAGGCTGCAGCGATGTGTGTTGCCAGACTGGAGAACATCAGAATGAACTCATGTATAGCTTAATATGGATACAGATAGTTACATACACAATATTTATAAATCTATATATGTGCATATACATGTCTCAGCATATACACATATAGTTCCTTGATCTGGTCAGTTGACAGGGCCTTGAATCAATGACACTCCAGTATCAACAAGCACATCAAGCTCTTGATCTTGGTTTCTAACATTCTCCAATAAAGGAGAAAATGTCATTATGAAGAAATGATTTCAGATTTCAACGAAAAATATGTAAGATAATTCTGGAGCATCTTACAGAGCTAGAAAATAAGGAATTTTTTTTTAAAAGCCCCACAAACCCATAATTATGGGAATGTATTAAAGTGAGACAGGACCAACTGAAAGAGCTCTCAATGACCAAAGCTGGAACAATTTGAGCAACAAAATAAAGTTATATTGGTTTATAACCTAGACTATAAAATAAATATTAATGGACTCACACAGATATGAATAAATAAAAAATAAATTAGTGGATAGAAGAAGCAAATCTCTTGTTCCAAATAATTCCAAATTATTATGTAGCTACTGTCCCTCAAGGAGGTGGAGCATAACTGCCCACTCATTAGGTGCACAGTGACTGAATTTTCTTCATTCCATTGTGAAAAGGAGGGAAAAAGATTAAACTTTAAAATGGAGAAAACTGTCAAGCACTACCTCAGCCAGGTGGTGAACATCAAGAGTAGTAAATCATGTTGATAACACATAACCACGATATGATGTGATGAGAATGGCATTTTATCTCTGGGTCACCCTCCAAAGAATCTGTAACTCCAGTGTAATCAGAAAAACATCAAAGAAGTCCAACGGAGTAACATCTATAAAATACCAAAAACCAAGGTAAATCTAAGAAACTGTCACAGTCAAGAGAAGCCTAAAGAGGTAGATGGTTGAATGCAAAGTAGCAGCCTGGATGGGATCCTGAAACAGAACCAGGACATTTGGTAAAATCTAAGACTATATGAATAAGGTATGGACTTCAGTTAATAATAATGTATCAGTATTGGTTCATTAATTGTAACAAAGGTACCATCTGTTCACTAATGTAAGGTGCTAATTTAACAGTGGGGAAAACTGGCTGTGTGAGTATATGGGCACTCTACCTTCCAATTTTCCTATAAATATAAAACAAAACTAAATTAACTAAAATAAATAGTAAACCAAATAAAAATAAACTAAAAATCTCATAAGGATAAATTTTAAAATAAACTTAAAAACCCTAATGATTAAAATGAAGTTTAATTTAAAAGTATTTTACCCTACAGACAGCTCAATGTTTAACCCAAGGAATAAATTTTTATTGTGCAGTTTCAAGCAACAGTAGGCAATTTCATGTTTGTATGGTGATGGTCAAGTCATGTCATAGTCCTCAGCACTTGTCATTAACAATGCAGAAAGCAATCTATGAGGTACCTTTAAAAATAAGTCCCAAATTTTGGAGTCTTTAGATATCTTCTGTTGACATTATAGGTGCCATAATTCAGCAAGATACTCTGGGTAATGCCTTTTGCAATGCCAGAGCATATCAGTTGGAGTGTATCTCTTTGCCAATTAGCATTCAAGGGTTGCAGTAAGAGGATGAAAAAAATAAATGTGCTAAAATTGATACTCACAATAACAGGATTACATATCAACATTTATTTTCTCACATACATTTCACATATATTAGAAAAAATTTAAATATTTTATACTAAAAATACTTTTGTATTATATACTAGAAGGAAAACCAAAGAATATAAAAGTTGTTATAAAATTTTGGATTCATTTTCTTCTGCTGGGTTAGAAATTGTAGTTTGTGTGTTGTCCATATTGAGCTGGCTCCAATGTCTAAGAACTACACTGTCGCTAATTGTTGTAAATCATGTTTGCACAATTTAAGTAAAACATCTTTTAAAGGTAGAAAAATCAATTTATTGCCCTGCAAAGGGCAATAAGTGGCTTCTGCATTGAGGATAAAGTACTGAAATTGCTCATGCTACTCTGGTGACTCAAATTCAGCTGTTGGTCTTTGCTACACTGGCAGATGTTACTCTGAGCTACTGCCATGTATTTATTTAAAAATCTACTAAAATAAAGCAACAGCTATTCATATGTCGTAAACATTTTCTTTTGAAAAATAAAGACTTGTGGAATCTAATGACTTCTAATGTGCTATATGGTTTTTACTTACAAATTGCATAAAGTGGAGTTCTACAGTTCCACTCAGAATTGTACAATATCCATTTGGAGCAGGATTGTTCTGTCTCTATCCTTTCACCAAGTGGATAGGGGCACCATGGTTTTAGGAGGCCAACAATGATAGAGCCAAATGGCTGTGTCTGATTCATGGCATCCAAGGACAGAAAACTATTTTTAACAGGTAGAACTGTACTCCTGTAGGGCTGATTTATTCTCTCTTAATAAGAAAAGACTTATAATTGGGATAAAATCAACTGAACATATTTAATACGTTTTGACATATGTAGAAACCTATGAAACTATTACCACAATAACATAATGAATATGTTCTTCATCTGTAAGAGTTTTCTTTTGACCTTTGTAATCCCTTTCACCTGCCACCCTTCCATCCTCCCTCAGACAACCACTGATATATCAGTATAGATTAATTTACATTTTCCATAGCTTTAATAAAGTGGAATCATATAGTATGTTTTTTGTTTAGTAAGGTTTCTTTCATTCAGCCTAAATATTATAGAGTAATATTCCATTGTATGCATATGTACTCCATGATTTGTTTGTTCATTCATCTGTTGATGCGTATTTGGGTGTTTTTTCAAGTATAACTTTCTATAAGGACATAGACTTTCCTTCTTCTTGGGTAACTGCCTAGGAGTAGAATAGCTTGTCCATATGGTGGTTGTATGTTTAATTTTTTTCTTTTTAGAAACAGACAAACTGGTTTTCAAAGTAGTGATATTATATAAAATTCCTACCAGCTGTGTGTAGAAGTTTGTTTCTCCACATCTTTATTAACACTCTTCATGATCTGTCCTTTTAATTTTAGTCATTCCAAAAGGTATACAATGGTATATCTTTGTGGTTTAATTTGCATTTCTCTAATGACTAAGAATTTCTCTCATTATATATAATATCTATATAATGAATTATATATATATAACATTATATATATTTTTATATGCCTACTTACAATTATTTGTCTTCATGTATTCTTTGTACAAGTGTCTGTTTAAATCTTTTGCTCAGTTGTTTATTGGGTTGATTTCTTACTTTTGAGTTTTGAGATTTCTTTGTATTTGCTGGGTGGAAGCCTATTATCAGACATATACTTGCAAATATTTTGTTCCAGTAAAAATTTAGCTTTTCATCCAATTAGTAATATCTTCAAGAACAGAGGTTTTAAATTTAGATAAAGTCTAATTCATTAATTTTTATTTTTTTTCTTTGCCTAACCCAAGGTCACAAAGGCTTTCTTGTATGTTTTCTTATACATACAACTGTATGTTTTACAGTTTTTGGTTTTATGTTTATGTCTATGATCCATTTGGGATTAATTTTTATATAAATTAAATTGTGTATGCATTGGTATTTATTTATTTATGTTGGCATATGGATAACAGGTTTTTATAGCAGCATTTTTTAAAACTATTCTTTCCCCTCTGAATTTTCTTTGCACCTTCATAAAAAGCAGTCCATGTATGTGTGGGTCTATTTGTGGTCTGTATTCTTTCCCATTTTATCTGTTTGTCTCTCATGACATTGATACCACATTGATATGATTTGGCTGTGTCCTCACCCAAAACTCATCTTGAATTGTACTCCCAATAATTCCCACATGTTGTGGGAGGGACCCAGTAGGAGATAATTGAATCATGGGGATGGTTTTCCCCATACTGTTAGCATGGTAGGGAAAACGTCTCACGAGATCTGATGGTTTTTCCAGGGGTTTCTGCTTTTGTGTCTTCCTCATTCTCTCTTTGCCTGTTGCCATCCATGGAAGACGGGACTTTCTCTTCCTTGCCTTCTGCTATGACTATGAGACTTCCCCAGCCACATGGAACTGTAAGTCCAATTAAACCTCTTTCTTTTGTAAATTGCTCAGTCCCAGGTATGTCTTTATCAGCAGTGTGAAAACAGACTAATACACACATTGTCTTAGTTACTGAAATTTGTATTCACTTACTTATTCATTAGAGATGGGGTCTCTCTCTGTCACCCAGACTGGGGTGCAGTGATGTAATCATAGCTCACTGCAGCCTCAAACTCTGAGCTCAGGCAATCCTCCTGCCTCAGCCTCCCAAGTAACTAGGACTACAGGCATGTGCCACCATGCTCAGCTAAGATTACTGTAAATTTATAATAAAGTCTTGAAATCAGATAGTTCTGGCTTCTCAACTTTGTTCTTTTTCAAAGTTGTTTTGGCTGCTCTAGCCTATTTGTATTTCTGTATGAACTCTAGAATTAGTTTGTCATGTTTTACAAAACATTCTCCTCTGATTCAAACAAAATGCTTAGAAATACAGTTAATATTTTACTTTAAGCTTACATCCTGCAAACTTGCCAAATTCACTTATTAGTTCTAGTAGCTTTTGTGTAGATTTCATCACATTTTCCAAGGTGATCATGTCATCTATGAACAAAACAAATTTCTTTTCTTTTCCTATGTTACTTTCCACTGCTTTTATTTCTTTTTCTTGCATTATTCCACAGGCTACAACTCTCTAATTCAATGTTGAATAGAAGAGTAGATATCCTTGTTTTGTCCATAGTTTTAGGGGAAAAGATAGCATTCCATCTTTCATCATTAAGTATGAAGTTAACTGTAAATTTTTGCCTTTTGCACAGTTGATGAAGTCTTCCAACCTTAGATTTATGAGAATATTTACCAGTCATGAATACTGGATTTGGTCAAATGTTTTTCCTGCATCTATTGAATGATCAGGCTTTACTTTTTAAATTTGTTAACATGGAGAATTACATTGATTGATTGTTGAATGTTAAGCCAAACTTGCATTCCTGGCATAAAGCCTGTAATTACTTTTTATATACTTTAAGATTTGATTTACTAATGTTTTTTCATAAGAAATACTAGTTTATAGTTTTTTCCCCTAATATATTTTTCTGAGTTTGGTATCTGGATAACGCTATCCTCATAAAGTGAATTAGGAAGTACTCTCTCTTCTTCAAGTTTTCCAATCTGATGATCTCTGCGTTTTGACCTGAGTGTCAATAACATTTAAATTTAATATGATGATTTGACATCATTAGAGTTAAGTCTATCATCCTGTTATTTCATTTCTATTTGTTCCATCTATTCTTTATTCACTATTTTCAGCCTCCTTTTAGAGTAATTGAATATTTCATTCCATTTTATCCCTTCTGTTGGCTTATTAACCATAACTCTTTGCTATTTTACTTGATGCTTTAGGATTTATATTACACATCTTTCATTGATTATAGTGTACCTTCAAATAAGACTATATCACTTCATGTATAATAATTTTTCAATAGTGTAGTTACATTCCCCTATGCTACTGTTATATATATTTCATTAATGTATGTTATAAACTCTCAATACAATATTATTTTTGTTGATATAGCCAATTATCTTTTAAAGAAATTTAAATATTAAAACTTTTCATATTTACCCATGTAGTTACTATTCTGATGTTATTTTTCTTCTTCCTAGAGTACTTTATTTAAAATATATTTTGGTGTAAATCTACTGGTGAATTCTTTCAGCTTTTGTATAGCCAAAAATCAATGCTTATTTCACCTTTGTTTTTGAAATATAGTTTTTCTAAGTGTAGAATCCTTGATTGGTAGTTTTTTTGTATTTGCTTTTATAATCAGTACTTTAATGATTTTTCACTGCTCTCTTTTCTTGCATTGTTTTTGATGAGGCATTTGCAATTATTCTGATCTTTATTCCTCTGTATATAAGGATTTTTTTCTCCAGTTGCTATTAAGATTTTTGTATCATAAGTTTTTACAAATAATTTGATTATAAAGTACTTTGGTATGGTTTTCTTCAAATGCCTTGTGCTTGGAGTGCATTGAACTTCTTGAATCTAAGTGCTTATAGTTTTCTTAAAAAAACAATTTTGAACATCTTTAAGCCATTATTTCTTCAAATATTTTTACTGTGTTTTAGGGAACCCTAACATTGGGCTGCTTGAAATTGTACAAATCATTAATGTTCTTTTATATTTTGCTTAGTTTCAGTTTGGATAGTTTCTATTACTATGCCTTCAAATTCATTAGTTTTCTATGATATCTAATCTACCATTAATTCCATCCAGAGCACTGTTTCAGATTTTGTAGTTTTCACCCTTAGATGTCCAATTTGTGCCTTTTTTTTTTAACACCATCAATAATACTGTTATAATTACTGTTTTAATGTCATTGTTAGCTAATTCTAATATCTGTGTCAGTTCTGGGTTGGTTTTAAATGGCTTTTCTCCTCATTATGGATTATATTTTCCTGCATCTTTGTATGCCTCTTACTCTTTGATTGGATGCAAGATATTGTGAATATTACTGTGTTCAATGCAAGATATTTTTGTATTCTTATAAACAGTTGGTTACTAAGAAATAGTTTGATCCATCCAGGTCTTTCTTTTGAGAATTTTAAAAAGAAGATTTAGAGTACTAAATGTAGGAGCAGATCAGCATTCAGCCTAAAGATAATTATTTCCTGTTACTGAAGCAAGGCCCTTTTGAATCACTCTAACCAATGTGCCATGAATTATGTTTTTCCAGTCTGGGTGATGGAAACAGGAACTGTTCTTGGTCTATGTGAACACTGAACATTGCTCTCTGTAATCCTCTGGGATGATTCCACCCATCCATGAGGAGTTTCCTCATACATGTGCACTGACCGGTACTCTGCTGAATATTTGAGGAGGACCCTTCAAGGTCCCTGTAGTTTTTCTCTGTGTAGCTCTCTTTTTGCCAATATTCTCTCTGGCAAAATCTAGCCACTTTGCTTTCCTCGTATTTTCATCTCTGTCTTAGAGGGTTGACAGGTTTTATCCAAGGTTACTCTCCATGCACCATGGTTTCCCCAAACAATTAAGGCACTACACTGGGGAAATCAGAGCACATCTCACTTGCTTCTCATCTCTCTGGGTTTACTGACCTTAGTTACCAGATATCCAGTGTCTTAAAAATGGTTTTATCATATGTTTTGTCTGTTTTAGTTGTTTCAGGCATGACTAGGTTCCATTTGTTCCCTCCTACTCTATCTCATTTGATAGCAAAACACTTATCCCCTTTTCAGGATGCAAATTGATAACCTTATACCTCTTCATACATCAATGTGTCAACTTACAATGAGTCAATCCTAGGTTTTATGATTTGTATACTTTGTGTGCACACCACGTAGAGTGTGGATCTCCCCATATGCTTTTCTGCTACTGGCTGGGTGTTTCCATCACACAAATGAAAGGTAGCTCTTACTTGCAAAACTCTAAGAACCCTTATTTTAATAAGTATCAAGTGTTAACATATGGGAATTTAATGAAAGCTTAAAGATTATGTTGGATTGCAGTATGTTTTCCAATTTTATGATAGGAAAATTGATGTTTCTTCCATTAATTTTTGTGAAACAAATTCTATCAGGTAAATGAAACCTCAAAATTTAAAGAAAAAAAAAAAAAACGGGGAATAAGAAATTAGGTCATGCCACAGTAGCTGTAAATTGTGGGAGAAAAATATCCTGATTGCTCAGCTCAAGTTTGAGCTTTAAATCTTTTACTAGCTTCTTAGCTTGCCTGTGAAGTGCTGAGTCCTGGCAGGTGGCTCACCACAGGGACTAATCTGGGAACATTCAATTGCACAGAGAGCTACTAATCCCTGGAGGTTAATGGTGCAGACTGAACTGATTGTCTGGCATTACCTACAGCCCTAGGAAGCATTGTTTGGGACCCAGGACCAACTCAACAGGATGGAGATGGGATTGGAGGTATTGTCACCAGCCTGAAGCCCCAGAGACATGCATAGAGTTAGAATGGGTTGCTAAACTTGTCCTTAAAAACTGGAAAACAATCTTATATGATCAATTATCTTTCAACTATTTCAATAATAACACTAACTAAAAAGCAGGCTATAGAAGTATGGAAGAAATAAATAATCTACTAGAGCAATTATACTGTAAAAATTTCTCCCAAAGTAAGGATAGTCAACTAGCTTGAAACTTTGTTAAGTAGACTTCTTTGTTTCTCTTGCTATGTAGGAAATTCCTTGCAACCAACCATGAAGGAAATTTATTTGATGCCTCATATTTTCTCATGAAATTTCAGAAGCATTTTGTATTCTGCAGTATAATTTTTCTGTATGTGCTTTAATATAAAAACTATGTCTTCAATTACTTACTATTAAATTACTTAACTTGCCCTACTTCCAAATCATTAGATAAAATTGTAACTCCAGGAATATGTGGTGCATTTATCTCATGGCATCGTGCACCAGCACACAACCACATCCCCTTAGGTGCATATGTAATCTAATCTGAGAAGATCTTTATGAGAATAAAGTGCATCAGGTCTAGAAAATACTCTTCTTTGTGCTTTGTGAGGGCAGTCTTAAGCCTAATCTTTAATAAAGGTGCACAAAAAATATTTTTCAACTCTCTTACTGATTAAATTTTGCTCCTCGATTTTTGAACTTTAAAGTTCTACTCACAAATCTCAATCTTATGTTTTAAAACAACAAGTAAAATACCAGTAGTGTAATCTTTATTTATACTCTACTTGGACGTGTGTGTGTTTGTGCATAGTCAAAGAAACATATTCAATGTATGTGTATTTCCTTAAAGAAAATTGCCACAGATAAATACAAGGGTATTTGCTTTGTTCCATTTTTAGTTTTTCTTAAATGCCTCTCTCTTTAGCTTAGAAACTCTGAACATACATGAGTTTCTGTAATATTTGTTGAAAGTCATTAAGATGGCTTTAGTTAGGCAGATATCTGTTTCTTCTTCTGTGTAAAACAGAACCAAATGAGAACCCTAGTGTCTCTGCAGCTGGTTCACTAGTTGAAAAGCTTTTTTTCATCCTTACTGGAGAAGTCAGATGAGTTTTTTTTTTTCTTTTTTCTCTTGATAACTCTCCTGTCTAGACACACTGCTCTATTCTTTTTTCCCTCCCCTCAAGCAGGATGGCAATGATTTTGTGTTTCTCTCTGATCATATTCTCCATCCCACAGTCATGCACCTATAATGCCCTGCTCTGAGTTCCTGCTTCCCCGATCCCTGCAAACTAATCTAAGCTCAGCCTTGCACCTCCTCTGGACTCTCCCATCCACTAATATCAATGACTGTTTCACATGTGTGGATCTCTACAGGAATTTTTGTTTGCAATTTTCATTTGACATTTTTACACTTATCGGGTTGTATGTTGTATTTTTAATACTTCTTTTGTGAATGTATATCCAATCTCTCCAACTAAGCTAATGAGTTTCTTGAGAGAAATTGTCTATGTCTTGAATGGACTCCTTCCCTATCAGTTTTTAGTGACAATGCACAAAATAGGTATTGATAAATATTTGAATAATAAATTTTATAGTTTTACTATACATTTTAGCTTTGACAGAGGCTATGATGGCTGAGATGCAGCATCTGCTTCTGTGTGTTCATGCTAAATGGGAACTATTGACTAGACAATATGTCATTAATTGCAGACATGAAATGAGTTTTTTAAAAAAATACTAGTTTTCAATTTTGTGTAGAGACAAGGTCTTGTCATGTTGCACAGGCTGGTCTCAAACTCCTAGACTCAAGCAATCCTCCTGCCTTGGCCTCCTAAAGTGCTGGGATTATAGGCCTGAGCCACTGCTCCAGCCTGGAATGGTTTTTTTTTTAATCAGTCAAAGAAATTTTATATGATTTAAGCAGCTGTTTTTAAAAGCTACACAAAACTTTTATTTTTTCTGGCCTTCAAAGGGCATGAATATACACAAAAATATAACTAGGACATTTTATTGTTGAATTAAATTAATCTGTATACAGCCAAAAGTAAATTTAACTTTTAAATCTTTAATAATTCCTCAGTGAGTAGCCTGGGGAAAAATCATTTAAGAGAAGTTATTTGATCCCATGTTATATTTTCTTACATTGATTCAGTATAAGAAGTTTAGCCAGACAAAGATTCCAATGTAAAGAAAGTTTGCAGGAGTACAGTTCTCCTGGATGTTTATATTATTTAAATGTTAATTTCTCTCCCAATGCATGATTTGACTGCTGACATCATTCAAATATGTCAACATGTGTAGATTTTTTTTAGGAGGTTTTTAGAGGGGTTTTCTATAGGTCTTTATGCTTTTTCAGTACAAAACTCTAAGCATGCCA
This sequence comes from Rhinopithecus roxellana, assembly GCF_007565055.1. NCBI lineage: Eukaryota > Metazoa > Chordata > Mammalia > Primates > Cercopithecidae > Rhinopithecus > Rhinopithecus roxellana. The sequence continues at coordinate 24,492,852 of NC_044556.1, read as the reverse complement.
TAAATCCAGGTTGCTGTGTCTTAGGGAGACACAGAGGGAGAACACCAGCAGGAGTACTTAGAAGCATTTAAAAATATATTCCTTTCCCCTCTGTCTTTGTCGTATATCTTCTCTTTAGCACCACCCTTAGAAATCAAGTTTTTAAAATAAAACTATCCAGACAGTGTGGAAAAAAAGAGAAATCAGGTTAAAAACATACAAGGCCAAAGTATGATGAGAAAAAGAAGCAGGTCATCTGAGAAAATTATTGAGAGGAGTGATGGGAAAGGAAGAAGCAGAAACACAAATAATTTTGTGGGAGTTAAGAGTCAAGGTCTGAATACTGAAATTACTTTGGAGAAAATGGATAGAAAACTGTGTCAAATAAATATAGAAATTAAATTTTTTTTGAAGAGAGGTTTAGTGCCATTTTTTTTTGAAGAGAAGATCACTTGGTATCTTTCAAACTTGATGAAATTTCCAAGCTAACATCTTTATGAAAACCACAAGACAGGAATAAGAGAGAGGCTATGTGGCAATTTGTTTGTTTTTGTTTCAACTGCTTCTGTGAAATGTGGGATGAGAAAAACTCTTCTATTTGGATGCCAGGATACTAGTAATATGTACTATCTTAACTTTTATAGCAGTAATTTCAAAGAAGATGAAGCCAAGGGATTAAGAAAAAAAATAAGACATACAATAGATACTTGGGAGAATGACTTTGAACTTGCAAAAATAGTAATGTCATCTTATTTTTCCCTTGATGGTTAATTTTGCCTGTGAAGCTTATGAAAGACAAACTGTCCATAGAAAATTCAATCCCTGTTGGAAAGTTCTGGTTTTGCAGGGAGACAGTAAACAATTGAAGCAAAAGCAGAACAAACAGAATAACCAAATCTAAAATTTCATTAACCTTCCTTCTTGGGTCTCATGAAGGAATTTTTCCTCCCTTTCTCAGCTTCTTATTAAAGGTCTGGGAGGTTGCAAAAGTTTCACCTTATGATGTTTCTTGCAGTTTGTAATTTCTTTGCTGATAGTGAAATTTTATCTTATTTCTTATTTACAGAATAAAAGAAATATTTGTCATGAGTTGGACTTGTCTTTATTTGCAGAGATTTTCTTCTAACCATATATTAGTCAAGACTCTGGCTGTAAATAAGAGAAACCAGTCTGAACTATCTTAGGCCAAAAAGGAGAATTTATTCTATGTAAATGCAGAGGTGACTCACGTAACTTAAGAACAGAAATGCAAGTGGATCGCAATAGATGGTGATAACTAGGAGCAGGAAAGGGATCAGGAATCTCTGTTTATTGTCTCTAGTTTCCTCTATGTATCATTTTATCTTCTTTCCAGTTAAACATTTGCCTTCTATCTGTATGCCCATGTATACTGCAGCATTAATCACAATAGCCAAGAAATGAAGCAATCCAGTATCCATTGACAAATGGATGGATAAAGAAAATACGGTACATACATACAATGGAATATTATTTAGCCTTAACAATGAAGGACATCCTGACACATGCTACAACATAAATGGACTTTGAAGACATTATGTTAAAAGCAATAAGCAAATCACAATAGACAAATACTATAAGACATATGATTCCACTTATATCAGGTACTTAGAGTTGTCACATTCATAAAGACAGAAAGTAGAATGGTGGTTTCTCAGGGGAGGGGAAGGAGAGACTAGGGAGCTGTTGTTTAATGGGTATAGAGTTTTAGTTTTGCAAAATGAAGAGAGTTTTGAAGATTGGTTGCATGACATTGTGAATATATTAACACTACTGAACTATATGCTTAAAAATGGTTAAGACAGTAATTAACTATATATTATTTTACCGCTTTTATTCTTTTTCAAGTTTTATTTTAGAATCAAGGGGAACATACACAGGTTTGTTACAAAAGTGTATTGTTTGATGCTGAGGTTTGAGGTATGATTGAACCTGTCACCCTGTTAGTCAGCATAGTACTGAATAGGTAGTTCCTCGGCACTCACCACAGTTTTTAAAAAATAAGTAAACAATTGTAGGTATTTAATTTGTTACTGTGCACATGAATATACTAAACAGGAAAATGTCACAAAGCTGTGGATACACATTGTTTACAACTCAGTGAGAATTGGCCTTTGTCAGCTAGCAATAAACGTCAAACTGTTCAGCACTGATTATTCATGAAGGAATATTGCTTAACAAAGAATAAAATATATTTCTGAGGTTACAAGCAACAACTAGCTTTGTCAGACTTACTGGTTGACATGATGCAAAATGGCTGCCCATTCTCAGCATCTGACTTTATATTTGATATTCTAGTCACTTACAAAGATGACAGCTGTATTAGTCCGTTTTTTACCCTGCTGATGAAGACATACCTGAGACTGGGAAATTTACAAAAGAAAGAGGTTTGTTGGACTTACAATTCCATGTGGCTGGAGAAGCCTTACAATCATGGCAGAGGGACAAGATTTCAGGCATGTCTCACATGGTGGCAGGCCACAAAAGAGAGCTTGTGCAGGGAAACTCTCCTTTTAAAAACCACCAGATCTCTTGAGACTTATTCACTATCACGAGAGCAGCATGGAAAAGACCTGATCCCATGATTCAATTACCTCCCACTAGGTCCCTCTCCTAACACATGGAAATTCAAGATGATATTTGAGGGGGGACACAGCCAAATCATATCAACAACAGTCTTCCAAATACTAGGTAAAGAAAATCTGACCCAGTTTGTTAAGGTGTGTTTACTCCTTTATCTTATCTTATTGGAAGTAAAAGATAGGAAGGGTAGTTCGTATAATACCAGTATGGCTTCCAATTGGTTTGTCCATGTGGATCTGAGGGAAGAAATAAGAATGTTTGCCCCATAAGAAGCTAGGAGACAGATTTTGGAGTCGCGGAGTCACTGATATGATTACAAGAGCCAGACAGAACTGTGGGAATCTCTGAGATGGCAGCCTCATCTTAAAGGGTGACTACTAGAGATAACAAGGGGGAGAGGCCTTGGTGAGCACCCTGGACCATTTTGGTTCCAAAGAAAGAAAAAGGGCCTAATGAACAAAATGAATGATGAAAGCAGAAAGCTAAAAACCTGGTCTAGTTCTCACTAGATGTAAATTAAAGCAGAGGCCAGCGATCAGAATTCCAACATCAGACACATGTGGAGGAGTCAGAACTGAAAAGAAATTCTAGAACCAAAGAACAAGAAGTTGAAGAGTTTGAGATAAATTGTGTCAATACACTCAGATCAAATTCTGTCTGTTTAAAATAGCACCATGAATCACCCTAACACATTTAAAGGGTATTGGCTCAAATCACTGCTTGTATTTGTTAGCTGCCAATTTGGTCAAAAACAATTTGTCTAAAACCAAACTAGTAAAAAATAATGAAACATGACTATTCTTCTGTAATTGGTTATTCATAGATTATTAATGTGGAAATAATGTGCAAGGTGTTTAGAATTGTAATGGTTTGTTTTTTCCTTTTTCAAGATTTAGAAGATTTTTCTCCAGTTTTTTAAACTTCTGTTTTCAATTTATGATGCATTTTCACCCAATTATGTTAGCTTTTCTGATTTAGCAATACTTTTATGATTTTGTACCAAATTGCTCAAACCAACCTAGTCTAAATCTGTTTTAATTAGTCATTTGTTCTTTTGTTATAATTGTATGTTCCAAGGAATCTGCAGAATTAAAGACATGATGTGGCAAAAGATGATTCTGAAGAGTAAAGTTACTGGATATCGTTGAAGTTGTGTTAATCACCACATTGACTTAGAATATTCCGCATTTTTCATTTCAATCATGAAGGCTTTCAACCATCAAGTTAATGTAGTGATTAACTAGATCAGAAAAGCTAGCATATATTTCTTTTCCTAGCTTTCTTCAGTGAAGTTACCAGGGGCCCAGAGCCAATTGCTATCAAGAATTTTATCCATGAAACATTTTATTCATTGTTAGGTCAACAAGTTTTAGCCTAAGCTGGTAGCTGTCTGAGACGCCACACTGAGACTTTACATGTTTTTCATTACAGCTTCAATCTGACAGCAACCTTGAGTAGTAAAAATGCTGCTCTGTAAAATTTGCTGAAATACGTAAGAAATGTGCAACCAAAATGGAACACAAAATAGGATTAAGTAAATGAAATCAACATCACTGGCTGAAAAGGAATCTGAACATTTTAAAAAGTAAAATTACATAATAAGAAGTGTAACACAAAAATATGGATAAAAGTTCTAAGAATTATAACAAATTTCAGAATTATAAAATAATGTTAACTGGAAGTTGGAAACATTGATTTTTAGAATAATTAACTTTAAGACAAATGAGCAGAACAGACATAATTGACTATATGAATTAGAAACGAGAAAGAAAAGGAACCTTTGTTCCCCTGAAAATTGTGGAGAAAAAAATGACAAAAAGGCTTAATTACTCATGAAAGCTAACAAAACTTCTTCAAATCCATCAAAATTACTAAAATGAAAAATCTATATTAGATGATTTTTTTTGACCAATTTATTCTTTCCAACAACTTGACTTTGAGAAAATTGTTTTAGGTCAACTTGTTTTTGACAATTCACTTTAAGTTCCTGGTTATTCTCAGCAGCCCAGTTCCATCTGGCATTCTTTTTTGTTAAAAGCAATTTTTTGTCAATGCAGTAAGAAGACTCATCCTTTCCCATTAGCCGTTGGAATAAAACTGGGGAGAATATTCTTCTCAGGATTCATCAGTGGTTAGTAGTTAGGAGACACTTAAGATCATGCAGTCCAAACCTTGCTTTACACTGAGGAAGCAGAAGCCTGGGCATATCAGGTATCTTGCCAGAAGTCATAGTAACTCACTGATACAAATAAAACTAGAGGTTAGAACTCTTGCCTCTCCCACAGTTTTAGATACTGAGAAGCAATGATCCATCTTAACAATGGGTGCACTCTTTGGCTCAAATTTTAAGAAATGACTTAAAAAGTCGTGATAATAACATTGTTCCCCATGCTGAGAAGGTGACAAATAGTTGTCCTCTCTGGGTCTATTAAGATATCAGGATTAAACAAAAAACAAAAAAACAAAAAAAAAAAACAAAAAAACACTTACATAACACTGCTGATCTGTCAGAAACTATGCTAAGGGCTTTACATATATTAGCACGTTTAATCCTCAAAATAACACTAGGTGGTAGGTACTATTATTATCCCCATTATGATAAATTGAATGCAAAGTACGCTTTCATCCAGATAGTCCAATAACTACCCATTTAGTATAACATTGTAGGTTCTTCTGTCAAGCAGTAAAGTCTGTTTTCCTAAACTCTGAATTTGAGTTGATCTTGTGATTTGCATCGGATCAATAGAATGCAGTGGAAGTGATGTTGTAACAGTTCTGAGCTCAGGCCTTGCACATTTCTGCTCTCTCTCTCTCAGATGACTCCTGCTATAAGCCTGAGCTAACCTCCTCGTAGTTGAGAGACCACATAAAGGAGATCTATCGCAGTCAAACTATCCTGGATTAGCTTCCATCCAGTTAACCTCAAAATATGTAAGAGAACCAAGCCAAGAGCAGCAGGTGATATAATTTATGTTTGTGAAGCCATATGGCATATGGCATAGTGGTTTAAGAGTATGGATGCTGGACTCAGACTGTAGACCCATGGATAAGCCCAGTTGAGACCAGAAGAATCACTGAATTGAGACCATAAAAAATATCCAAAGAAACCAGGTAACTGTGAACAAGAATAAATGCTCTTTGTTTTAGGGCAACAAGTTTTGGGTTGATTATATTACATAAGCAATATATAGCAGGTTGTCAACTATTCTTCTTTCACAAATTTACAAAGTATAAAATAACTAACCCATGTTTCCAAAGCTAACAAGTAGCAGATCTGGAATTTGAACCTAGATAGCCTGACTGCAGTCTCCATGCCTTATAACCTACTATCATCCATCCCATTAGTCCTGAATTGGTAATAGTAACAAACTGGAATAAGGACATTTCCACTTGCAAATATAAGTTTGATATCTATCTTTTCCTTATAATGTTACATTACTCCCATTTCACTTCACTGAATGCCTTTTTAAATTACGATTCAAATTCTGCTTCTATTTATGCTGCTATTGGCTACGATGGTAAACATCTTACCCATTCTAACTCACTCTGAACCCAGGGGACATAGATCACAAATCTGCTATTGACCAGTTCATAATCACATTTTCTAATAGTTTTGCCTGCTTAGAAAATCTGCCACTACATGACAAGCGTAACATAAAAGGATGGTCACTCCATGTTTGGACCTTAACTTCCTATACTATGTACCTCTTCAGTATTTCACCATTTGTTTGTGTTTCTCTAAACCTCCCAGCCTTTTTGCTTATCTTAACATTGCTTCCCCATTTCACCACTAAGATCCATGTACTTCCTCTTGGGTCAAACTCATTTCACTGCAAGTGACTAAAATCCACTAGGTTGGCTTAAGCAGAAAAGGGTAATTCTTCTCAGAGTATTTCACAGGGCCCAGGGAAGAGATGCAGCTGGGCCTCCAAAAGGGACGGAGTGTGCTTCTTTCCAGGCTATATTTTTTTCTCTACAGGCTGGCTTTGATTGGATTGAATAATTGGAGCATATTGCAGAACACATGGAGTTGACACTTCCCAGTTTCCTAATAAACACCCACCACTTCATCTGAGACTGAATTTCTTTTCTTTACTCTGTTTGGTTTAGGGACCAATCATCCCTGAAAAAAACAATTAGGTCAAAGAATGAAACAGGGAGAAAGGTCATCAATTGTCTCAACCATGTCATGTACCCCTTCTGACCCAATCAACCTTGCTCATAAGGAAAGGATCACAGAATGGCTGTCAGGGGCACACCAATGTTACTATGTGGATTTGGAGGCTCTTCTGGCTATTCTTAGAGAATGTGAGGATGGTCAGGTGAGGCAGCTTGCTAGACATCTACTCTCCTGTCTTTTCCAGACACAATCTTAGCTATTGCTGGTTATAGCAGGGAAATGAGAATAATGTGAAGAAAAACAGAACAAAAGAAAAACAGTTTTAGGATTCTGATGGTCTGTGTTTGAATTTCAGTTTGTTCATCTGTGCAACAAGTGACAGATTGCTTTATATCCTTCGGTCTCAGTTTTATCTATAAAATAAGATTCATCAACCTCTTTAGATGAGGCATCCCATACTTATCTTACTCATCTGCTAGGATTCTCTTCTAGTATTCACTCTTACGTTTTGCTCTCTCTCAGGTCGTCTATGTGAAACAGGAGCAGGCTCTGGACATTGACACAGAGTCAGTATTCCATACTTTAATATGGATGATTTGTAGTTAAAAAACTTTTTTTAACGAATTGAAGTTTCTTTGCCCATATTGACAATACTTTGTTTACAGTTTTGTATTTGGTCTTTTAGCCCTTCCTTTGTTAATTATGCCAACAGTACTGTGAACCACCTTACTCTGCTTTCTCCTGAGGTTCCATGTATATATCCTACAATATTTTACTATCTCAAATGCATTCCATGCTCTTAGAAGGGAGGAGCACTTTTTCTGATGTCATTTTTGTTCTCTCTCATGCTTGACCCTGGGCTAGCACATAGTAGGCATTCATTAAGCCCTTGTTGAACCACGATTATACTGAACATCAACTGTCGTATGTAAATGGATTGCTGATGATCCACAAAGAAATCAATTGTGGTGTGTCACAGAAATAGGATTATCTTTTCATCAGAGCGTAATGTTGGTTCTTTGATCTGGAGGAATCTTTTTTCCTCTGACAAAGATTTAAGCACACCGGGTGCTTTCTTTCAATTAATGCTAATGGCAGGGTTTCCAATGAATACAGCAAATAAGAAGGATAAGAGACAAAGACAACTTCCAAAGCTACTTTTATTAAAAAGTAATCTGCAGCTTATCTTAGCTCTTTCAACATCTAATATCCAATGATGCTATTTGAATATTTTCCCCACCAGCATCCCTAAGGTTCTGAAGCCAGGACATCACTGAGCTTCACTCTCATTTCTGGCTCAGCAAAATGTGCTGCACGCACAACAGACTTGCCTCCTCCTCCTCCTCTATTCCCTCTTCTGTTGCTCTTTGCCACTTCTCCATATTCATGAGAGGGGAAGGATGAGGGGTGGCTGTCATGGCTTTATTATCTGTTTCTACCAAGTATGCCTCTTTCTGCCTTTTACACTCTCTCATTGTTTCTTTTTCTGCCAGCCCAAACCCCATTTTTGTGTGTACCAAGCTAACTTAGCCAAACTTTGGGGTTGACAACCTTAAATTGGAAAGGAAATACAAGCACATGCCAATACCACACGTATAATTGTGAGAATCTGTCTTTCTTTCTGCACCTGAGACCAGTATCTAGGCTTGCATTTGCAAAAATACGGTAGTTGCTTATCAGCTGTGTAAATTTGGCCAAGTTTCTTAACCTCTCTCAGCATCAATTTTCTTGCCTATAAAATGGGTATAACAGTAACTACCACATAGGTATAATATGAAGAATAAAAGAAATAATCATATACATCTGTTATGGTTTTTGGCACATTACTAAGTGCTCAGAAAATTTTGTTATGTCATTGTTATTATTATTAATAGTTGTATTGTTAGTCTTTAGCATAATTCTATTCCATGAATGATCATTTAGTCTAATATAAATGAAAAATCCTGTACAAAACCCTGTAGAAGATATTAAGATCCAATGAGATGTTTCCAAGTTTAAAGAGGATTGTAACCTGGTAGGGATGAGATACATATATAAACTAATCATGCTATTAGGCAGAAGATAGTAAATGCTAGAAATAAGTTAAAATTCAAAATCACTGGGACTGAGCAACTAATCACAAGCAGTTAAATCTGGTAAGGTTTTATTGAGGAGGTATTATTTTAGGTAAACTTTGCCGAATAACGTGGGATGAAGTAGATGAAGAGGGAGAAAAATCATTGCAGTTTGAGCAAACAGAAGGGAGTATAAAACGCATAGCCTATGCAAGAAATTTAGATAATCATTTCCTATTCATAAAATATGTTATTGCACCTTTATTTACTTATTTATTTTGGTAATAATTCACCTGCAAAGAGAAAGGAAAGAGCTGCAGGGAACATCTTGGAACAATGTTTTCAAAAGTATGTTGACTAATAGAGATTCCAGGAAAAATGATTTTGTGGTCATGTATATTTTTATGTTTTAAAACCTTTTGCTATTCTTTCAGAAACTGTTAACAGTTTCCTCAGTATTTGCAACCTAACCATGTGTATTAGTCAGGGTTCCCTAAAGGGATGGAACTAATAGGATAGATGAATAAATGAAAGGGAATTTATTAGGCGAATTGACTCACACAATATCAAGGTGAAGTCCCACAATAGGCCATCTGCAAGTGGAGGAGTCAGGAAGCCAGTCCAAGTCCCAAAACCTCAAAAGTAGGGAAGCCGATAGTACATCCTTCAGTCTGTGGCCAAAGGCCTGAGAGCCCCTAGCAAATCACTGATACAAGTTCAAGAGTCCAAAACCTGAAGAACTTGAAGTCTGATGTTTGAGGGCAGGAAGCATCCAGTATGGGAGAAAGATGGAGGCCAGAAGACTTAGCCAGTCTAGTCCTTCCACGTTCCTCTGCATGCTTTTATCCTAGCTGTGGTGGCAGCTGATTAGATAGTGCCCACCAAGATTGAGGGTGGGTCTGCCTCTCCCAGTCCACTGACTCAAATGTTAATCTCCTTTGGCAGCACCCTCACGGACACACCCAGGATCAATACTTTGCATTCTTCAATCCAATGAAGTTGACGCTCATTATTAACCATCATACCATGGAACTCATGCTACGTATTTTAGGGTATTGTTATACCAGCACTTCACTTTTTTCTTTTCAAAGTCCTGTGCAACACAAAATAAGCTAAGTTATGCTGTAGTAACAAACAGCCTCGAAATCTGGCATATAATAACACAATATTGATTTCTCAGTCATGAGTACCATACCAAAACAGATCAGTAGAGAGGAAACACTGCTCATTGCTGTCAGTCAGCAACCTAGACTGACTGAAGTTCCATCTAACTTACGCTTCTGCAATGTCCAAGACAGGAAAAGGGAAGTGGTTCCACCAGGAAATGTCACATATCACTTCATTCACCTTTTTTTCCCTAAAGTAAGTCATATGACCACATCTAATTTGAAAGAGTGAGGAGGTAAAACTTACCACCTCATGGAGGAAAGGAAAATTGAGTATTTGTAAATAGGCCAAATGACTACTGTAATTAGATTATTCAAAAGTAAATGAAGCTGCAGAATTTCTGAGTCTTTAATATATTGAAGTAAAATGTGACTCTCCCAGAGGGTGTTACTCTAGGCAGACTGCCACTCTTATTTCAATCTGAGACCTTTTTTGTCTTCAGTAATTTCATGACACTAGTGTTTCATGAAATTCATATTAAGAAACTTTATATACACTAAAGGCTATTTTTAATTGACTATGTCTAGAAACAGAAACTGAGATAATATTGAATTCACAGACCTGAATAGCTGGTAAAATAATCTGAACGTTCTTCAGTACAATACATAGATAATCCGCACTCTTTGCTACTTTTTGATCAGCTACTATATGCCAAGTTTTGTACCATGTACTTTCGTGTGCATTTTCCCATTTAATTCTCATAAAGAAAAATACCAGGAAGATAAGTAATATTACTCCCATTTTATAGTTGAGAAAATTGGGACTTAAAGAGATCAAATAACTTAAACAGGACCTCACTATTAAGCAGCAGTGCCTCGGTTTGAATCTGGGCCACGTGGTACCTGAAGCCATCATGCCCTTTTAGTACAAGGCTGAGTGTAATCAGAACCTCTCTGGGATGACTGACATATCATTCAGGATTCTCCAGAGAAACAGAAGCAATTATATGTATATACACATTGTGTGTGTATGTCTGTGTGTGTGTTCAGAGGAAGAGATTTATGCTGAGGAATTTGTCCACCCAATTATGGGACTGACAAATGTAAAATTTGTAGAGTGGGCCCGTGGGCTGGAAATTCAGGTAAGAGATGATGCTTCAATCTTACATGTGAAATCAGTTGGGCAGGGCAGCCCAGCAGGATGTAAGCTCAAGAAAGACATATATTATAGTAGAGGGAGAATTTCTTCTGGAAACCTCAGTATTTTGCTCTTAAGGCTTTCAACAACTTGGATGAAGTCCACCTACATTATGGAGAGTAATATGCATTGCTTAGCGTCAACCAGTAGTGAATGTTAATCCCATCGACAAAAATACCCTCAGAACAGTGTTAGACTAGTATTTGACCAAATAGCTGGGCATCATAGCCTAGCTACCTTGGCACATGAAATTAACCATAACAAATGGAATAAAGTAATTTCTCTACCAAAGAAAAAATAATACATAAAATATGTAACCCACATTTTAATCTTGCTATATCTAAGATTAAAAGTTCCATTCAGGAGAGAGATTTTTGTCTTTGTTTCTCTACTCCTGTTCCTCATCATCTAAATTAATTTCATCCTAGGGTGCAGCAAAGCTGTCAGGATGAGGCTTTCACACTCCCACCCTCACCTATTCTCCAGCAAGATGCCCAGAGGACTCAGCATTAATCAACCCTCTAGTTTTAACTTGGTTTCATTCTTCCTTCATCTCCCTTTCTCCGGTTTCCCAACACTAACCCCTTCTATCGGAGCAATTTTGTTTTTAAAAAGTTCCTTTTTAAAAAAGTAGTGAGGCCCTTTCTTTAAATAGTCTTTCTCAGAAGCCCCATGTGTAAAACAGATGATCAGATCTGTTGTTAAAGTTGGAGTCGAGATCCTGGGACTCTCCCACTCCAATTTTACAATCCCATCAACTTCTCCAAGCTGCTATTCCATCCAGGGAAGGTAAGTGAGCATCATATTAATAATGCCCAGCTGTTCCCCAGGCTGATACGAAGGCCCCAGAATGCCTATGGGAGGTTGCCCTGCACAGCATCATATTAATCCCAAGCTGTCCCTGTGAATGAGGCTCTGACTTCTGCTAGGACCTATATGAATGTTCCTCCTTTTGCCCTGTGTATGTTTTCCAGTTATTACCAGTGACTGCTTCAGAGCTTGTCATAAACCACCCAATATGACTCTGTTATGGAAGAATTTACAAGAGCTGCCCTGAAAATGCTGTGCTTTGGATCAATGACTTTCCAAGTGGCTTAGTGCTACAATGGCTCCATAACCATGTGTCAAACATACACAGGAAAAACTAATAGTTATTGTTTGTTTACAATAGTTATGATTTTCTTGTACTAATGACACATTTACTTCAAAAGCATCTTACAAAAAGATGATGTCAAAAGGGCTTGTGACCTGTTGTACAAAACCTGACAGTTTGAAAATTTTCATTTCAGAAAACAAAGGCCTCCTTTTCCCTTGAATGAGTAGAAAATTAGCAGTTCCAAAACAATAAAACTGACTTAATTGCTATATCATCAAAACATTATTCATGCTTTGAGTTCTAAGTTAATTCCCTCCCCCATAAAAAGTTCTATCAATATTCTAGAAGTCCTCATTTTTCACAATCAATGTGCATTTTGTCAGCAACTGCACTCTGAGAATAAATCAGTAAAATGGAAGTTTTGTGTTGAGCGGTCTATGACATGTCATGAATACCCTTTATTCACCTTCTGAAAAGTGTGCCAAGGTCTTCTGAAGAAGATGTAAACTGTAAGAGAAAAACTGACACATTATTCACTTTTCCTGTGTTAATATTTGTTTTATTTAGACTGAAAAAGTCCTGCTCAGACACCTTACCTATATTACGCACTCACTCCGATGCAAACTCTTGCCACTGCTCCTAATGCCACAGTTAAAGTAAATAGAAAAGCTCTTTTGATAAAGAAGTGCCTTGAGACCCTGTGGTTTGTCAGAGCCTGGTTCTGTTAACTGGTTCCTTGCCTGTCATCCTTTATGCACTCTTAATGACAGTCAGGGATACCTGGTAGCCATCTACCAGTGAGTGCAGTGGTCACGGTAAATTGATGTCTGGGTGAGCTGACACGAGGCCCTGCAGAAAGACGATCACCCAGGAAGTCATGTGTTAGTACTGGCTCCCAGAAATGGTGTCTGAAAAAGCACTAAATTAAGCAAAAGACCTAATTTAAACATGTAGCCAAGTCCCAATACCAGTTGTAGTAAGCCTTGGGCTAGGCAGGGATAGGGTGGAAGGGAGAGTTACACTGGGGGTTGGCTGAGGAACTACCATTGTAAAAAGGTCCCACCCTTTACACCTTCTGTATTTTTTTTATGTTCTTGATTTCACACCACTCTGACTCACAATTTTTTCTTGTACTTTTCACCATCAGGTCAGCATATTTGTTTATAAAGTTGTTTAATCTGCATTGTATCTCCCTGCTACCTATCTATACGTACATTTCTCACATACCTGTAGAATAAACTAGACGTAGAAGGCTACAATGACAAGGCCACAAGGGATGTGGTGGTGATGATGATGACGATGATGAGGATGATGATGATTTTTAGAGGGCTCATCTTCTTTGTGCCAGGCATCATTTTAAGTACTTTATATGCAGACCCTAGACATACAATCATGCAGAGTGACCCCTGCACCAGGATGGCCAGGAAAGCGGACAAGTGAGCTGAGATCTAGTGGAAACTTTGCTTGCCATGTTCTGCCTCCTAGAGAAGGGATGTGTGCACCCTGAGAGGCACCTTTGTCTAATTTCCACAATGTGCTTCTGGCCAGCGGCTAAGTTTATACGAATTCCCTCATTTTATCTCCACAACAGTACTTTGAAGTATTGTTATAAAATATTTTAAAGTAAGAGGCAACTAGTGTTCAATAAAATCTCCAAAAATATAAATGGATGTGTTGGGATTTGAAAACACCAATAAGGGCAGAGTTCATGCTTTGGTGAGCAGGAGCCCAGGATACAGGGCCACTGAATCCTGACACTGCCCTTTTTCTCTGTGATGGCACTTGAAATGTTTACAATAGCATCTGCATCTTTGTTCATGTGCCCACCTTGCACCTAAAGTAAACTGCACTTCACAGAATTTCTGCAACATGCTTTAAAATATACCCTAAATGCTTTCTGTTCTTAGTCTTTAGCAAATGGACACCAGATATGGGGAGAACACAGGTTCTCACAGGTAGCTATGAGAAAACAAAATGTACTTTTTGCTTTTTATTTGGTGGTGTCACCTTACTTATTCACACACTATCCAGTATACCCAGATAGCTGTCTGAATGCACTGAAACGGTTTGCAAATCTTGGTGATGAGTGGTTTTTATTTAAATGTAGAAATGACACCTTTGTCCTCAGATAGTTGACATTAAAAGGTTTCTATGAGGAAATAGAGCAGGAGGAAGGACATCAATGTGATTTCGCCACCTTGTGGCAGCTGATTAATCTTCAGCTTCTTTGGATCTCTGTTGTTGAATTTCAAGGACTTTCTTGCTGTTGATTATCTCCAGTTCATTTCTGAGGCAAAAATTCCTATGTGAATTTGTCCCTAAGATTCAGCCTCTTTTCATTCTCAGGAACGTTCTCTGTTCACAAGTTGTGCATGACACATTAAGCACATCATTGCTGATGGCCAGTACCATCCCATTTCCTTGGTGGTTAAAAGCACAATGTAACGTATTAAAGCAAGAAGGAGTGCCATACAAATATCAGCTGAAAGCAACCTACAGCCTATCTTAGGACACTGTATAGTTGTCACGTACTCAAATATTGCTTATCACTAGAGGGTGGGTCATGGTCAAATTTCCGTTAATCATTTCTATCAAGACCTCCCACCTGCTACCTAGGCAGCATGCTGGACTCAGTGCCTTGCAGGTGCTCCAGTCGTGTCAGCGCACAGGGATGACTCTCAAAATTAGAAAATAACAGTAGTAACATCTTCTGTGATTAAAAATTCATAACAACCTCAGAAGGAATGAGTGTGTGGGAGGAAAATGCTTCTAAAGAAAGGCAAACTCCTTCCATACAGGTCTTTGGCAAACACAATCATCTCAAGGAAAGAAAGGGGATTAGAGTTTAAATATATAATAAAAAAGAACAGAAAAGTAATAAAACTTCAAAAGCTGCAATACACTGTGTTAATGCCACAAATGTTTCTATGGTATTTCAAAGTAACTAGAATGAATACTTTTAGTAATTTATTCAAGGCAAGGAGATAAGAGCCTTAAACATACTCATTCTTAGCAAAAACGTGCTGTGGAAGGTATTGATCTTTCTGATCAGAAAGGAGTGTATTTAAATGAAGACAGTACATTTTTGAAGCCTCGTAGATTTACAATTTTGAAGCTTTTAACATAATGTGAGGATATACCTTCAACTTGACTGAAAGGAGACGACTCCAAGAAAAGAAATATCAACGAAAAAGGTCTGAAAAGAAAGCAGGTTATATGGGGTGACTGTTCCGTGTCATCAAGAAAGAGAAGAAAATAAATCTGACCAACATCTAAAGACAAACTCAAACCACTTCAAGCCACAGGGCAAAGGGACAGGGAGGCCCCTGGATACTTGAACAGACCCTCTGGACTGGGGCATCTGTGAGGAACTTACCAGAAGAAAAAAGGGTTTACTATGACTTAGTGATAAGTGTGTCACAATGAGGGGCCTTTGGAACACAACTTTCCTAAGGCCACTTGCACAATTTGCAGGCCTGGGAGGGGTTTCCACAGGAGGCAAACTATTTCTTAAGGATGAGAGAAAACTAGAGAGAAAAAGAATAGAGGCTATCACATGAGATGAATTGAAATTTGGACTCACAGCCTGACACTGAAGACCATAGAAGAAAAGCCCCAAGGACATGAAAACCTATTACTATATAATAAAAGGCTTCTGGCCAGTGAGTCTTAGAATAGATAAAAATGAAGCAATAATTAGCAGGATTTTAAATATCTCTCTAAAATATAGTACAAAGATTTTCCTCCCTCAGGAGGTCTATAACTAAAGACGGACATAAAACTGGAGAAAAATTCTGTTTCCAAGTGTCTGAGTGGCAGTCTTAGTAATTTACCAGGTTTCTGGGAAGAAAAAGAAGAACCATCCAAAATTTCAGTCAATATTTATCTCTTAGGTTAATAAATCTTGCTCTTGACCTCAATAGAAGTCAATACCTCCTGATTATTATATGCAAGTGCCTCCTGGGCCTTTCTATTTGTCCAGACTCATCATGGAATGAGTCACCAGTTTCCCAAGAGCCTCTTTCTGAGGCATGGGTGTAGACTGAAGAATCGCTCACATTTCAAAGGTGTGGGAGGGCTGCCAATAATTGCTGCTATCGCTCAACATTTACTTGAATCTCTAATTCTTATGTGTTTGCTTTTTCATTTTAGGCTTTGGGGCTGGTGCTCAGAGGTGAAGCGGGGCTGAGATATATTTGTGAAGCATTTCAAAGGCTGTAAAAGAGATAGTAGCATGAGAGGCAAATGCAGAGGAGAATAAAGTATGTAGAATTTAGAGAAAGAGGACCTAACTTTAAATCTGGTTTATGCCACTAAGTGGCTATGAATTAATCACTCAGTTTCTTTGCACTTTAGCTGTTGCCTCTGTTAAAGAGGGCTGATACCAAACTTAAAAGGTTTTTGTGAGAATTAAACAGATCACAAAGATGAAAGTGATTTGTCATCTAAAGCATATCAGACATTGCCAATTGAATCCTAAGAAGAATATAAGTTTGAATTCGTCCCAGTAGTGAAAGTTTTAAATGGGAAAAATAAAGCGGATCTTTTTTCTGCTTCTTTAGAAAAAAAATGAATTACAAAATTTCATTAAAGGTGTGTTTGTCTGTTAGGGACATGATACTTAGAGACAAACTTTACAGTAGAATTAAGAGATATGTATTTCCTTTTCTTCATACATTTCCTCTCACTTGAACAGCTTCTGCCGGGAATTAGACATCTTGGCTCAGAAATGATCAAGGTCAATGATTATTTCCTTTCACCTTTCTCAAAACAGATTTTTCATTTAAAAGGTGCAGAGATGCTTATGTCTTTAAAGTTCTGTTTGGTGCATCAAGTTGACTTGAGGAATCTAATTTTGCCAGGGCAGAGAGAATATAGCAACTTGGGATAACTAAGCCCTGTCATGTGGTTTTCTAGGGAACTCTACAGTTTGCCAGTGGAAGTTCAGCAAAACTCTGGCTCATTAGCCCATTGTTAAAATGATGCTCACAAGATCTTTTGCACTTTGTTCCACCACAATTCCAAAACAAACAAAAAAAATTGCTGATATAAAGGGACTAGACAATGAAATTTGGTGTGTATTTGTTCGTTTTATCTCAGATATGTGTACAATATACAGACATTTCTTTCAATTCCACCAATTTGCATTTCATAAATAAGATGTCAACTGACCAGATCAGAACTGGAGAACTGAGCCCTCTTTCCAGTTTAACCAGGAACTCATTGGATAATTGTCTGAGTCTTTTTTACCTTTCTGTGACTGAAATTCTCAGGTATAGTGTTTGACCATCTTTCCCATCAAGCCCTGCCCAAATATAAAGAATGCTTTAAATATTTATTATTTTGTAGACTAAAGATGCTCTGCACACTGATGGAAAGCATGCGTTCGAGTTTCACATTTTAAACAGCCCTCTGAACAAACCTTATGATCAGATTGGTGCATAAAGTCCTGTTGAGAACAATGGTTCCTAATCTATATCCTAAAGGTTCATTTATGATTTACTTTCTATTTTCAAAAATTAATTAAACATTTTTTAAACTAAAGTATCTAATTTATTTTGGCCATTGCAAAATTTAAAGAGATGCAGAAAGAACAAAATTAAAATTTTATTATCCAAATGTAATGTTTTTCCTCCCACTTTTCTTTACTATATTTTCTAAAATGGTAAAAGTAGCACATCTTCTTCATATGATGCAAATAGTGCTAAGGTATTAGTTGTCTATTACTAGTACTAGGTACTGGTTGAGGAGGAAAAGTTTACAGTCTTTCCTTTCCCACACTCCTGAGGTAACCAAAGTGACAGTCTGGTATGAATCATTTGGCACCTTCCTCCATACTCAAACAAACATGTACAAACAAATGATAATTTTAAATTTTTTTAAACAAAAATTGAGTCATACTATATGCATTATTCTGAACTCTCACACATTTTATACTGTTAAACAGTTAAATTTACATATCCATTATACATTTATATGAATACATTTAAGTAATTCTTTTTCCATAGCAGTGTGTGCTTGATTGTATCAGTGTTGGGGCTTAAAATGACAAATATTTATATCTTATAGTTTCTGAGTATGAAGAATCTGCAAGAATTTATATCTTATAGTTTCTGAGTATGAATAAGCTGGGTGGTTCTAGCTTAGAGTCTCTCATCAGGCTGCAGTCAAGGTGTTGGCTGAGGATGCCGTCATCTGAAGGCTTGAAGAGGGCTAGAGAATTTGCTCTCAAGATGGCTCTCTCACATGGCTGTTGGCTGGACCTCTTAGTTCTGCTGTTCAAGAAAAGAGGCCTTCATTTCTTGACACATTGGCCTCTGCATAGGACTGCTTAAATGTCCTTACCACATGGTAGTTGGCTTACCCCAGGGTGAGTAATTCCATGACAACAAGGTAGAAGATGATCTTTTATGACCTAGCTTTGGAAGGCTCATAGCATCATTTCTACAATATAACTAAGGAACACCTAAGTTGCTTCTTCTTTTTACCAAGACAAAAAGAGCTGATTTAGGGATGGATATTATCATTCTTTTCATATTTCCTTTTATAATAGTACAATTGGGCAAAGTCTAAAACTAAATAGGTCATGCAATTTGGGGGTGGAATTGTAAAACTATAATTCCTCTAGAAATGAATACATAAAAGTTTCTATCGGAAGACAAATAAGAGGAGCTTATTGCTGATAAACAATACCTTTTATTATTCTTGATAATTGTGGTTTCTATGCACCAGAAAACAAAGCTGTTTTACACTCTCTCTATTCACTACCAGGTGCAAAACTTTTATGCACTGAATTTGTAATTATCATGTTTTGTTTCTAAGGGCATCTGTTTGAAAACCAGGATAAGAGTTGTTCCTGTAGAAGACTTCTCTTAATAGTACTAATTAACATTTATTTAGCCTTTACTTTGGTGCCAGGTTATCCGCTAAATACTTTGTAAGCATTATTTCATTCAAACCTCTTAACAATTTAGGTGTATAAACCATTTTTCAAACAAACAAAAACAATGAATCTTAGAAAGTTGAGCACTTACCCAGAACGTCACAGCTAGTACATGAAGCAACTGGGGTACTGACCACGTAAATCTGACTCCAGGGCCCAAATGGGTGATTACTACTTGATATGGTTTGGCTGTGCCCTCACCCAACCCTCACCTTGAACTGTAATGATCCCCACGTGTCAAGGGTGGCGCCAGGTGGAGGTAATTGAATCATTGGGGCAGTTGCCCCGGTACTGTTCTTGTTGTGGTGAATAAGTCTCACCTGCTCTGATGGTTTTAAAAGTGGGAGTTCCCCTGAACAAGCTCTCCAGCCTGACGCCATGGAAGATGTGCCTTTGCTTCTCCTTTGCCTTCTGCCATGATTGTGAGGCCTTCCCAGTCATGTGGAACTGTGAGTCCATTAAATCTCTTTCTTTTATAAATTACACAATCTCTGGTATTTCTTCATGGCTTTATGAAAATGGACTGATATACTACCCCATTCTGTGTCTCCGTATCAGTACCATGAAACAGGCCTAAAGTTGGGAGTATTGGAAGACATTCGTAATATGTAATAATTGTAGAAGAGGAGGTCTTTACTTTCATGATAATTTAAAGCTTCTTTATCATCTGTTTTGCTTTGGCAATGAAGTTTGTCAGTGTCAATAATTTCAAGGATAGATTTCTGCATGCAAGAAAGATTATTCAGAGTTTTATTTTAGCTAAAAATATGTTTGAATTATTAGACTTAAAATTTGAAAGCTTAGTTGTTCCATAATGTTGGTGTTTATATGTCTAGCAAATGTAGCAATCACTTTTATGAGGCCTTTGATTAATGTTTAGTTCCATTTACAAACTAGTTAATTAAACTCCTTTAAACATTTTACACCAAATTTATAAATTAAATGTATTTGATTTCTTATTTAGATACTTCAAATGTGTGATTTAAAAGTAAAATTTTCCAGAACATTTAAAATACCTCTAATGCTTCTAATAAATTAAACCTGGAAATATGATGAACCTAAATGTTTTAATACTATATAAGCTACTGCAATGACTATATAAACTAAATAAAATTTCAACTTCAATTCACAGGCCTAAATCAATTACCTATTTACACATTGTAAATTGAATCACACATTTTACCTGTTCTCTAATAGACTAAAATATCTTAAACATTATAAATACCCCAAAGTCAAGCATGCTTCCTTAATATATACTCATATTAATAGTGTTTGGTTTTCTTAACTAGTTCTATAATTAAAACTTCCCAGCTGAGAAAATAATTGTCTACTAGGGACACAATTATAATATCCTAAGCAGTGTTGGGGCATGTTTTCCTAAGCAGTCAAGAGTGAATATCAAGAGATGGGGCTAGGGTGGTGAATGAATTATTTCTAGTGACCCAGTGAGAAGCATAGAGCCCTATTTATAGTCACTGTATCTCATGGGCACCTAAATTTAAAAAAAAAGTTTGGTCTCATAATCTATGTACCCTTAACCTTGAGCTGATCAAGAAATTCTGTTGCCCTCACCTAAGTTGCAACTTCATTTGAGTGGCTTTGTGTTTCTTTTGATCTTATTTGTACATCTTTTCACCTAGCTCTGTAGACTTTCCAACTTGACAGAATTCTGAATTGCTTAGTATTCTTTTTACTTGTTAGCTATACAGATTAAAACAAGAGCCGATTCAATCTCTCATGCCTTTTTTTGACAATGGGACACAGCCATCAAAACCATCCAGCCAACATGCTCCATTGAGGGTGGTGATTGTTAAGTGAAATAACTCACACAAAACTCGTATCACAGCGTCTGGAATATAGTATGTGCTCAGTAAATACTCATAGAGCTCAATTAGTAACTATTACTAATTCTGCTAGTACAACAGCTATTGTTACTGGGAGCTATTACAAAACACTGTTAAGAATATTTAATTTTGGTGACAGGGCTATAGAAAAATGTCCTCCTAAGGTGTACTCATGTTTTATTTATGGAAACAAAACTGTGAGGAGGTGCGGCATGCGCATGTGTAGTTACACTCCCAAAACAGAAGTATCAGTTTAACTGGTCATTGTTGATAGTGGTCAAGAAGTAACAGCAGAGGATGCTGGAAGGGAGAAGAAAAGTAGCTATAAGCTGCGAGTTGGAGACTTCCCAGAAAGAAAAAGTATAAAGCTAGAGATTCTATAGTAGCCCAAGGAGCTCCTTTTCACTAGGGAGGAGTCTGATGACAGCACTGTCCTTTTAGAACAGTTCGTGACCCAGTGGTCAGAATCCAGAATTAAAGTTCTGGCCAAGAGGCCAGTATAAAGGGAAATGAGAAAATCAGGCATGGAAGACCTACCACTGCAAACTGGCTGGGACCAGAGTGAAGTGAGTGAGGTGTCCAAGTCACAAAATGTTATTCCACTCTTCCAGTTAGGAAGAGTGATGAGAATAAGAAGAAAATTCAGCATGACTGGTAAAACTTACAGGATCATGGGCTGACTCTTTACCAGGTCAGATGGCTCTTATTATGGCAATAATTTTTCATAATAGAGATATTTATTATTATGTCCTATATAACAAATAAGTAACTTGGATGCAAGAAGTTCCAACATTAGTTAATTCAGAGACACAACGTTATCTATACCTCGGTGTTTTCCAACTTTTTCTTACTTGTTGTTGGCCTTTATGTTCAGGCTTGTCCCTCATTGTCTCAAGGGTTACTGAATCATTAAGAGTCCCAGGCAAAATAGCTGACTTTTAAATTAGGAAAGCTCAAGATTATTTATAAAAAGTATAGGCAGAGTATAGGAAACCACAAGGGATAATGCTGTTCCCCAAGGGGCCAGTAACAACAGCAGGACTGCCACCATTCCTAAGTGTGGTAAGGCAATAGGAGGGAGCAGCTACACCTACTAGAACCAGGAAAGAGGAGGCATGTAGAGCAACTGACTGAGAAGAGCTATGACCTTCAGTATAAGGAAAGAGCCATCATCTGTGAAGACTGCGGGGAGAGGGGTAGAGGAATCACTGCTTCTCTCACTTTCTATTCCTCCAGTCACCTGCCAGAGCTCCTCATGGGTTAAACTCAATGGGAAGTCAGAGAGAAAGGGAACCCTTTAACTTGTCCATGTAGATCAGCCTTCTCTGAGAGCAGAATGCAGAAGGGAGGGGAGTGCATCTGGAGAGTGAAACAGAGGGTATCCAGCTTCGCTGTTATGCTCTAGGCATCAGATCCTCGCACAGCCACTTCTAGGGACAGGAAGGAGTCTCTCTCGGTGTGTCTTATTAGTATTATTATTTTAGAGAGACTGAAACTTTCTCCGAAGCTTCACAGAAAATTCTCTCACAGATCTCATTTTCTGGTCCTGAATTATGTGTCAATTTTCTAGCTGCAAGGGAACCTAGGAAAATTATACTACTATCAGTCACTATAATGGGCGTAGGGGAACATGCAGGAAATCAGAGCTGTGTGGGCAATCAGTAGTTGTGCATGTTGTAAGAAAAATGCATTTCTTTTCAAAACTTAGAAAATATCTAATAAATGGCTATTATTAAAAAGACTGGCCACACCAAGTGTTGCAAGGGTGTCGAGCAGCTAGAACTCTCATAATCTGGTAGGAATGTAAAATGATACAACCACTCTAGAAAAAATATGAAAGTTTCTTAGAAAGCTAAATATACATCTACCGTAGAATCCAGTAATTCTAGTTGTAGATAATTACCCACTACAAGTTGAAGCGTACGTTAGTAAAAAGACTTATCAACAAATTTATAGTATTCTTATTTCTAATAGCCCCCAAATGAAAACAACCTAAATGTTACTAAACGGGACAGGATAAACAAATTATGGTATATCCACACAATGAAGTATAATTCCGCAATTAAAGAATGAACTATTGGTACATGGATGAATCTCAAAATAACTATGCTGAATGAAAGAAGTCAGCAAGAGAATATATACTATCTGAATCTATTTAATAAAAAAAACTCTAGAAAGTAAATACAAAGTCATCTGTAGTGATGGAAAGCAGTGGTTTCTTGGAGGGCAGGAATGAGGAAGGGATGGGTGAGGGAGGACAAAGGGGCATAGGGAAACTTGGAGGGGTAATGAATATGCTGATTATCTTGTGAAGGTTTCACAGGTCTATTCACATGTCAAAATGGATCAAATTGTACACTTTAAAGTGTATACATTAAAATATATGCAGTTGATATGTCAATTATAATACAATGTTGTTTTTGAAAAAAATTAATTTTAAAAACTAATCAAATACAGAAATTTTAAGATTAAAGCATTGTGTAAGTCAAGGTGTTTTGTGGCAGTCATGAATCTCAATTCGCACCAGGTATCTCAGTAGAGAAGGTCACAGTTTCCCTGCTGAAGAATTCTCAGTAAAAGCCTTTGTGGCCCGGCCACCCAGAGCTCTGAGGACTAACCCCTTACACAGTCACAGGGTCTGGCCAGGGTCTAGTATATGAAGGAAAAATTACGTACATTTTCTTTCTTTCTTTTTTTCCTTGTTGACAATGTATACAAGTAGTTTCTGTACCACTTTTTATTTGAGCATTGAGTATCCTGGACTGGTGAATGATATTTATCTTTTTCTTTTATTCCCTCTCTTGTTTTCCTTTTTTCTATCTTCAGGAGATTTTCTCATCTTTATCTTTCAACTCTTCTGTTGAATTTAAACATTTTTTCTATTATAATTTTACTTTACAAGGCTCATGTTTCCTCTGTGTTCCTTAAAAACAAGTTCTCTGTTCTTGTTTCTTAGTAATAGTAGTTTCCTTATATTGCTAATGATTATGAGTCATAGTGATGTATTTTCCTTTTTAACTTCTCTCCTTTCATCATGTCTGTTCTCCAAGTAGTGTCCACTTTTGATTGTTTTGGACTTCACTTTATAATTTTCCATTGTCTCATCCTTGATGGTTCATGTTGAAGAACATTTTTATTTTTATTTTTTTTTTTTTTTAAAAGGCTGGTTGGAAATTCATGGTGTGAGATTAGCTGACTGAAGTAGTTACTGCAGGGGATCTGGCAAGGCTATTTATTTAAAGAACCTCAAATGTTGTATTCTTTGTCTCTTTGGGGGCAATCCATTCCCCAGTCCTCTACTTAGGTTGAAAGCTTGATTGCCTGTGTTCTGGGAACCACGAAAGTAATTGGATCCCCGATTTCAGGGATCATATGTAGACATTCACATAGGCTTTCTTTTTTCTTTTTTTTAACCAGGGGAGAAGCAAACGCAGTCTCCCACTACCACAAATTATGCAGACGAATTTCCCAAATGTGGGTATATCACAGGGTCAACATATCTGAAATGCAGCATTTAAGCCTCACTCTGGGAAAACCACCTTTGTGATAAGGGTATCTCCCCTGCCAGGTAAATATGCACGTACGCTTTCTAAGTTCAGTGTGTAGAACCGCTGACCTGAACACTCACTCCCTGTACGGAGACCCTCTGCTTTATTACCTCCAGGGAATGGAACTTTTTTCTTTCATTATACTGAGAGGAGCAGAGCCCAGCTGTGTGAGGTTGGGAAGGGGCTCTGACTACTAGACTTTTTAAAATCAATCCTCCTCCTCAGAGTCTTCTTCACCTCTTCCCTATTTCTACAGAGGTTGAGGCTTTCGGAGGACTCTGCAACACAAAACATGTTGGATTTTAGCTTTCTCTGTTGCTAGTTTAAGATTCCATTCTTTTTCAAGTCTGCAAACTCCTTGACCAATTGTTGCTTTGTTTTCCAACCTCCAAAATGTTGTTGCTGTTGTCCCCTCTCCAAGTGACCCCCTACTTGGGTATACACCTTAAGAAATGCCTTTTCTGGGCCGGGCGGGGTGGTTCAAGCCTGTAATCCCAGCACATTGGGAGGCCGAGACGGGCGGATCAAGAGGTCAGGAGATTGAGACCATCCTGGCTAACACGTTGAAACCCCGTCTCTACTAAAAAAATACAAAAAAAAACTAGCCGGGCGAGGTGGCGGGCGCCTGTAGTCCCAGCTACTCGGGAGGCTGAGGCAGGAGAATGGCGTAAACCCGGGAGGCGGAGCTTGCAGTGAGCTGAGATCCGGGCACTGCGCTCCAGCCTGGGCGAAAGAGCGAGACTCCGTCTCAAAAAAAAAAAAAAAAGAAAGAAAAAGAAATGCCTTTTCTGATGATTAGGAGTGATGTTAGCTGTGGAGTGACATGAGCTTTTGTATATCTGTGGACATGGTCCTGATCTCCCTCCTGTGGTTCTTAACCATGGTGGAAGTCCCATCAGTAGGCTTCTGTGACAGACTGTGACCAGCTGAACTACGGAACAAATAAGAAGGTTCGAGTGCAACCCTCCTATTACAAGAAGACAAAGGGTTTAGATTATGTCCTTTTCTGGTCTTTAGTTAAAGAATACGCATGAGAGAAACAGCAAGATTATATATTTTAGCAATAATTAAAAGTAGTAAAAAGTCAAATTAAAATGTTTCAGTTTTTGGAGAAAATGTATCTAATCTATAAACAGATAAGATAGATATATTTAATTTGTATAATGGGGTTGGTAAGATTAAAAACATAATTTTTTCTCAGAGTGGTATCCCAGAGCTGTCCTCTAGCTACATTCTTGCCTTATATGCTTTCCTGTGTTTAGGATGAAAACACAGATGTTTTGGTGTATAAACCTGGATGCATATCTATAATAGTACCAATATTCTGTTACATGATTAGATGGCTCTTCTGTACTATTTGGGTGTGTTCTCGTTATAGAACTATTTCCTTCTCACTAAAAACCACAGATTCTAAAACTTAATTGAACTGATCAATGCCTCTAGCTAACCAACATTTGCCACATTTCCAGTGGCTTTGGAATTATTGCAAATTAATTACCGATTTGTCTTGAGCTATGATTCATTGTAAAGTACTTAAAACCAGTAAAGACAGAAAGACCTGCCATTTAGTACAGAGGAGTCTCTGGAGCTTCTTAGCACTATGAATTGTTGTGTGAATTTATATGGATAAACCAAATGAGGTTGTTTATGAGAAACTTATTCTCAAAGTTCATAAAGGCTTTAAGGCTGGAACTTGGCTGCTGATGGCAAATGCACAAGTAGATGTAAATGTAATTCAACCATTAAAATCTGAAGCCATAAAAGCAAGGAAATTCACAGTTAAAGGAGGAAATGGGTTGTGCAGTGCGTTCTCCAGCCGTGATGCACAATGGGGTGTATTAAGGAATTGGAGACACCGCATAGTGTGAGACGTTCAAGGCATCTCTCATGTTTCATCCCTAACAGATTTCTGAGCATTTATGGACTTGAATATTGCTTCTAAAGTACCCTCTTTTGGGAGGTGCCTAGAAAGGAAAGAAACTTCTGTGTTTTTCCTTCATTATTACCATGTAGCCAGAGATGGAGGTAGGAGGGTGGATTCATATGGCGTGAAAGAATTTTGGGCTGGTAATCTAAAACACTGATGCTCTGGCTGACTCTTCCTCTAGGATTTCATGCATTCATGATGCTATGTGCAGACCTCAGTTCAGGCAAAACTATAGAACAGAGACTTAGGGTAGCCCTGCATGCTCTGTTCAGCTTGGATGTACAGAATTTAATATTTTATCAACATGAGAGCTATTTGGAACAATGGGAAATTGTTTTCCATTTCTACTTCTCTCAACTATAGAAAAATGAAATCTCAATTTGGCTTTCTGTGAATGGCTGGTTAGTGACGAATAGAAAGTCTTAGAAATGACCTAACTTGCATATATTTTGTGGTTTCAAAAACCCCCTCATTTAAAATATACATTTTTTAAAAGTCAATCTTTAAAAGTGACCTGCTTTTTAGATGACCTAGTAAATATAATAGCTCAACTGAGGGGAAGAGTCGTCTTGCAAAGTGCAGCCTAGAAGGAAGTCTTTCCATTGCCTGAAAATGTAAGGCTGGTGGGAAGATGTCAACTGCTGTCTAGAGAAACAAAGGATAAGTGTGTTTTGTTTTTTAAAAAACAAAGTTTCATTATACAAGCTTGTGTGTTCCACATCTGAATTTGAAATTAATCAGGATAAGAGGGCCTAAAGTACAGGGAGAAAGATGGTTGAAATGGCAAATGATGAACCAGGTATGTGGTTGATGTCATGTGAATAGCCACTGTTTTAATAAGCCAAGGAGCCTGTATTGGCCACCACCATGATATAAAAAACATGTGGTCATGTGCATTTAAGGTCTTAAAAATGACTCCACCCCTATCATCTACACCAAAAGAAAAATGTTTATAATACATATATTGACTTCTGCTTTCTAGTCAATAACAAGATTTATTGTCCCACTCTTCAGTCAATTTTAACCTCTTTGGGTCAACAAATCTTGATATTGATCTCAACAGAAGTCAGTACCTGCTTATTACTTACCTCCACATTTAGACGCCAACCAACAATTCTTATGGGCATTTCTTTGACACAGAAAAGTGAATACTGGCTGTCTACTTTCTATACAAGATGTATTTCTGTGGGCTTCATATAGAATGTCACTTTTATAAGCCTAAAGTCAGATCTAGTTATAAAACAAAATGAGAAAAGAAGATAGATGGTTTCCAATATCTGTAATTATGAACTAGGCAGAGGTTTAGTATTCCCTTATCATTTCCTAAATAATAAAATCACAGTCTTTTATATTAATTATGCTCTAGTCATTTCCTACATCAAAGATAATTAGGCAACATGATATTTTTCATTCACCAAAGAGAGAACACAATAAATATTTTTAACAATGAAACCTTAATGTGGTATAAGGTTAAAATAAACAATAATACATAAAATAAATAAATAGTATCTCAAATGTTTTTAAAAACAAGAAAAGCAGACTAGTTATCCATTCCAGCAATTACCCAAATGTCTGCCAACCTCTAACCTCTAAATGTTGACTTGAGTCAAAGACATTCTAGGTTAGATAACTAAGTAACTATCAGGAAGGGAGTTTTGTTTGTTTGTTTGCTTGGCAACTGAAAAGAAATGATGATCAAGGAAGCAGCCTTGCCTGGAGATTTTAATGAATGTGAGACAAGCCCTACCAAAGGCAATTATTAAACCATCCCCCAAAGTTGTTTGTTCCGCGTACAAATGCAGTCCTGGTTCCATAAGACCTCTAGGTGTAAAACAGCATCATCAGCCTTCTTGCCAGCCTTACCTGTTGAAATATTAAAAAGGAAGAATAAAACACCAATATGTACAAACCCAGGGGCAGACAAAGCAAAATACACTCAAGGCTGTAAGAAATTAATTTTTCAAATTCAATAAATAAGCCTTCATTGCATACCTATGTTAAACTGCTTAAAATTAAAATTCAAGAATACTTATATTTTGTACTGCTCTTGAAATACTTTACCCTCCCTAGACTGACTCACACACACCATAAAGTCCACATTTAAAACTTATGTTTTGCTGCAGGCGAAATGCCAATAAATAATAACAAAAAGGGAAGAAAAGAAAAGACTAATAGAGCCAGGTGACACAGATCACTTTATCACCAGCCCAAGTTTGCTTCTGCACAGTCCTATTTTCCAAATAATATAACTGTGAACAAATTTGCAGAAACTAAAAATGGAACATTAGGAGCAAAAAGAACACTTAAGTACATAAATGTGTGTTAATTCCAAATACGTATACACTTTCATGATAACTGAAAGTTGTTTTCTAAAAGATGTGAAAGCATGTCCTTTCAATAGCCACTACTAGTGTGTTAATCAATTTTTACAAGCTTTGTCTGAGAGAGTTAATTTTTCCGAACGATGTCACTAATTTCACATTGTGCTTCTTGAACAAACTCATTAGCTTCCCCTGTAAGTCTTAGTTTCTATTTGCCAAAATTACCTGCTCAAAAGTGACAAATACAGTAGGGAGAAAAAATAAAGCCTGTTGTTGTACTGACTCTGAATTCCTTTTGAAAACTTAATCACTTAGTTTGTGAGTTTAGACCCAACTCTAAGGTCATCTTGCAGATTCAGTTCTCATTTTTTCCTCCCCTCTCCCCACAGAAATCAGGAGAACTAGGGTTATGTGCCCTCCATTCAACTTTGCAAGGATGGACATGTGAGAAGACTAAGTGAGCAGGACAGTGGTGAAATGGCTATATTGTATGATGTTTTTAAGGCTAATCTGTATGGACTTAAGAAAGGTGAGGAAGAAAAATTGTTTTTCAAACTCGACCCTATTGATATCTTGAGTGGAGAATTCTTTGTTAGAGGAGAGAGGAATTGTCCTGTGCGTTGTAGACTGTTTAACAGCATTCCAGATCTCTGACAACAAAATGCCAGTAATACCACCCTAGTAGATGTGACAACCAAAAGTATCTCCTGACATTGCTAAGTGTTCCACTGGTGACAGAACTTTCATACCAAGATACATTCTTATATGGAAGTAAAACATCAAAAAATATTGCAAAATCATTGATTACTGTAACCACGAGGTACTGGTTAAATTGAGGTAGCCATTGTGAATTACTGTAGACAAAACAAACCCCACAATTACTGAATCATCTCTTCAAATGTGTTTATTCTTATGAATTGAGTCCTCATTCCATAAGACCTCCGGATGTCAAACAGAATCACTAGCCTTGTATTAAGTGAAAACACAGAACAGCATCTTTGAAAGTCAAGTCTGCAAGTCCATATTGAGAGTTGAATCTGAGAATTTCAGAGCTGGAAGGAATCTTGGAGAACATCTATACAAATACTGTCTTTTTACTGATGGACACTGAGTCTAGCCAGCGTATCAGACTTATCTAACATTACGTAACTAGTTAGTGGTAGTGGTGAGATAAGAATCCAAATCTTTGAAATCCAAATCCAAATTCTTTCTTCTATATCAAAGTATAGGTATATTTAGTATGGTAGGTTACTGAAGTTTTTCACTGAATGTTTTTCAGCCCCATTCATATATGTAAATTTAAAGCATGGCAATAGTCTAGTTAAAATTTGCTTCAAATTTTTAAGAATCAGATCTTATGGCTTTGATTATCATCTCAGATAATTTTCCAGACGTCAGCTTTTATTTAGTAATAGGCATGTTCACCTTGAGATCCACTTTAAAGCATCTTGGCACTTTCTTTTGGAAAATGTTATGTCATAATAATAAAATATTATTAGTTATTTCCACTTAAATATTTTTGAATCTCCTAAAACTTATTCTTCCTTCAAATCTCCCTCTAGTTTTCCCTAACTCTATTATTCATCTAGTTTAAAAATTCACATTACCTTTTACTAATTTTTTTTCTGAACACACAATAGCCAAACAATTTCTAAATCCTATTATTCCTTTTCTTCATAGTCTTTTTGAAAAATAATTATTTCTTTTCAGATACATTGCTATTGGACTGTAGAGATCCTTATCAGTATGTCTACAGACTAGTAAGCTGAGACAAATGTATTTTGCTATATTTAGTCTTTTCTCCATCTACTACCCAACTCACTTTGCATATGACCATCTGAGGATTCTTACTAAAATATTTATGTCATAAATCCACCAATAAGTAAATATTCATTGAACAATTCCTGGGTCAAGTTAATGTTTTAGACACAAAAGATGGGTAGAAGTGGTGGGGAGAGGAGGATTTATAGCCAAAAATATTTTAAACGAGCTTCCTGCTTCTATGAGTTTATATTTCAGTTGAAATGCATATTGCAGTAAACTAAAAGGCTTAATGCAAGAGCACACATACATGCAAATAGGTAAATACAGAAACTTGACATTTGCCATTTCAAATTTCTGAGATGTTTATCCTGATTTCCAGTTCAAAGATGAATCTTAGTGATAGCTTGAAAAGTAATAACTATACACATGTATTAACCTTTATAATCCCATTTGTGATCATCTCAACACTTTGTTCTTTCCCATGTGTGCTTGTTACAGCAACCAATTTTCCAGTAGTAGCAACCAATGTGCAGTAGCAGCTGATGTCCCCATCTGTTTCTGCTTGCTTTCAATTAAATAAATCATTGTATCACATGCTCAGGCTGACCAATGAACTCTTGGCTAAGGCAATTTTGAGAGGAACCTTCCAGCAATGCAGAAACTATTGGCCCAGACCAATATTTATTCAGGGATATTTATTCACAAGTCACCTCTCCATCAGGGTTCTATCTTCTAGGTTTCCATTTTCTGTCTTCCTGTTAAAGATGGAACCCAGACACTTACTTGTAAGATAGTAGAGCAGAAATACAGGAAACAATGAGGCTCTGAGAGCCTATCCAAACTGCCTCAGTTTGGCCTAAGCTTTGGATGGTGATTGAGCATTCCTGTGTAATAAGTGCCCTTTTAGTTAAAATTATATATTCCCTTATTAAAAGATGGTTGAGATGGTCACTTCTGTGTGCAAGACACATTTCTTCTCTGGTGGTCCATCATCAACTTTTCTAGAAATATCTCCCCTTGGCATTCACATTTTTAACATAGGAGCAATGATTTATATGACTCTGCCCCACAGAGGGTCACAGTTGATATATAAGAAGTTAGAACCTGAATCAAACTGGGCCACTGAACCCCTTCTCTGAGATTGTGAATTTTAGAGTGAGAGCTCTGGCATTGTCTCCTGAAACTAAAGATGTTAATTGTAAATTAATCTGAGAGTTCCTCACATTAATTTTATGCCATAGAATGTAAATCAATTGATTTACACAAGGAGAAAGAAAAATGGAGCAGATAAATGAAAAGGTACATTGACTAGAGATAAAGAAAATCCTGAATTCTTCTATTCCCGGATAGTTCCTGAGCCCAATTGTATTACTGACATTTCTGTAGCTTAGATTTCTCCTGGATTCTATGGGATATCTCATTATTCTCCCAATAAATTCTCCTATTACTGTAAAGCTTTTCACGCTGGATTCCTGCCACCTGTAATTAAAATATGTATCATGAATACATTTTGCCTCCTGCAAGTCCATTAGAGGAAAATGTTGTAGTTTTGAGTAGAAACCAAACTAAAGGCCATGAATAAACAGTCACGTATACAAACACACAGATGCACACACACAGAGATGCTAAAAGCTAGGCCTATATAAGTTTAGATTCTATCTTACAAAAAAATGAAGGTTACAGTAGCAGCATTATTAAGAAGAAGCAAATTAGAGTTCACCATGTCATTATCTGGTTCAAAACATTTACTTGTATCCTGTTATCATTACAGTGCAAACTCTTGAGTCTGGGTTTCAAGGTCTCTTAACAGAAGCCCCTAAGCCACCTGTGGCAGTACTTGCCATCATTTCTACACAATTCCTCCCTACCCATTCTCAGCTAAGTTCTTTTGCCATGCTTCCTGCCTGACAGGCCCGCCTCTTCCTCTATGTCCAATAAAACTCTTGTCATTCTTCTGGGCCACATTTAGTTTCTACCTCCTGAGTTCTTGAGTCCACAGAAAGATCTCCATTCTCTGAAATCTTAGAACTCTCATTATTTTAACCACTTCTTTAACATTTACTACTTGTACCATATATAATTAGTCAACTATTTCAGAGGTCTTGGTTTTAATTTCTCCTGGGAGATTTTTTTTTTTTTTTTTGAGACAGAGTCTCGCTCTGTCACCCAGGCTGGAGTGCAGTGGCATGCTCTTGGCTCACTGCAAGCTCCGCCTCCCGGGTTCATACCATTCTTCTGCCTCAGCCTCCAGAGTAGCTGGGACTACAGGCGCCCGCCACCACGCCTGGCTAATTTTTTTGTATTTTTTAGTAGAGACGAGGTTTCACTGTGTTAGCCAGAATGGTCTCGATCTCCTGATTTCGTGATCCACCCGCCTTGGCCTCC
Organism: Rhinopithecus roxellana; assembly: GCF_007565055.1. NCBI lineage: Eukaryota > Metazoa > Chordata > Mammalia > Primates > Cercopithecidae > Rhinopithecus > Rhinopithecus roxellana. Next base: position 24,459,966 of record NC_044556.1, on the reverse strand, counting down.
CAAATTGCTGGGATTACAGGCGTGAGCCACCGCGCCCGACCCCTGCTGGGAGATTATACCTAAGCTCTTTGAGGGCAGAGACCATGCCTTTCTTTTTACAACACTTCCTCCCTTCCCTGAATCCACTGAAAGTGAGCATTTGGTAGAGTGTATTTTATTTGAATTAACACATACAAGAGTAAAATATAGCATATTCCCTAAGGGAACCAATTATAAATTTTGTTTAAAGGAGCATTAAAAAGTTAAAATAAAAAACTCACATTGGCAGAAGATAAAAAAGTTTTAACCACCAGCTGCTGCTGATATAGGGACATTTGATAATGAAAAACAGAAATAAATCTTAAAGGAAAAGAGCTTGTGAGTGAATTGGAAGGGATGATGGTTAAAGAGAGGGAGAAAACATACAAATCCTGTAATATACTTATTTTTTAAAAATCAAGTAAAGTCTGTGCATCCCCTCCCCTTGTAGATTATAAACTCCATGAGGCCAATTATCCCATCTGCTTTGTTCATCACAGTAAAGCCAATACCTGACTCTCAGTCGAGAGGGATCCAGTAAGCACTTCTGGAATGGTAAACCACTGTTGTACAATCAGAATACATTTTAAAGTGAGAATGTCTATAGAGGAGACAGGCACTTGGTATAGTGCAAAATTTGCACCCAATTCCTGCAGTGGCAACTAGGGACTGACTGACACAAGCAAAGTATTAAAAGCACTATTGATGAAATTTGTATAGTGAGGGAGAAAACCTCTGTACCATGGAGGCTAAAGCCGCATTAGTTGCAGGCAGGAAGACTGACAGCTGTCATTAACAGAGATCAAAGCAACATTGGACAACATGGAACTAGAACAATGCAGAAGAGCAGAGGACATAGAAACTGATGTGAAGAGTAGACATAGAAGAGACTCAAACTACTACCAAAGAGGAGTGTTCCCTAACTTCTCCTACTTATGGGTTTTAATAGAATCTTAGTGAAGAAAAATGATAGTTTTATCAGTAAGCTTCTTCTAGATTTTACTTCAGAAACAAATGACCCTCAACTCTAAGTGGCTTAAGACCACACAGCTCGATCACATTTTAGGTTGGCTGTAGGTCTGCTGAAGCCCTGTTTACTTTTTCTTTGTTCTAGAACACTGGCCAATATAGCAGCTATTATCTGGGATCCTGCCAAACTTGAATTGCCAAATTTAGCAAATGAAAATACAAAACATCCAATTAAATTGGGATATGAGATAAATAGCGAATGATTTTTAGGTACAGAAATATGTCTCTTGCAATATTTGGGATAGACTTATGCCAAAAAAGATTTGTTGTTTATCTGATTCTGATTTAATCATGTGCCCTGTATTTTTTTTTCCCTGGCAACCCTTTGCCAGATTCATGAAAGACAAAAAAGAAAAATGTGACCTTATGAAGGCTTTTACACCTTTTACTCAGAAGTGGCATTTGGCGGGTGCAGTGGCTCATGCCTGTAATCCCAGCACTATAGGAGGCCAAGGTGGGCAGGTCACTTGAGGTCAGGAGCTTGGGACCAGCCTGGTCAACATGCTGAAGTCCCATCTCTATCAAAAATTACAAAAATTAGCCGGGCATGGTAGTATGCTTGTAATCCCAGTTACTTGGAAGGCTGAGGCACGAGAATCACTTAAACTTGGGAGGTGGAGGCTGCAGTGAGTCGAGGTAGTGCAACTGCACTCTAGCCTGGGTGACAGAGTGAGATCCTGTCTCAAAAAAAAAATAAAGAAAAGAAAAAGGCATTTGACACTTCCATTCTTCTCACTCATTGGCCAAACAAGGCACATGATTAAACTAGTATTATTGGGGTAAGAGGCATTATCCTCCTTTAGAGATAGGCCTGGAAAAGAGCATCCATATCAAAGGATATTACTCATTTGTATTATGTGTTTGTGAGTGCGTGTGGGCATGCACACATTGGGGTGGGGGTGCTTTCATCTCTATAAAGGAGCTACAATAACTCCTTCCACTAGTGTTAAGAGGTAGCAGGAGCAGGAAGGGCCGCTTGACATCTACACCTTCTCATTCTCTGAGCTGTCAAGGGAACAGCAGTTCCTGAAACTGTTCTAGTTGAGGGAACCACTTTAGTTTGACAATGAGGGGTCATTTCTGTTAGGCTGATTGCCTTAGATCTCATTATTTTAGGGCAAGGCCCTTGATACTGGTGAGTGAGCAGTGACCAAGAAAGCAATCTGAGTGGGAGAAGAAAGTGGTTTGCTAGCAGAGGCTAACGCATCTCTGAAGGGTTCACGTTTGCCTGTGGCATCTTCCACACCTCCTTCTTGGGGCCACCTTCCTTCTTTATACACCCATTAGCTGGCTCTTTGTAACTATTTTTCCAATTAAGGCACTCCTTGTTCATGTTTCACTGCATGTCAAATGATATTTTTCTAGAGGAAAGGGTGATGGTAGATAGAGAGATGAGCTGGTGACACAAAGGATTTTCCTGGTTCCCATAGCCTTCTTCGTTTGGCCCAAAGTCTTACATATATTCAAATTCTTTCATAAAAAAACTAATTGCTAACTTTCTTTATTCTTTTGTGTCTGCAAGAATTCATCGTTTACTTAGTACAACGGGTGAAAATTGTTCACATTTCCGAGGTCAATCATAATAGAATGAGATTCCTGAAATAACCTGGGCTATGACAAATACATAGATCTACAGGGACTTCTGTTCTGCTGAGTTTTTTCTTTCTGTTCAAGGCTGTTTCTAAATATTATTTTCCTACTTCATTATAATGTGCCTCATATTCAGAGTTTGCCTAAACAGGACGTTTGGCTAATGAAGTGAGATAACGGGGAATTAAATGGTTTTCAGTGTGAAGAGAACAACATTATTTACAGGGTATATTGCTGATTAAGATTTCTTTGTCTTTTAAAAGAGACAAAATGATAATTAAGCTCCTCAAACACAAAGTCATTCCCAACTTGTGATATGGTGTGATCACATGGGATTTCCTAATTTAATACCAATCACACATTTGAATGGGCTGGTATAAAATGAACTTACACACTGGATGTCACAATTGCTGATGATAGGTGTGAATATATAGACGAAAAGTGTGGTTCATCTAAAAGCATATGAGTTTATCCAAAACTTCACAAGTATCTTTATTTGAGTGGAATTACTTCATCACAGAGCTATCAGCACGTAGAAATAAAAATGAACTATGTGGCTTTTGATTTCAAGCACTAGGAATTGACAAAATGTTTGTTTCAGATGATGGGGCAAAACTTGCAGATATAAAAAAATACACAAAAATAAACTAGGTGCTACAGGCCACAGTGAGCCTCACCTGATCCCATTATTAACTCACTTTACTTTGAATATATAAATAAGTCTTGATAATTTTCAGCTTTCCTTAAAAATACAAAGTATTGATAATTTTCAGTTGTGTATGTGTGTGTGTGTTTATAATACATGCAAATTATTCTGTGGCTGAGAATTAAGGTTCCAGAACTCGAAGAAGCATTTTAACATCATCTCATTCTAGGGTGGTAGAATCTGGTCCAGGTCCTGCTGGTCCAGGTCCTTGCCTTTGGCAGATGTTGATGAATAATGGAAATTCTTTCTGCAGAGCACAGACTGAGAATCACAGTCCTTTTAAAAACAGCAGTGCAAACCTGGGCAACATAGTGAGACCCTGTCTCTACAAAAAATTAAAAAATTAGTTGGGTGTGGTGGGATGTGCCTGTAGCTACTCAGGAAGGTGAGGTGGGAGGATGGCTAGAGCCCCGGAGTTCAAGGCTGCAGTGAGCATGATCACACCACTGAACTCCAGACTGGGAGACAGAGTAAGATCCCATCTCAAAAACAAAAACAAACCAACCCAAAAAGACACAGGAGTTCAGGTAGCACTAGCAACTGGTCTGAGTTGACCTGCAAGAGGGAACCACTTTGCTGTTGCTGAGAGCCCAATCCCTTCATCTTACAGGAGAGGATGCTGCAGTGGGTCGGATTTGATTTGCAAGTCCATCGTATGTCCACTTCAGCAGGCTGTTTAGGCAATTTAATTTAACACAGATACTTTTGAATGACATTTTCTTTTTGTATGGCATTATTGATATAGAATATTATATAATCATTATCTCTTCCAAAATATTAGAAAAGGAGAAAATTGTCCTTTTATTTAGCATACATAATTAGTGAAAAAAGGGAGGTGCATAAAAACAGAAAAACAACCTAGAGACATTTTGTGAGTAATTCAAGCAAATTTCAGCATTGTTTTAAGCATTTTATATTGGCAGTTGTTTAAAAGGATTTAGGGGTGGGAGAGAAAGACATAGACTTTGAAATGGCAGATTCTGTATGTAGAGGACCTAGTGTGGATATTCCTGAGCCTAAGACTGATCTAATCAGTAATCTGCCATCTGATGATGCATTGCTCTTCTGAAGAAAACAGGAGGTAAATAAGAACTAGGAGACAGAGGGAACCCAACATTCTTGTTAAGCACCACAAGATGGGAAATCTGTATTTTCACTGTGTGACTCAATACCTTCTGTGCATATTGTCCCACGTTGGGAAAATAGCTCTTAGTGCTTTTTTTTTCAGTGTTGAATTTAGTGGAGTGTATACAAAGAAAGATTTATTTTAGAAGTACCTGTGTTGTAGTCTCAACTTCTGGGGATGCAATGGCAAAAGCAGAGTAGCTCAGGGTGTAACTGGTAAGCAAAGAAGCAAATTTTCAGTTTATTCAGCTTCCTGTGATTATAACTCCCCTGCCTGGGCTTCCTACCCACCCTCCCCAATTAGTTGACACACTCTTCATTCTTCTGAGGTACCCTCTGTCATTGGTCTCTTAAGACGTGGATTAAAATCTATCTGGTGAGAATCTGATAATATCATTATTACTGAAGTGTAAATGACTAATAAAATGTTATCTTCTATAGAGACATTTGCATTTTAACAGAGACAAAGCCTTAAGCCAAAATAATCAGGGTCTTTTGTTTATTTTGTTCCCTTTGTACTTTTATCACACTAATCTTCCTACGCTGAGAAAGACAAGAGTAATCTTCAAAGGTTGTCATTATGTAAGTCGAGCAGCTTTGATGGGTTTGGGGATCAACTAGCCACAATGATGCATCTAGTTTTAAATGTAGAAATAAATTTTGTCCCATGAAAAATAATTTTTTTTTTATCTTTGCCCTCAGTATAAGGAACTCTCTATTTTTGTGATTTGATTGAAATGGTTACAATTTCCTCACTGTCCCCTAACCCAGAGGGGTAGTCTCTTTTTCGAGATCTCTTCCTTCTCATAATGTGATTCTCAGCCTTTCGAAAAGACCTCTCACCCTCCCTCTCCAGGCTGGGGCCCAGAGCATGGTCCCATTAGAAGTATCATGCATAAATGCTATTTGACAATCATTGCTTTTTCTCTCCATCCCCAACCAAGACTCTTTCTCATATTCCTAAATGCATTTTGTAAACTATAAGGTGTTAAACAAGAGTAAACATACATTATCTCTGTGGTTATATTATCATTTCAAATTTTTATGGAGTCAGGAGAAACTGACATTGGGTAATCAGATTTTCATGGATTGGATTATTAAAAGTGAGTCAAATAAAAGAGTTTGTTAGTATTTGCAGAGACATATTCTTAAACATATACTTTGGTGATAGCTGTCATTAAATGTTTAAACTTCTAACTAATAAATTAAAATGACCCTAGAAAAGGACAGGGAAAAAACTTAAAAGGAACATGTGGCTTAAGTTTTGATTATTATACTACTAAAACTTCAGCTGGGATAAACTCCAGCAATATTGCAAACTGTAGGCAGGCTAGTGAAGAAAAAAGGACGAACTGACTCATGTACTCTGCGTTTGGCAAAAAAGATTGTTAAAGTGAAAAAGAAAATGGAGTAGACTAAGACCTCTAGAAGAAATACAGGACTGAAATCTTGTGTATTTCCTCAGTTTGAAAGGGAAGGCAATTATTTCTTGTTTTAAGTGGATGCTACTTCTCTTGAGGCTGTCCATGGTCCCTTCCTGAAACAAACATATATACGAAGTGACCACTGGGTATGTGTCAATGATCTAAGAACTGAGGGATATGGAAAATTGTGGATTGATCTTTACTCTTGCTGAGCTTCCTATCCTTTCTCTCAAAATGTGTGCCCAGTGTTAGTAATGGAAATCAAATGACCTTCCACAAACAGGGAAGTTGGTCAAGGGCTTAAACAGGATGAATACATTTCTGTGTGTGTACTTACTCCCTGCTTTAAAAGCAACATTTGAAGGAAAGATGCAGAGCAAAATATCTAGAAATACAAATTTCAAAATCAAAATAAGAAATGAATCACTACAATTGCAAGAACAGACATCGACAAATGAGATGCTACAATGTGTTTTCCCTCTGGACCAGCAGTCCGAGGAAAAACAAGAAAAGAAATCTAAGCTTAAGCTTTCATGCAACCAAATTGTTCAGGTGCCGGAAGCGTTATGCCTTGAGATATTTTGCCAGGTAAGTGGTGTTTCACTCTACACTAAAGAAAACCGCATTCTTTCTCACACTCACCAAAAAATGAAAAAAATAAATCACACCTCTATTCAGAGCCCAAGTTGTCATCAGAAAGGAAAAGGTTGGAGTTCATTTATCATGTGCATTTCTATGGCTACAAAGATAATTGGGTTGATTCCATCTAGCCTTTGCTTCTCTCACATTTTAATTGAAAAGCCTCCAGAGTGTTGGAAGCACAGAGCTGGCCTGAGACTTGAGGAGACTTCAGTTAAGGCAGCGATGGACTAAAATGACAACCAGAAGACAGACTAAGCGGTCTGTTGGACCAGGAGCCTGTTGTGTTAATGCTCGAAACTTACTGGGAAAGGGGCTGACGGGGGAAGCCATACGTTCTGTATCTATTTTCTGCTAGGAAATCCAGGTTTCATTTCTGGCTACATTTAATTTAACATTTTTATCAAAGCATTTGTGTCAGAGTGAATACCTAGCTTTGGGACAGTTTTTAGCCTGCAGAATGTAAGCAAAGCCTGGTTGATTAAAATGAAGGGCTAGAGAGCAAATGGCATTGGCGTCAGCAGAGAGTGAAACCAGTCTGTAACTTTTGGGCAGCGTTAAAATGGGCATACATCTAACATCATTTTCATTTTTCATCATCGAACTTGCTCCTATTAAAACTTTGCAGGTTCAGTTGGTCAAGTTTTTATGATTGAACATATTCTCTAAGCAAGCTCAAGATGTGCTTAGGAGATTAATTTATAAACTCTTCTGACTCTGAATCTCCAAGGTTTATTCTGTCTATGTGTTGTTTGCATAATGCACTTTTGTACAGCTAAAGCACTACCTATAAAGGGATTATTTTCATATTCAGCACATTAAAAATCCAGCTCAATTCACAGATCCCATTCTGTGTTTATGCCTGAGATAACAGGTGAAAAGTATCTCATTACAAGTGTCCATGAAGCAAACATAAGAACGTGAATGTTTGGGGAAAGAATGTGCCCCTACTGAAATTAATTCCCCAATGGTTTTATTAAAGTCTGCAAATTGCATTATTTTCCCATCATATTTGAAATATTGCCCTCCTTTAATGCCTGCTCTAACCCATGCCATACCATCTTCCCTGGAGTGTCTAGACATGGCGTCTTAGATTTATGTGTATGATCTCAGTGTGTTACAACATCACTCCTGACTAATGCATTATTACAATACTTACAGATATTCCCAAGTGCCACTGTATTGATTAGAAAATCACCAATCTGCATATGCATACCATCTGTGCTGCAGAGAAGCAAAACATGCAGGATGACATTTGCCTTATTCGAAGGCAGATTCAGAAACCACTAATAGAACGAAGAGGGAATTCTCTTTTGCAGGGAAGGGATTTGGCTTTTTAGAATAGAAAAAAAAGTGGATGATATGAATTTTTATAGAACTATACAGTATAAAGTCTTTAAATCTAGTCACCTTTCTCTCTTTTCAGGTATATGGAAAGCCCAGGTCTCAGCATACAAACAGCATGCTTAACCATTTAGATCCTGAAAGTGATACCATGTCAGGACCACTGGTGCCATGAAATTGATAAATCTCAGCTGAACTGCAGCAGCCCTTTGGTAGAAAAGCTGCCTGTAGTGAGCAGTCAGTTGTGTCTCAGTGGAAAGGCCGAAAGCATGCCTGCAAAAGATGAATGAGACACTCACCTACTGGGCTGAAATGCTTTTAAAGGACAGGAATCTGTTTATCTTTGATTGATTGTTCAGTCTGATACTTTCCTTTATAAAGTTTATTGACTACAAGCACATAAATCAAAGAAAAACAAATCACAGGTTCAATTTTGGGGGCATTGACATCCTGCCATCTCTGTAGCAACTGCTCATACAAGTCAAGGGGGCAGGAAGAAGGATGCAAGTAACTAGGGGAAAAAAATCACATGATGGAAATGGCCAACGAAGTCCTACCCTTATTATTCTCCTAATGGCTCTTTAGATGGCAAATGTCTTGATACATACTGCAATGCCAGTAGTTTAGGCAGCTGTTGGAATGTGGATGATGATAAAAAATGAAACAAAAACAACAAACTAATCTGAAAAGCAGTTACAAGCAAATGACACTCAGATCTGCCATTTTTGAGTGTCCCCTATTATGGATCACCCAATTTGTCCCCAGTCTTATTTATTAAAGTACATGTATTCAACTCCTTCAATGCTTAAGAAATAAATATAAAAATATTAAAGCAAAAATGATAAAGACTTTTGAGTGAACTGAGAGAATTAGCAGCCTAATGTGATTAGGCTCTAATCACATTCTCCCAGTTCTGCCCCATCCCAATGTAAGAAAATGTTGCCATGCCAGCCTGGCCTAATGAGGAGCTCTTTCTACCAGGACTGTGGGGTGAATTCTACAGTGGTGTAACCCAGATGGATTTGTGTTAGGAAGCCTAATGATGCATCATATTGTGTCTCCTTTTAAACTAAGTGTACACAGACTAGAATATCTACAAAAAGTGCTCTGTTAGTGGGGGTATGTGCCTTTCTCGCAATTTAGTTAGAACAACAACCAGTTTCTCACTGTGAAGAGTCAACAACAGCCTTCTCAATTTGTTTTTTTGAAGTATCCTTGACACTGTTTTAAAAATTAAAAATAACTGCATTATTTCTTGTGCGTTTCTCAAGTTTATTATTTTCAATTTGTTGCTTTTCAGTCAGATGAAAATTACTGTGGGACACTACAGAATTCAGAGTGGTGTTAACTTTTGGTGCCACAGGCCTGTCTCTGAACACATGTTCTATATTTCAAGTAAAATTAGAGAAAGAGAAGAGATGGGATCAAAGGGGGAGACAGAAACCAGTCCTCTACATGCGGCTATCTGTAAGAATGTCCAAATGACCACCCCAGGTAGCAGGAATCGTGGTATAATATCTGAGCCATGGAAGGTAAAGCCAGCCCCAACTGACAGCAGCCGTAGAAAATTGAGAGAAGGAGCTGGTTGCTGGGCAGAGTGTAAAATGCATCCTTGTTTCTCCCCTGCAGGAGCTCAGAATACCTCACAAAGCTTTCCCAAGAGCAAATATCACTTTGCAGTGGTCACCACTGTCAGAGTCACTAATGAGGCCTAATTGGAGGACAGAGTCTGCCTGTGCACATTAGCATCTCTAAGTTGTCCCAATTAAGGAACAAGATACAACAGGGTGGGCATTGTTTGGATACTGGTGCCCCACTTGGGTGTGCTGCGAGGAACAAGGCCAAAGGCTGAGTGCCTGCAACCACCCAATGTGTGACCTAATTGCTAATTGATGCACAACCTTAGGTGGCCTGCTGCTTCTTAATGATGTTTGAGACAGTTTGGGGTCCTAGAACAACAAGCTTGTTTTGGAACAAAGCCAACAATTTATCTTCATTTATCAGTGCTTTACCTATGTTATCAGGAAACACACACACACACACACACACACACACACACACACATTGCAGGATGGGAATAAGAAACACAACTCAGTACTATACTGTAAGTAAAAGAGGCCCATCATTGTTAACAGGCAGAAAATCTAGTCTACTTTGGTGTGTAAAGCCATGTTAAAGAATATACTTCTGGAGCATCAAGGAAAAATAGAGAAATGAATAGCACATTATGGATTAAAGATGAGATCACAGCAAGAATCTTTTAAAATTTAAGGAATTGATCTCAGAACCCAATGTCTATGAGAATGTCTTCATTATCACATTTGCCTCAGTCCATTTCTGGTCTTCACATTTTCAGGCAACTGCGGAATGAGTAGAAAAGTTTTAGATGGCTTACAAGGACTGAGGAAGGAGAGTTATTTTTGACAAGATAAAAACAAGAATTGACTGAAACTTTTTACTCATTACTTTATTCATTTAGTAATGAATGTTCCAGGTACTCATAGGCGCTAGGGCTTACAGGATGGACAAAACTGACTAATCTCCGACTTCACAGAATTTAGACATTAGCACACAAAAGTCATTCAGTGTAACACAAGTAGCAATAGTTGAATTTTATTATGTTTTAAAGAACATACTAGGGGAGGAGAGAATGTTAACTCAATCTAGGGGTCAGGGAATTTCCTGAAGAAACTCTAAGACATTGAGGAGACCATTCCTCTGCCATTGGAATACAACTGATTTGTACTTCCCCTTAGAGTCATTGCATTAGTCCGTTATCACACTGTTATAAAGAACTTTCGAAGACTGGGTAATTTATAACAAAAAGAGGTTTAATTGACCCACGGTTCCATATGGCTGGGGAGGCCTCAGGAAACTTACAATCATGGTGGAAGGCAAAGGGGAGACAGGCACCTTCTTCACAAAGTGGCAGGAAAGAGAACGACTGAAGGAGGAACTTGCCAAGAACTTATAAACCAGCAGATCTCTTGAGAACTCACCCACTATTGCGAGAACAGCATGGGGGAAACTACCCCCATGATTCAGTTACCTCCACGTGGTCTCTCCCTTGACATGTAAGGAGTATGGAGATTAAAATTCGAGATGAGATTTGGGTGAAGACACAGAGCCTAACCATATCAGTCATATAAAGTGATATTTGGACTAGTTTTAAAATTCAGTAACATTTTATTTGACAAACACAGCATAGTGGTTTTTAAATATACCTGATTTCAAATGACTGATTTAAATAGGAAAAGGTGTGGATTTTGAGAAAAGATGAAGTAGAAAAATAGTAAAGAAAGGAAAAGAGCCAGGGAAAGGGAAGAAATAGTGAAAAAAGAAACGTCCCCACAGCAATAAGGACACTCAGCGAGAGACATAAAATGAAGAAGAAAGTAATTGTCAGATACAGATAGGAAAGGAGCAGAAATAGAAGGAAAGAGATATGGACATGGAGTAAGGAAATGGGAAACTGAAAAATATAAATTACTCCAGGGGACAATTTCTACTTTTATATGAACTGATCTGGTTAGAGCTTCTGTGTTCTGCACATTGTATTTCTGGAAGTAGTTAACTTTTCTCATTAACTGCCTTCTAAATGCTAAATTGCTGGTCAAACCCTGTTTACAGATCTTCAATTGGAACAGAAAAATAATGATCTTTTTGAATGATGTCCAATCAAGGAACATAAACAACAGCCTGAGAATTATTACAGATATTTGTTGGCAACAAAAATTAATTACATGTTCATGGCTCAATTCATTTTTTCAACAAATATTCATTGTTCAACAAACATTTAATATAGTCAAAAATATTGTCCAAGGCATCACTGAAGAACAGTCATTAAACTCCACAAATATTTTTAATTTAATTGTCCAGAGTATGATATTAAACACACACTAATTTTTGCTCACACTCCTCTCCTCCTCCTCCTATTTTTACCTGTATCCTACAATACTATCCCTTCTGTCCTGGCCCAATCCAACTTTCCCCTGTCACACAATTCAAGATTCATGTTCTGTGTGGAATTTTTCCAACTGTCGTTTTTTCCTCTCAAAACTCCTGTGATCAAAACCCCTCAATAAGGTCATGTTACTACTATCTCTGCTGATCTTTGATGCTTTCAATTCTCACAAAATCACTATAATGTCAAAGTCAGTTTTAAAGAGGGGGAGGGGAGCGCTTTATCTCTCAGTATAATGCTCAGAGGGAAGTCCCACAGTGTGATGTTCCTGGAGCCCCCAAAATAAAGTATAGAGTATACTGCAGTAGCTCTTTCTAGTCTTGTTATTAGCTATTTTTCCAACTTCAATAGGGCGATTGGGCTGAATTGTGGCCCCTTCCACAACTCAAACGTGGAAGCCCTAACCCCTGACTACCTCAGAATGTGACTATATTTGGAAATAGGGCCTTTGAAGATGAGATTAAGACACTATGGTGGGCCTGATGAAATCTGACTGGTGCTCTTGTAAAACAAAGGCAATTTGGACACACAGAGACACCTGTGATGCACACACACAGAGGAAAGACCATGTGAGGACTCAGGAGGAGGAGGCCATCAGCAACCCAAGGAGAGAGACCTCTGAAGAAACTAAGCCTGTTGACAATTTATATTGGACCTCCAGCCCACAGAATTGTGAGAAATATATTTCTGTTGTTTAAGCCACCCAGTCTGTGATATTTTTGTATTGGTAGCCAGAGCAGACTAATACAAGGGATATATCACAGCCAGGGAGTTAATATAGAACAGGTTTCTTTGAACCTACTATACTGGGCTTTACTCACTGCTTACAATCAGGACTGGATCTGTTCTGACTTTTCTTACTGAATTCCTTCTTCCTGGTACATTTCATGTTTGGGTCTCTGCTATTAATTTTTTAAAAATTTGTTTAAAATTTTTATTTTCTATTAGAGTTTGAAAATAAAAAAATTCATTTTTAACCTTTTTTCTTCTAGTTTCTTCAAGTACATGATATTTTTGTAATAATATTTAAGTGTTACATACCTATAGAAAAGTCTAGAGATCATGAATATACCAGCTCAATGAAGTTTAATAGTCTACACGTCTAAATAACAAGTACCTGGATTCAGGAACAGAATATCCTCAGGAACTCAAGAGCCTTCCTTGTGACCTCTTTTCCCCAAATAATCATTATCTGATTTCTAATACAATAGGTTAGATTTGTCTACTTTTGAACTTTATACGAGTGGGACCACAGAGTGTGTACTCCTATGTATAGATTTTTTGGTCAGCATTATGTTGGTGAGATATGGATAATGCTGCATATGGCTCCAGTTCATTTATTCTCATTGGAGTACAGTATTTCATTTTATTAATAATCATAATTTATTCATTCTACAGTTGATAGGCTTTGGGATTACTTTCAATTTATAGAGATAGTCTGAATAGCATTGCCACAAAAATTACTGAGTCATTAGCTACATATATTCAGTTTTAGTTAATTATTGTAAACAGTTTTCTAAAGTGTTTTTACCAATTTACAATTATACCAGCATTGTATGAAAGTTCTAGATGATATCAACTCTCCAATACTTGGTACTGACAGTCGTTTTTATTTTAACCATTCTTAGTTTGTGCAGCTGTATTAACTGTGGTTTGAATTCACATTTGTCTGATGACTGTCATCAAAATTGAACACGTTTCAGTTCATTTGTCATTTTATTTTGGGACATGCATGTTTAAGTTTTTCTACATTTAACAAAATGATTATCTCTATTTTATTGATTTATAGAAGATGTTTATATGTTCTGAATAGGACTCCCTTGTTGGGTATATGTATTGAAAATGACTATTACCATTTCATGGGTTGTTATTTTATCTTCCTTAGGGGTATTTTTGGATCATTTAAAGTTTTCAATTCTAATGTTGTCCACTTTGACTTCCTATTTTTGTATCCTGTATAAGAAAATTTTGCTAACCCAACTCATTAAGATGTTCTCCTATATTTTCTTCTCAAAGCTTATTTATGTATATTAAATTTATTTTTACTTGTCCTATTTATGTCTATAATCATACTGGATTTGATTTTATGTATGGTGTGAGGAAGGGGCTGCAAATGAATATCCAATAGGTCTTTCATTTATAAAAATATCAATGTCTATCCCAACTGCAATGTAATATCATTTTTATTTCACTTTTATTACAATTCACTGTAAATCTCTTTTTGGAGTTTGTGTCCTGTTAATTTTGTCTGCATTTTTTGTTTGTTTTTATGCCAAAACTTCTTGGTTTTGATATCTTACAGGGTAACTTCTCCATCTGCATTTCTCTTCTTCAAGATGTCTTGGCTATTCTTAGACCTTTGTATGGCCATATAAATATTAGAATCATCTTGTCAACTTTCAAAAACCAAACTTTTGAAATTTTAGTTGGGTTTGTGATGAATCTACTGACTAAATAGAGAACTTCTGTCTCTAAAACAGTTATCCAATTCATGAATATGCTTTCTCTTTTATATGTTTAAGTCTTCTTTACTCTTCCTCAGTAATATTTTATGGTGCTGTATGTAGAGGTCTGGCACATCAATTACCAGATTGATTTCTATGTTTCTGACTTTCAGTGCTTTTGAAAATTATACTATTTAAAATTTTTAATTTTATGATGGTTTGTTGCTAGTGGCTAGCATATAGATATACAATTTTTATCTGTTGGCCTTGTGCCCAGTGATATTGTTAAATTCATTTCTTACAGTTTGTAGACTCTTTTGGATCTTCTTTATACACAAGCATATCCTCCAATAGCAACAAAATTTTGTTTTTATTTTCTAAATTAAATGCCCTTTATTTAATTTTCTTGTCTTATTTCACTGACTGTGGTCTCCAATGTGATATCAAAAAAGAATGATGATATTCAGCATCCTTTCCTTATGACTGTTCTCAAGAGAAAAGTTTTCAATAATTCATTATTAAATATAATGTTTTATGTAGGATGTTTTTGTAGATACTATTTCTTAGATTAAAAGAGGACTACTCTATTTTTAATTTGTTTAATTTAATAAGTTTTTTTAACCATAAATACTCAATTTAATCACTTTTTCTATATCTATTAAAATGTTCATGATTGTTTGTCTTTCCTGTTAATAAGGCAATTTATATTTATGGATTTTTAATATTAAATACACACTTACAGCCCTGGTTGTAATATATAATCCTTTTAACAAATTATTGAATTTTATTTGCATTAAGAATTTTTTTGCAAGTATGTTATTAAAGATATTGAACTGCATTTTTCTTTCTTGTAATGTTATTGCTAGATTTTGTTATCAAGATTACATAAAATTATCTGGGAGTATCTTCTGTATTCTGAAAGAGTTTGTGTAAGACAGTGTTGTTTGCCACTCTTTTTAAAATCTATCTTCATAGCTCACTGGCACTCACACACACACACATAGTTGGCCTGGTATGATTATACACTTCAATGTTGATATAGTTGACATGTTACTCCCATCTCCTCACTCTCCACTCAAAGTTGTCTCTCTAGATAGTGGAAATCAATAAATGTCATATGAAAGGTTTTGTACAACATTACACATTAGCCATATCCAAATCATAGCACTGTACTCCCTCTTTTGACCTCTACGTCTACAGCTTTTTTTTTTTTAAGCTTAGGTACTTAAAAAGAAAAGTCATCTTTTAATAACTGGAATCAGATAATTTTCTAACCTTCCAATGACTCTTATCTCATTCACAATCTAGAAGCTCTTACCTCTACAAGACCCTTGATTACTTCCCTCCTTTGCTCACTCTGTATGAGCCACATACCCTTCTTAATGTTCCTCAAACCCTCCATATTTGGCCTCTCCACTTCCTGTTCCTTTTCTCCATTATTCACGTCCTCCAGATGACCATGTGGATTACTGGCTCCTGTATTTTAGGTCTTTCTTCAACTGTCGCCAGTGAGACAGACTTTCACCAGCCTTTTAAGACTAGTACCTCATCCCACACTGCCTATGCTAGCATTCCCTATCTTCCTTCCCATTTTTATCATTATTTGACAAATAGCTCTAGAATCATGTGTATTTGTTGATGTTTTGTTTGTTTGTAGATTGCTTGTTTGTTTTTCTTCTCTGAGAAAATGTGAGCCGTATAAGAGCAAAAGTTTTTGTTTGTTGATTACTATATCCCAAGCACCTAACATAATGCTTGGTATATAATAGCATCTCAATAAATACTAGATGACAGGATACTCAAAGAATATATTCTGCAGCTTGCTTTATTTTTGAGGTTTTTGAAGATATATGTAAATCTATTCATTTTAACTGAGGATACGTATTATTACATTGTTTGAATATACCAGAATTCATTAATTCAGTTTCCCTTTGGCAGACATTTAGTTTATTTGAAAACTACATATCACCCTACACAGTTTTAAGTTAACATCTATTTTTTAATTCAAATTTAAGAATTGCAAAAGATACATGTTTCAGCATATTATATTTTGTATTCATGCTTTAAATATATTTTGGTCAAAACCTCGGAGCAGATTTGGTGAATCTGATTGATGGAAAATATGTATCATTTAACTTAAATGGATACCCAGTCTTCATTGTCAAAACAAAACACTATCAGACTTATTTTCTGTCAGAAATATATGACTTTATGTTTCAATTCAAATAAATACGCTTTCATACTCATCTCCATGCCAACCATCTCATTTTTAAATTCTATTTCTAAGATAGATAGAAGTATAAATTAAAAATATAAAGATGGGGTCTTTGACTTCTTCTAGTCACATGGATGAATGTAACCACTGACCTTCAATATTTCATAACCAAGCTTAGTGTTTGCAGTCCTGGGACTGTCTTTCATGAGCTATGTATTCTTGAAATGTCTCTTTGGCAAGCAAATATTTTTTTAGACCTAGGCCAAGTCATCATAGTAAGGTTCACTGAGGAAAACTGTTTCCCTTTCTTTTAAAAAAAAAGCATGATTGTGAAGGTGAGGTAGGTAAGAAAAGAAAATAGGTAGGTCGAGCATGGTGGCTCATGCTTATAATCCTAGCACTTTGGGAGGCTGAGATGGGAGGTTCACTGGAGCTTAAGGGCTTGAACCCTGCATGAATAACATAGCAAAACCCTATCTCTACAAAAAAATTAAAAAATTAGCCAGGTATGGTAGCACACACTTGTGGTCCCAGCTACCGGGAAGGCTGAGGTGAGAGGATCAACTGAGCCTGGGAGGTTGAGACTACAGCCTGGGGTACAGAGCAAGACCCTGTCTCAAAAAAAAAAAAAGAAAAGAAAAGAAAAGAAACGGGCAAATCTGTTTTCTAAAGACTCATTTCTAAAAATTCTAAAATGAAGTTGAATGTCTAAAGGATGGTGTATTAGTCTGTTCTCCCACTGCTATGAAGAGCTACCTGAGACTAAGACTGGGTAATTTATGAAGAAAGGAGGTTTAATTGACTCACAGTTCTGCAGGCTTAACAGGAAGCATGCCTGGGAGGCCTCAGGAAACTTATAGCAGAAAGCAAAGGAGAAACAAGCATGTCTTACCATGTTGGAGCAGGAGAGACAGAGAAAGAGCAGAGAGAAGTACCACACACTTTTAAAAGATCACATCTCTTGAGAACCCATCATGAGAACAGCAAGAGGGGAAATGTGCACCTGTGGTCCAGTCACCTCCCACCAAGCCCCTCCTCCTATTCAACACAAGATTTGGGTCTCTGCCCAAATCCAAACTGTATCAGATGGTTCCATAAAATCATGCCTGTGTATCCCCTAGAACGCGGATGCACATTCCTCAGTTGCGTGAAATCACCAGGAGGACAGAAACTGCTCTATCATATACATACACTAAGGCTGAATTATTGAGTTGAAAGCATGGTTTGTTCTCAACTCTATTAAATATAATTAACTTTCTAGCATGTTCGACCTTTCATTCTATAATTAGAGCATGAGCATTGTAATTGTTCTACCTCTCCTTCTACATGGTCACACTTAAAAAATTTTAAATCATATGATGTATGTGTAGTTTCATCACATTGTAATATAAATTTGTACTGCCTTTATGAATTGTGAGGTTGAGATACTTATCATATTTTTATTGCTATTAGGGGTACCTAGTTTGTTAATTGATGGTTCATATGCTTTCCCCATTTTTCTTTCAGATTATATGATGTTTAGTTATGATTTGTTATAGTGTTTTACATATCCTCGATGCTAATCTTTACCTGTCACACCTGTTGCAAAAAATTTCTTCCACACTATGGCTACCTTCTCTTTTTAAGAAAAACTTTCATGCTAGAACAATTTTAGAGTTACAAAAAAAAAAATTACAAAGATAGTTGCTACGGTCTGAATGTTTGTGTCCAAATTTACGTGTTGAAACCTAATCACCAATGTGATAGTATTAGGAGTTGGGGCCTTTGGGAATTTATTAGGTCATGAGGGCAGAGCCTTCATAAATAAAACTAGTGTTTTTAATAAAAGAGGCTTCAGAGGGCTGCCATGTCCCTTTTCCACCACGTGAGGACATAGCAAAAATGTGCCATCCACAAACCAGGAAACAGGCCCTCACAAAACACCAAATCTGCCTGTGCCTAAGATCTTGACATTTCCAGCTTCTAGAACTATAAGGAATACATTTCTGCTGTTTGTAAACTATGTAAGCTATGGTTTTTGTTATAGCAGCCTGAATAGACTAAGACAATAGTACAGAAAATTCTTACATACTCACACTTAGTTTTCCTTATTATTAATATCTTACATCAGTATGGTACACTTGTCACAATTATTGAACCAATATTATACATTATTATTAAGTAAAGTCCATACTTCATTCAAATTTTCTTACCTAATGTTCTTTTTCTGTACCAGGATTCCATCCGATAGATCATACTCATACTACATTTAGCCATGATGTCTCTCTTAGGCTCCTCTTAGCTGTGAGTTTCTCAGACTTTTGTTTTTGTTTTTGTTTTTGATGCCCTTAACAATTTTGAGGTGTCTAGTCAAATATTTTGTAGGAAGCTCTTCTACTGATATTCACATGATATTTATCTCATGGTGAAATGGGTTTATGGGTTTGGGGAAGGAAAGCCACAGATGAAAAGTACCATTCTTATCACATCATATGACTGGTTCCTATTATCAACATGTCTTATTAACTGTTGATACTAACATCCTTCACCTGGCTGAGTTTGTCAGATTTCTCCATTCTAAAGCAAATCATTTTTCCTCCCTTTCCATACTGACTGAACCCTTTGGAAAGAAGTCAAAGTAGACATTCCAAATTTTTTTTTTTTTTTTTTTTTTTTTTTTTTTTTTGAGACGGAGTCTTGCTTTGTCGCCCAGGCTGGAGTGCAGTGGCCGGATCTCAGCTCACGGCAAGCTCCGCCTCCCAGGTTTAAGCCATTCTCCTGCCTCAGCCTCCCGAGTAGCTGGGACTACAGGCGCCCACCACCTCGCCCAGCTAGTTTTTTGTATTTTTTAGTAGAGACGGGGTTTCACCGTGTTAGCCAGGATGGTCTCGATCTCCTGACCTCGTGATCCACCCGTCTCGGCCTCCCAAAGTGCTGGGATTACAGGCTTGAGCCACTGCGCCCGACCAGACATTCCAAACTTAAATTATGTTCCATCTCTTTTGGAATTATTTCGCATGGGAGATTTGTCTATTTTCCCTCATTTGCTTATTTATTCAATCATTGAATTATATCAGTGTAGAGTCATGAATATTTAGATTATAATCCAATACTACTTTATTTTGTTTTTCAATTGTTTCATCTTTGTCTATTACTATCTTATTTTACTTTACTTGAGAATTTTTGTTATAATGTAAACATCTTAAAGATTAACATTATTATATTTAGTAATATGTTTTTGTGGTTTATATGATTTTATATCATTTTAAAGACATTCTACCCAATCCTATCTTCTCTTAAATAAATACTATTTTGCCAATTTTAATACAAATTAGGAAATAATTTATTTCTGCTTAAATATTTTGTGTAGAATGTGATGTAGAGATCCAATTTTTATTTTGTGCCTATCTGACCAATTTTTCCTATATCATTTATTTAATAGACTATCCTTTTGTTACTTATGTCACCAGAGTTATATATTAATTTTTGTATGTACACTGCTCTGTTTCTGGGATTTTTATCCTTTTTAATTTGTTTATTTGTTTAGCACGCATCAGTGTTATGCTGTTTTAACTATGATAGAAGTATAAGTTTTGCTATGGTGAGCAATTACCCAGAAGTTGTTAGTCCTTAAAATTGTATTAGCTGTTCTTTGTCCTTTTCTCTTATGCATAAATTGTCACATTCCATAAGATTCCGTATCAGGAAATTGATTCGAAAGTGTTGATTTCTTCTTCCTTATCCTCCTCCTCTTCTTTTTCCTTCTCCTCCTTTCTCCTTTTCCTCTTCCTCCTCCTCCTCTTTCCCCTTCTTCCTTTTCCCCTTCCCCTTCCCCTTCTTTCACCTCCTTTTTAGAAACATTTTAAATTAACATTTTTAGGATATTGGGCCACCTCACTCATGAACTTAGCATATCTCTTTGTTTATCCCAATCTACTATGTTTTACTGTGTATAGGATTTGTTACAGTTATCTCTACATACTTCATAATTTTTATTACTACTGGAATAAAATCTTTTATTTCTAGTAAATTTTATTATTAGTCATAAATATGTATGGGAATGCTTTTGAATTTTGTATACTGATCTTATTTGCAGGAATCTCATGAAATTCCTATTTGTCTAATGGTTAGTTTAATTTATCTAAAATTTGGTTTCTTCTATTCTACTGCATGTATTATTTGTATTTGTTTCATTAACTGGGATTTCTAATATAATATTCAACAGTGGCATTTAATTTCTAAATATTTGGGGATTTTAGAGGTAGCTTTCTGTTATTAATTTCTAAATTAATTTCATTGTGATAAGAGAACCTACTTTGTATTAGTTTATTCCTTTAAAATTTAAGACTTGTTTTATGTTCCAGCATATGCCCTATCATGGGGAATATTCCACATGCACTTAATAAAACCCCATATTTTACAGTTGTTAGTTCAGTGTTCTATGAAAGTTAGGTAAGACGGTGATAATGTTTTAAATCATTTATATTACTATTGATTTTCCATTGTTTTTTAAATCAGCATCTGGGAGAGGAATGTTGAAATGTCCAACTACAATTGTGGATTTATTTATTTTTTCTTTCAATTTTGTCAGGTTTTCGTGTAGGCATTCGAAGCTGTTTATTGGGAGGTGCATATATATTTTATATTTATATATGGAATATAATGTATATATAATATATATGATCATTATATCTTCTTTATGATTATGAAATGTCTCTCTTTATTCCTAATTTTATTTCTCTTTCTGAAGGCTACTTTGTCTAATACTAATATAGCCACTTTAGCTTTCTCATTATGAGTGTTTTCATAGTATAGCTTTTTGCATCTATGTCTATGTCTGTCTACAAATATATAAAAAACTATATTTATTTTTAAAGTTGTTTGTTGTAGACTACATATAGTTGGATTTTGCTTTCTTTTTATCCAGTTTGACAATCTATTCCTTTTAATTAAATTGTTTTCTTTTTCCTTTAGTGGATATATGATTGGTGCAGCTGGCATTAAATCTGAAGACTTTCTACTTATTTTCTATTTGTCTAGCTATATTTGTCTCTGTTTTCCTCATTTCCTTTTTTCGTTTTGGTTTATTTTTATAAATTTATTTTATCTCCACTATTGATTTATCAGCTTCTGCTCTTTGATTTATACTTTCAGCAGTTGCACTAGGATTTAAAAGGTGCATGTTTAACCTGTCACAGTTAACCTTCATATTATGTTACACCTCATTACATGTGATAAATAAAAGTATTAAAACAGTTTACTATTGTTTTCCTATTATATCCATTATGCTGCTGTCATTTATTATTTTGACATGTTACAAATCTTGTAACAATATTGTTTTCTGCTTTAAGTAATCAATTATCTTTTGCCGAGATTTTTTAAATAAGGAAACAAAGTCTTCTATGTTCTGATATTCTTTATTCTACTATGTTACTCCAAGTTTTCATCTGCTAATAATTTCGTTCTGTCCGAAGAACCTCTTATGATTTTTCTTGTTTGTGTGATTTTTTTTTATTATACTTTAAGTTCTAGGGTACATGTGCCCAACGTGCAGGTTTGTTACATATGTATACATGTGCCATGTTGGTGTGCTGCACCCGTTAACTCGTCATTTACATGAGGTATATCTCCTAATGCTATTCCTCCCCTGTCCCTCCCCACAATAGGACCCGGTGTGTGATGTTCCCCTTCCTGTGTCCAAGTGATCTCATTGTTCAATTTCCACCTATGAGTGAGAACATGCAGTGTTTGGTTTTCTGTTCTTGCGATAGTTTGCTGAGAATGATGATTTCCAGCTGCATCCATGTCCCTATAAAGGACACGAACTCATCCATTTTTATGGCTGCATAGTATTCCATGGTGTATATGTGCCACATTTTCTTAATCCAGTCTGTCACTGATGGACATTTGGGTTGATTCCAAGTCCTTGCTATTGTGAATAGTGCCGCAACAAACATACGTGTGCATGTGTCTTTATAGCAGCATGACTTATAATCCTTTGGGTATATCCCCAGTAATGGGATGGCTGGGTCAAATGGTACTTCTAGTTCTAGATCCTTGAAGAATCGCCACATTGTTTTCCACAATGGTTGAACTAGTTTACAGTCCCACTAACAGTGTAAAAGTGTTCCTATATCTCCACATCCTCTCCAGCATGTGTTGTTTCCTGATTTTTTAATGATCGCCATTCTAACTGGTGTGAGATGGTATCTCATTGTGGTTTTGATTTGCATTTCTCTGATGGCGAGCGATGATGAGCATTTTTCATGTGTCTGTTGACTGTATGAATGTCTTCTTTTGAGAAGTGTCTGTTCATATCCTTTGCCCACTTTTTAATGGGGTTGTTTGTTTTTTTCTTGTAAATTTGATTGAGTTCTTAATAGGTTCTAGATATTAGCCCTTCATCAGATGAGTAGATTGCAAAAATTTTCTCCCATTCTGTAGGTTGCCTGTTCACTCTGATGGTAGTTTCTTTTGCTGTGCAGAAGCTCTTTAGTTTAATTAAATCCCATTTGTCAATTTTGGCTTTTGTTGCCATTGCTTTTGGTATTTTAGACATGAAGTCCTTGCCCATGCCTAGGCATTACCTAGGTTTTCTTCTAGGGTTTTTATGGTTTTATGTCTAACATTTAAGTCTCTAATCCATCTTGAATTAATTTTCATATAAGGAGTAAGGAAAGGATCCAGTTTCAGCTTTCTATTTATGACTAGCCAATTTTCCCAGCACCATTTATTAAATAGGGAATCCTTTCCCCACTTCTTGTTTTTGTGAGGTTTGTCAAAGATCAGATGCCTGTAGATGTGTGGTATTATTTCTGAGGGCTCTCTTTTGTTCCTTTGGCCTATGTCTCTGTTTTGGTACCAGTACCATGCTGTTTTGGTTACTGTAGCCTCATAGTATAGTTTGAAGTCAGGTAGCATGATGCCTCCAGCTTTGTTCTTTTGGCTTAGGGTTGTCTTGGCAATGTGGGGTCTTTTTTGGTTCCATATGAACTTTAAAGCAGTTTTTTCCAATTCTGTGAGGAAAGTCATTGGTAGCTTAATGGGGATGGTATTGAATCTATAAATTACCTTGGGCAGTATGGCCATTTTCACAATATTGATTCTTCCTATCCATGAGCATGGTATGTTCTTCCATTTGTTTGTGTCGTCTTTTATTTCACTGAGCAGTGGTTTATAGTTCTCCTTGAAGGGATCCTTTTCATCCCTTGTAAGTTGGATTCCTAGGTATTTTATTCCCTTTGAAACTATTGTGAATGGGAGTTCATTCATGATTTGGCTCTCTCTTTGTCTGTTACTGGTGTATAAGAATGCTTGTGATTTTTGCACATTGATTTTGTATCCTGAGACTTTGCTGAAGTTGCTTATCAGCTTAAGGAGATTTTGCACTGAGACGATGGAGTTTTCTAAATATACAATCATGTCATCTGCAAACAGGGACAATTTGACTTCTTCTTTTCCTAACTGAATACCCTTTATTTTTTTCTCTTGCCCGATTGCCCTAGCCAGAACTTCCAACACTATGTTGAATAGGAGTGGTGAGAGAGGGCATTCCTGTCTTGTGCCAGTTTTCAAAGGGAATGCTTCCAGTTTTTGCACATTCAGTATGATATTGGCTGTGGGTGTGTCATAAATAGCTCTTATTATTTTGAGATATGTTCCATCAATACCGAATTTATTGAGCGTTTTTAGCATGAAGGGCTATTGAATTTTGTCGAAGGTCTTTTCTGCATCTATTGAGATAATCATGTGGTTTTTGTCTTTGCTTCTGTTTACATGCTGGATTATGTTTATTGATTTGCATATGTTGAACCAGCCTTGCATCCCAGGGATGAAGCCCACTTGATCATGGTGGATAAGCTTTTTGATGTGCTGCTGAATCCAGTTTGCCAGTATTTTATTGAGGATTTTTGCATCGATGTTCATCAGGGATATTGGTCTAAAATTCTCATTTTTTGTTGTATCTATGTCAGGCTTTGGTATCAGGATGATGTTGGCCTCATAAAATGAGTTAGGGAGGATTCCCTCTTTTCCTATTGATTGAAACAGTTTCAGAAGGAATGGTACCAACTCCTCCTTGTACCTCTGGTAGAATTCGGCTGTGAATCCGTCTGGTCTTGGACTTTTTTTGGTTGGTAGGCTATCAGTTATTGCCTCAATTTCAGAGCCTGTTATTGGTCTATTCAGGGATTCAACTTCTTCCTGGTTTAGTCTTGGGAGAGTGTAAGTGTTATGATATTTTTTGAAGTGAAGACCTACTGGCAATAAATCCTCTTGATGTATTAGTTCATTCTTGCACTGCTATGAAGAAATACCAGAGATTGGGTAATTTATAAAGTTAAGGGATTTCATTGGCTCATGGTTCTGCAGACTGTACAAAAAGCATGATGTGTCCACTCATCTTCTTAGGAGGCATCAGGAAACTTAAAATCATGGTGGAAGATGAAGGGGGAGCTGGCACTTCACATGGCCAGAAGCAGGAAGAAGTGGGAGAAAGGTGCTACTCACCTTTAAACAACCAAATCTTGTGAGAAATCTGTCAGTATGCAGTATTAAGGGGGGATGATGATAAACCATGAGAAACCACCCCCATGATCAAATCACCTCCCACCAGGCCCCACCTCCAGCATTAAGAATTACATTTCAATATGAGATTTGGGTGGGGACACAGAGCCAAACTGTATTATTCTGCCCTGGCCCCTCCCAAATCTCATTTCTTTCTCACATTGCAAAATCCATTCATGCCTTCCCAATAGTCCTCCAAAGTCTTAACCCATTCCAACATTAACTCAAAAGTCCGCAGTCCAACGTCTCATCTGAGATAAGACAAGTCCCTTCTGCCTAGGAGCCTGTTAAATAAAAAACAAGTTAGTTACTTCCCAGATTCAATTTTGGCATAGGCATTGGGTAAAACTCTCATTCCAAAAGGGAGAAATAAACCAAAAGAAAAGGGCTACAGGTTTCACAGAAATCTGAAGGCCAGCAGGGCAATCAATAAATCTTAAAGTGACACAACAATCTCTTTTGACTCCATGACTTACATCCAGTGCACACTGGTGCAACGGGGGTCTCCCAAAGCCTTGGGCAGTTCTGCCCCTGAGGCTTTGCCAGGTACAGCTCCCAATGCTGCTTTCATGGGCCGGCTTCAAGTACCTGCCATTTTTCCAGGTGCATGGTGCAAGCTGTCAGTGGATCTACAATTCTGGGGTCTGGAGGATGGTGGCTTCTCACAGCTCCACTAGGCAGTGACCCAGTGGGGACTCTGTGTATGGCCTCCAACCCCACATTTCCTTTCCACACTGCCCTAGTATAAAGGTTCTCTATTAGGGATTCACTCCTGAAGCAGGCTTCTTCTTAGACATCCAGACTTTTCCATACATCCTCTAAAATCTAGGCAGAGGCTTCTAAGCCTCAACTATTGCACTCTGGGCATCCACTGGCTTAACACCACATGGAAACTGCTAAGGTTATGGTTTGTTCTCACTGAAGCAGTGGCCTGAACTGTACCTGAGCTCCTTTGAGCCACAACCGGAGCTAGAGCAGCTGAGATAGGAAAGCAGTGTCCCAAGACTGTTCAGGAGGGTCCTGGGCCTGGCCCATGAAACTTTTCAGTCTTCCTAGGCCTGTGATGGGAGGGGCTGCTGTGAAGGTCTCTGAAATGCCTTGGAGGCTTTCCCATTGTTGTCTTGGCTATTAGTACTTGCCTTCCTTTTGGTTATGCAAATTTCTGCAGCCAGCTTGAATTCCTCCCCTGAAAATGGGCTTTTATTTTTTACCAGGTAGGCAGCCTGCAAATTTTTCAAACTTTTATGCTCTGCTTCCCTTTTAAATATAAGTTCCAGTTTCAGGTCATTTCTTTGCTCCCATATATGAACTTAGATTGTTAGATGCAGCCTGACCACATCTTGAATACTTTGCTGCACTCTAAAGTTCAAAGTTCCACAGATCCCCACGTCAGAGGCGCAGTGCACCCAAGCTCTTTGCTAAAGTGTAACAAAAGTGACTGCTCCAGTTCCCAGTAGGTTCCTCTTTTCCATCTGAGACCCCCTTAGCCTGGCCTTCACTGTCCATATCACTATCAGCATTTTGGTCACAATAATTTAACAAGTCTCTGGGAAGTTCCAAAGTTTCCCTCATCTTCTTGTCTTCTTCTGAGCCCTCAAAACTGTTCCAGCCTCTGCCCATCACTCACTTCCAATGCTGCTTCTATGTTTTCAGGTATCTTTATAGCAATGTCCCACTTCTCAGTACCAATGTTCTTTATTAGTCTGTTTTGCACTGCTAAAAGAAATGCTTGAGATGGTGTAATTTATAAAGGTATGAAGTTTAATTGGCTCACAGTTCTGGAGGCTGTACAAAAAGCATGGTGCACCTGCTCAGCTTCTTGGGAGCCCTCAGGAAATTTACAATCATGGCTGAAGGTGAAGGGGGACCCGGCACTTCACATGACCAGGAGTAGGAAGAAGAGAGCAGGGAGGTACTACACACTTTTAAACAACCAGATCTTCTGAGAAATCTATCACTATGCAGTACCAAGAGGAAATGGTACTAAACCATGAAAATCTGTCCCCATGATCCAATCACTCCCACTAGGAGCCCCCTCCACCACTGGGGATTTTATTTTAACATTAAATTTGGGCAAGGACACAGGTGCAAACCATATCACTCTGCTTGCTTTCATTTTCCCAGAAAATAAACAACCTTGTTTCATCTTCATTTGTGAAATATTTAAATTTATATTGAATAACACATTTGCAGGTTATTTTTTAAGCACTTTAAAGATGGCATTCCATTGTCTTCTGGATTGCTAAGATTCTAATAAGAAGTCTGTTGTCATTCTTACCTTGTTTCTCCCTGTGTACGTAATGTATATTTTTATTGGCCATTATTAAGAGTTTCTTCTTATGAATGCTTTTCAGAAATTTTATTACATGTACCTTAATATATGTTTAGTTGTTCTCATCTTTCTCAGAGTTCTATATGTTTCTTGGATCTGTAGGTTTATTTGTCATGAGTTTGAAAAAAAAGCCATTATTTCTTCAAGTATTTTTTTTTTTTTTTTTCCCCACATTCTCTTTCTTTTCTTGCAGGGACTTTCAAACATATGCTAGAGCACTTGATAGTACCATATAGGCTATTGAGGTGTTGCTTTTTTGTTGGTTGGTTGCCTTTTTCCTATTTTCTTTGTCAGCCTCATTCTGAATGGTTTATATTCCTATTTTGTCATGTTCAGTAGCTTTTTTTTTTCCCCCTGAAATGTCTACTATGCTGTTAACACTATTTAGCAAAATTTTCATTTCATATATTTCATATTACATCTCTAGATGTTTCATTTGGGTCTTTGCAAAAATATTCTTCTCCATATTTATTCACATTTTCTTTAATCCTTTGAGCATACTGATTACCATCCTTGCCTGCTTACTTCCATTACCTCTGCCATATCTGATTATGTTTCTATAAAATGATTTCTTTCCTGGTTATGAGTCAAGTTTTCCTGTTATTTGTTGCACATAAGAATATTTGACTGCATGCCAAACATTGCTAATCTTATACATTTGAGGGTTGGATATTGTTGTATTTCTTTAAGAACAGCCAAATTACTTGAGAATTAGTTTGATCCTTTCAAAGCTTGTTTCCAAAATTTTAAGGTAAGTCTAGGATAAGGTTTATTCTAAGCCAACATTAGCCCTATAAATAAATTGTAACCCTTCTGAATTTTCTTAGGAATGTCCCATATAGTCGATGAGGTCTCTCCACTCTGGCTGGTGGGAATTTGAATGATTTCCTGCTTTGTGTAAGCTCTGGGAATTATTTGTTTTGCAGTTCTCTAGTAATTTTTCTTTCTCTAAAGGTAGATTTTGCCTGACTTCATGGAGTTTCTACATAGGTGTATGCAGATTAGTATTCATTTAAAACCTCAAGGAGACTTTATGCAGATTTCTGAAGCTCTTTCTATATATCTCCCTTCTTTCTTGGACTCTGTCTTGAAAATTCTAGTCTTTATGGTGTTTGTTTTCTCATTTGGGTAAGACCACAAGTCTGAGTTCTCTCTCCCTGCACCATAGCCTGGAAGCTGCCTCCAGGCAGAAATCTGAAGTGATTGCAAGGTTCATTTTATTTTTATTTTTATTTTTTCTTTCTTCTCAGGAATCATAATTCTGTGATGCTGAGGGTCTATTTCCTAAAATCTATTGTATCATATATTTAGTTCCATTTTCTAAATACTTATGATGAAAGGGTAAGTTTGGACTCATTTATTCTCTCATGGCCAAAAGTACACGACCACCTGGTATAGCTTTTAAGTAATTTTTGTTACTTTTGTTGATGTTGCTCTTATGAACATTTTATATATAGTTTCTTCAACTCAGCCATAGTGTAGATGGTAATTCTTCACAAAAGAGTTTCGTTTCGGCCAGAAAATCCTAATGAGTTTCTACCAGATATTTTTTTCCTGAGTGGATTTGTGATTAAGGCTATCAAGGCCTTTCTCTAGGGAAGCTAAATAATGTGCATTTGAGTATACGTTAGCTGATTTCTAAGCTTCTCTTTTAATTGGATGTCTATATATTGTCTTATAACTAGTTTTACTTGATTTCTTAACTTCCAGAATGAAAAAAACTCAAGAATTAAGTGAGATACTATCTCACATCTGGCCTTCACTGTATTCTTCCAGTGTTCTGAAAGCAAATGCAATTAAAACTCTCCACTTGGTACTGGAATTTAAGCACCAAATGGTGCCTCAGGGTCTGAGGAGATGCTGCCTTTGCTATTTCCCAAACCTTAAAAGTTTTCTTTTGCCTTGCAGGATGTAGATTTTAAAACAATTCTGGAGTTTTAATCTTTCTCTAGTAGAAACTCTAATTTAGTGTAACTATTTGAAATAAACATCTCAGGAGACAAAAAGCTATTTTAAATAGATGACAACATCTTGTGGCATAATTGCATGCTAGTGCAATTTAAATGAACACTATCTTTCATAGACAAAATCTATTTTAAAATTCTATCTATAAAACAGTTGAGGAAGAATTGTAAATATAAGAACATTCTGTTATTTTCCTTGGCATTTAGAAAGTGCTGCTTTTGAAACCTTTATTTTAGGTTCTGAAATAATTTTAGAAAGTGTACATAGTTTTGCTTTCAAAGGTCATGAGCAAGTATAAATATACCCATTTTAGAACAAGGAAAAGCTTTCAATCCCCCCCACATCTTACCATTCTCTTCCAAGACTAAAAACTAAAGTAGATCTAAAAATTTCTAATATCTGCTCATTTCCCAGAGTTGAACAAAATAGAAAATATTCAGATTCGATCAATAGTATTCAAAAATGAAGAGGTGAACCCTTATCTGTGTTGGAGGACGAAAGCAAATTCTTTTGGATGCTTCTCAGACTTGATACCATAAGTCCACTCTCATTGAAGGGACTCATATTCCTTTGGGTTCAGCCTCTCAGATCCCTTTGGTAACAATAATTCATGGTCCAGCAAGATCTTGGTAAAAGCATCATCATATCATGATGATGAAGAAGAAGATGATGATGATTATGATGATAAAAATAAAACAAAAAACCCACCTGCTATAAAAAAACAGAAAAACAAAAAAAAAAAAAACAGAACACTGAGAAGTAAGCAGTCTAGAAACCTGAAATAATTGTCCACATGAAATTATAAAGTCCTTTTGACACCCATAGTAATTCTACTTTAAGTTTCATAGTAATATTGATTACTAATTAGTTTTTGGCTTGGGCTATTATTTTGAATGATGGTAGAGTGAGAGGAGTGCTCAAAGGAAATATAGGTTTGCATACATAAATGTGCATTGTGATGGAGGGTTCTTAATTTACAGTAACATATAGAATTTGAAGATTACTTCAAAGGGTATTTAAAACTCATGTGTTTGAAATTCATGATAAGAAAATGTGTACTTTCTTAAGGGACAAAGTTTTCAGGTAAAGTTTCTACTAGTCAGATTTTTCCTGAGAGGTAATTTGGAACGCGATGGCAGAAAATGTGCAAACTAGAGATATGTTCATTCTCTTACTCCTCTCTATTTAGAGACTAAAGGTAGTATGAACTGCTTTCATATTTGGTTGAAATGCCTTGAAAAAGCAAACAATGAGAGAGCTGCTTATCTGCTGCTTCTTTCAACTACCCTGACTCTCCTATAATAATTTGTCTTTTAATCTCTTCTAGCGGATACTCCATTCCGATCCCCTTACTGGTCCCTACTAATCCTCCCAGTCCTAGACTGCTAGACAGCTCTAAACATCAACTCTGTGTGTGGCTCCACTCACTGTCTAATTAAAATGATTGTCACTGTGATTATGTTATAGTCGTAGGTGGATAAGGAAAAGTTAATCATCTGAATTATAGTGTACCTAAGAGTTTTAGAATTGCACCACAGAGAGTCAACCTAAAGCCAAGGTGAACTATTTTTAAATCTATATTTTATTTTTACCTGAGAAAAGCAATATATAATCATTGCACAATATGAAGAAAACATGAAAATCCAGGGTCACCTCTTCCTGTCCCATTGAATCAGCTATTTCCAATTAAGATAACAGTATACAGACTATTATTCCAGTTATTCCTTCCCCAGGAGTCTTTTAGATTTTAAGGAATCTGTGAATGAAATATTGCTCAACAGAAGTGAGAGACTTAGAACTTCAGATTGGGGGAACCTGGAACCTCACTGGCAGTCCCTAGTAAAACCAGATTTGATCCTTGTAAACAGTTTCTGGAGTTCCAAGTGCATGTCTGAAACAAAATCGTATTTATCCAGACTAGATGAAAGAAGACAAATTATAGAGTATAAATTTTATAAGATTCCGTGATTAAAATTCTCTAAGCTATATTGGACTCTGTTTTGTTATTACTATTTGACTTTGAAATCTGTATTCAATTTTGGATAACGCATTTCAATACACTTGCAAAGGAAAAAAATCATCCTATTTAAGTCTCTGGTAGAAAATTATTGTGAAGTATGGTGGGCAGGTTTCCTCCTCTTTACAGTAACAACAGTGGACTTCTTCTGTAACAGAAGTGGTTTAAATTAGAAAGAAAACCTTTGTGACTAAGCAGTCAAATGCTAAATTGGGCTTCTTAAGGCAGTGGTGAAAGCTTCTAATAGAATGATGTTTCCAAAACAATTCAGGCTTCATTCACTAGGAAATACTTTGAAAAGATGGGGACTGTCATAAAGTTGCCAGCTCTTTAGTTTTTCCAAGTAGGCATGTTAAATAAAAAAACATGTATTTATTCAAATATATACATTGGAAATGTATTCTCAATCAGGCACTGTGCCAAATAAAATGTGGGGCTGGGGTGGTGAATCTGTTTCCTCACGTCCTTATAGTTTCGAAGGGGATTGTTATCAACCAAACACACACATAAACATAAAGTTACAGTTGTGATTAGTGCCATAAAGAATACGTAGTTGTATAAAAAGAGTCCAATTTGACCATTTAGAAACTAAATATGAAGGAAAGACACATGGTCAACATCATGGCTAAGACTGATTGAGAACTTACTCTGTGGCAGGCGCTGTTCTAAGCATGTATGTATAACATTTGATTCCCACAGAGACTCTAGAAACTGGGAATGTTATTATACCTATTTTAAAGAGTGAAAATCTTCAAAGGCATAAGAAGATTAATTAACTTGTCCTGGTTTTGTAGCTTACCAGTAGGACAGCCTGCAGTCAAACTCTGATAGTCTGATTCTGGAGTTCACACCCTTAACCATCAAAAAGAGGAAAGTTTTTCATAATTTTCATAAATTCCTAACTTTTTGAAACCTGTATTACCCTGTTCCCATTTTTTCTTTTAGTGACAGAGTGCTAAAAATTTGGGGCCAGGGGCTAGTCATGGATCAGCAATGGAAAGACACTTTTTGAAGGTGACTTTTCCAATGAGGATCCACTGAATAGGATAGTTTAAATGAGCTCCTGCTAAAAGAGAGTGGAATGAAATAAATTGCTTTTAGAGGACAATTCCAGCCCTCTAGTCTTAAATGCATTTTCAATAATGTGATATGCAACCTTAATCTGACTCTTAAAGGTATTGCATTTTTTGTTCCCTTTGACTTACGATAAACAAATGAAAAAGTGAAATGCACCAAAGAAGATACATAGAGCATTCCTTGGTGCTTCTATTCCAAAGATGATTTGGAATTTCCTTTGTTTAAGCAAGTTTTGGGGTGCAGTGGCTCATGCCTGTAATCCTAGCACTTTGGGAGTCTGAGATGGGAGGATCACTTGAACACAGGAGTTCGAGACCAGCCTGGGAAACATAGCAAGACCCCCACCTCTATGAAAATAACATTAAAAAAAAATTAGTCAGGTGTGGTGGCATATGCCTGTAGTCCCAGCTACTCAAGAGGCCAAGGCAGAAGGATAACTTGATCCCAGGAGATCAAAGCTACAGTGAGCTGAGATCATGCCACAGCACTGCAGCTTGGGCAACAAAGTGAGACCCTGTCTTGAAATGGAAAGCATTTATTTATTTGGTTTGTTTGTTAAAGGGCAAGTAAGTATGCATTTTTTTGTAAAGTTCTGTATCACTTGCAGGTTTTATTCACTTTTGTTATAAAGATGAGAGGATGCTAACAATAAGAAAAAGTCCCAACATTTTCCAATGAACATTTAATTTTACTTTAATGAGAATTAATTCATGTGAAGGAAATAAAAATTAATTACTATATTCCTAAGGATTAAGAACAATCTGAGAGAAAAACATTCCAATCTGAGATGAAAAAGTTCCTGACAAAGAACCTTCCTTTGGTAGCTTTCAATTTATTAGACCATTTCCAGAGCCCAAGTCACTTTTCAGCTCTAGTAAGGAAGATATTAATGCTTTATAAAAGCAACTGGGGTATCTCACCACAGTGGGAAACCACTTTTAAACTCACATCGGGAAGCCTTCACGAAGCCTTGTTTCTGGGAAAACTTATATAAATCACTGCTTTTCCCAGTTGAGATTGGCTGCCTGCGGTGGTGATGACAAGGTCAAAGATACAGACTAGGAGTCCAAGGTCAGGCCTTATAAGGGGTAAACAGAGAGTGTTCCCTTTGCTTTTGTCCCATGCATTGAGAATGCAAGCTCATCAAGCAAAACCCCAGAAGGTAGGTTGGCAGGTCAGATGTATCATATTGTTATGGTTCCTTTCTGTATTTGTATTTGTTATGGACTATAAACCATGATGATGCAATAAAGGGCCAGGGCCATGAATTCCAATTGGCTGTGCAGTGCTATTTCATGGAGGGGCAAGTCCAACTGTTATGAATTCAGACAACTTAATAATTTCAGTTTCACTGCATTGCTCTGCTCCCCAGGAACCTGCAGAAGATAAGTGATTGGGCACTATCATAAATCCAGACATACATACAATGGGAAACTAACTGGTGAAGCTTTAAATCAATGCAGAATGTTAGACTAATAAAGATGTTGATCATACTATTTGGTGGAAATATTAACTAGGAAAAGTTGATAAAATGAACTTTTTAAAAAAGATGAAACTAGTCAAATATATTTCTTTGTGCTTATTTGTATCTGCATGAATATAAAATGCCATTGGTTCTTCAGCTTTAACACCTAAGGGATTTATAAGCATATTGCTTCAATAAAACTTGGTTCATCTGTACAGTACATGGCTCAGATATGCATATTTAATTACTCTGAAAGTAATTTACTTGTACAGATGGTGGTATTAGAGGGTCTTACTTCAATTTAAATTACTTTCATTGGGAAAAAACGTGTTCTTTGGCTATGATTTCCAAGTAAAAATTTAACTTTTATAACATATGGAACATACCTGCTTGTAGTAATGATACATGAATAATCCCACACATGCAAAATAAACATTATTGTAAAATTTTGAAACCACTCACAGGGAGTAGTATTATTACAAGATAATTCAAGACCCTCACATGCAAAGCTCAGGGAGTTGCAAAGTAAACTAGCAGCCAAAGTATATAAATGAGCTTAGAAAAAAGCATGGAGGATCTAAGTTGCCACTGAAAGCAATGAGCAGCCTCTTCAGCAGACCACTGAAGCCCCTCCTCCCTTGATGAAATTCAAAAGAAAGTAGTAGATACTATGTGAGAAATATACCTGGTCATACCTCAGAGACTTACATGGATCTGTGTCCTCCCAAGGCAGGGACTTGAGCCGTTTTGTACTCCCCTTTCTAGAAAAGTAAAGGCTACCTTTCCCCCATCACAGCTTGGTGCCTTCTGAAATGCAACATTCATCCTGTTGAAACAAGCACCCAAAAAAAATTATCACTTTCAAAGGCAAGCCAGTCACGAAGAAAGACAAATGGCTTGTGGCATATTGTATTGATTATCACACAGTAGCTGGGTATTAAAAATTGGGAAAATATAACTGCTTTTGAAAAAGATATTGTTTTCTATTATGAGATTGTAAAAAAGTGCCCATGTGTTTGTTCATTCTTAACTGCAAGTATTTCTTTATTAAGCACTGTATCTCAGAGGCAGCACATATACTATCTACTACTCTGGTTGCTATGGTAAGTAGTCATGTTTTATTGAAAAGTAAATGGCCACCACCCACAAGAATAGCTCCCAAGTGGCCTTAGCATACACTCCCTTCCTCACCCTTTCTTTTTGAGCCAACCTAATTTTTTTTAAATAAACATGAATTTTACCCTTATTTAGAGTAAGACAAAAACCTTTCTTTTTTTTTTTTTTTTTCTGAGACGGAGTCTTGCTCTGTCGCCCAGGCTGGAGTGCAGTGGCGCGATCTCGGCTCACTGCAAGCTCCGCCTTCCGGGTTCATGCCATTCTCCTGCCTCAGCCTCCTGAGTAGCTGGGACCACCACGCCTGGCTAGTTTTTTTGTACTTTTAGTAGAGACGGGGTTTCACTGTGTTAGCCAGAATGGTCTCGATCTCCTGACCTCATGATCCACCCGCCTCGGCCTCCCAAAGTTCTGGGATTACAGGCTTGAGCCACCGCGCCCGGCCTAGACAAAAATCTTTCTACTTACTACTTTCTCTCAACTCTATCTCTTTTTTTTTTTTTTGGACAGTGTCTCACTTTGTTACTCAGGCTGGAGTGCAGTGGCAGGATCTCGGCTCACTGAAGCCTTGACCTCCTGGGTTCAAGGGATCTTCCTGCCTCAGAGCCCCCAAGTATCTGGGATGACAGGTACACACCACCACATCCAGCTAAGTTTTTTGTATTTTTTGTAGAGATGGAGTTTCACCATATTGTCCTGGCTGGTCTTGAACTCCTGAGCTCAAGTAATCCGCCTGCCTCGGCCTTTCAAAATGCTGGGATTATAGGTGTGAGCCACTGTGCCTGGCCTCAAATTTATCTCTTAAAATGATTCTATTCATTATGGACAACAAATGAAGTTACATCTATCAGCCCTAAAATCTTTGTGATGACACATCCAAATGTGTATGTGTGTGTGTATACACACACACACACACACACACACAAAATAAGCTTATTTAGTAATATATTGGACATTATATTATAAGATTCCTTTTAAATACTGAACCTAGAATACAAATAGAAAAGTATTTTGGTGATATGTGCGTGCTTGGGGATTCTATCATAAGACATCTCTATAATGTGAAGCTATACCCATGAAGACATTTTTCAAACTACCTGTACAGTGTAAACGAATAGTTTAAATGATAGTCTGCTTATCTATCTATTTATCTATCTATCTATCTATCTATCTATCTATCTATCTATCTATCACCTATCCATCTGAGCAAAAAATATTTGTCATATTGTGGTAATCTGACTGATTGCCAGTCTTCAGGCCTTGAAGCAAAGTGGGGTTTGAGTCAGGTCAGTTCTCACTTTGAGTCATGACTATTTGTGTGGGTTTTACCCAAGAAATGCTCTACCAGAAATGCTTTATCAAAAATTTGGACCAGGTGTGGTGATTCAGGCCTGTAATCCTAGCACTTTAGGAGACTGAGGCAAAAGGATTCCTTGAGCCCCGGACACTGAGGCTGCAGTGAGCTGTGATCACATCCCTGTACTACAGCCAGGGCAGCAGAGTGAGACTCTGTCTACACATACAAACACACACACACACACACACACACACACACACACACACAATGGCTTAAGAAGACAAAATCTCTGAGGACAGTGACAAACATTTCTTGGACTAAAAAGCCTACAACTAATCAATGGCTTCCAGTTTCTTTAACAAATTCAGCTAGCAATTTCTGACCTCTGCCATATTTCTATTTTTGCTTTATCGGCCTCAAATTTGGCCTGAAAATGACTAGGTTCGTTTGCTCACTTGGACTCTGTATGTACCTGCAACTCTGTGCACAAGTTTTCCTATCATTTGGGGTTAGCTGAATTGTTATTTTCTCACCAAGACTGAAAACTACTACCATTTCATGAAGAAGAAGAACACAGGCCAAGGTGAGAAGAAAAGATAATGGGGGTCGGTGGAATGAGAAGAGTGTTTCTTAATTACGCTGTAGACTGTCTCTGCTGGGTCCTTTTTCTACCCTGCACTGTGCAAAATAACTGTCAGACAGTGGCTGCTACAGAGATGATGCAGCAGCGGCAATAGATAATACAGCCGTACCTCTGAGACACACAGGAGGTGACTTTTTTACTTTTAAGGAGAAAAGCAAGAGATGAGAGGAAAAAAGATCAAATATGTTCAAGACTTTTTAAATTTTACTCTCACTCTTGTTTATTACATATTTTCAGCTATAAGAGGATTCCCCCCCATATAATTCTTTTTATTGATTTTTATATTAAGGCAATTGAAAGCAATGTGGTATCATTTTCTGGTATAATAGAGCCATAGAAGCATGACAGCAGACACCTCACTGGGGAAAATAACATGTAAACACTATACAAATTAGCCTCTTCTAATGCAGTTAATAAAAGAAAGCAAACACTTGCAGATGGAGTAGAATGAAACAATACATTAGCACACAGTGTATAAGCATTAAACAATACATTAGCACACAGTGTATAAGAATGAAACAATACATTAGCACACAGTGTATAAGAATGAAACAATACATTAGCACACAGTGTATAAGAATGAAACAATACATTAGCACACAGTGTATAAGCGTACTGTAGTCTTTGTTTTTTGTTATAAATGACCATCACTAAAATGATCCTAAATATGCCATTAAAGAAAACTTACTTGCTAATAGGTGAAGACTAATGAGGCAATAGAAAGTATAATTGGAGAACTTGCTACCTCAACCACAGAAGAGTATACTAGTATTCACGAACAAATACCAGTGTCTGTTGAATTTTGTAGTTAACTCTGAAAAGTGAAAAACACAGTTCGAGTCCAGCCTGGGCAACATGATGAGACCTCATCTCTCCAGAAAATACAAAAAATTAGCTGGGCGTGGTGGTGAGTCTCTATAGTCTCAGCTGCTTGGGAGGCTGAGGTGGGAGGATCGCTTGAACGTGGGAACCTGAGGCTGCCATTGCACTCTAACCTGGGTAATGGAGCAAGACTCTGTCTCAGAAAAAGAAAAAAAAGTGAAAACATGTACACTTTATTCATTTATTCATTCAAATTTGATTTATTACTTACATTTGTGTCAGTGTTAAATGCTATGGAGAAATAAAAGTAGCCACAGTCACTGAAGTTATAGAAATATGGGAAATAGGATTCTCTGCTTGTCACACAGAACTGACTGCTTCTTTAAGACTTACAAAGATGTGAGAAGCTCTGGGCCTTCAAAAAAGAACTCAAAATGGTGCAAGAGTACAGCCATGAAAACGAATCTGAATAGAACAAGTGCATATTACCATTACTTCTCATGTTTGCCTTTTCATTAGATTCCTCTCTCCACAACCTCATGTTTCCCCATGGACTTTGATTCTCATACATGCCCTATATGGATTTAATGTTTCTTGTTCCATTAACCACATCTTCAACTTGACTTCCACCAACCAGCCTGAGTGTGGTTTTGCATTTTGATAATTCTTTAGTATCCAATTCGTGAACCTCCCCAGATTTTCAGCTTCATTACCCTCACATTTTGCTGACAGGTGGTAGCTGTTTGCCCTGAAATGCCATCAAGATAAAATAAATGAAAACAAATGCAATTCAAGATACAGTGTGATAAGTGCCATTAGAGATGTATAAACAGGATACTACGGAGTTTCGAGCTGGAAAATGCCACAATCAGGGATGCCAAGGAAGACTTGATTTAAGACATACAGTGACATCAGAAACTAAATCCATGAGTCCCAAAATGTGTTAGCAAAAAAGCTGCCTCAATATATTTAGGGGAGAATCTTTTATAAACCTAACAGAAAATTCTGACCCACAGAGCTCTTTGATCACTTAATAATGGTTCATATACATAGCTATGCTCGACAAAACACATATACAGAATTCTCACATTTTGTTCAGAGGAATTCACAAATGTGAAGATGAATTTTACAAAGAAGTGAGCCAATTATTTCAGCTTGAGTGCTTTCTTACATGCAAGTGAAAATTCTTAATAAAATTGAAATTAACTCCATTACTACTAGATCTGAAGGAGTTTAGGAGGTGTTTTATATACTCAAATCATCAGGAGAAAGCACAATTCGAATAAAGAACAACATATTCTCATGCATTTAGATGCAGTCTGCAATTTTTCCAGTTACATGCTTCTTGAAAGCAGGATATTAGGAATCTTTATTTTTAAGTCACTGCAGGTAATTTATGAATCGGGGCTCATGGGTTTCCAGATGAGAAACAACGCTCCACGGACTTCATCTCGCTGCTTCTGGGACAAGGCTGGCTGGGCAGGACTGTGGATCACGAGAGTCAATCTCAGACTTACTTGATTTGTTTGGAAGTGTCTGAGGAAACAGCCCATCAAAAGGAGAGAATGTATATGATGAATCCAAAATAATGGAGCTAGAGTGAAGGCCCATAGCAGTAAATGGCCATGAGAAATGGATGTGGGAGACCAAGAAGGAAGTGGAAAGCCAGACTAGTGATGGTTGTTGAGGGAAAAGGGAGCAAAGGGGAGCAAAGGAGAAGGTGGGGTGGAAAAGGGCTTGTAAGCAGCCCCAAGCCTGCCAGA
This sequence comes from Rhinopithecus roxellana, assembly GCF_007565055.1. NCBI lineage: Eukaryota > Metazoa > Chordata > Mammalia > Primates > Cercopithecidae > Rhinopithecus > Rhinopithecus roxellana. The sequence continues at coordinate 24,420,430 of NC_044556.1, read as the reverse complement.
CACTTTCAAGAATGGAGTGGGGCTAGGACCAGGGAGGCTAGTCTCTACTTAGGATACCTAAATGAGGGGTGCTGGGGAAACTCTTTGGTAGAATTTAGTTAACTTAGCAGAGATCTGAATACATTACGGAGGTGAATAAACACTGAATTAACAAGATCATACTGCACTCCAGAAAACTTGATTGAATGACTGATAGATGCATTCGTTCTTTGTTCATGCATCCAGTGTGTTTTGTACATGCTCTAGGCACCCTTTGAGACCATGGGGAATCAGTAGAGAAAAACATCAGCATATGAACACATTCTTAGCTATGGTCTACTTAGTCATGATTTGTTTTTAAGTATGAAAATAATAAAGCTGATTGGGTGTAATAGCATGCTCTATTTTGTAAACACATTAACTAGTCAAAACAAGGTATGTTAAATAGTAAACAAGTAGTATAAATCATATTTAATTGCCAAATGAATCCATCATCAATTAGCTTTGAAATGGAAGAAATAAGCCGCATGGGTTATTGATGTTAATAGATATTCCTTGAATAATCTTTTTCCTTCACTCAACAAAATCTTTCTTGGAATTGAATAAAAATGTTGAAGTTACTTCATTGAAAAAATATCTTCTACATGAGTCACAAAAAGTAGATAATGTAACTTATAAAGTGGTCAGAATCTAAAATAGTGAAGTAGTCAAAAGTCAGAAAGTAGGAAGACAGTGACCTGGCTTATCTTGTGGAACGGTGCTCCTCAATTATCCCTAAACAGTGCCTAGTACTGGGAGCAAGGCCTCGACGGATATGTCTCCTGACCTGTTTCGGGTAGGCATACCAGGAAGACCATCAGGAACCAATACCTCCTTAGGGAAGAGAAAGCAGTCTAGATTTTACCCAATTTCCGGTGTCTCAGTTGTCAGAGGGATTCTACCTATAGCAGGGTCTCTGTCATTCATTTCGTTGCATATCTAAGGCCCAGCGGAAGAAGGGTTGTGACTAAAAACTGAAAAATGTAGTTCACTAGAAACTCTTAAATTAAGGTATAAGCAGCACAGCTTAGAAACCTGTTTCAACAAGGTATTACATGACAGAGAGACAGAGAGAGAGAAGCTTTCTTTATTTTGCCACGGAATACATTGGAGCTTCAGCTCCATAAACACTCCAGTGCATGAGCAGCCCCAGCAAAAGGGGTGGTCATGGTACCAGAGGACAAGGCAGGAAAGCCTGGCATAGGCAGCCATGCTGGACAGGTCTGGATAGTGGTGGGCGGGACGGCATCCATGCAAGTGGGACTCGTACTTGATGGATCTCATATCCGAGCACATGTGAGGTGCCCCTGGGGGAGTTCCAGAAATTCTTCAGTGGTGGAGAAAATGTTAATGATGCTTGAGGGCTCTGTAGTAACAGGTATAAACCAGAGCAAAAAGTCAAGTAAGAGTTACTAATGTTAAAATAACCTATTTATTATAAATTGGCCATCAACGGATCTCAAAACTGACTGAGAAAAGTTTCACCACACATATAATCAGTTGCTAAACAAATAAAATGTGAATATTATGGCTCTGTTGGAGAAACTATTGTGTAAATGTTTTTTGAAATATTCAGCAGAGAGCTGTAGAAACTAGTAAAATCTCAGGACCTTTAGAACTGAAAGTTTTCCGTGGATGCCACATATTTATCTATTATAAAGAAAGTATAAGAGCCAGAGAACTAAAAACAATAGTAGACTATAGAGGCTAGGGTATATTAAAAATAATTTGAAGACAAATAAATATCTAGATAACATTTATATAATAGCTATTGCCAAAGAGGCAGATGGCTTATAGAGATCAAATGTAGACTCAAATCCAGGGCATTTTCAGTGACCAGAAACTTTTTAACTAAGAAAATAAGCATTTTCTTGAAACAAAAACCCAAAAATCAAGTTATTTACATAGCACTTGATAATATTGTATCCAGATATGCTATTTTTTTACATTCTGCAATAATTCTATTATCATTGTTTCTCTTTCTACTTCCTATTTTTTCTTTCCTTATTCCTCCTTTTTTCTGTCCCTCTTTTTTTTCCTCCTTCTTCCTCTCCTCTCTCCTTCTTCTCCACTCCTTTCTCCCTTTCCTCCCTTTCTCCCTTGTTACTCCCCTTCCTTCAGTCCTTCCTCCCTCCCTCCATCCCTCCCTTCCTTCCTTCCTTTTCTCCCTTGCTTCCTTTCTCCAGAAATGCCTAATTCAAAGCCTGGATCACATTTCTTAGGAATCCACAATTTACCCGAACAAATTTTAAGTGATATTTCACTCCAAAATTCAGAGTGCCTCTACACCCTTCATTATTTTATTTTTCTTCATATTATTTGTCACTTTCTAACATACTGTATATTTCACTTATTTTTCCTAATGTCTGATTCCCACACATAGCAGAGGATCACGGAATATATGTTTAATGAGTTGATCTCACTTTTGGGGAATTTATTATTGTTGTGCTGTGTTAAAAACATTTACTAAGCAAATGATTAATATATTAAGAATCAGAGAAGATCGTTTATCAATAGCAGCAAAAATTACTTTCAAACATTTCAGAATAATCATGTGTGTGGGGGAAAAGTTACCTAGAAGTCATTCAATACATTATTATGGACTGTTACCAAAAAAAGCTATGTGTGTAACATTACTCAAAGATAATATATCAACTGTGGCATTACAGGACTTTTCTTTTACAAGTGTTTTAAAATTCAGACATCTTTCATCAATCTAGACTGACTTTTCCAAATCTGAAAGAGCTGTTAAACCCCACATCATCTGTCGGGTCAGTCTACTAGGCAGTATTAGTTCACTAAACATTTTCTCTTTACTGAGTGAGAGGCCCTTAATTACATGCTGTGGGGAATAAAAAAATGAAAAAGACATATTCCTTATGGAGGCTAAAGGAGCAATGAATTTACCCTGAAAGTAATATTGAAAAAGGAGAAGGCAATAATAAAATAATGGAACTATTTCTTAAGTACTTTTATCTTATCCAGGATAAGCTGGATTTTAACAGAAGGATGTGAAAGGCAAGAGTGCAGTGGACTAAAGAACCAGCATGGACATAGACATGGGAAGGGTAAACTGCATGGGGTTGTTTAAGAACCAAGATCAGCTTGCATGGAGGCATGCCAGTTTATTAAAAATGGAATCACTTTTCATAAATGTGTAGGGTTTTTGAGGAGAAATTATGTAATAATCTGCCTCAGAGATGCTATCTAGGAAAGATTCCCTCTGTGTTGCCTTCTTACTCTGAGGTTTTCTAAGGCCATTTGGCAAATGCATACAGAGAACAAATGCATTCTGGAAGCACCAGAGAATGCAGGATGAGAGATTTGGAATTCCCATAAACAGAAATGATAGCTCCAGATTTGCTAAGGCACTGTACAGTTGGTCAGCTTATCAATTTTTAAGTGAAAGACCTGACTGGTTGTAAAAGGCTCTAACAGATGAAATGAACCACAGGGTAGAACTTGGAGCACAAAGGAGAGATAGATGTTCATCCGGAATGGAATTGCGGAGTCTGAGAATCACAGAGTTTTATTATTCTCCAAGTCTTTGAATTTGAGCTTGAAGTAAGGAATACATAATGAAAATGAGTCATTACATTTCTAGTCACCACTCCAGAACCAACAGTGTTATTTTTCTTCAGCAAAATTAAGTTGCTCTTTATAAGGAATCATAATATGCAGTATGAGTCTCTGAATTCTCATTTTAGAGCTATCATTCTTGTCAAATTTACCTAGAGAAATGGTATACCTTTCTCTGGCTTTTTCTTAAAATATCTCTTGTTGTTTTGTCTCTTTTTCAATACTGATTGTGATAGTAATGCATAATGACTATATTAATTTGTAAAAATACCAATAAGTACAATAAAATACCTGAAATACCATGGCTGCTATTATTTTCTAGGTAATTGTCTTACTCTTTTTTTTTTTCAGCTAATGATGAATAGTCAGCAAGAAATCACACCATGAACAAGCACACATGTATAGAGCCACCCCAAACTGAACACCTGTATAAATTATTTTTCCTTAAAATACATTATAAATATTTTCATATCAATTTTGTTTCCTTCAGAACATAGTTATTAATTATCAGATAGAATTTTAATACACAAATATACCATAATTTATTTAGCCAACCTCTAGTCTTTGGTCATTTAATTTTTTCTAATTTTTACATTAAAAATATAGTGATATGTGGTACATAAATATTTAGCATATCCATTATCATTTCCTTATGATAGAATTGTAGGGTAAAGGGTTTGCAAAATGTTCAGGGTTTTGACGCACATTGCTAAATCACCTCCAAGCTGAGCATGAATGACTATCTCCCTGAATACTATCCAATATAGTAACTAAAAAAGAAAAAAATAAAAATGATATATTATCTTAATGTTATCTTGACTAGTGTCTTTATTACCACTGAGATTGAACATTTTTAATATGCTTTTTAGCCATTTATATTTCTTAATTTGTAAAGCAGGTGCCTATTTGGAAACTTGTGTTTTATTGATTTCTTTTTTGTTGTTGATTTTTGAGACCTGAGTCTCTGTCACCAGGTTGGAGTGCAGTGGTGCGATCTTGACTCGCTGCAACCTCCGCCTCCCAGGTTCAAATGATTCTCCCTCCTCAGCCTCCTGAGTAGCTGGGACTACAGGATCATGCAATTACACCCAGCTAATTTTTGTATTTTTAGTAGAGACAGGGTTTCACCATGTTGGCCAGTATGGTCTCGATCTCTTGACCTCGTGATCTGTCCGCCTTGGTCTCCCAAAGTGCTAGGATTACAGGCATGAGCCACCATGCCTGGCCTGTTGTATTGATTTCTAAGAGCTCTTTAAATGTTAGGAAGAGTAAGCCTTTATTTGTTATATGTGAATTCTTACTTAGAATTACAAAAATGAAGTTCTATCCATCATGGATATAGTATAACTTGTATAGGTTATACTTTAAACCTTAAAATATTTTGATATTTGCATCAAGTAAATTATTTTTAAAATAATTTATTGGAATAGAAAAAATTCAGTGTGAAAATAAAATCTATTTCATGATTCTCATGAACAAACAGATCTTAATTGCTCCACTAGAGATTTTAATACCAGTCTTTTAAGTTACAAATAGCAATAAAAAGGATAATTCACTCCATAAACTGGCTAGCAATCAGAATGCAAATCAGAGGATGAGCTATTGCTTCATCAGGAAAGCAGTGACTAGGTTTTTAATTGTCACACCAAATTACATATAAAACTGGGAAAATGTGACTGACAGCACATCAAAGATATGCATAAGAGTGAAAACCAGAAATTCGTGTAGATGGAATTTATTTTATTTTTCTTTCAAACTTCTGATCAAGATTATATTGGGGTAAGAAGAAATTGTAGATTAAAAAGAAATTATTCTGATAGCTTTATTAGAACATAGTATTTGGTGATAAACTACCAAGATTTTTAAACTAGATTTGGCTTTAAATCCTGAAGTTGGTTCTTGCTTTCTCTTTCTGCTTGCTTGGTTTATTTAAATGGCTCTATAGATACTGGTACTTCTGTAAAGTTTTACTTCTAGAAAAAAGATATTTAAACAGAAAATCAAGACATAAGCCGCCTTTCAAAAATCCCTATTCTACGGTATTTATTTTATTCAACCTGAAAATTGCAGTAATCATGTTTAGTTTTTTTGTTTGTTTGTTTGTTTTTTCCTTTCTTCAATTACTTCCTTGATTGGAAAATCTCCGAGTGCCAGGAAAATGCCTTATAGGTCGATAAGATTCTTCTCCATGATCACTTCTGAGTCAAGTTAAGACTCTTAGTTAAAAATATCCACCCAAAATGATTTTTTAAAACTGTGGTCCATTTATACCAGGCAGTACTACTCAACAAATAAAAATTACCTATTGATACGTGCAACTTGCATGGATCTCAAGAGCATTATGCTGAGTGGGAGAAGTCAATGTAAAAATCACAATCTATATGATTCCGTTGATACATCACGTTTGAAATGCAAAGGCTGTAGAGATGGAGAACAAATTAGCTAGGGGTTAAGGATGGTGGTGGGGAGGGAAGTGGATATGATTACAAAGGGTAGCATGAGCCACATTCTTGTAGTGACGGGATCGTTCTACATGTTTATTGCAGTGGTGTTTACATGAGTCTACATATGTGATGAAATGGCATCAAACTATTTACACACATTGTCCCAATGTTACAATATCAATATAATATCAAACAATATCAATGTTTGATATTGTATCATAGCAATATAAGACGTAACCACTAGGAAAAGTTAGGTATACAAGATCTCTCTATAGTACTATATTTATAACATTTGGTGAATCTATAATCATTTTGAAATAAATTTTTTTAAAAAATTCACTCAAATGGAGAAGGGGGTAGAAGAGGGCCTTTCTGGAGGTTCAGAGAGGAGCAAACTTTAACCAGTCTTCAAGACAATTCTATTTTAAAAAATAAAAACAAAACAAACAAAAAACTGCATGCATAAAGCATTTACCATTCCTCTAAAAGTATATGCTCAGAATTCTTATTTTTGGGATTTAAAAATACATATATTTAGTTTTCCCTAGCAATTTTATAATGCATGCTTTTAATATAATTATTTTAAAGAGATGAAATTTTACTATGTTCCCCAGGCTGGCCTCCAACTCCTAAGTTCAAGCAATCTTCCCGCTTCAGCTTCAAGAATAGCTGGGACTACAAGTATGTAGCACCTTGCCCAGGTTTTTAATATAATATTAGAATGATTTTATAGTGTATGCTCTTTAGTATACTATGGATATTATATTTTTATTTTTACATATTATAGACTCTTTTAGCAAATATATTGTATGTACTTTTACTATATAGAACAGTTTTTCTTAGGAGATTTATCTTTCTAACATTAAGAAACGTTATCATGGTAACCATGGAAGTCTGTCAAAATTTCAAAGGTGCTATCTGCAGATCTTTGACTAGAATCAACTACCCTGAAATTATATAAACCTGAAATTTTGATTTGAAGCTGCAGTTAAGCATATTAGTTTACTGTTGAGTAAACTGAATTTAAATACATTTGAAATCCTTTTTTGAAGATATAGAATGGGATGTCAGTTGGCTTTTTCATAAACTGAATTTACTTAAACCTGAAGTCTTGATTTAGAAATATAGTTAAGTATGTAAATTGGCGTGTGTGTGTATTTGTGTATAATTTGCATAATGTGGCCAATTTTATAATTTGCATATTTCATCACAATAGTTGGATGACCTGGGGCAAATGACTGCAAGTTCTCTACAATTCTGAAACATGTAGATGATAATAATACCTGTCTTACCTTCTTCACAAGGTAAAACACTAAACAAAGGTTATTATTATTACTAATAAAAATAATTGCAACAGGGCTGTTTTGTCAACCTGTGGAGTATGATCTATTCATAAAGCCTGTCTTTTCCACCTCTGAAGAAGAATTTAAATGAAGCATACACGAAAGAGTTTTTTGATTAGTTCCAAGTAAATACCATCAAATAAAACCCCTAAACAAACACATAGACAGTGTAAAAATAAAAAAAGCCACACTCTAACAATGGCACAGGGCAGATATGTTCCTTCTGTTATGGTAGCTGTAACTTGCCCCCATTTTTAAAATTATTTTTTTCTTTTTAGCATCAAAAAATTTCAAGTTATGCTTGTTCATTTGAAAACTGTTTATTGGCCTGCTGTGATGGCTCATGCCTATAATCCTAGCACTTTGGGAGGCCAAGGTGGGAAGATCACTTAGGCTCAGGAGTTCAAGAGCATCCTGGGCAACACAAGGAGACATGTCTTTACAAAAAGTAAAAAAAAAAAAAAAAAAGAAGTTACCCGAGTGTGGTGGCATGCACCTGTGGTTCCAGCTACTCAGGAAGCTGAGGTGGGAATATTGCTTTAGCGCAGAAGGTAGAGGCTGCAGTGAGCTGTCATCATGCCACTGCACTCTAGCCTGGGTGATAGAATGAAACTCTGTCTTAAAAGAAAGAAAACTGAATCCAGTCTCAGAAAATAATGGCAGTATTGCTTCTAAAAAAGTAAACATTCAAAATATTCACCAGAGAATGGATAAGCAATGATATATCTATTACAATAATGTGGCATTTTCAGAGACATAATAATAACTGAAAATGAGATATGCATGGTATCATTTCAACTATATAAAATTTGGTTTAAAAATTAGTGTGATACTTCAGAATATTAACTGGGTTTCCCTAGACAGTAGAATGGCTTTTTCTTCTTTTCTACAAATTTGTTTCCAAATTTTCAGTAATGAGATTTCTTACTTTTATTATTAGAAAAAAACTTGTTTGAAACTGTTAATTGTTGTTGCGGTAGACAGCCTCTAAAGTGGCATCCAGTGAATCCTCACCTTTTGATACACACGTCCTTGTGCAATCACTCCATGAGTATGGGCTGGACCTGGTGACTTGCACATAATAAATAGAATATGGAAAAAATGATGGAATGTTATCCTGTGATTAGATTACAAAAAACAATGTCTTCCATCTAGGGTGCTCTATTTCTGCTTTCTTGTGCACTTACTCTGAAGGACGTCAGCTGCCATGTTGAAAGCTTCCTTATGAAGTGGTCCACATGGCAAGAAGTTGATGTCCTCCACAAAAATGTACTTGGTTTTCATTCAAAAATATACCTGGTAATCTAAAAGTATTAGAAGTAAAATAAATTATTGCTATTAATATATTTAATCATCATGTAAATATTTTTTTCAGCATTTTACTATGTCATAGCTATGTGCTTATGAACTTAAGAGCCAAAAGTGAACAAGACAAGTTAATGATACCAAGGATCTTGTAGTCTGGTCTGGTCAGGGGAGAAATGGATTGGGAAGGATAGAGATACATAAGTAGATAATAATTTCAATAAAATTGAAGTATAATAATAGAGAAATAAATATAGTGTCATGGGAGCACAGTAGGAGAGACTATCCTTCCCAAAATAAATTAGAAAAAAATCCACAAAGGCTAATACATCTAAGCCAGATTGTACAAGATGATAAGTACATGCAGGGTAGGGGATAGGTTGTGGAGAAATGCTAGACTCAGGTAATAGCATGTACAAATGTGGAATTGTTACTGTGATAGCCATGATGGGAAAGAGCAGATGATGAGACATGTCAGTGTGTAGAGTCCATAGAAATAGTGAGAGATGGATCTGGTAAAACAGAGGAGCTAAATAATGAAAAGTATTAGAAGTCAAATAAAGAAATAAAGATAGAAGCCTAAGACAGGAGAATTCTTGAATCTGGGAGGCAGAGGTTGCAGTGAGCCAAGATCATTGCACTCCAGGCTGGGTGTCAGAGTGAGACTCCATCAAAACAGAAAGAAAGAAAGGAAGGAAGGAAGGAAGGAAGGAAGGAAGGAAGGAAGGAAGGAAGGAAGGAAGGAAGGAGGAGGAGGGAGGGAGGGAGGGAGGGAGGAGGGAGGAGGGAGGGAAGGAGGAAGGAAGGAAGGAAGGAAGGAAGGAAGGAAGGAAGAAGAAAGAAAGAGAGAGAGAGAGAGAGAGAAAGAAAGAAAGAAAGAAAGAAAGAAAGAAAGAAAGAAAGAAAGAAAGAAAGAAAGAAAGAAAGAAAGAAAGAAAGAGAAAGAAAGAAAGGAAAGAAAGAGAGAGAAAGAGAGAGAGAAAGAAGAAACTGAGATGCTATACTATAGGTATTAAACCATCATTAAATCCTTTAATGATGGGAGTCAACTAATTTATGCTATGTAAGGATGATTCTAACATAACATGAAAGTGGAGAATGGTTAAAGTGGGAGTGGTAGTCAAGACAAAACAGGAGGCAATTAAAATAATATACCATGGAAGATCATCACCTGAGTCTGGGAGGTCGAGACTGCAGTGAAATCATGCCACTGCACTCCAGCCTTGGTAACAGAGCAAGATCTTGTCTCTAAAAAGCAAAACAAAACAAAACAAAACAGAAAATAATCCACCATAATAATAGCTACTATTGTTTTAAAACATTGTAGTAAATATTACATGCATTTGTTCTTAACAATTAGCTTGCCTAATAGCAATAATTGTTTTTCACTTATGAGGAAAGGGAGCCCAGAAAAGTTAAACGACTTGCCTATATGTCGCAGCAACTAAGTAGCACTGCTGGCTCAGAGAAAAATAAGCTATAAAAAATGAATCAAATATAAACTCTAGAACTGAAAAGTATAGCATCTAAAATAACAAATTTGCTGAATTGAACAAATAGAAGAATGAAGATAACCAAGGAAACACAGCCAGTGAACTTAAAGATAAATCAATAGAAATTATCCAGTCTGAAGAACAAAGAAAAGATAGAAAAATATTAAAATATCCTCAGAGAGCTGTGGGAAATATTTAAAGATTTAACATACATATAATTGGAGTCTCAAAGGGAGGGCAGAAAGAACACGAGTTATACAAACATTTTTTTAATGATGACTTAAATTTTTTCCAAATTCAGTGAGTGACATAAATTTACAGATTCAAGAATCTCAATGGACACCAAGTAGAATAAATACAAAGAAAATCTCATATAGGCCCAAAATAGTCAAACTGCTGAATTTTTTTTTTTAATTGAAGACAGAAAAAAATAACATGCATATAGAAGGAAATGATACAAATGAATCATCAGAAACAATGGAGGCCAGCAGATAGTGGGAGAACATTTGCAAAAGTGGTTGAAACCATCGGGAAAGAAGCCCTCTATTCTTTTTCCTGAGGATGGTAAGATGGTAGGATAAAGCCTGCATATGGCAGTGCTATCTTACTTTCAGACATGGAAATGGAAACCAGATTCTGGATGGCATTGCTTGAGTAATTAGATCAAATGTGACTCTCATGTATTGAGACTATGAACTTTTTTTTTCTTTTAGTATAAAGCATTTTTAGGAAGGTTTCTGTCATTTACAGGCAAATGAGAGTCTATTAAAACAATCATCCTTTCAACATTCTCTCCGTTTTTTTTTTTTTTTTTTTTTTTTTTTTTTTTTTTTTTTTTTTTTTTGAGACGGAGTCTTGCTCTGTTGCCCGGGCTGGAGTGCAGTGGCTGGATCTCAGCTCACTGCAAGCTCCGCCTCCCGGGTTTACGCCATTCTCCTGCCTCAGCCTCCCGAGCATCTGGGGCTACAGGCGCCAGCCACCTCGCCCGGCTAGCTTTTTGTATTTTTTAGTAGAGACGGGGTTTCACCATATTAGCCAGGATGGTCTCGATCTCCTGACCTCGTGATCCGGCCGTGTCGGCCTCCCAAAGTGCTGGGATTACAGGCTTGAGCCACCGCGCCCGGCCACATTCTCTCCTTTTAAAAATCTTTCCTGTGCTGGGGCAGTGGCTCACACCTGTAATCCTTGGGAGGCCAAGGTGGGTGGAGTCAGGACTTCAAGACCAGCCTGGCCAAAATGGTGAAACCCCATCTCTAATAAAAATACAAACAGTAGCTGGGCATGGTGGCAGGCACCTGTAATCCCAACTACTCAGGAGGCTGAGGCAGGAGAATCACTTGAACACAGGAGGCAGAAGTTGCAGTGAGCTGAGATCGCGCCATTGCACTCCAGCCTGAGCAACAATAGCGAAACTCCGTCTCAAAAAAAAAAAAAAAAAGCTTTTCAATCCTTCCCATTCTTTAATCTCTCAGAAAGAATTAGTTGCTCCCCATCCTCGGTACTTTATTAGTGTCTCTTCATTGTTGTACTATTTATATTGCATTTTTAAAAGTAGACTATGATCCCCTTGAGGGGCGGTATTAACTTAGGTTTCTTTGTATTCAGATAACAGCTGTAGCACATAGTGAACCATAAATATTTGTTTTTTCAATTAGACTTTTTCTTGGGGGATGCAATAGTTTTTCTTAATTGATTGGATCAGTTAAAATGCCTCTGGTTAAAAGCAACAGAAATCTCAAATGAAATGGACTTAAATGTTCAAGAGAATTGATTGGGTCATGCCACTGAAAAAAATCCAGAGGGAAAGTATCTTAATCAAGGTCGACTACAGGGGATGAAGAGGGAATCATACTAAGAAAAGTATCAGGTACCCTCCTTAGCAACTGGAGGAATTTTTGTAGAATTAGCATATATGGCCCGTGTCTTGGATGAAAATATGAGGGAAAGAATCCTACACCTCTTTCTTCTTTCCCAGAGTCTAATGCACAGTAGTTGCAAAGTCTTAAATATTATGCATGGAGAAGTATGTGATGATATCTGATAAAAGCATATCACAACTTTTTCCTCTCTTGTGATTCAGATTTTTTTTTTTTTAGTTACTTAATGTCTTTAATTTTTAAATTAATTTATTTTAAAATTTTTGTAGAGACAAGGTCTTATATGTTGCCCAGGCTTGTCTTGAACTGCTGGCTCAAGCAATCTTCCCACCTCAGCCTTCCAAAGTGTTAGGATTACAGGTGTGAGCCATCATACCAGGCCAAGAAGTTTTAATGATTATAAAGATCACTCATAGTCTGTTATTTTCAGCAGCAAATTATAAACTACTCAATATTCATTCAAAGTGGTAAACCAACAGATAATTCCTACAGTAGACAGATTACAAACGTCAGCATAGGCATAAATGTAAGTAATATGGAGAGTAAGACTAGACCTAAAGTTGAAGGGTAAAAGAAATTGCTTCTGGAGTATGGGGCTGTGGGCATAGGGTACATAGAGTAACAGTTTCTCAAATTAAGTTATTTTCTACCATTAGATTTTCTAAACATGTTTATGTACTTATTTGATAAACATTCTAAAAATTAAAGAAACTGAAAGTAAGGCAATTCTAAAGATTCAGTAAGGCCTAAATTAGTCTTAAGAAAAACCAAACAAACAGTAAGACTTTGGCAAACAGATCTAATCCCAATGCTTATGCTTGTCAAAACAGCTCTCTTTCTGTGCCTAAAAATTATTCAGACACTTCCTATGTTTTTTCCCTCTTGCCTGCCTGGACTTCAGTGATTCTGCTTTTAGTTCAGCATGTGAACCCTAGTCCTTGACTTTGCTCCTCCCTAGACTCAGCTTGGTTTTCCAATGATTCAATGATCTCCATACTTGTGGCCACCCCTAGTGGGATGAAGCCGCCAGTGTTTATCAGCTGTGCCGACGGCAGTTCTTGGCTTGGCCCATGGCTTTCAGGGATGGGTACAGTGCACATCATTATTACCATCTGAGAATTATGTTTGATTGTTTATTAGGTAATATGTTTCATTAAAGAACATGGCATCATGAAGAAATCATGTTTTAGAATTTACTGGCCATCTCTAACTTCTCGTGTTAAAATAATTTCTGACATCATCAAGAGAGAAGGGAGCCAAATAGGAAGAAGGGCTACTTCAAGATCGCCCCCTCACTGTTCAAACAGAGAAACAATCATGAGTTGTAATGCCTACAGCTTGCCTCACTCCTCCCATTCCCTGGGAACATCTACTAAATCAACAATGTTTTAATTATAACGGAAAGGGTCAGTAACGCAATCTTCTTAAATTCTACTCTCAACCTGGCCCAAATAAAGAGCACAAGCCTCTCCCTGATGCCATTTTGATTGCACAAATTCAAACATGCCCACTTTTAATAGCTAGCAAGGTAAATGCTCCGTGTCCATGAAGATTCAAGATGTCATTACCAAGTTATATTGAAGGGTATGACACAGCACAAATATTTGCAGGAGGCTAAACTATTTGTTACAATACTTACTTCTAAATGAATTACCTTGTGGTTGATAGTAAAGCTGAAAACTAAGAAATAAGGGTCAGACTCCTCCTGTGAGATCTTCCTTGTAAAATTATCCCAAATGTAATAATACCACATTATTGACTTAAGCACACTTCCCAGTGACATGCCATAGCTGACCTGTAATTTTTATTCTACATGATGCCAGCCCTAATAAAATGAAACTTGTGAATGTAAATTAAGCTCACAAAGGGGACAGATTGCATGATTCTGGTTTCTCTCAGATGCCTGTAGGCTATCACAGGTTCCATATGTGAAGTAATTATGTTCACTGAAGGAAAGAATAAATGCTGTCAAATTGTGTACTGAGAGAGAAAGCAGCTATTATATTTCAGTAGTCGCTAGAGCATTGCCCCCAGACAGTAGCAAGATGTATAAGAAAATAAAAACGGTGCCAGCCATATATTACACATCTGCCTTTACATTTGTAGCTCCCTTTAAATGTATATTATACAAAGACAATAACTTGCCAATGAACATTTTAGCTGTCTTCTTCGACATCTTTTTCTGTGGAGCCATTTTGAAATATGTGGCATGATAGTTATTGAAAGGATAATGAATATAGATACTTAGTTCTCTTCCTCTTGCATTGTGCTGAGAAGCAACAACCCTGTTGGTACTCTGATGTGCGTACTTTGCTTTTTCCTTGAATGATATCTCAGATTCAAGCCCAACCTTACCCACAGCTGTTATCTTCATAGCTCATGGGAATGGGGGCAAGTTTTTCTCCATTTTAAAACCGCCTTACTTACTGAGGGCATTTTAAAAAATGAATTTGGATAGTTAGAATAATATTTGGTACTTATCATGCATTGTGTAATTTATTAGTTGAAGTCTCATTCTTTACCTTCTTTAGTAACCTAACTGAAAAAGTGATTGATACAGATCTTTTTCAAAAAGTGTATGGTTTCTAGCATAGAGCTAGTGAGACCTATCTACACTTTCTGTCCTTGCCTAGGGGAAATTGTATTGAGACCTGAGAGGCATGGCCAACATGCATTAAGTCTAGATAATCCCTGGAGGAGGAATGTTCTGTATTTATTTTTTTATATTATTCCTACCCTCTAAGAAAGGTAGGCAACTTTTAAGATTGGTTACCATCCCTCTTCTGCAACCCCTCTGAGGACTCTGTTTTATGCTGCCTTTGGTTGACCAGAGTCCCCCAGTCAGGCTTCTAAACTTCATCTAAACTAATTTATGTTTCAGCCTTCTTCTCTATTCTCTGAAAACCAAACCAAACCAAACAAAATAAAATCTACCCTAACACTTCAGAACAGTTTATTTAAGTTGGGTATTAATAATAATAATAATGAAACTAATGCATACTATGGTGTTAATAAGTGGGAGGTGGTTATAATTATTTGTACTTTACAAAGGAATATTCATTAAACTGAATGATTCCAGACTGGGTGATAAAATGCATTGGAGAACCTCAGGTGGAATAGATTTTAATGTTCATCTGTGTAATTTAAAAAACAGAAGTTTATCCGCTTCAGTGTGAACAATCCCAGTGCCTGAGAATATGAAACCTTAAGGAGGTTCTATTCCCTTCAGTGTTGACTGCTAAAAGAGTTCTTTATAATGAGGTAAAGTCAAAACTGTCAGTGGAAATATCTATCCTTTGATGCCAGTTTTATCTTTTACAGCTGCAAAGAAAACTCAGCTCCTTCTCCTACAACCTTCCAATGTGTGAAGGTAGTAACCACAAGCTCACTTCCCAAATGAATCTTCAGTACAAAATCTCCCCGTTCCTTCAATGCTTCATCTTCTAATATTGCTTATAAGCCTTTCCATGCCTTGAGTATATTCAGGAAGTACAAGAGAGAAAATGTTTGGAGAACATTGTCTCTTTTAAATCACACCACTTTAGTGATCCCCTACTATGGTAATACTAGCACTTTATGCTGTAAACTGTCTTGGATGGCTATCAATGAATGCTGAAGTCAGTGAGAGCGATATGAAGAGTTCTTATACTTCTAATCAGGTGCTTACTGGTTTTTGTTTTGTATTGTTTTGTTTTACTTTGTTTTTGTTTGTTGTTGTTGTTGTTTTCAGTTTCTGTAACTGGACTAGGTTATCATGCTGGAATGTATGAAGAAACATTGACTGGCATCCCATTAAAATGTCTGCTCTCTTAAAGTCAAAAGAGAAAAAGAGATCTCCTTAGAAAATAGATTCTACGTTGAGAATAAGGCAGAGGCTAGAATCTTTCCATAAAGCAAAATATTTTCCCTAGTTACTCAAACACCATACTTAACTTCCTGAAACTAAAAAACATAAAAAATAAAAAAGTTGAATGGGATGGTTTGTAGCATGTGACCAAGGAAATCCTGTGGACTCTGCGCCTCCCACCCTTTGTTTTAGGTGAGCTTCTAAATGCAAGTTACTTCAAATCACCCCAATGAGTCAAATGAATCAAAAGAGAAATGTGAATGGATTATTTCATTTACTATAATGTCCTCCAGGTTCATCCATGTTGTCGCAAATGACAGAATTTCCTCCTTTTTAAAGGCTGAATAGTATTCCATAGTGTATATATACCACATTTTCTTTATTCATCCATTCATTGATGGACCCTTAGGTTGATTAGCTCCAGTTAGCCATTCTTCATTGTATACATATTTCAAAACATCATGTTGTACATAAGTATAAACAATTTTTATTTGTCAATTAAAACAAAACAAAGCAAAACAAAAGGAGTAGTGTGAAGAATTCTGTTGAGAAAAAGTAAAAGTTTGCCTAATGATGGTTTTTCATTTGCTATTTGGCAACAAAATTTAACTTTATAGTAACAGAGGAATGAATCATTGACAGAGGCCGTTCTGAAGAAGAAAGTTCTTTGCCAAAGCTTTTACTGGGAGCTCAACCAAAGATAAGAAAATGGAGGTCAGAAATGGGTATCTCCTAATCTCCAGAAAAAATTATTTAAAGAGTTTTACTGAGATATAATTTACATACTGTACGATTTACTCATGTAAGGTATACAGTTCAATAGTGTTTAGTATATTCACAGAGTTGCACAACTCTCAACACAATCAATTTTAGATAATTTTCATTACCCCCAAAAAGAAACCTTGTGTCCATTAACAGTAACTCTCCATTCCTTCCTCGTCTCAATCCCTGGCAACTACCAACCTAATTTCTGTCTCAATAGATTTAGACTTATCTGTTCTGTTTACTTCATGTAAATGAATTATACTTGATTTTACGTAAAAGGCATCACACAATGTGGACTACTTTGACTGGCTTTTTTTCACTTAGCCTACTGTTTTCAAGTTTCATCCATGCTGTACAGTTTTACGAAAGCATTACATTTTGTTTATTCATGTCTCAGTTGTTAGATATTTGGGTTATTTTCATCTTGCCTATTTTGAATAGTGCTTCTGTGAAATATATGTGTACAGCTTTTTGTGTGGATGTTTTCATTTCTCTTAGCATTGATGAGGTCATATGGTAACTCTACATTTAACATTTTGAGAAACTATCAAACTGTTTCCAACAAGGCTGGAACATTGTACATTCCCACCAGCAAGGTATGAGAGTTTCAATTACTTTACATCCAAGCCAGCACTTATTTTCTTTTTGGTTATGGAATCGTAGTGAGTATGAAGTGGTCTCTCGTTGTGATTTAATTTAAAGTTTTCTAATCACTAACAGTATTGAGCATTTTTTTTCATGTGCTTATTGACTGTTTATATTTCCTTTTTATAGAAACGTCTATTCAAATCCTTTGCTGATTTTCTAATTGGATTACTTATATTTTTATTTTTGAGTTGTAAGACATTCTTTATATATTGTGGAAGCTAGTCCCTTAATATATATATGATTTGTAAGTGTTTTCTCCCGTTTTGTAGGTTGCTTTTTTTTACTTTCTTCATAGTGTCCTTTGAAACACAAAAGATTTTTAACTCTGATAAAGTCTATTCTATTTTTTTTTTTTTTTTGGTAAAAACTTTTGTTTTTGGTGTGATATCTAAGAATGCTTTGCCTAACCTCAAGTGACAAACATTTATTTCTATGTTTTCTTCTTAAGAATTTTGTAGTTTCAGCTCTGAACTTAGGACTATGATCAATTTTGTGTTAACTTTGGTGTGCAGTAAAGGAAGATGTCCAACTTTAATCTTCCGCAGGTGGACATTTGATGGTTCTAGCACTATTTGTTGAAAAGACTATCCTTCTCCATTGAAAAGTCTTGACACCATTGCTGAAAATCAGTTGGCCATAAGTGTATGGTATGGGCTTTTGACCCAAAATTATGAGAATTTTTTTAAAATGAAAAAGAATTTTCAGATTTAACTAAAACATTAAAAAACAATAGCTCCAAGACAGCACCAGGTCTAGGGAGAGGCAAGCAAGGAATTTGCTTTGGGCACAAAATTTAAATACTCAGTAATCAAGATAAATATTATTTTAAGGCAATATTTAAAAATTCACTCCACAGATACCTTCAGTCTTAAAAAAAAAAAAAAACAAAATTGATGAAAAAGTCCACAGTGAACAAAATATAAACATTTTAAATGAAAACAAAATCAGTACCACAATTTTTTGTTTGTTTGTTTGTTTGCCTTGGGCTCTACCATAGCTCAGCACAGCACTGTTACTGATGCTATCTTTATTAAACATTTTGATACTTCATGATGACTTTTTGCCTTAAAGTGGATTTTTAAATGTATGGCATCAAAATACATTTAGCTATACTATTGGCACCCTTCCTCCTTAAATCTTGCACTGAGATAAGTGCCAGATTTACTTCACTTACCTTGCCCTGGGTCCCAGCCCTGCTGACAACTACACATAATGTCTTTACACTTTAAACTTGCTAAATTGCTTGTAAGCTTGATTAGCTAACCACAAACAAATGTCCATTCATTTAGTTAACCAGAAAAAGTCCCCTTTCCCTTTTTAACCAGAAAGAATTATTGACATTGCGCAATACTTGTATCTACTAAAGAGATGTTTGATATTGTGACACCTGATCCAGTTTGACTGAATAAAAGTGCATTATGTACATCAAAAGCAGAGAGCTTAAGTTCAGTTCTGTCCTTTAACTAGCTGTCCTCTGTAGAACTTGAGTACTTTAATCTTTCATTACTAATTATCCATGTTGGCTGGTTATCCACTGTTCTGCTGAAAGGTCACAACAATGACATCAGTGCTTGCAATGAGTGTGAATCTACTAGGTAACTACAGTCTCTGACTCAGAAAACTATGGGATGAGATAAATCCAGAGAGATCGTGCTGCATTTGAGCATACATTATGGGGTGTAGCTGATTGTAATGAGCATGGCAGAGCAAAAGAAACAGTTGAAGGTAACAAGAAAACATGAATGAAATAGGAATAGGAAGAGAGATACTTGACCTTTGAGAGTCCATTTTTCCTCCATTTTCATAGTGACATTTAAGTTTTTTTATCTAAGGATACTTTGGTTTTATACTTCAACCTAAACCATAATTGTTTTCACTATTGCTTAGGGGCTGGGTAGCCAACAGTAATTTCTAATGGCTATTAACAAATATATCTAATCACTTTTTAAATAATAATGATTGGCTTAAAGCAGGAGTACATAATAGGCCAGGTTGGACAGAGAGAGGTTGAAGACAGAAATATGAAGGAAAATACCTACCAAGGAAAAAGTGGTTGTAAGGATAGGAATAGCTATAGGAGAAAATGGCACCTAAAGATGGTATAATAACTGGCCATCTGGGGTGGGAGGCACAGTGGAAAACAAATGAGGTCTGAGGACACTGAAGGTCTAAAATCTCCATATTATCCTCAGGGATGGGTTTGCTAGTCCAGGGTCAAGATAAAACAATATTGAAACAGGAGCCAATATTGTCATCCCCACGGTTGTGGTTTCTTTTTTGTTACCAATGCACATTTATTAGATCATCTAGTCTCACTCTGAGGTGAAACTGAAAAAATAAAAATAAAAAGATAAAGAAATGGTTACATGTAAATAATTACCCCTTCTGAAGAAGCTGACTTGACTGGTCAGGCCATGAAATCTTCTGCTGTATGAAATGCCTTCGATTTCCTATCATAGACTCTACTTGAGCCATTTTCCATCTGAGGCACTCACTTTCCTGAAAAACTCTCACTTATGTCATAGTGGTTTGTAGTGAGCCCAGCCTCTGTCCAGTGCTTTGTGAAGTGTGTTCTGCTAATCTCTGTGATACAGTTTCATGGCCAATTTTTGGAACAGATGTGTGTGTGTGTGTGTGTGTGTGTTTAATGACTCCAGAGTATCTGAGAAACTTTGGCATATATTGTCAACATTTAAAAATGACAGTGCTGGGGTGGTGCTGGTGGGGAAGACAGTTGGTGGTCAGAGGGATGTAGATGATGTCTCTCAAAAATATTTGACCATGAAATCTTTCTTCATGAACATTTTGGTGAGGGTAGGAACAAAGTGTGAGAGAAGAAAAATGGCTCAGAGAAGCCTGAGCTCTGTGAGGAATGCAGCCCAGTGGGACATGAATATAGGTCTTCCGATATGCCCCCCACAGGCATGCCTGGGATCAATCGTTTCAAGTTATCTTGTCCCTGACTAGCTGCCTCACCCATTATCTTCATGTTCCTAGAACTTGTGATACAAAGATTAATGTACAGCCAATCAACAACATCTGTTATTTTAATGTAAATTCTTGGTAAGCAACTTAGAACTGCCTCTTTTCCTTTAAAAACCTGCTTGTAACTGTTGCTAGTTGGAGCCTGGCCTCCGGCTCGTGTGTGTGGTGGCCTGGTGTTCAATCTGTGAGGTGGAAGCCTGTTGGCTGGACCTCCCCTCCTTTTTTATTTTTTTTTTGCTGAGAGCTTCTAATAAATTCCACTCTCCTCACCTTTCAATGTATGTATTAATTCCACTCTCCACACCTTTCAATGTGCCCACATGCCTAATTTTTCCTGGTCATGTGACAAGAACCTGGATTTTAGCTAAACTAAGAAGCAAAAGATCCTGCATCATATTGGCAGCTCATATGAGGACATGAGGAAAAGTGAGTAAAATGCGGACCAAAAAATATTTTTCCCTCTTGTTTCTGAGCTTTTTGTCCTTGGACTTATTCTGAGAGTAGAGAAAACTGTGCCCCCCATCCCTCGTTGCTCTCAGGGGTCAGGAAGAAGACCTTTCCCAGAATTTTCCTTCCTTTATTGGGACTGTAATGGCACTACCCAACCCCAATGGCCACAGGCACATGCAGGACAGACAGGCGAGTGGCGGCTCCACACTCCCATTCCCTCCCTAGCTGGGGCTGGGGCACATGGCCCAAGGGCCCCATGTGGCAGCCTGGCCAGTGTCCCTGGCCACACATCCACTGAGTCTTCCCCTCCCTCCACCGAGGGATCCAGCTCTGTCAAACAGCAATTAAAAGTTTCTCTCCAAGTTGGAGGAATCCATTTGCATAAGAATAAGAGGTTCTTCTGCAAGGCGTCTTTCCAGTCCTGCACTTTAAGCTGTTTTTTCTTTTCTTTTCTCTACCTTGTCAGCAGTTAACATAGCCCTGCACTTTAAAGCTGCTTTTTTTTCTTTTCTCCACCAGGTCGGAAGTGAACTTTTATGTGAAATCCTTTTTTTTCCTTTTAAAAGATGTTTTATTAGGCCAGGACTGCAATGGTCACTCTTTATATGCTCTGTAAAGTTTTAATTATGAAAAAGAATTTGTGAGGTTAGTCTTAAGCTGTAGTCAATCTGGTGTGCTTTGCATATCTCTGTATAGTTCTGTCAGAAAGAGGAGGATCTTAGGATGAGATGCAGGCCTAGGACTCCTTAAACCCACTGTTTGAGCAAACTCGGCAAATCGGTCGGTGGAAAACTTTGCTGCAGGCCTCCATCTCATTTTACATCCTTGGAACTATGACCTGTAACCACGTGGCAGTGCTTTGTTTTAGCCTCCACCATTTTACAACGGCAGCCCAGGTTCAATCCTGGCTTATGGAATAAGTCCTTACTGGTATGATATCTGCATGACCTTTGCCGTTTGTTGATTCTTTTCCGCTCCACGAACCACCTTGAATCTTCTTTTCTCTGAGCACTTGGGAGGTTACCTTTGGTAAAGTTCAAAAGCCAGAAATATTGGCCACTTGGCATGACTAAAGTCAGGTAATGAGGGATTTAAAAGCATTTTCTTAACGAGCACTCAGCTTAATTAAAAACAGGTATCCTAATTATAGGTATATTTTAAAAGCCTTTTTTTTTTTTTTATCTCTCTTCCTCTTTTGTTTTCCTGGAAAAAGATTTTCTTCTCAGTTGACTGAACTATTTTTCTCTATTTCGCATTGCCACTCTTAATGCATACATGAGAGGCCCTAAGATATTTTCTGATGGCCTGGGACTCCTTGGAAAAAACAGAAAAGGTGCCATGGATGTCATTTTGGGAGAGACCTCTGTTTTCCTCAAGGAGCCCCAGGAATTAGAGGTGAATGGATCCCTCTCAAAATCTGTTTTTGTCTTCCAGCAATACCTATTTATTAGGGCTTAGAAACTGCATGCTCTCCTAGCCTTGGTCTTGAGGGCTCTACTAGGAGGCCAATAATCCAACTAGAAGACTGACAAACAAAAAATCTTCCATCTGTCTGTGTAGTTATATATGTGTTGTGTGTGTGTGATGTCTACAAAAAAGAGCTCTAATTGACTTAAAGAAGGATAAGCACTTGTATCAAATATTTTTAAAGGAAAAATAAAAGTTGTGGTACCTTTTAGTTCACATGACTTTAATTTTTGAGAAATAAAAACAGCCTTAAAGATCACTGGTAAAATGCAGATGTTCTCAAAATGTAAATTGTCTAGGGTTAAAGGATGGTTTTGAATTAGGTAAGATAAAGCTAAAAGTTCAAACAAGTTATGGAAGGGCCGTAAAAATTAATCTTGCAAAAGAAATCCCATGTGTAAACATATTGACTACATTCAAAAGGGTATTATATGGCTTTTCTGTAAATTAAGCATTGAAATAAAAGTGCAACAAGGTACTCTAAGGCACTAATCTGCTCTTTAGCGAAATTTGTAAAGGGATAGAAAAGGTTTTTGCTTTTTAAAGAATTTTTGAGTCATTGTTTTGGCAAAACAAACAACTTATGGAAATCTGGAATTCTATTTCATAACATCAAGTGTTTTAAACATCTAACATATGTAACAGGCTTCCCCAAAGCAAACTTCAGTTTCAAAAGGTGTCTTTGCTGATGCCTAGCTTTTGGAAGCTACAGAGGGCCTCTGGAGCATCTAGAAGAGAGATAAACAAGATTATTTGACATGTTTAGGTACATAGGATTCCCAAAATGATGTTTAATCTTCTTCAGATTACATTTTAGGGAATAATAAGAATATATGTTGTGAAATTGTATGGGATTTCTAAAATTCTAATGTCTGAGTATATGCTATCAATCACAATTAAGGTTGCTATTTTAAGTTATTGTAAACCACAGAGATAGCAAATTTCTTTGTCAATTGTGTTTCTGAATGTAACTACCCTAGACATTTTGTTATTCACAGAAAATTGTTGTCTTGTTTTGATCCTCTTCAAAAGATGACATATAAACAGCTATAGAACTTTGACAGAAGTTCTCAAATGCAGTTTTCTGATAGCTTTGGAGATTGTGACATTGGCATAAGGAAAAACATACAGGACTCATTAAAAGCTGAAATGTTTATGAATATCAAGCAAAATAAGAATTAACTTAATGGACTGAACTAATAGAAAACAAGTAATTATTTCGACTTTTGCTTAGAACATTGCTGATCTTTGTTTTGTTTTTCAGAGTCAACAAAACTTATTTTAAGCTACTTATGGCCTTTATTAATTAAGATATACTTCTGTGAACAAAATTTCTAGCATATTCATCTCTCTCTCTCTTTTTCTCTCTCTCTCTCTCTCTGCCTGGCTTCCCCAGAATTTGGAAACTAGTTGTGAGTATTCTGAGTATTCTTAACTGATGGCAATATAGTTGTTTGCATCAGTGCAGTAAGAATCCATTTTCTTTTGCAACATGATTCAACTGAAGAAACTGCTTGTTTTATCAAGGCTTTGACTAGATGGGTATGCTTCCCTTAAAGGAGTCAAGCTGAACTTGCAGAGTTGATAAAAACCCACTGGGAAATCTGGCTTTCCTACCTTGTCTACATAGTCCCTGTACAGGATCCTTAACCTGTGATAAGTAAAAAAATGTCACTTTCTAACAGGCCCAGGAACCCCATGCTTTGATACCTCAAGAAGAGAGGCACTTACCCAATTCACAGGTCTTTGAGGGTACAAACCAGTGACTGCACTTAGCTTTGGAAAGTCCTATCTGAGATTCCTTGTGGAACAGAGTTCCATCAAAGCCAATCTAAAAGACCTATATAAAAATAATTATTCTTGCTGCACTTTATGCAAATAATCAGGCCAAGTATAAGACTAAAGTCTAACATATCGCAGTCTTATCATGATTTGTTTTTAATAAAAAATGAGGACTGGAGAGAGAGAAATTATGTTTCAAAATGTATTATACATTTGTCATTAAGTTCTAGACTCATTAGTTTTTTTTAAGCTTTTACCTACATTTTAGACTAACTCTGGTTATTCTGTGAACCAACCAGTGATCTCCGATTGCAGCTCAGCAAGGACAAAAGGGGATGGGCTATGTAAAAATCTGGATCAACATTCTGTTTCCAAGCAATTATCCTGCAGATCCTGCTGGGTGATGAGAATAAATTGGATGCCCATCACCCGGAGGTTTCCTTTTTGGAAGAATAAGACCAAGGGAGCTAATCGAAGCCAAGCCCCATGCACTCAAATCTTAGCATAGCTTAGCAACTATAGCCACCAGTTATCTGGGCATGTCACAGGACATCCTTTTATCTCCCTTGTTGGAGGAGGACTCATTTCTCCAGCTTCACCTTAGCATTTGGCTTATGATAAGGAATCCATGCAACACCCACCCCCATCCCCGCTGGAGACACATTTTTGTCCCAAACTCAATTCCAAGCTTCAGGTCAAATCCCTAGGAAAGAAAACTGGATCTGGGGGATCTGGAGGCAGATAATAATGGAAATTAAAAGGTGCAGCACAGGTGAACATGACTAATTCTTGTCAATTAAGCCAAGTCTCCCATTTCATGGATAAAGTTCATGCAAGTATCCATGGCATAAATGAGGTCTAGGTAACTCAAAGGCTACAGACAGCAGGGGAGATAGGACATATGTGAGTAAGAGCAGATATGCCCACCCCCAGCCCCCACTGTTAACATGGGTGAAAGCCACTTCGACACCCATGGGCAACACCCTGTCACAGTCACTAGGACCTGGGGATATAAGGACAGAAGAAAGAAAGAAGGATGCCTTACTTTCTCACCCTCACATACCCCAGGTATTTGCTAGGAAGAGAAAAGAACAAGGGATGCTTGCTCTCCTCTTTCTATTAATTATTATGTCATTCTAAAGTCATGTCCACTGGTGAAGCAAAGACTTTTTATCAATTCCTGTTAATAATTATTTAAGAAACTATACTAAAACTTGAATTGCATTATTCAAAAGCTGCAAAAATTAAAACATATTCCTGTACTTGAGTGTCAAATGAGAAAGAATAGTGTTGGGGCTTGGGAAGTGATACTCTGAACTGAGAGTACCTAGGAGCAGCAAATGCAGGGATAGGCTTTCTTTGAGGTCTCCTTATCTGACTAGGGGAAGCTCCTCCAGAAAGAATGAAATTGTTTTGAGTCTCCTTCCCATAACCTTATCAAACAGGGAAGATTAACTCACAGGAAAAGACAGTAAGGGTCAACATCCCCTATTTTGCTGAGGACTGCTACCTAAGAGACCTTATCTGCATAACAAGACAAACTTTGTTCACCCTGTTCCCTCCCCTCAACCACCTATAACCTACCTTTTCCCAGAAGCCCCAAACCCTTATTTCTTTGCGAAACTCAAAATACTATTTAGGTTTCAACCATTTGGCCCTTCTGTGAGACTTACTGTGAGACTCCTATGCATATGCATGTAACCAATTTGTATACCTTTTCTCCTGTTATGCATGTAACCAATTTATATACCTTTTCTCCTGTTAATCTGTCTATTGTCAGTTTATTTCAGCAGATTCAATTATTGAACCTTCAGAGAGTAAAAGAAAAAGTTTCCTTTGCCCTTACAATAGACATTGAGGAGAATATCACCGTAAAATGTATAATTATTATGCAATTTGGTGTTTTCAAATGTTTATACTGACTTCTGATGAAAGTTAAAAACACTTTATAACCACCAGCCATCATTTCCTTTTGGTTATTATGACTGTCCGTGACGTTTGAGAGCCATGACTAAGATGAAAGAGCATCAAAATAAGTATTTAAACAGAGAAAAATTGGGGCTTAAAAAAATCTCTTGAGCAAACGACCACTGTATTTAAATTATTCACTATATTAACTTATATGTTGTTGTTAATCTCATAGACAGGTTTGCATCAAAGGAGAAGACCTAAATAAATGTTTAGTAACTGTATCTTCATAGTCTTGTGTCTGGAATTGGTTCCTTCCAGTGGGTTCTTGGTCTCACTGACTTCAAGAATGAAGCCGTGCACCCTTGCAGTGAGTGTTACAGTTCTTAAAGATGGTGTGTCTGGAGTTTCTTCCTTTGGATATTCATATGTGTTTGGAGTTTCTTCCTTCTGGTGGGTTTGTGGTCTCGCTGACTTCAGGAGTGAAGCTGTAGACCTTCGCAGTGAGTGTTACAGCTCTTAAGGGTGGCATGTCCAGAGTTGTTTGTTCCTCCTGGTCGGTTCGTGGTCTCGCTGACTTCAGGAATGAAACTGCAGACCCTCACGTGAGTGTTACAGCTCATAAAGGTAGTGCAGACCCAAAGAGTGAGCAGCAGCAAGATTTATTGTGAAGAGCGAAAGAACAAAGCTTCCACAGTGTGGAGGGGACCCAAGTGGGTTGTCTCTGCTGGCTCGGGTGGACAGCTTTTATTTCCTTATTTGGTCCCACCCACATCCTGCTGATGGGTCCATTTTACAGAGCACTGATTGGTCATTTTTACAGAGTGCTGACTGGTGCATTTACAAACCTTTAGCTAGACACAGAGCGCTGATTGGTACGTTTTTACAGAGTGCTGACTGGTGCATCTACAAACCTTTAGCTAGACAGAAAAGTTCTCCAAGTCCCCACTGGACCCAGGAAGTCTAGCTGGCTTCACCTCTCAGTTTCAGTTGTAAAAATCGTTAGAAAATAATAATTTTTTATTTCCAGTTTAAAAACTAGAATCATTGAAAATGTTTTTTCAAAAGAGACAATTTAATATCCACACACAGTTGTTTTGTAGCCAATTGAGAATAACAGCGAGTCAAGTAGTCAAGGCTATGTGTGCATGTGTGTGTGTGTGTGTGCGCGCGCATGCTTGCACATGTATTAAGAGTACAGTGACTGCTGAATGTGGTGGCTCATACCTATAATCCCAGCACTTTGAGAGGGTGATGCAGGAGGATTGCTTAAGACCAGAAGTTCAAGACCCACCTGGGCAACATGTCAAAACCCCATCTCTACAAAAAAATATAGATAATAGCCAGGTGTGGTGGGCACATTCATAGTCCCAGTTGCTCAGGAAGCTGAGGTGGGAGAATCTCTTGAGTTCAAGTGGTGGAGTTTGCAGTGAGCCATGTTTGTGCCACTGCCTTTCAGCCTGGGAGACACAGCAAGACCCTGTCTCAAACACACATGCGCAGACACACACACAAAGAGTAGAGTGGGGAGAAAAGACAAATTGCTTGTTATTGCAGTAATATATTGTTTTGTAAGCAAGAAACTCCTCAGTTTAAATGGTTGTTATGGTGTTTCCGGTGCTGGAGGTCAGAAACCAATACTCCAAAACATGGAGTATTGACATGCTGAACGGAAGAAGCTTCCAGGTCCCTCTGATCTTCCCACCCAGCCACCACCATATCTCCCAAAGCAAGGCTCTACTCTACCTAAGATCCAGATCCACCAAGGAGAACAATTGTTTTTTTCTTCCTCTCCCTGTAAGACCAACAATGTAACCACACCTGAACAAACTTTTTCACTATCAGTGATAACTATTTGCAAGTTAATCATTTGTTCCCTGAGTCATTCATTTGCTCTAGTAATTCTTTATTGCCCCTCAAGAGAATTCTTCTACCTTTCTCTCTCCCATAACCTGTTTTGCCAGGATCTACGTCCCCCATTCTTTCAGTGAGTTTTCAGCAAACCTTTAGGGGACTGAGGGCCTTCGCTGCCATACCGCGCAGGACATGATTTGAGAAATTTAGTCTTAGGAATGGGTGCATAGGTCTGAATTTTCAGATTCTCTGTGGTTTCTTTTTAGAAACTTAGTCCCTGACTCTAAAAAAATTCTTATTTTTTGACAAGTAGATAATTTAGTTCTTTCAAATTACACACACACACACACACACACACACACACACACACACACACACACACACATAAAAGATGCCATTGAAATATACTGGTGTTAGGCCTTACTGTATCAAAAATAGAGGCAATGATCTAGTGAGATCCACTGGGAAAAAAAAATGGTTTGAGCTAAAAGAGAAATACTAGAAGATCAACATGGTAGCAAAAATTGGAACAAAGAAAATAAGCAGCCAAGCCACTGTATGTAATTTTATTATACTCAAAATCGTGGGGTACTCTTGTTTAAAGATAATATAGTGAGATTTTTAACACTAGTAACTACAACTACCTCACCATATTAACTGACCTTTAAATGTGATTGTCCTTTTCATTTGACCAAATGACATTTACCTCATAAAAGAAGCTATTCATTCACTTTAGACAACCAATATATGAAAATATGCTAAATCGACATTTAGAATTATCTCAAAACACCTTTATGATAACTTATGTTATTTCCATATGATTTGAATTTGAGATTTTAAAATGTGTTTTAAATCCATTTAAAATAATAGCCAGATATCAGGTGGTAATTGGGGTCATCTGATAATGATATTAGGATTTTTCTTAACGGCTAAGTAATTGCTTCTTTTCCATGCTGAAGGCAAGTTGTACTCTGTGCCCTCCTCAAGATGTACACCTGTATCACATGAGGCAATGGGGGGCAGCAGGCTGAGATTTTATGTCCCACAGCATTGTTTTATAATAAGTACCGCATTCCTATGTTGTGCTGGCAAGTTGGGAAATAGTGGGAGCAAAGCAGCAGAGAGTTATCAGGTTGCAGAGACTGGCTGGCGCATGATTCAGAGCTGTGGGTCTGCCAGCTAGATTTTTTCTGTAGAATGACTTTTTACTACACATGAATGCAACCTACCTCCCTAGTTGCCCCCTTTGCTTCCCAGAACCTCACAAGTCATGGAACACATTAAATAGAAACATTTCAGTGAGCTTCAGTGCCACGAATATCTGCTTTAATTTGACATAAATAAAAAGACTTTGGACACTTTGTGGCTATAATTATATCAAAGAGAGCCAGGCAATTTTATTTTCTGGGCTCATGGAAGTTGAATAATCTAGGTCTTGTTATAAAGTAGAATTCAATCTGAGTTGTGTTCTTGAATCCCTGACCTCTTGCAAATTTTTTTTTTTTTACGTGGTTTTAGCATGCTTGACATGGATAACCAAATGCCCTTTCCCCCAAACATTTTCAAAAATAGAAAGTAAACAAGTAGATTTAGAATTAAAAGTATATTTTAAAAAGACCAGACATCTAGTCTCTAGAATCGAAATGGATTTGGGTACACCAGTCACTGCTCTGTTTTAGTGCTGTGTATGAAATCTGGGCTAACAAGTACCAAGAAGGCCTAGTGAACACTTTTAATGCATTTTGTTAACCTAACAAAACCTTGGGGGTCCATATACATACATACATATATATATATATATATATATATCTGTGCTACAGGAGGAACTCCTGTTGCTTCTCATGAAAAGAATGCCTAATTTTAAACACGTAATGAGCTTGATGGGGTGATCCAAGATTCTGAAGATTTCCATAGACTTAGAGCTAATGAGAACCAAGTTGTGAGCTGAATTGTATCAGTGGGAAGCTCTGCTTTTTGCTTATCTAAGGGATGGAAGAGAAATGTATAATGGCTTTTGCCTTGAGGCAATTTTCAGGCTAGCTTTTCGTTAAGTAAAAGTCTTCTCTTTACCCCCAGGGCTTCCTACAGATCAACTATAGATGGAAGCCTCCTTAAAGGTAAGATTATTTTTAGATACACAAACAACTGCTGGAAAAGAGATACTTTAGTCAAATCTTTTTATTTAGAGACAGACAACTAGAAATGTGCTTAGTTTTGTTCCCATTCTCTCGCCTCTACCTCTGTTTTTTTTTTTTTTAAGCTAAATTTAGTCAAACTTGTTGAATTCAAAGACACAGCTTTCCTTCATAAATACTAAACATATTCAATTGCTTTTAGTTTTCATTGTAACATACTATCCAATTTATGACACCTAAATTATTTCTTCCTGTCCTTTGTTATGAGTTATTTTTGCGAGTTATTTAATATCCAATTGGTACAAATTGGAACCATGGAGTTTCCGTGAAAAATAACCATAGCCTCTCTGTGGGTATTGATATTAAATTTAGTAGTGTTAACAGCATAATAACAACAGGCATAATCAGAATTACTTTGAGCAGAGCATTATCCAACAAGACACTGTAGGATTAGCTATTTTAGTGGCATTAAATACCTGTCATTTTATTTCCATCACTTTGCAGTGGGTGGCTGATTGGGATTCATGGGTAGATTAGTCTTTTTATGGAAATGTTTCTATGCATTTAAGAAGTACATCCTAGATGACTGGCTGAGTCCTATACTTATTTATCTTTAATATTATGTAGTCTATGGTGACTACTATTTAAGGGAGAGTGTTCTGGGGAGAGACACCTAGGGTTAGAATGCATTTTCAAAAGCTTTTTGTTCAAGGAGATGGATTTATCACAAGTTTTTCCTCTCCTTCCTGTTGCTCTTTCTTGTTAAATCTCATTAAATGATAGAGAAAGATATAATAGACATTGAAATTTGGAAAGAGATTCTCAGGTGAGCAATGCCTAAAACACAATTTCTGGGAGAACAAAATCTGTTAAAGAAATGGTAACAGGAGAGAGAATTGGTCCAGAGAAGGGCCTACTTGCCCTATAAATCCCCAAAGAACCCAAATTCAGAAAGACCAGTTATTAAAGGGGAAAGCAACCAGAAAGCAGTGGGTTTATTAAAAGCCTTTCTACAGAACATTTGAAATCACCAGCACCAGGTCCATGCATGGAATGCCTGGTATAGCTAGATGTTTTGCCCAAGGAAAAGACTAAAGGTTTCTTCTGAGAAGAAATCACATGACGTATTTAAGAAGAACCAGTATGTCTAAGGTGAACATTAGAATCCTAGAGAAAAGCTGTGGCACTTGGAAGTCCTAGGGTACTTGAGGGCCAGGCAGTCATCAGACCCTGACTATGTTCATCATGCTCTTAAGTAGCATTTAAAAACCTCACTGTTCAGTATGAAGTCAAAGATCATTATTTTAGGAGATCCAGTTACAGGAAAGTGAAAGACAACAATAAACACCTACAGAAAAAGCCTTTGGGATAAAAGATAATAAAACTTTCACAAAATAATCTTTGTAATTAGAACTCAAAGAGATTTAAAAAGAAATTGATAAATTCTCTAAAAAGGTACGAAATGGTCGGTGAAAAAATAAAGAATGAGAGATCTCTTGGAAAACAAAATTTATGACATTGAAGTACAAAATTCAAAGAAAGTGTTGGGATTTTAATACATGCCACTCTCCCAGAAAATAGAATGGGAAAAAAGAGGTATAAAACATGTGTGAAAACATAAAAGACATAGAAGATCAATGTAATACACTTAGCAATCCAATTAAGAGAAGATGCAGAAAGAGAATGGAGTAATTGGTGGACAAAAAACAAAAGAACTTCCACGAGCCTTCAGCATAGAAGGACACACTGAGTACTCAGCACATTCCCTGTAGAAAGACCTACACTCAAGCACATCATTGTGAAATTCTGTAACAAGGATGAAACAGAGGAGATTCTAAAAGTTTCCAGAGGGAACCATTAGATCACCTACCAAGGAATAATATCAAATTGGTAATAGGCTTCTCAAAAGCAAATGGATAACAATGGATTAAACAAGAGTCCCTGTGTTTACTTCTCCCAAAGCCAGAATTACATATAGCTGATCAAGCTATTACTTTAGTGTGTAAGAAAAATAAAGGTATTTTTCAACATGCAAGAACATAGAAAATTCGACAGCTTATATTCTTAGGAATGTACTTGATAGATGGAGTAAAAATTACAAAAATACAGAAGAAAAAGAAAAAAATATAATCCATGGAAAGCGAGAAACAACAAACTCAATCCTAGTAAAACAATAAAGAAAAATTTCAGATGACAACATACACAAGGTGCAGAAATCAACTAGCACAGATGTCTGCAGATCACCCCAGAAACATAAGCACAAAACATAAACCAACTAAAAGAAAACACTGCTTTTTATCTAGTCTTTCCCATGTCTATGTATTCTACCAAAATCACATATATTTTGTAATAATCCTCCACTTCTCTGTTTTTTCCTCCATGCCACTTCTAATACGTCAGAAAATCTTATAGGTCCTTCCATAACAAATTCAGCATCTATCTTGATCAAAGTCATTATAATCTGTCACCTGAACCTCTGCAACATTGTCCGAACATAAATCAGATTATGTTACTGATTTGTTCAGAATTTTCCCATGGCTTCTTATCTCACTTAGAGTGAAACTCAAAGTCCACAGATGATACTTGATCTAGCCTCTTGATACATATCTGACATCAGTTCCTACAACTATCACGCTCTTCATTCTGCTCCAGCCAAAGTGGCTTTCTTGCTGTTTCTTGAGCACACAAATTACATGGTTATCTCAGGGTCATTGGACTTGCTATTTCCTTTCCTCTTCCCATCAATACCCACGTGACATTTTCCTTCACTTCCAACAGGTCTAGCTTCAAATATTACTTTATCATGAAAGCCTTACCTGACCTCCTTCTTTAATAGCAGTTCTTATTCTGTTATCCTTGTTTTCTTTTTCTTCACAACACTTATCACCACTTAATACTGATATACTTATGGTATACTTGTTTTTTGTCTTCCATACCCCAACTACAGTATAAATATCATGAAAGCAGGGACTTTTGTTTTATTAATTGTTGAGCCCCCAGCACCTGTAACAGAGGCTCACTAAATATTCACTGAATTAGTAAATAAAAGATTAAGTGAAGCCATTTCAAAAGTGTAAGAAAAGGAGAATTCAGGGCTGGGCACGGTGGCTCACACCTGTAAGGCCAGCACTTTAGAAGGCCAAGGTAGGAGGATCACTTGAACTCAGGAGTTTGAGACCAGTCTGGGTAACATAGTGAGATACTGTTTCTACAAAAAATTAAAAATAAATAAATAAATAAATAAATAAATAAATAAATAAATAAATAGTTGAATGTAACACCTGTAGTCCCAGCTACCTGGCAGGCTATGATAAAAGGATCTCTTTAGCCCAGGAGTTCAAGGTTACAGTGAGCCATGATTGTTCCACTGCACTCCAGGCTGGGTGACAGAGGGCAACACTGTCTTAAAAAAAAAGAAAAAAGAAAAAGAAAAGAAAAAAGGTGGATTCATTACAACTCGATTCCAGAAAAATTCACACAGTGTTGTGTCATTTAAACTGTAGTGAAGGAAACATCATTGCTGCAAAATCCTTGACTCTGAAATAAACAATATTTTACATAGTTACAATGTTACAAATGGTAATTAATGATTTTCATTAGGCTCCATCCACAGACAAATAACAAAAGACTTTCTTAGGGGTTAAAAACAGAATCTAAATGAAATCTACCTAGACATTATAAAAGTAAAGATAGATTGTGAGAGATGTTTGGAATGGAATTGGGAGTAGGGGTATAGAAAAATGTGGGAAGGTTAATGTCATCGTTTTAAAAATGTAGAATCAGGAGCTACTGCTATGGGGTAAGAAATTAAGGCTAAAAATACTATTTGAAATTGCAGGTAGAGAAACAGAATAATGTTTTAAGCATTTTGCAAAATTAAGGAGATGGAAATTGGGGAGTGGTATAAATACATTAAAGTCTTATCCATCATAGCCTGAGGTAAAACATAGTGTTTAAAGCAGGTAAGTACAAAAATGGCAGGATGAGTGTTCTATTTAGAGGGACAAGGAAAGTGTGTAAACAACAGCAAAATGAAGCTCAGAAATGGTTATATATGGAGACTGCAAAGCAGAGGTGGGTGTGAGGACAGCTGAGGCAAGAGGATTGATTACCTGCCTCTACTTGAATTTTAAACGATATGTTTGTATTAATTTAATAGACACAAAAATAACACTTTATTTTAAAGCAACCTTTCTAATAAGAGAGTGACATGTGGAAAACATACAAGTCGGCCACTCAGGATGTCCAGGATTGCAATGTTTTAATGACTCTGCTGCTAGTTTTCTAGGTGACTTACAGGTGAGTTATTCAAACAATGTGAGACCAGGTTTTTTTAACTGGAAAAAAGACACAGAACCTTTTCCACCTCTCTGATTTTCTGTGATTCTATGATTTTTTTTTCTTCTTCTTCAAATCTGAGAAGCTACATAACACACGAACACAATCTGAAAGAAACCCCCAAATTGAAAATTCACCTCTTTGGCATTTGCAAAGAAAGACATGCTTAGTCTTTGACACATCCTTTAGAGCAGCCAACAAATACCTAGATACAAAATTTGGAGCAAAAATTCATTTTTTTAAGTAAAATCACTAAAGTTCTTTCATTATCTTTTGTTTTTCAGAAATGTAACTTTATTCTTTATTATTTAGAGGTGAAAATACGAAAACACTAGCTCAGGCAAACAATGTTTTTGATGGTCAGTTTTGATAAGTATATTTGCTTATTTCGTAAGGGGCAAATTGCCTTTGGTTTTATACCACCATACATATATTCTGCATTTGGCTCTCCAAGAAAGAGACAACCCACATCTCCTACTAGATATCATAACCTGGAAAGGCAACACTTAGCTATGCACACCTAAAAACAGTTAAGGATCAAAGATTGGTGTATATTCATGTATTTTAATTGCTTTCTGGCTTCCTTTTAAATGTTTTATTTTTAAATGATTTTCAAATGCCTGCTTTTTTTCTATTCTTTTCTTTTCTTTTTTTGAGACAGAGTTTCGCTCTGTCACCCAGGTTGGAGTGCAGTGGCATGATCTCAACTTACTGCAACCTCCGCCTCCTGGGTTCGAACGATTCTCCTGCCTCAACCTCCCAAGTAGCTGGAATTACAGGCACGCACCACCATGCCTAGCTAATTTTTGTATTTTTAGTGGAGATGGGGTTTCATCTTGTTGGCCAGGATGGTCTCGATCCCCTGACCTCGTGACCTGCCCACCTCGGCCTCCCAAAGTGCTGGGATTACAGGCATGAGCCACTGCACCCGGCCTCAAATACCTGCTTTTTTAATCAGTCCAGAATGTAAGTTGGAGATATATGTTCCTTGTTTTCTGTTCTGTTTCATTTTTAGTTAGAAACAGTCTCACTATGTTGCTCAGGCTAGTCCTGAACTCCTGGAGTCAAGTGATCCTCTAGCCTTGGCCTCCCAAAATGCTGGGTTTACAGGCATGAGCTGCAACACCCAGCCAAGATAAATGTTCTTCCTTGTGAAATATTTTATAGGAGTGAGGCTTTCAAACATCTGTGTCATTGACAGGACCTTTTCACACCCCACGGCAGATGCCATACCACAGTCTAGATTCTTATCCTGTATGTTGAAAGTTCAAAATTACACACAAATGCTTTCTTACCTTTCACATTCCTTTAAAATAACTATGAAGATTAATGAGATGCACTGAAATGCTAGATCCCAAACAACCAATATAGCTAAGGAGTACGATGGTATTAATTAAGTTGCTGAAAAGAAAGAAACTATTTGAGATAGTCATGCTAAACATGTAATTTAATTAATGCCAAAAATTACTGAGATAGAGGTGATGCTCAGCTGTCAGCAGATTACCTTTTTATTTGAACTTGTCATCTATAAGCTGATTACAGGATAAATACCCCATTTGTTCTAAAGAATATTCATTGCTATGTCTACCACATTAATAGTGCAAATGGGCTCCATAATCCTGAGACCAGAAGCCACCCTCACAGACATATCACAAGTAAAAATACTTAAGAGGCACAGTGTTTTGGTAATTACTTTTGAGAGTTAAATAGTAATAATTTGGAGTCTTTCAGAAGAAAAGTCAATGAATCTCTCCTATAGGTTTTCAGAGTTTACTAGTGCCTTCATTATCTTTTTCCGGGAATGATCATATTGGAGACATTTGATTAGCAAATGAGCCACTTTGAATTTATAAGAATATTTCAGAACATTCCATATTACAAATGGCTGTGTTTAAGGTATTAATTATTAGACTGCTAGTTTCATAGTATGTTATATTATATTACATCAGAATGTAGTGTAATACATCATATGAGTAAAAGGACATTGGACGTTTACATGCTTCATAAATGAAAAAATACTGTTGTTTTATTATTACAGTACTAAGACTCATTTTTATACAAGTAAAATACTCTTAAATAAATATGACCTAGTGATGGTTGTCACTTAAAACATTGATAATCCTGGTGGCTAATTTTCCATTCTTCAAATTAAAACCAGAGGTGGTAATTTAAGAATGCCTTGAGTGTATTTCTACTGACTTATTGATTAAAAGGGCAATGTGGGTTTTTCACATAGAACATATGCTGAGATGGTCCTTTCATTAATTTTTGCTGCTGTTGTTTGAGTTTTATCTCTTATATGGCTCATATTGGACATTGATTGCGGCAGAAAGAGTTATGTGAGAAACTCTACAAGCTTTCATCCCTTTGGAGTAGCCCTTTCAAGAAATTGTTGAAAGTTAGTAAATATTTCCCAGTAGTATTTCCGAGTGCCCCAATAGAGCACCCGCTTTTTAGCTTTACATCATTTTCTATTCCGTTTGCTTATCTCTCTTCAGCAAAATAGCATTGCTATTAAGGATGACATTATAATGGAAAATTTTATTAGCCCTTAAACTCTCTTTTTCTTTTTACAGGGATATAAACAATGCGGTTGTGATCATGTGACAGTCTCATTTGTCTCCCCATTCTAATCAAGGGCACCCTCTGGTGAGTCAGGCTGGCTCCGGGGCAGAACCACGTCAGGGCTCAGGGCCCTTAGAGGCCCAAGAGTGTGACCTGAGAGAGCAAGTTTGGGAAATGACAGAAGCTGCCTGCAGGAAGGAACAGGAGCAGCTGCCATTCACTGAGAGCAGACAGCAGTGGTGGGGCCAGTTTTTGATTACTTAATGTCACTCATAAAATATGTGACTGTTCTCAGCCATTCAATAAAGGGAAGGATTTTCCCCACAGGATTTAAAATGTTACTTATCTACTTAATTGTTTAAATGTATGGAATGTATTGTTTTCTCATATACAAAAATTTCTCATATTCAAAATTAGAATAAAATTGTTCATCATCTTGGGTTTTTGGGGGTATATGTAAGATGAAGTCAGGAGAGAATTAAGTTTATGAAAGTCCATGTCTTCCTATTTGTTTATAAAATGCACCATTAAAGTTGTCTGACAATCAAAACTACCCTTTACCTTAAAGTTATATATATTCTCAAAAAACAGGAAAAATGTATCAAGAATACCTTTCAGTCTAATATGTAAAAATATCTTGAATTGCTTTTAGTGACAACAGAAATTTAGTGTTTTGAGTTGTTTCCTTTAAA
The DNA here is from genome assembly GCF_007565055.1 of Rhinopithecus roxellana. NCBI lineage: Eukaryota > Metazoa > Chordata > Mammalia > Primates > Cercopithecidae > Rhinopithecus > Rhinopithecus roxellana. Next base: position 24,382,935 of record NC_044556.1, on the reverse strand, counting down.
ACTAATGTTGGTGAAAACTATAAATACATAGATTAAAAACATACCTTCTAGAAAAATCCAACAATTGAGTATTCATAGATTAAATTACTATCAATTTATAAATGAAGACACTACTACATGATCTCTCTCTCTCTCTCTCTCTCTCTCGCTCGCTCGCTCGCAAATATTTTCTATTTTCTTTGCCTCTTTTCACCAACTTTAGAAAGCTAGGCCTTGTAAGATGGCAAGTTGATTATTTTTGGAATAGGTAAGACAAAACTAAAATCAAGTGTTTTCTGATTTATTAATGGCATAAAATACATTACAGATACATGTTATAGTTTCATTTTCACACATATTTTCTATTAAATCCGTTAAGGGTAGGTAATTACAAAATGTAAGACTCAGGATGGAGGAGCCTTGAGAGATTCTATTTTCGTTGTTCTGTCTATAGTTCCTAAAATCATTCCTGGAACACAGTAGTTGTTCAATGAACATTTGGCTAATGGAAAAACTAGCATTACCCTCATTTAATTTAATTTTAATTTAATTTAACTTAATTTTTGAGACAGGGTATCACTCTGTCACTGAGGCTGAAGTACAGTGGTGTGATCTTGGCTCACTGTGGCCTCGACCTCCCAGGCTCAAGTGGTCCTCCCAGTTCAGCCTACTGAGTAGCTGGGTCTACAGGTGCACACCACTGTGCCTGGCTATTTTTTAAAATTTTGTAGAGATGGAGTTTTGCCATGTTGCCCAGGCTGGTCTCAAACTCCTGGGCACAAGCCATCCACCAGCCTCAGCCTCCCAAAGTGTTGAGATTACAAGGCGTGAACCACTGCACATGGCCCATCCTCATTTTAGAATAAATGAATATTTGCTCAAGGACATGTACAGGAGTGGCAGAGCCTGGATTCAAGCTCAGAGCTTCTAATTCCAAATATAGCGTACCTGGCCAATTAAGAGAGTTTGACTTGCAAAGTACAAGAGGTGGTGTAGAACAAAAGCACATATAAGAAACAACTAGGATCATTGGAGGAAAGGCTTAAGAACATTGCATCTTAGTTCATCATTTTGTGAGGACAGTGGAGAAGGTTGATGGTGATAGAAACAGGGAAACTGACCGTAGGGAGGAGGAGGTGTGGGAAACGGAGAACTTAAGACAGGGAGAGTCAGGATTCAGCTCGAATGAGTGTGCCTTTGAGATGGACTCAGTAAATTGGAGGAAGGGTCCTGATTCATCTCCTTCCTCTACCCCCTCCCTGAATGATTCCTCTACAGAAAGAGCTTAGACACCCAGGTCTAATTTCAGCCACAAATGAAGCCTAAACAAACAAATAAAACAACAAACAAACAAAAACCCCCTATATAGCTACAAAATATTTATTTATGAGGCTGCTACATCAATAACACTAATTATACTGTAATTGCCAAGAACTGAAATTAATGTGATTTTGTAGAAATCCACAATCAATCTCAGGCCTAATTTCTGTGAATGAATGCACTCTGAACACCATTCCAGTTTAGAGAGCATATTTCATTCTTAGAGTACTTGGCAAAATGACATTGGGGAGGAGAACTGTAAGATGTAATAGTATACTTCAATCCTCAACTATAAAGGCAATAAAGTCAGTCCATTCAATGCTGCCTGATTATAAGGCAGCTCCTTAATGGTTGCACAGTGAAACTGGTTCTGTGAATTATCAGACCTTACCTCTAGCCATGAGAAAATTCTCAGGATAGCAGACTGAAAAGTTCAGTGATCTCAGCATCATAATAATATTTCTCCAGTCATACATGGAGTACAGTAAAATTGAATTATTTTCTGTTTAGATAGCGGGTGTAAATGAGAGACAAAGGACTTTTCTGCTGCTCTGCTTCAGCGTATGGAAACTAAATGTATTTTGCAGGAAGCCTAATGTGAATGTTTTGTTCTCTATCTTGGTGGTTAATTTTGAGCAATACTGTGATCTCGAGAAAGGTTTTTAAAATCCATCTCACTCTCATTGTGTGAATGCTTCTTATCTAGAGTGTTATTCTGATATTATGGAACTAGGATAAGGCTAGACCTCTTGTTTGTATTTCAGAGACTAAACAAGAGCTGCTGAAAATAAGGGACCATATTCTAAACATTCAATTTTAGCATGGAAAATACTGTTTACACAGTCCACAGTAATGGCAGCTGTTTCAGCTATTTAAATAGTATAATTACACATTTCATTCTGGAGTATAACAGTAACAGTTAGTGTACTAGTAAATCTCAAATTGAATGTACCCGTTCCTATATAAATATGTACAGGTAACCTATCAATAGTTACTGCCAATTATATCTGAACTATAATTTGGTCTTTATTGGAGCTGCACTGCTTGAAAAGAACATTTTTTTTTTTTTTTGAGAATGTTGAACCTTCTTTTACCACCCCCCCGCAAATGATGAAAAAAAAAATACAGTTGTCAGCATAATGCCTTGACATTCATGATGCCAACCTGTCTTTACTGGTGTCAGATGTGAAAATAAATAGATATTAAACTGTCAGTCAATGAAATTGCAAAGTCAAGAACAGCTCTAGCTGTGATCCTGTGTGTTCTATTTGATGGACACAGGTGTTTAAGTGTTATGAATTCAACAGGGCCAGGGAACAAGAGAAACATTTTCCAGCAGTTTTCTATTTGCTAAAACATCTGAGATGAACTTTCCTTCATCTCAGGACTTCAGTAGAATCTCAGAGGCTTGAGAAAGTGCCAAGAATTCCCCTACTGTTTTTAGTGCTAAAATGTGAAAAAGCCTCAATTCCTGAACGCACATTCTGCTATCGCCGGTGCATGCAAGGTCTCCAAAGTCAAATCAAGGGCAGCTTGGTTGGCTTTGAACACACATTTGTGACAGACACCAGACACCCACCTAGTTTATTTATTATTCATAAGACACTTAAAGCTAATCATCTGTCACTAACAAACATTATCACTATTAAATATTAACTATCATCTTACAGCATGCTGAGACCAACTCTTCCTTGTATTTGATGAGTATTGAAGCAAAGAACATCACATTCACATATAACTGTTTACCCTTTGTTGTTACTCTTATTAGCTATATCACGGTGGTGGCCCATGTGAGAGATCTCATCTGCTTGAAGATATAGATTTCTCTGTTCTCAGTAAGTATCATTAGATTTGCTGCCCAAAAAGTGTCACTAAATTGTCCTATAAGAAATGCTGCTTAATAATGACATCATAAATACAGTCCTATATTTGAATGTTGACTAGAGATGTGAAGAAAAGACTTGAACCCTTGTTGCTGTAGGATTCCTATGCGGCATCACTAGGTCAGTTCACAGAATAGTGTTCTCAAAAATTCAATACATGTACTAGATGATTTTGGTGCAATTCAGCTAGCTTACATGCCTACACTGATCAGATTAAAATGTTGCTGAAAGCTGATAAAACACCATTTATGCACCTGTGATCATTAATTAAAATTATATGTAGAAAATCCTAGGTGAAAGTTTCTCTGAGTATTATCTTGCATTTATAATTCTGTTTTGGTGACTGCTCCTCTAAGGACCTGAACCAACACAGTAGAAAATGCAGTTTGGAAAGATTATTTCAGTGCTAATTGGAAAATGGAATTTGACAGAAACAAACCTTACCAGATCAGATAAAATGCTTTTTTCTGATTCATCTCTTCAAATCGGTATTGATGTTCCGGCATTCCCAAACTTGGGAATGTATCACATGTGCGGTGACTTGTAACTGAAAGCAAGCTGAGTGCTGATGTGATGTTGGGCATGGGCACCAAAAGAAATTGGAGACGCAAAGAACCTTAAGGTGAACTTTATTCTCCTATTTATAGGAATAAGAACCTGCCATACACTTCCTTGCACATGGAGGGTCCGCATTATCATCTCATCACCTTTTTATTGACAATGGTAGAGAACAGTGCCTGTTTTCACCTCCTCATCTCCTTGTCTGTGGTAGATTGTAAAAGTGTCACAATTCTTTATTCCTGCATCCTCCCACAATATGCTGGCCATTCCTCCCATTAAGAAGTAAAGTCCATCTCAATAAAATAGCAAGTAAAGTCAATTTTCCTCCTGCTTGAATCTGGTTGCCCTTGAGATTGGTTTTGACCAACAGAGAGGAGTAGTAGTGACAGCGTACCAGCCCCACACCTATATCTCAAGAGTCCTTTCATGCTTTGTTCACATTCTTGGATACCTGCAGAGCTGCCATCTGAGCAAGCCTGGACTAGCCTGCTGGATGATCTGAGACACATGGTCCAGTCACCACTGTCACTCCAGCCGACAGCCAGAAAAATACCAGAAGCTGACTGATAGCTGGGTAAAAATAGCATGTGTAAGTCCAGCTGAGTTCTGAAAAATCACCCAGCTGCCTGGCCTAAATTACTACCCCACAGATTTTGATTTTGAGTAATCAAAATTGTTGTTGTGTTAAAGCACAGCAGTACTTCATTTTGGTTGCCCTTAGATGGTGGAGTTTCTTAGAAATCTGGACTCTATTATTTTCTCTACTTCTATATGCTGTTCTTGAGTGGTTTCCACCCCTTGGCTGTTCCCATTTTGTATATATACTGATGTCACCTAAATGTGTACATTAGCCCTATCAGATATAAGGAACAGCAGAATCAGAATGTCTAACAAGCACCCGAAACTTAAAATACATTTTAGTTTTAAGTCACTATTCAACTGTTCTCCAAGTGTTTTGCAATTTTGATAGTCATAAATTTCCATTCGAGGAACTTCAGAATCATCCCTGTTGCTTCTTTAGATCGTCCTTTCCACATCCAAAGTGCCATCTTTCCTTAACTTATGACCACAAACCATCAGCTCAGATCATTGCAAAAACCCACCGGTCTCTTTGTTACCAGTGTTTTCCCAGACCTAATACAGGTATATTCCTGGAGAGAAATACTATCATACCATTCCCATACTTTTTCATTTTATTTTTAAATTTTTATTAGAGATGGGTTCTCACTATGTTGCCCAGGCTGGTCTTACACTCCTGGGCTCAAGCGATCCTCTTACTTCAGTCTCCCAAAGTGTTGGGATTGCCAGCATGAGCCGCCATGCCTGGCCCTATTCCCCTGCTTAAGGCTTCTGCTAGAGGTAGTCTAAACACTTTATATGTATTTTAAAATCAGAAAAGCCTGCTCTAACATCTTAGCTTCCTAAATTAATCAGTCTCATACCCTGGGCAACTTTGTAGCCCCTATGAACCTCAGTTTCTCCGTATCTATAATGTACTGTTTCTCCATATCTATAATGCACTGTCAGGTCACTCTTGACTGTTGAAAGACGTGCTTTATGTTTTTATCAAAGGGACCATTGGCACATAGTAGCTATTTAACACATTTCACCCTAAATTTCACAGTCTGGCTCTAAGTTCCTTCTCCAATACCATTCCTTGCTAATGCCTCCCATCAATATTTTTTCCTTCACTCCTGCCCTTGAAATATAGGTATAACTTGGACATACCATGGGTTCAGTTCTAGACAACCACAATAAAGCAAATATTGCAATCAAGCAAATCACACAAAATTTTTTTGGTTTCTCAGTGCATATAACTGTTATGCTTACATTATACCAGTCTATTAAGTGTGCAATAGCATTATGTCTAAAAAAGAGTATATGCTTTAATTTAAAGATACTGTATTGCTAAAAAACGCTAACGATCCTCTGAGGCTATCACTGTCACTCCAGCCAACAGTCAGAAAAATACCAGAAGCTGACTGACAGCTGGGTAAAAAAGGCATGTGTAAGTCCAACTGAGTCCTGAAAAATCACTCAGCTTCAGACTCATAATCTTTTTGCTGGCAGAGGGTCTTGCATCGATGTTGATGGCAGCTGACTGGCCAAGGTGGAGGTGGCTGAAGGGTAGAGTGGCTGTTGCAACTTCTGAAAATAAGACATCTATGAAGTTTGCTGTATCAGTTGAGTTTCTTTTATCAAAGGTTTCTCTGTACCATGCAATGTTGTTTTATAGCATTTTGCCCACAGTGAACTTCTTTCAAAATTTTAGTCAGTTTTCTCAAACTCTGCTGCTTCTTTATGATCTATGTTTATGTAATAGTCTAAATCCTTTCTTGTCATTTCAACAATGTTTACAGTGCCTTTACCCAGGAGTAGATTCCATCTCAGAAAACCACATTTTTTTGCTCCTCCATAAGAAGCAACTCCTCATCTGTTCAAGTTTTATTATGCGGTTACAGCAATCCATGCTCAGGCTTCACTCCTCATTCTAGTTCACTTGCTATTTTCACCAGTTACTTCCTCCACTAAAATCTTGAACCTATCAAAATCATCAGTGAGTTTGGGAATCAACTTCTTCCAAATTCTTGTTAATGCTAATATTTTGACTCACTTCCATGGATCACAAATGTTCTTAATGGCCTCTAGAATGGTGAATTCTTTCCAGAAAGTTTTTAGTTCACTTCGCCCAGATTCATCAAAGGATTCATTATGTATAGCAGCTATAGCCTATATGTATTTCTAAATGTATTTCTTAAATACAAGACCTGAAAGTCAAAATTACTCCTTGATTTATGGGCTACAGAGTGGATGTTGTGTTAGCAGGCATGGAAACATTAATCTCCTTGCACATCTCCATCAGGGATCTTGGGTGATCAGGTGAACTGTCAATGAACAGTAATATTTTGAAAGGAATCTTTTTTTCTGAGCAATAAGTCTCAACAGTGGGCTTAAATATTTAGTAATTCATTCTCTAAACAGATGTACTGTTATCCAGGCTTTGTTGTTCCGTTTACAAAGCACAGGCAGAGTAGATTTAGCATAATTCTAAAGGGCCCTAAAATTTTCAGAATGTTATAGGATCAAATAAATAAAGTCATTAGCCCCTAATGAAAGAGTCAGCCTGTCCTTTGAAGCTTTGAAACCAGGAATTGACTTCTCTTCAGTCGCTATGCAAGTCCTAGATGACATCTTCTTCCAGTGAAAGATTGTCTAATCTATTTTGAAAATAGATGGCTTAGTGTAGCCACTTTCACTGATTTCTTAGTTAGATCTTCTAGATAACTTGCTATATATATATATATATATATATATACACACTTTTTTTTTTCTTTTTTTGAGATGGAGTCTTGCTCTTGTTGCCCAGGCTGGAGTGCAATGGCATGATATCAGCTCACTGCACCCTCCGCCTCCTGGATTCAAGCAATTCTCCAGCCTCAGTCTCCTGAGTAGCTGGGATTATAGGCGCCTATACCATACCCGGCAAATTTTTTGTATTTTTAGTAGAGACGGGGTTTCACCATGTTGGCCAGGCTGGTCTCAAACTCCTGACCTCAGGTGATCCACCATTTTCGGCCTCCCAAAGTGCTAAAGTACAGGTGTGAGCCACTGTGCCTGGCCAACTTGCTGTAGCTTCCACATCAGCACTTACTGCTTTACCTTCCACTTTTATGTTATGGAGATGGCTTGTTCTCTTAAACTTCATGAACCAAACTTGCTAGCTGCCAATTTTTCTTCTGCAGTTTTCTCTCATCTCTCTCAGACTTTGTAGAGTTGACAAGTTATGGCCTTCCTCTGGATTAGGCTTCAGTTTAAGGGAATGACTCTTGTGACCGGTTAGATCTTCTATCCAGAGTACTACCCCTTTCTCCATATCAGCAATAAGTCTGTTTTGCTTTCTTATCATTTGTGTGTTCACTGGAGTAGAGCTTTTAATTTCTTTCAATAACTTTTCTTTGCTTTCACAGCTTGGTTAACTATTTGGCACAAGAGGTCTAGCTTTTGACCTATCTCAGCTTTCAACATGCCTTCCTCACTAAGCTAACTCATTTCTAGCTTTTGATTTAAAGTGGGAGACATGAGACACTTCCTTTCACTTGAACACTTGGAGGCCATTTTACTTATTAACTGATCCAATATCAATATTTTTGTATCTCAGGGAATAGAGAGGCCCAAGGAGATGAAGAGAGACGGGGGAATGGCTGGTTGGTGGAGCAGTCAGAACACACATTTATTAAGTTTGCTGTCTCATATGGTCAAGGTTTGTGGTGGCCCAAAACAATTACAACAGTACCATCGAAGATCACTGATCACAGATCATCATAACAGATATAACAATAATGAAAAAGTTTGAAGTATTGCCAGAAATGCCAAAATGTGACATTGACACAAAGTGAGCACGTGCTGTTGGAAAAAATGGCTTGGGTAGACTTGCTGGAGACAGGATTGCCAAAAACTGGTAATTGCGAAAAATGCAATTACTTGCAAAGCACAATAAAGCAAGGCAAAAATAAAATGAAGTATGCCTGTATCAAATATATGAACCATGCTTATTTTAGCATCGGTTCCTGATTAGTCTGCCTTATATCTTTATTAACTTCAAGATACTTTTCACATCTTTAATATGAGTATATGTCCTACAGTTATTAGTCTTTCTTAGTTTAATTGGTAGCTTTGTTTTGTTTGTATGTTTATTTTTTGTATCATTTAAATATGGTGAATTTGACTAAATTAAATGTAGTATTTGCTTCCTGATTCCTTGTCTTTGCATATGCTTTAATTTTTCCTAAAATAACCTCTTTTTCTTAACTTCTAGGTAAAGTTTACGCTTTTTTGACTTGCTCAGGCATTTTCTTCTACTCTTTCCTGTGATTCAACAGCTCACTTTTTACAACTCTCTATTTTCTTGGAGTTAGCCAACTTTACAGGTAAAGGAAACACAGCCTACACAAGACACTCATTTTTGACACAAACTGCAAGTTCTAGGGGGTCCAATTTCAATGATTCTCCAGAAGAACTTGCAGAGCTCACTGAAAGCTGTATAATGTAACCATTGGTAAGTATGGTTTATTGCAGGAAAAAGATTCAGATTAAAATTAGCCAAGGAAAGAAGGGCATAGGGTAGAGTCCAGCAACGTAGTAAACCTACAGGTTCTGGTGATGTCTCCTCATGGAGTGAGGGCATGTTGCTTTCCTGGCATTAATATATTGCCTGCTCAAGAAGTTCCTCTGAGCTAGGACATCCGGAGTTTTCAACGGAGTCCCATAATGTAAGCATGATTGATTGATTAATTTCTTTTACAGTGGATCTCAGTCTCCAGGTCTACTGATACTCCTTTGACCCAAAGCTCCTGCCCTAAATCACATTGCTGTTCTTCTGGCAAAGTTAACCCTCACTCCAAATACTATCTGGTATGGCCACTCCCTACCCAAAATCATATTGTCACACAATCCCATATGACCTCAGGCAAAGATGCTTTTCTCAGGCATGACATTCCAAGGGCTTACAGACTACTTCCCATAAGCCAAGGACAAAAGACAGATTTCTTTTAAGACAAGGTTAAATTTTTTACTATACATATTACATATTTACTGTAAATAATTATTATTTATTTGTATGTCTTTTCTCTGTATATAGTATGATGCTAGAAGATTAAGAGCACCTTAAAATCTTCTGTTTTAAAGACAGATAAAGCTTTATTCAAAACCTAGATCCATTGCTTACCTGTAGTGTGGCCTTGGACACCTTATAAAAGCTTGGTTATCTTATCTAAAATAATAGGTAAAATTATACCATGTTATGGGAATATTCTAAGGTTTGAATTAGATAATATACATGGAATATATATCACAATGTCTAGCCATGGTAATCACTTAATAGGCAGTGGCAAATTATATGATTATTATCACTTTTCCCTTCATATCCACATGGATTATAATCAACACTCTAATCCTTTTATTAGGAAAAGGGAAGCAAAAATAACAGAGGAAAAAATAAGCTTATGTAGCTCAGGGACAGAATCAAGTTTCATTAAATATCATAGTTCAATCATCTAATTTATATTCAATCCATGAGCTACTAACTATATTTTAGATTGTTATTTCTAAAATAATATACCTATGCTTATCAAAATATTAACACCACTGTAAGAGGAAAATTATAGCTAAAAGGCTTCTTCTCTTACCAATAATTTGAAGAAGAGAAAAGAAAAAAGGTTTCTTCATCACTAGAGAAAATTTTTCTTTAAAATTGAATCAAGAACATTTGTAAAAGTAAGCTGAAATATTAGGGTTTGTGGTTGAGTATGAAAACAGAATGCTAGATTTCAGATGATTTTATAAGAAATCTTCTCCATCTTCCCCCAAAAGGAGAAACTTTCCAAGCATTGACATCAAGGGCACATCCAACTCTGCTTGATTACCCACAAAGTAGGCAAGAAAAAAAAGAAGCTTTATCTCAAGATGGGCATGCTTTAAAATATTACCTTAACAATTTATGCTGGCTTTTCACTTCCAGGAAAATTTTAAACAAGATAAAATAAACTTATTTCTTACTACAAAAGCCCACAAATGCATGATAAAATGTTACAATCATCCCTGTAAAGGCTAACTTTTTCAGAAAGCTGGGAAAATCTCTTGGACAAGAAATGAAGAAAAATGAGCACCAGAGCTGAAGGCAAATGAGCTGCTACTGAAGCCACACTAAAAGAATTTTTCTATTGAGTAATCTACAAATTCTTGGATTAGCATCTGGATGGAAATAGGAGACCAGATTCTGGACCCATTCAATGTGGAGAGTGGGAACTTAGACCCTCTCTAAAACTTAGGACTTGGAAGGTGCTTAATGAAAAAATATGAGAAAATGGAGGGAAGGGGAAGAAAATCTGCTGCCAGCACAGGAATCTGTAAAGAAACTTGAAACTTGCCCATTTTGGCCTGGGATCTAGGTAGAAAGAATGCCTACTCAGAGATTTTTACCTGAACATCTACCTTCTTTATGGTCTGGAATTTAAGTTTAGGCTATGTCTGGGAGTCTAGAAATCGTCAAACTTAAAAAAAAAACAACAAAATTATTTTCGGACTGGTGACACTTCTGTAGTAGCATCTGTAATACACACATTCAAGTCATTTCAACCAGGCAACACTGGACTTCTACAGATAAAGTCCAGCTGAATATAACCTCACAATTCAACATTATAAACATATAAGAAAATAATCCATTATGAGAAGAGTCAGCAGACCTAACAGACATTAGTATCAAACTCATCTGGATTTCAGATTTAGAACTAAGGAATCTTAATTTTAATATGCTTAAAATTTATTGAAATGTAAAAGAAGGACTTATAAACATCCAATAAGAAAGTATTAAAAAGGAAAAGAAAACAATCATTAAAAAGATCCAATAGAACCAGCAGAAAAGAAAAATATAGTCAGTAAAACTAGAAATTTGATGGGAGAGTTAATGAGCATATTACACACCGCTGAATAACAGCAGAAAAATGGAAAATAGATCTGGTGAAAGTGCCCTCTGCCACATAAGGTAACATTTACAGAGATTAGGGATGTGGATCCTTTTAGGGGCCACTACTCAGCCTACCACAAGAGGTAGTAGCTAAGACTGTTTCAGACTTAGTAAACATATGATGAACAAGTCCTGAGTATAGTTAAATAAATACATTTATAAGTAAATAAATAAATCGACATGTAGCTATAGGTACATCATAGTAAAACTGCAACATATGAAATAAAAAGCAAAAATAATAGTTAGGAGATGTTAGAATAATAACTTTCATGGTACAAGAGAGAAGTAACAGTCAATACAAATTTTACTCAGATAAGTTTTCACCTAAGAATTGGTGTAGCATAAAATATTTCTGAACAAAGATTGTTAGGTTTAATCTCCCTCATAGATCCTCACAGAAAGAGATCCAAAATGAAAAAGAATTCAGGAAGAAGAAACTAACAAAGGAAAGGGTAAGATGCAAGAAACAGAATGAAAAAACTCTAGAAGGAAAGAAGTGAGACACACACTCAGAAAATAATAGCAGGTAAATAAACTGGGAAATCATAAGCACATGTAAATAATTCCTGATAGTGTAAAACTAGTGAGTTAAGCACAGCTATTCATTGTGGAAATAAAAGTTCAAGCAACAATATATGTCAAACTGAAGGGTTTCAAGTTAATGCCTTAAGACCTTTGTACTGATTGAGAATAGATAAGTATTATAATACAATTTAGAATAATTGCTCGTCAAGATATAATAAAATCTGAAGGATAGCCACAAAATGAATAGAAATAAAATGAGCAGTAAGTCAGTAGAGGATGGAGGGAGAAGTAAAAGCATAAATCTGTAGAGCTAGAATTCAAGAAAGAAAAAAACAATCTCTGTCCCCTAAAAAAATTATGATATATAGGAAGCAAAATATAGTATAATAGAAATATGTCTAACCAGGTCAGTAAACAAATAAATGTGAATAAACTACATTTAACAGTTAAAAATGAGAGATTTTTGAGATTGGTTTAAAAATATTTTCTTGTCACTTGCATAAGGCATGCATAAAACATATAAGCATAAACAGTTGAAGTAAAAAGATGGCAAAAATACAACAGGCAAATTCCAATGAAAAAAAACTATGGCAGCTCTACTAATATCAAACAGAGTTGAAACCATTTTTTGGGATAAAAATGTCACAAAATGAGAGAAAAAACAAAATTATTTGCCAAGCAAATAGAGAAATTCTGAACATTTTAGTGCATAATAAGATAGCCTTGAAATATATCAAGAAACTGATATAATTATAAGGAGGAATTGATGATTAGTCTACAATCTTAATGGCTGAGTTTAACAAAACTTTCCCAGTAATTGGTTGATTACACAGAAAATATGTAACTATATGGAATATCTGACTAGTCTAGTTATCAAGTATATTTTAACAGATTTGTATGCAATCCTGGGCATTATTCTCAAGCACGAACATAACATCATGAAAATTGACGGGATACACTTTAAAGCAAACCAAACTGATAGCAAAAACAATATAATATAGACTATATTTTTTGACTAAAACACAATTGAATCACTACATCATCATGAACTCGATAATAAAAAGATAACCAAAACCATTGCATCATCATTTAAATCAGTAAAAATTGTCACTGAAGCAATTTCAAGAAAATTCAAACACAAATGTTTAAGTAATCCATGAGTCCAAAAATAATAATAATACATTTTCACCCTTTTTAAAATTGATTGAAAATAAAAAGATTACATATCAATACTTGTGGGATACCATTGAAGTAATTAAGAGAGTGATTTTTGTCTTTTAATGTTTGTTAGAAAAGAGAAAAGTGACTTAAAATCAATTAGCATACCAATTTAAAAAATAGAAAAGGAAGCTAAATCACAGGAGTATAATAAAGGAAATAATAAAAGCTAAGCACAGTGGCATGTGCTTGTAGTCCCAGCTGCACAGGAGGCTGAGGAAAGAGGACCACTTGAGCCCAGGAGTTCACGCAATTAACTTAAATTGGTGTGCCAAGGAAGATAAGAATGGTTTAATACTAGACAATTTCTCACAATGAAAGATTTAAAAAGAAACAGCGAAATCAAGATACAGAAAATACAACATATACTAATGATAAAAGTATAACAATTATCAAAGTAGAAATAGAAGTATAATTTCTAACTTAAGTGGTTTTAACTAAAACTATACCAAACATACATAATGGTGAAATATTGAAATATCAGCAGCTTTTTATTTTAAAGTCAGGATCAAGACAGGAGTCTTACTACCATCGCTTCGAAACCTGGAGGATTAGAGTGTCTGAAAGGGCCTAACAGAAAGAAATAAGAAAAAGAAATAAAATACACATGGGTGGAAAAAGAAGAAATCAAAATTTTGTTTTTCAAAGACAATATGATTATCTGCATAGAAAACCCAAAATAATTTACAGATGAATTATTACAATCAGTAAGATCATTAAGCAGGTATTCTGAACACAAATTCAATATTAACAAATGAATGAGAAAATGCTAAAATTTAGAATTAGAAATGCTAAAAATTGTCATTTAAAAAGGGCCCAAAACCCAAAATGAACACAGTAACACATTTCACAAAAGATGTTCAACTTTTGTGTAGAAAATAATAAAAGAGTATTGAAAGACATAATGAAGGCCGAAGATATGAAGTAATTCAATGTGTTTTGTGGGTGGAGAGCTTCAACATTGTTAAAACATTTAGTTTCCCCAAATCAATGTATAAGTTATATATGAACTTAATTTTAAGAACAGATTTTTTAATGGAGTTTGACAAGCTCATTCTAAAATTATATGGAAATGTCAAGGGCAATATTAGCCAGACATCTTTGAGGAAGAACAAGGTCGGAGGATTTGCTTTATCAAGCTCCATAGAAGTCATAATGATCAAACATTGTGATATACGATATTGGTATAGAAAAATATTTTTGGAAAAGAATAGACTACCTAAAAACAGACCACTGCAACTTACTATAATAATAACATAGTAATAGCAAGTTATTATACTATATATTCCAGAAATGATATTGCCTAACAGAAGGGAATTAACAATTTAACAAATAAGAAGATTATGCTTTAATTATATCCCCACCTCACTTGATTTATAAAAAAGTAATTCCAAGTGGATTTAAGATTTAAATGTGAAAAGCGTAATCTTAAAAAGAAAAAAATACAGAAAAAGAACTTTATTAACTTTAAATAAAACACAAAAGCATAAGCCTTTAAGGGAGATAAATGATACATTCATCACATCTAAACTAAAAAATGTCCATGTATTATATGATACTGAAAACATAGTGAAAAATGTGATATTTAGTTTGCACTATTTACCTGAGAACTTCTAAATCTTAATTTCTTGCCTTCACTTTTTTTCACTATGAAATCAACAACATACATAGCTAGTACATTGTATAACTTCATTTAAATTCTATTTGAAACTATTCGTTGAGTATGCTCTATGCCCAAGGCTCTGAGACACCTAGATGGCAGTGCACCAACAAACCTTATTTGTACTGTCCTCACCCAGTCCGTGGCCTTTGGTGGTTACAATTAACATCATCAAGGATATGCACTTTATTTTTAAAGCTTTAGATTCTTTTCTAAAGACTTGAGCAAGGAAGTTTGATTTCAGATCCCTACTTTTTTTGGAGTTCAATTTGTGACTTGAGAATGTGATGAGATGCTGCCTAGCTTTTATTTGATAGAAGTGTTATTTTGAAGGCGTGGTAATGCCACATGCTCACCAAACTCAGAACAGCTCTACCAAAAGATTCAAAACACCTCCGCTGTAATTTGTTGTAATTCTATCCCTCCCCCCACCCCCACCCCCTTTTTTTTTGGCCTAGCTCATTCTCTTCCTTGGTAATATTCTTAATCGAGAGTTTATTTCATTGGATGAATTCCCAACTTGAGTCATATTTGTTATGCTGAGAGAGGCTGATTATTTCCATCCATGTTCATTATACATGTATGTTTTGCTTTAATAGCCTAGGGAACATGCACAGGGCCAAATGTAAACATGTTTATGTATATGTTTATATGACTTTTTTCACTTAGTATGCATATACATACATAAGCAGTCTTGGAAGGAAAGCAACAGATCCCATTTCTGCATTCTTCACACCGTAAACTTTTCATTATCATCTTATTTCCCCCTACAAAACTGTCCTAGTTTGTCTTTTCTTTATCTCAAAATTCCTAGTCTGTCAAGGCAAGTTACTCTGAAAAGGACGCTGAGAATTGCAGTGAAGAAAAAGATATATTAAAGTATCATTCTTCAAACATAAATATTTCATAATTATGTTAACAAGGTTTCTCCAAGGTGGGGTGTTTATTGTTTCCTTTTTTTTTAAACAGCACAATTACATTTCTACAGCTAGAGGTCAAGTATAACATACAACATTTGCTATTTGAAGACAATATATGAGAAAGAATACTACATATTCTTTGTAGTATTTCTTACGTAATACTACTAAATTACATAAGAAAGTTGTGTGAATTATACACAACTTTCTTATGTAATTTGAAACTCTTTTAATTTTTCACAGTTTCAAAGTGAAGTTCAATCGTGAATGATGGCAAAGGCTTTTTGTTTAATTTGTGACATCTAATCTTTACTTTAGGCTTCGCCAGTCACATCTCACTATGTCTCATTGCATGTGCCCTGACACAATACATCATGGTCAAGGTGATCCAATATTGTGTGACATTTTTTAAAAAAAGGATATTAAGTAGTGGCAGAAGATAGGCCTGAAACACATCAATGTGGGACCAAGAGGCATTGTTCTTCACGAACAGTTTGCTCTCTCAGAGTCTGGCTGGAGGAATTATTATTGTCCTTTATATATAAACATCCTTATCCAAATAGTTTCCTCTTATGTCTAATATATGCATTCCTGTCATATGAAAGCTACTTGCTTAAGCTGCTTTTCTATCTATTTGTAGTCTGTTCAGACACACAGTCCTCAGCAGGAGTCCAGCTCCATGATTCATTGCCTCAGATTTCCTATGGAGCTTACATGATGCTCGCTCAGCCCCATACAGTTTTGTATCCATTATAACCAGGGACAAGTAAGCAGGGCTCAGGAGTGTGAGCATCTATCTAAGAATAGCTCCCTGACGCCTTGCTTTACTCACAATAAATGAACAATGAACTCTTTACATGCTAACCCTGTATGGGGAGGAGAAATTATGGGAGCTTGCTTGAGTTAAATAAGGGAAGGAGAATTTAGAGTGAAGCTCCATAAACGAGAAGGTCAATAACTAGTTTACAGAGACCAGGGCACCTGGCTAATGGGAGAATAAAGAATAATGCCTGTCACAGAAAAAGAAAGATGCTGTCCTGGTTTAGTGTTAAATAATTACATTCATTATACTGAGAATAGTTCTGCAAGTGGTCAGTTGCGCTAGTTAATTCATTAGCGAAACTAATCGGCAAACCACAAACAACAATTGGGGGTAAATTTAACCAATTCCAATAGAAGGTTTGGCAAAACAGGATTTTCATTATACTAGAAAGGGAAAATTACACTGGAAAGCTGCGTATGTAATTGTGTACATTTCTTACTTTGTCCTGAGTTTCAATATGAAAGAAGGAAATCATAGCTGAGGCTGAGAGAGGGCATGTGTACAAATTGATGGCCCCATTGAATTATTCCGGAAGACCTAAAACACGCTAGCTTCACTGTTAATTCTAACAACGAAGAGAAAGCAGACTCTAATACTAAGGCCTTTTTCACTATCTTTCTTTCTTTAATATGTGGTTGTAAAATTATATAATTAAATATAATAATGTGTGTTCCATATATTAGATAATAACCATAGTATAATTCCTGAGTATAATTGTATAACTTAGACCTGTGTAACCATGGGAACCTTGGATTAGTTTTACTTATTGACCAAATCACGTGAAAATTGACTGGTTCAACTGTGTTTTATGCAACACTCTTGTGTACTTAGAATGGTTTTCATTATTTTATGTAATTAATTTATTAAATTTATGTATTCAATATGCATCATAACTTTAGACAAAATCCTACAAAAGAAACAGTAAAACAGTAACTTGCTTCACTTGGGAGACAAGGAGCAGTTTAATGAACAGGGACATTAAGACTCTCTAAAGTGTGTATTAGTCCATTTTTATACTGCTATGAGAAATACTCGAGACTGGGTAATTTATAAAGAAAAAGAAGTTTAATGAATTCATAGTTACACATGGATGGGGAGGCCTCAAAATCATGGAGGAAGGCAAAGGAGGAGCAAAGGCACCTCTTACATGGTGGCAGACAAGAGATCATGTGCAGGGGAACTGCCCTTTATCAAACCATCACATCTCATGCGACTTACTCACAATCTTGAGAACAGTATGAGAAAATCCTGCCCCCCATGATTCAATTACCTTAATCCCATGACACATGGGGATTAAGGGAGCTACAATTCAAGATGAGATTTGGGTGGGGACACTGGCAAACCATATCAAGTGGATGTCTATTTTTTGTATTTCTGGAAGGAAGACTTTTTTTTTTTTTTCTTTCAGAGAGGAAGAGAGAATTCAACTTGAAATGTTAGGAAAGGAAGATTGAGGGATAAAATCTAAAGAGTCTACTGAGCCTGGTAGCTTTATTCTGTGTCACCACAGAGCAACACTATTCATCTAGAATTCCAAAAAGCCAATTCAAGTAATCTTTTAAATTCAGAGGAATATCACAGATTTGATCCATTATAGATACTGTATTACGCAACAATTCTTAGCCAAATAAATAACAAATATATGTCAAGGTTATTGCAGAGTAAGAAAAATTCCTAGATAGAATTAGGTATGTTTAGAACCATTTTAGGTTCACAGAAATATTGAGTGGAAGGTACAGAGACTTCCCACGCACCTGCTTCCACCACACAACACAGCTTCCCCCACTATCAACATCCTCACCAGCATGGCACATTTGTTAAAACTGATGAAGCTACACTGATGCATCATAATCACCGAAAGTCCATATTTGGCGTTAGTGTTCACTATTGGTGTTGTACGTTCTATGCATTTGAACAAACATAATGACATGTATCCACCATTATGGCACCTATAATTTTTAGCATAGTGAAACTAAGAAATATAAACTACTGAAATAGCAATAGTTTCATCACCCTAAAAATCCTTGTTCTCTGCTTGTTCATTCCTCCATTTGGCCTCATCTCAGTAACCACTGATCTTTTCATTATCTGTGTAGTTCCAACTTGTCCAGAATATCATATGGTATGAAACATACAGAGTGTGGCCTTTTCAGATTGACTTCTTTCACTTAGTAATATGCCTTTAAATTTCCGCCTTATCTTTTCCTGGCTTATTAGCTCATTTCTTTTTAGTGCTGAACAGAGAACCCCATTGTCTGGATGTACCAAATTTTATTTATGCATTTGCCTACTGAAAGACATCTTGGTTGCTTCTAAGTTTGGGCAATTATGACTAAAGCTGCTATAGGGCCAGGCATGGTGGCTCATGCCTGTAATCCCAACATTTTGGGAGGCAGAGATGGATGGACTGCTTGAGGCCAGGAGTTTGAGACAAGCCTGGCCAACATGGTGAAACACTGTCTCTACTAAAAATACAAAATAGCCGGGCCTGGTGGGAGAGGCCTGTAATCCCAGCTACTTGGGAACCTGAGTCACAAGAATCACTTGAACCTGGGAGGTGGAAGTTGAGGTGAACTGAGATCATTCCACTGCACTCCAGCGTGGGCAACAGAGTGAGACCCTGTCACCCCCGTGCCACAAAAAAAAAGCTGCTATAAACACCTGTGTGAATGTTTTTGTGTAGAGCTGTTTTCAAATCCTTTGGGGAAATATCAAGGAGTTGGATTGCTGGATGGTATGGTGAGTGTATGTTTAGTTTTGTAAGAAACTGCCCAACTGTCTGTCTTTCAAAGCGGCTGTACCATTTTGCATTCCCACCAGCAAAGAATGAGCATTCTTGGCATTTCACATCCTCACCAGCATTTGGTGTTGTCAGTGTTCTGGACTTTGCCATTCTAGAAGGTGTGTGGTGGTATCTTACCAATGTTTTAATTTTCATTTTCCTGATGACATATGACATGATGTGGAGCATCTTTTTCATATGCTTATTTGACATCTGTATCTCTGCTTTCCTATGCTTATTTGACATTGATGATGTTTCTGTCATTGTGCCATTTTTTCTTATCACTCTCATCTCAATTGTTCATTTACTCACCTGTTGGTTTTATCAGACTGTAAAGTCCTCATGGGCAGGGAATATATCATTAGCACTTATCATACTTCCTGATGTATCAGGGCACATTCAATGGAAAGAAGAAGAGGAAAAATAGTAAGAGAGAAAGTAAGAAGGCAAAGTGGCCTATCAAATAATATTGTTAGGGAGTAAGTTTACGGAAGGGCATTTGTAGCCACTGTTATTAATATGAAG
Organism: Rhinopithecus roxellana; assembly: GCF_007565055.1. Lineage (NCBI taxonomy): Eukaryota > Metazoa > Chordata > Mammalia > Primates > Cercopithecidae > Rhinopithecus > Rhinopithecus roxellana. The sequence goes on along the minus strand of NC_044556.1, from coordinate 24,363,220 downwards.
CCTGCAGGTCAAAGTGACAATATGTATATATTTTGTCTTTCCATAAAACTATCTCAAAACCAAGTTTGTGCAAATAAGTTGTGTAGATGAGTTTGTTATCTGTGCTTTGGGTTGAATACATGTGTTTGCTCTTCTTCTCAATAACTAACTTAAATCTTAAAGTCCCTAGAGAATCTATCTGAACTACTTGGTGAGAAATTGTGCCGTGTATTCTCTACCGATATTCAAAATTAAAGTAATTTTGAGTAAAAACCCTGAACATTCATATAGGTTTATAGGATTTTCCTTTGTCACTGTAAAAGTTTTTTTTTTTTTTTTTTCCCATTAAGTTTTGCAGTATGTTGGGTTTGGGGTTTCTGAAGCCTCGTAGAATGGTTACATGTATAACCAGTTCTTACTTTGAATATTGCATAGAGAATTCTGCTTAGTATCTAAAACAGGCAATATTATGGTTATTGCATCTTCAAAAAGTTATTACCTTTGGATGGAATGCCTTGTAATAACAAGAGAGGAAGAGAGAGAGAGCACATGGGAATGCATAGCTATAAGAACTCAAATTTACTTCTAATTGGGATCTTTTTTAGAATAATTATTCTTATCTAGTTACCCCCACACTATAGATTAGATCCCACTATCACTTCCTTTTCCACTGCATTTGGTCTTTTTGGAGAACATAAATACACTACGAAGATTTTTCTCTGCTTTCTGGTAACTTTTTTTCATATGTGTTATAAGGAAGGAAAATGAAGAGAACACTAGTGTGAAACCTGTATAATTGTTTCAAATATTCATTGTCTGTCTCTGTGAGAGGATTATTCATCACCAGCCTTTTGACATATTGCTTGGGTAAATAAATTGCCTTAACCAAGGGAATGTGAGTGGAAGTGACCTGTGCTTCCAGCTGAAGCTGTCATGAGTTCCATCATCTTTTTCTCTCTCTGCAACTAGGCCAATGTTTCCAAGATTCTGGCACTTTTGAGAACTGGATATCAGAATGAGAAGGCTATGGAGCAGGGACGCCTCCAATCCTTGAAAGGCATGTGACATGAGTAGGGAAAACGTTTGTTATTATAAGCCACTGAGTTTTCTTTCCCTTCATTTAATGATTATTTTTTCCAGTGCCTACTGTGACTCTGGGGCTACATCAGTTAACAAAGTAGACAAAAATCTTGCCCTTGGGGAACCTGTGTTGTATCAGAGTGACACAGATAATAACATAACTAAATAATATAGTATGTTAGATAGAAATAATATGATGAGAAAAAAATTAATCAGAAAAGAACAGTGGGTATGGTGTCATGAGGATTGCATTTTTAAAAGGGATGGTCAGAGTAGGTATCGTGAAAGGTAAAGCTCTTATTTTAAAAATTATCTGTTTTTTGTTTTTGTGGGGTTTTTTGTCTTTTTTTGTCATAAATTTTGTTATAAAAATTTCTCATAAAAAATTCTATAGGTAAATAAAAATGTATATAATGCTTTTGGAAAATGATTAACAACAAATAACTTTCCAAATATTACTAGTACATTTATTTCTATAAATATATCTTAAGGAGATAATCAAAAAATGTAATCATGAACCACTAATATTTTAATTTGTCTCAGGCTGGAGTGCAGTGGTGCGATCATGGCTCACTGCAGCCTCGACCTCCCAGACTCAAGCGATCCTCCCACCTCTGCGTCTCACAAGTAGCTGGGACTGCAGGCATGCACCACTGCACCTGGATTTTTGTATTTGTGTTAGAGATAGGATTTTGCCATCTTGCTTAGGCTGGTCTCCAACTATTGGGCTCAAGCGATCCACCTGCCTCCCAAAGAGCTGAGATTATAGGCGTGAACCACCCTGCCTGGCTTAAAATTGTGTTTACTTCACTTTCTAACATAGCAAAAGCTGACTGGTACATTGTAAATCATAAAATATTCCTACAAAACTTCAGTTATATACTTTTGGGAAAGGGAATTTTCATGCTTAAATGTTGACTGTGAACTTCATAAAGTCATTCATTCTTTAAAAATCCATCCTAAAGTGATAGGACTGGTTAAAAGAAAGTTGTTTGAAAATGAGCCACCTGGGATATTATGATGGAAATGAATGGGACAACCAAATGTATGGAGGAAGCTCAACAGGGAGAAGAGATCTCACACTACCTTGTACCTTCTCCTTTCAAATTTCTCTCAAAGGACAAATGAAGTGAATAAAGATAGACAAATGTCATCTAAGATCATATACTTTAGGTTATGTTCTGAAGAAATAGTAGAAAGCAGGAGGCACCTTCTTCTAAACTGGTTAACACTTTTACAAACCATGACTCAATCTGAGAGGGGCTACTCTGAAGATACTCAGCTTGTGTCGAGTCGTATGTCTGAAAAATCCACATGCAAGCCAAAGAAGAGGTGACTGCTGAATACAATTGACTGGAGATGCTGGAAGTTTTAATGAGTGTCATTACTAGAACATAATTGCATATTTTAAAAATATATTTTCCATGTAATATTTAAAAGTGCTTAAGAAAAACACACTGGTAACAAATATAACAAAGGATTAATACTTAATCTGTAAAAATTTATTCAGTGTAATTAAAATATCCCAACAGGTACATGAAAGAAATGTTATTACCTTAAAATATTGAAGAAAAAATCAAATAGTAATCAAAGAAATATTTAATTAAACAAGATAGTGTTTTTGTCTCTCATATTAATAACAAGGTCCATGTTCATTTCTAGCAAGAGTGTGAAAAAAAATTCTATAGGTAAATGAAAATGTATATAATGCTTTTGGAAAATGATTGATAACAAATAAAGCTTTCCAAATATTACTAATAAGTTTATTTCTATAAATATGTCTTAAGGAGATAATAAGAAAGGTAATCATGAACCACTAATATTTTAATTTGTCCATAGTAATAAAACAATGGAAACAAACTATATGCTCCAGCAGAATGGTTAATCAATGCTTGTAGAGAAATTTTTATGACAATTTGCCATAATAATCTCCATAATCATCTCCTATGTTGTTAAACAACAGTACAAAATTATGCAGAGACTACTAGATAGCCATTAAAATCCTCTCTCTTCTCCTTCCAAAGTAACGGAATTGAAGCTGACCGCACGGTCACCTAGCCACACTTTCATTAGCCTCCTTTTGTTTCTAAGTTCCCTCCAATACAGTGTGCTGCGGGGAAGCCACTGGTGGCTTAAGAGCTTCCTGGTAGCTGTCACCTGTATGTACTGGTGACCTAACTTAATCAGCCAACAATGTCATAGGAGATGGTGCAGCAGATACCTGGAAGGAATCCTAATTCTTTCTAAATGTGCACAGGGATTGAGCTACTCACTACCAGGCATCTTAGACTATTGAAAGAAAAATACATGATTTTAGTAATTTTGGAGGAGGGAGGCTTGAGTCAGGGGGTGCTTAGCTCTAACTAATACATATAGAAATATTAGATTACTCATTTGTTTGGTTATTTGTTATTTGTGTCCTCACTAGAAGCAAAGCTTAATGAGAGCAGAAACTTGATTATGTTCATTATCGCATCTCGATGTGCAGAATAGTGCCTTAAACACAGAGAGTATTTATAAATGAATAAAATAATAGTATCTATTTGTATAATGTGGCAAATAAATGTTTCAAGATAGAAATATCTTGAAAGGATATAAAAAAGTGATTAGAGAATTAAGGTTAATTGATAAAACTTTTCTTAACACTTAATAAGGAATAACACTCTCTAGTACGTACTTCTAATTTATTTCATGTTTATGATGTTTATTGTAGTTTCATGGATCTTTATTTAAAAACAATTTAATTTCCTTGAATAGAGCCAACTGTGGCTCTCCTAAATCTCTATTACATACTTGCGGAAAAAAAAAAATATGACATTGGCCACCATGGTTCACACCTGTAATGCCAGCCCTTTGGGAGGCCAAGGTGGGCAAATCACTTGCGGTCAGGAGTTTGAGAGCAGCCTAGCCAACATGGTGAAACCCTGTGTTTACTAAAAATACAAAAAAATTAGCTAGGCATAGTGGCGGGCGCCTGTAATCCCAGCTACTCGGGAGGCTAAGGCAGGAGAATCACTTGAACCCGGGAGGTGGAAGTTGCAGTGAGCTGAGATTGTACCACTGCACTCCAGCCTGGGTGACAAAGTAAGACTCTGCCAAAAAAAAAAAAAAAAAAAAAAAAAATCTGACCATTGACATTTGTCTTCAACTTCCATGTAGTTAAACAAACAAACACATGAACAAAAACTAACTCTCAAAGAGCAGATGACACAAACCATTCTGAGGATAGAATAGTTTTCAATGTCTTATCTTATAAATGCAATTATGCCACTTAAGAGTAAGAACAAAATAAATAAATAAGCAAATACCCTAAGTATCACAGTACCAAATTAGTCCTTTAGGCATTACCCCATTAAAAAGCACACTCTGGACTAAGTCCATCGTTTATCATCTTGTAGCCCTAAGGTCTAATCTGGTACTTCCCCAGGCCCCTAGTCCTAGGTCTGGGCGTCACTGGAGGCTTGTGGGGCAATGGGCCACAGTGAAACAACACAAGATCTGGAATCAGGTAAATGTATGTTACTTCGCTTTCAGCTTCTTGAATGTGGCAAGTCATGTCTCTTATTCTCAGCTTGCTTAGCTGTAGGATGAAAATGATACAGTAAATACAAAAAATCCTTACACTTAACATTCATGACCTCTCATAGGAGGGAGAAATCTCTCAAAGGTCTCAGGCGTGTCTTAACTTGTAGGAACCTTAACTGGTGAGTGAGTCTAGCTAATCAGTGAGTAAACACATGCTTCCAATCTGCCCACTCCTAGGGCTCTTCACATCTCCACCTTCCCTCCTTACAAAATTGCACCTATTGGGACTGAAGCATCAGAAAGCAATGCTTCAAGGCAGAAACCGAGGAATCATACTAGACACCTCTCTTATTCTTCTCCAAAGCAAATCAACTAAATGGCTTATATATTCTATCTTCTTACGTCTTATCTCTCCCCACTCCATTTCCACTGCTTTCGATAACGAACACCTTTATTGCACTCACTGTAGGCTAGCCACTCTTAAATATCTCAATTCATTTAATATTCATGACCTTAGGAAGCAGTTACTATAAGACATCAACCCCATTTTCAAGTAACACAACTGACACACAGAGGAGTTAAGTAACTTGCCCAAATTCCCGTAGTTACAGAATGGCAAAGTGGGGAATCAGACATGGGCAGTCTGGCTCCAGTATGTGTTCTTAGTCAATGGCCTTCACTGGAACTGCCCTGGTGCAAGCTAAGACCATTTCTTCACCTGCATTACCACGATAGCCTTTTAATTTGTCTCTGTGTACCCACATTTATCTCCCTACAATTCATTCTCTATCCTGTACTCAAATTGTTTTGAAAATTTATCTTCAATCTTATCACTACCTTATCACCACCCTTATATGGCATCTGAATTTTTTCTCCATTGGCAAAAAATGTTTATGAGGGTATGGAGACTCCAGATCTGTGGGCTTGGGTCTGATAAATGTAGTCTTGCAGAGAGTAGATGATAATGTCAGAGAGTGTGTAGAAAACACTTCCAAGTGGGAAACATACAAAGGAAGTTTCTATGGTCACCAAATTCAAGGAGCAAGACTAAATGCCCAAATCCAGTTATAAGGGAATAGTGGGGATGAACATCAAATGGCACCTGGGAGGATGTCAGGGGCATTTTAGCAAATATCTGTGACAATGTCTGTTATCCCTCACTGGACTTTTTCATCCCTAAGGTGGTGAGTTGTAGAGTAAGAAGAGCTGGGTAGGGCTGGGTTTGAATTCTAACTCCAATACATAGAGCAACGTGACCTGGAGCAGCATTTGCAAAGTTCAACTTTCCCTTTAATAGATTCATAAGGTAGTCATCAGGAGAAAATTAGATAATGGATGTTGCCTACCATGAAGTATGCTCAAATTGTGGCTTTAATAACTAGTTGGAGGGCAAGGGAGGGATAGCTATAGATAAAGGGCCATGAATCATGGGGACAAAAGAAGGAAAAGTTCTAACTCTAACACGTAGAGCCCATACAGTTACATTTACAACATGTGGCGGATTTGCAAATGATCTCTAGATTTAACAATCGAGCAGTGAGCATTTTGTTTCATTCTTTCTCTTTTTTCAAAAAATATTTTTGAGACAGGTTCTTTCTCTGTTACCCAGGCTTGGAGGTCAGTGACATGATCATTGCAACCTCAACCTCCTGAGCTCAAGTGATCCTTCCACCTTAGCCTCTCCAGTAGCTGGGACTACAGGTGCATGGCACTACGCCTGGCTAATTTTTAAAATTTTCTGTAGAGACAGGGTTTTGCCATGTTGCCCAGGCTGGTCTCAAACTTCTGGGCTCAAGTGATACTCCCACTTCGGCCTCCCAAAGTGCTGGGATTATAGGCATGTGTTACTGCACCCTGTTCCATTCATTCTCTTTTCACGAGTTAAGGATTTGCAATACTCTAGAAGCCTGATCTAAGCTTTTATGTGGGGGACATACTGCTCGCTATTTAGATTTGGCTGCTTCACCTCTTAAATTAACATCTACAAATTAGGACTATATCCAGGGCTAGTTTGAGCAGAAACTCAAAGTGCTAACTGACCTCCCCTAGTGCCCAAGTTGTGCCAATTGAGGACTAACCCTCCACGACTTACATGATTGAAATGTAGACAGAGAGACTGGGCACAGTGGCTCATGTCTGTAATCCCAGCAATTTGGAAGCCTGAGGCAGGGAGATTGCTTGAGCCCAGGAGTTCAAGGTTGCAGTGAGTCATGATCACACCACTGTACTCCAGCCTAGGTGACAGAGCAGGATCCCATTTCTAAAAATATGAAAGAAATAGAAAAGGAAATATTTCAATATCCATATCCACTAGAACTCAACAACAAAAATGATGTCTAAAAACCTGTCAGAGAATGAAAATCCAAGTCTGAGAGGCAAAGAAAACAATCCAACAAAACTTGCCATGACAAAATGTATTTTGTCTCTAAGCTTCTGTGTACTAAGCAGCAAACAAATATCTGGGATTGAAGGGATGGACTGAACCATAGAGAGGCTTAAAGCAAAATCTTCACAAAAGACTTGGTTCTGCCAGGAATTCATTTTGGCTTCCAAATGTTTCCAGCGACCATATAATGGAGATTTCCTTAAACAAAATTGCCTTTTGACTGCTGGAGGCATGTCAGGCCTTCTTAGCTTTGCCTGTTCAATCAGAGCTTCCATGAAGCAGGGGTCCCATCTGGATAAACTTCACCCAGAACTCAGGGCCACCCACATTTAAATGCAATTAGTACCTTTTGATAACAGTGGGGGAGTTTTGAGAGAAAAGCTCACTGATTGTCTATGGTTGGATCAGGTTTCCATTTGCTTTATATTGAATAGCTTCTCCTGCACCTCTACAGAAAATCCATATAGTAGGAGAAAACATTAAAAGCAAAAAATAATTGTCAGAGTGGATAATAAGGAAGTTATTATGTTCATATATTAAAGTTTCTTTCCAGGGCTAAACTTAATTGTAGTTTCAAACGGAGCTCCTCTTGCACAAAAGTGTAAAGGAGGTAGTTTTGTGTGTGTTTCTGCTTTCCATTTAATGCATGCTTACAGCTCCCTGCTTCTTTTAGTGAATCTTAAACCCAGAGATGAGCACTGGGTCCCTGTTTGTGTGAATCTTGTTCTCAGCCAACTGCCAGTTAATTAAAACTAAATATGCTAATATATGCTTTGAATTTTACTGACAAAATTTGATAGTAGAGATAGACAGATAGATAGATGGATACATACATACATGTGTTTACATATATATAGGATGGCCATGAGGGAAAGATTGTCATATAATTAATTTTCTCTTCTATGGCTTTGCCCTCATAAACAAACCTACTAGATGAATTTCCAAGAATATGAAGCTTAATATAGCTGTTTGGAGAGGAATCAACGGCCTGTTTACTGCACTTATCGACAATTTGTGAAAGAAGAGACCAGAAATCAGTCTAATTACCAGAGTGCCAGTTGTGCTTGTTAACACCAGCTTTGTGACCAAATGTTATTCCACAGTTGTCACATCACACGAGGGTTTCATTACTAACATAATAGTGAACAAGATCACATGAAAAGCTATTGATTGATCTGCCACACAAAGGAAGGACACACTTGTCTCTATTATAACATGTTACATCTTTGACTATATGCAGCAGATGTAGCCTAGCCATTCTTCTTGCTAGAAAAGTGTAATTTCAATACTGTCCTGCTTCTTTAAGTGCTTGCCAATTAGGGTCCCTTTTCTATTTGCATATGTCATCGGTGGGCTGAAGAGACAAGAAATTATCCTGCTCTAGTTCTTCCTGATCTTTAACCAAGACTCAATCGATTCTCTTGAATTGAATCCAAGAGATGCTTGGGGTATGCACTGTGTTTACTTTATCAATTGTCATCTCTGGCAATAAAAACAAATGGCTGCTTTATGTTAAGTTGGTTTCATGCATTTTGCAAGAGACTCAGCTATAATTAGGCAATCCAGAAAGGATGAAGGAGAGGAAGCCAAGGCCTCTTGCAGTCCCTCTTCCCTAAATTGTCAGATTGAGATGGAAGAAAGGTACTTATGTTCCCAAACAAACTGAAAGCCATTGTCATCACAGGTGTTCAGGGTATGCATTTTTTTATTGTTATATGAGTCACAAAAGTGCAACAAATCATTTTACTCGGTCCATGTTTTTTCAAAGGAGCAGTTGCTTTTATTTTTAAATGAACTCTATGAATATTCTAACCTGGAAGTGGATTTATCATGGGGAGCAAGCACCTAAACAAGCACAAGGCATCATCTTATCTGATGATGAGTGATTTATCAGGCAGAACATGAATCTGCTCCTCACCGACTCCATCTTCCTGTTTATGCTTGTTGAACTGATACAATTCAATGAAGAATACAAAGTAGTTAAAATCTGTCTACCATTAATAGTTTAATTAAACTGACACATACTTCAAAAACAGAGCGACAGAAAACATTAATTTTGGTTATAAAGGGCATGGCATTATTAAAGTGCAATTAAAAACAACATTCACTTACAGTTAACAGCTAAAACAATTTAATTATTTAACACCAAATTGTCACTTGTGACTAACTTCACCTCTTTGATGTGGGGATGTTCTGTGTCCCTGTTGATTGTTATGGTTCATTCCCTGGAATTCCAAATGGGGTGGCATTCTCAGAGTGTTAGCATTCACATTCAGAATCCCTGCTGGCTAGCAGGAATCGCAAAGTATGAAAATTGAACCAACTGTTCTGTAGTGTTAACAGCTACCCCACAAATACATTGTGATTATTCAGCATATGTGAAAAGTTTCACCTACTGTGAAAACATTAGCCAAGGTCATGCTTTCTCTTTGGGCACTTTGAACAATAAGATGAAAGGTAGTGTAACCATTAAACACACGGATGCTGGACCTATGCTGCCAGGTTTCCAATTGAAGAGCCTAAACTTCTACTTAGGTGATCTCAAGCAAGCTTTTTAAGCTCTATGTGCTTAAATAGACTGTATCCTGGTCTGCAGATGGAGATAATAGTGGAATATGTGTAGTAAGGTTGTTTTCAAGACTGAATGACTCAACAGATTTAAAGCATTTAGAATGCTGCTCAACACATAAAAAGTGCCACAAAATGTGACCTGTTATCAATTTTATTATCTTTAAGTTATGAGACTAAAAATTCAAATCTATCAAGCATAATCTTAATAGTCAAGGATAAGATAGGCAACAATGAATGCCCCATACCAGAGAGCAATCTAACCATCAAGAAATCACTAAACCATCTGAGAAAAATTTCCTACTCAGTTTCAAAACTGTCAGAAAATCACAAAAACATATCAAGTACCTTATAAGGTTGTTTGGGATACACTTCATTCACACTTTGATTTGTCCCTGTATTAGTCCGTTTTCATGCTGTTGATAAAGATATACCCAAACTGGGCAATTTACAAAGGAAAGACGTTTAATGGAGAACTCACAGTTCCATGTGGCTGGGGAAGCCTCAAAATCATGGCAGAAGGCAAGGAAGAGCAAGCCACATCTTACATGGATGGCGGCAGGCAAAGAGAGCTTGTGCAGAGAAACTCCTGTTTTTAAAACTATCAGATCTCATGAGACCCATTCACTGTCCCAAGAACAGCATAGGAAAGATCTGCCCCCATGACTCAGTCGTCTCCTACAAGGTCCCTCCCACAACACGTGGGAATTATAGGAAGTACACGATGAGATTTGGGTGGGGACACAGAGACAAACCATATCAGTCCCCATGAATCAACATAGTTATATAAGATTTAGACCTAAAATTTTGGATTTATGTCTGAAATAAAAACAGTGTCTAATACACAGAACCCAAGTCAATACAGATTTGACTCCCTTCTATTACAGGAAAGAAAATAGGCCCAGAGAAGTTACAAAAGAAGCAACCTGTTGAAGACCAAATGGAGAACTGGTAACAGATCAGAATTAGAACTGATGTATTTTAGCAACAAAGCTAATATGTTTTCCATGACTTATATCTACCATTATTTCTATGGGTGAAAAACAGAGGTATGAATTGACCTCCAAAACTTGTCTTCATGTCAGAGTCAGAGGTCTTAGAATCCAACATTGATTGAGAGTTCTCTAGTGAGCAAGATGTGTGAGACATTTGAAGTGCTGTCACACAGGTATTATGAGAAAGACTTAAGAATATTTGAAAGGTAGGCATATGGGGGCTAGGTACATACTGATGGGACCATAGTGCATAAAATAAAAAGAAACTTCTCTATCATGACTATAAATTGGTCATGAATATATTCACTGTCTTCAACAGCAGATAGCTGAAAGTTGTTTACTGAAGAGGAATTTGGCAATTGAAAGAAATCTGGGCTGAGTGTGCTGGTTCCAGCCTATAATCCTAGCACTTTGGGAGGCCAAGGCAGGAAGATCACTTCAGCCCAGGAGTTCAAGACCAGCCTGGGCAACAAAATGAGAAACCATCCCTACAAAAAAATTAGCTGGCTGGGTGGGATGGACTTGTCGTCCCAATTACTCGGGAGGCTGAGCTGGGAAGATCATTTGAACCCAGGAGGTCAAGGCTGCAATGCGTCGTGATCGTACCTCTGGACTCTAGCCTGGGTGATAGAATAAGACCCTGTCTCCAGAAAACCAAAACCAAAACAAACTAACAGAAAAAGAAATCTGGGGTAACTTATTAAAAGAAAAGGCATATAAAACATACAAAATTTTTATTCCTGTATCTGAAGTTAGTTGGTCAATGGTCCTTGTATATAATATCTGAAAACTTGGAAGGTAGAAAAAAATTCAGATAGACATCAGGGAAATACATGCGAGTTGATTAGAACTTGAATATTATCCACTTGTCATAATTTGTACTAGCATCCAGGTGTAGAGGAGTGTCATTACTGCTTTTTTGAATGGACTTAATTAATGAGCCAGCGTTTATTAAGCACTACTTACGTATCTGTCAGGAACTGTCAGGTTCCCGTTTCCTCACTTCCCTATGCCCTGCAAACTTTCCCATTGGATTCCAAGTAGCTGTATAGATCCGTCCATACTTCAGGATCAGCTTGGAGGCTGATCCTTACATACTTGTAATCACAGAAGGTCCAGACACATCTCAGTATCTAGATTCTTTTCTGTTTTTGCTGCTGGAACTTTACACATGTGACTGTGTCCAGATTCTGACTTTCTTCAGGCTGTATTTTTTTAGGCTGGGTCCTTGACCCCTGCTGTCTAAGGTCCTAGAATTCCTTCCTTTTCAGGATCTGGCTTGTCTAACTTACGTGCTACCTTCTAAACAGATCTCAGGCCACTCCCTACTTCACTATATGCCGGTGTAATAAGATCCATTCCTACGCAAAGTGGGGGAAAGGGTGACATGACAGATATAAAAAAGCAAGACCTACTGACACAGAACATATGTAAGACAGACACATATGAAATAATTGGATAATCAGGCAGACTACATAAGGTGTTCCACTACACGAGATGGCATAGGAGCAGCAGCAGAGTAATAGGATGGATTGACAGCTCTTGGTTAGCCACATCAGGTGGGGCTTTCCTGAGACCACAGGACTTGAGCTGTTATTCAAAAGCGCTCAAGGACTTTAGACAGGCAGAAAAAAGGTAGACGTTAACTGTATCAGTTGAACGAAATACAAGAGAGAGAAACAATGGGAATTAAGGCACAGGGACAAGAATGAGCATAGGGGTAGGGTGAAGAAAAGACAGAAAGGAGACAGCTAAGACTAAATAAAAAATTGATATTAAAAAGCATGGGTTAAAGTTGGACACAGTATGTGGCATCCCATGTATAGTTTAATGACAAGCCTTTTTTATTTAGTTATTTAAATCATAATCTGTGAACAAAATAAAAGAAAATCTCATGGCAATTGAGCACCACTGGATTTCTCCTACAAAGCTGGATTTTTCCTACAAAGCTCCTCTGCCTAATGTGTAAAGCAAAAGCGTGGCAATGAATTAAAACAGGATGCATGTTACGGAGCTTCCTGGCTGTGCTCTTCTTTCTTGCTTTGTCTTATCGAGTGCATGGAACTATTATGATTGCACAACCCAATTTCTAGTAAAAGAGGCTAGGTCAACTGATTTAATTTTACCCAGACAATCTTGCAGGCTCACTCAGTGAATCAAACAATAATCCTTTAGTTAGTGGATCAATAAGAAATTAAGAAGCAATTAAAGAGGAATAAAAAAAAAAAACCCAAAAAATTTGCATTGACCCAGCAGTAAGGTTTTTTCCCCTCCAGAAAATAAAGATTTAAAAACAATCCAATGCATTGTACTGTTCTTGCATTCTTCTTATTGGTTTGAAAATTTTCAAAATAAGAAGTTAAAGAGAGGAAACCAGTAAAAAAAAATATGAACTCAAATATTTTAAATATTTTAAAACTCAAATATAAATAACGTAATTACATTTCTATTGGAACATAAAATGTCTTCTCTTCACTGATTTGAGTAAATAGCTAAATGGACACAAACATAGTTTATGGAAATAGCATAGTCTATGTAGAGCTGCTATAGAATAAAAATCAGTTTTCCAAATAATCATTTCATTTGCAGCACTGAAGCAACATCTTACAATTAAAATGCGCTTTCAACTAAGATCATTTCAGTTCCAATCCCTCTCCAAATAACCAGAGCTTAGAGGCACTATTTATTTACTTCACCAACAAAAAACAAAACACAAGAAAAACAGGATTTATTCTTTAAACACGAGCCCTTCAGATGATATCCAGTTTTCATCTTTCTTGGGTCTAGTAATTATAGCTGCAAGCTGAGAAATAGAAATACACACTTTGGTCTTATATTTCCAACTGAAATATTGGCTAACCTGTGATAAATTGCTTAACCCTACCGTATCATTGGATCCACCTCTGTTTAAAAGGTGAGGAAAAGTTGTTGCTTACCTATGGAAGGTGTCTGGTGCAGGTGAGTGAGCACAAGTCTATTAAAGAACTCAGAATAGAGATATGGTATAATGCTGAAAGAGTGTGATTTTTTTTTTTTACAACAAATTTCTAATTCAAATATTAAACCTATTAACCATGATCTTCTTTAAAAAAATGCCCTGAGCAAAAGAAGATGGACTCTTTCTTAAAAGGCTCCCTTGGGAGAGGGAATAGACGGAATCACACAAAACAGCAACAAACACAAAAGTAAAGTAAAGGTGGCAAGAATGTCAAATTCCAAACAAAAAAAGCAGATGTTCTCTAAAGGAGAACCTAGAAAGACGTTGGCAGGTCTTGAGACTTGTTCTCAAGCAGGCACGCCCATGGTGCACTGCTGCTCTAATTTCCCTGCCATGAAATAAAACGACAAATTACTAAGCACTACCTATTTTATGGGCTCTGAATTCTGTGGGGGCGCTGATTTCAGAAGGCGCTGATGTTGGGTGAAGTATTGTATACTATAAGTGACTGTATTTTCTCTTCTGATTTAAAGGTGCTTTATTGGACAATATATGCCGTCTTTTCTTTATGTTTTACACTTAATCCTTCAAATAGAGAGGTATTATGTGAGAAGCTGCGTGGGGTGCTTAAAGACCTGCACACCATCAGTAATGCAATTAAAATTGGCATTTATAAAAGTATATTTTGATTCCTAATCCTGTTTTTACAAGTGCAAAATCACATTAGAAAACAATGTGATGCTAATTAAAGCTTTGTCACCCATAAGACCTTGGTGAATTGCATTTGTAATAGGCTCTGATGCAGAAGCAATTTCTGCGGGAGAAACTTAAGCAGAATATGTGACTACATTTCTTGTTACTCTATTAAAATCAATACTACAATTGTGTATGTTACTGTCATGTTTTTAGCTCTGAACTGAGCTTGAAATATCATGTCATCTAAGTTTTAATTCCAAAGCTGAAAAAATGCGTTGCATATTATATTTGCATATTTTAGAAACAGTCAGAAGGCCAGGGATGCTATTGATTTTCCTCATAAAGATTAAAAGGACTGATGGAAGCATCGAACGTGTGTTTCAAATCATGTATGAATTCCTTCTTGCAAAAACAAATGTGGCTGCTGGAAAGAAACAACGACAACAAAAAAAAAACCCCAACTAACTGGTCCTTATTCTTAGGTTTACATAAAACTTACCTATAAGGACATAAAATTAAAATAAAATAACTTACATTCAAACATAATTTAAAGATATGCATTTTTCTAGGAATCTTCAGGTCAGCCTTAACCCATTGGTAACACGGTCATTAACAAAATCCTGGATCTAATGGGCACTCAAACAGAAATTCAGGCTAAGTTCCTCTTGAATTCAGGAGCCATCCCTAGAGCTCTGGTTGTGGACAGAGAAGAAAATGACATAGGTTGGTATCTGAAAACCATCTAGAGCTTGACTTGACCTTTACAAATGGCCACTAATATTACTTAACAGCTATGTTAATGTAGATGTCTCTGTGGTGTGCAATTTAAATAGACCTGGGATTGTGCCATTTTTATATTGAAAATTCCACTGTAGTAACAAATAACAAAACTCAGAATTTTTAATGACATGCTCAACAGTTAAGTTGCAGTCATCTAGAATAGTACTAATGTGGCCTGGAGGATGCAAACTGACATGAATAATTGATATCTATGAGAGTAATTATAGGGAAGTTTTAAGCTCTTAAATATTCTTAGAAAGAGATAGAGTATTAACATTATTTTTAAATATTCAGATACGAATCATTGAGGTTTTATTTCAAATGTGGTTATACATAGATATCTAAGCAATAAAAGACTCTAGTCCATCATGCCCCCCACCTCTGCCAATAAAAAAAATCTATCTATCCATCTCTCTGGATCTTGATCTTCATCTACCTTGATCTTGATGGATCAGAGAAAGGCGTAAACGGAGATACAAAATTTAGAAGGAGGTATAAGCATGTAACTTTCTACAAAGACATCACACTGCAGATAGGACAGCCAACAAGTCATCCTTCAATGTAACCAAAATAGGGAGGATCCAGTGAATATGGCCAATGTGCATTAGAGCCTGTGAGTCAGAGTTTTGCACTAGGCAAGTAAAAAGAGGCAGAGATTTAATGACAGCATATAAACAATAGGTGAAAAGGAAGAAAAATATCAAATAAACCCACATATTTGGAAGAGAGAAATGCTCTATGGTAAGATGAAGGATAGTGCAGAGGAGATCAGGCATGAGACCAGAACGAAAAAAGTGCATGTTTCATCTTGTGAGGGAGTGGCAGCCATTGAAAACACAACCCATATTACAGTAAACCCAATAAACAAAGTAAATATAAAGCGAAGGAGAACTGGAAATAGAAAAAGGAAATTACGTGGTTATTTTCTTCCCTGTAAAGCTACATTGTGCTTCCTTTTGTATTCTGCTTTTTTCAGCCTTTTATTTCTCTTCAAAAGAAACAAACAAGCAAAAATAATTTACAGTCATAGATTATCAGTACCCACATCCATCTGTTTAGTTTAACCACAACAGAATGTGTGAGTGTTTGTATTTGGGGAGAGTCGGGCGGGCACTCCCATGTATCCGTGAAACAATCCAATGCACAAAACCCAGATTCTGTTCAGTAAAAAATTTCACTGTCTATGTTGTATTTCTCCTTGAAAATGCTCATAGGAATTCAACTTAAAGAATCTTCCTCCTCCTCCTCCTCCTCCTTTTTTTTTTTTTTTTTTTTAGTAAGAAGTCAATTGTTTCTGGAATGAATATTCACAATACTTGTCCCCACAAAAGACAGCTAATGCATCCAAAAGTGAAACCGGTAAACAGCCACTGGCAGTAGAAATTTATGGAATTAGAAAAACCGGACTGGTTAGAATACATGACTGCATTCATTGTTTGCAAAATGATTGGATTCATGTCTCATCAAATTTACATTGTGAAGACTGAATATAGTATGATTAGGCATTATTTTAACAACTACATTAAAATACAATTTAAAATGGCCCTTTATATCATACTAATATCAGTGTTTTAAATAACAAAGGGGATTTTTTTAAAGGAAAGGATTAGCATTTCGTTTCAATCAGTACAAGCAATGAGATTCCAGTTGGGGTCTCAAAGATTCAGGATTTTATTAATATTCCAGAGATGCATTTGTGTTGCCTCTGGGTACACTGAAAAGCCACTTAAACCGCACTTAAAACAGCACTACAGGATCAAATTGATGTGCATCAACCATTTACAATAAAACTTGATTATTATAAAGGCATACATATTTGCATAATTACATGTTTGATTTTTTGATAATGCAGCATACAAGACAAAATGTTGCTTCATGTAGAAACACATCATCAAAAAGCACCATCTGCTGTAGTATTTAATGCACTGCACACTGATCAAAAATGTTGAAGATGGATTTCTGAGTATCAAAAGGAAAAAAAAGAAAAACCTGAGTTGTATTTACACAGGCAGTATGGCTGGCTGGATCATGCAGAAAGGAGAAATAAAATTCAGGCAAAACATGGTGTAAAAAGATAAGACGCACATATCTTCAGACACAGAAATGAGCACTTTCATTAATATGGCATAAGAGGTTTGGATATCTATTTATATGATGTCACCCTTGCATTTAGTAAATTTTTAGATCCTAGATTCTATATTTAGAAGTGAAACACTTTAGAATAATTGCTCATGAATAGGGTTATCCTTGGAAAGGCTTCCATTATGTGTAGCAGTGTATTTGGAAAAGAGAAAGAAAAAAACCTTCCATTTTTCATTGTGCACTACAATGAGGATAGTAACAATTATTATCTTAGTGGATTTCTACATGCTTTTTTCCCTCTTTTCTTCTTCTTTTGTTTATTTATTGCTTAAATAATCCTCCTAATTTTCATATAATGTACATTTCAAAACAGTATCAAATAAAAAGTAGAAAAAAATTTAAAAATATAGAAGTTGGAGATTCATTTTCTGAAAGAACTGCTTTTAGGAAAAGAAAACAAAAAAATCAAGAAAATGCCCATAAAAAATGCTAACATACAAAACACACTTTCCGAATGCTTTGCAGAACACTTAGCTAAGTAGAAGACACAGTTATGGGATAAACAGAAACTATCTGGTCATGAGGTTAACTATGTTGTCTTATGATTGGTGAAACAAATCTACAGATCATAAGGGCATTGTGTTGAAAATGAAGTTGTACTGCTGAGAAGGGAGAAATGACCTCTTCATCAGAACTCTGTTTACTCAGGGCCTATAAGAATTATTTAAAACCACAAATATTTTCATCTAGGTCTTTTGCTATGTGAGTCCTCAAAGATCATAACTTAAGGAAAGAAATCCTATAGATGAAGAACAAGAAGTGAATTAGGGAAACTGAGAAATAATGAATTTAAATTAAATCAATGTCCTACCGCTACTTCCAAGCCAAAAAAAAAAAAAAAAAAAACCCAAAAACAACAACAACAAAAAATGAAATACCACTCTAATTGCAGACTTAACATTACAGACAGAAGACATCAAGACTTGTACAAGTATAGGGAATTAGCAAAGTAAAAATTTAATAATACTAACAGTTTTATCCAATTAGGAGACCTAAGCATGGAGAGGGGAAATGTTCTGAGGAAAAGTCCTAAAAGCTTTTCAAAAGGAGGAACCAGGGACCCAAGGAGGAACCGGGGACCCAAGGAGGTAAGGATCATCAATCAAATACTGGAAAACCCACCACTCACACATTGGAGCTGAGTCAGGGAACTTGATCTCATGCCTTTTAGACACTGGCAGCTCCATACTCATTTAATTTCCTGTCTAGAAAACACTACAGGAAGTCAGTATATCCATCGGAACAGTGACAGATGTGTAGGCACCCTAGCAAGTGAAAAGGGGCTTGTGGGGAGCAGCTGGCCCCTCTCTGTGGATGTTCTGCTTGCTGACAATGGACCTGAACATCAGAGAGGAAAACGCACAAGGGTCATAGCTACAGAGCTTGTCCAGGCACATATTTACATTGTCTTACATGTTACAGGTATGTCCAAAGATTCAAAGTTGAATCTGCTGTCGTGATAAGTGAAACCTTTAACGGATACTCATTTCTTAAGATTCGGAAACATGTACATGTGTGCATGTGTGTGTTGGAAAAAAAAAGAGAAAAGCATTTGAAAAATATGCCCTGGGTTCACCAGAGAAAAATGAAAATCAATTTTTTAACCTGTAAATATTAGTATTAGATTCCCTGTTGAGGGGTTTTCTATTTATTTTTGAAGACTTCCCTTTTATATTTTTACCATTTTTTTAAATTATGAAAACAGGACACAGTTAGACCTGAAAATACACAGCTTATAGGAAAGGACAAAGAAGAAAATTAAGATGACCAGAAATCTTACTTTCTATTTACTTAGCTTTTACATTGCAAATAGAAAAACACGAGACATTCTTTAAACGAACAAAAAAGGCCACTGATTCATTCAAATTTCCTTTTTAAAAAAAATTAAGCTTTTTATGATTAAATAAATAAACATTAACGATAAAAACTCAAACAGCACTGGAAAATCACATGGTGTTCACACTTTCGGTAGCCCTCTTCTGGCCTGCCTTTGGCCAATACCTCTCCCTCTCCCCTGAATAAAGAGTTCACACGGCCAAGAGGAAATGCCCCAATCAACTTGTAGAACATGCTTTGGGGAACCCAGCTCAGAGGCCTTCCCATCCTCTCTGAGCATCCCAACAATGGGCTATATTACGGTTGGGCACACCTTCAGATCCTCAGCCTAGCCAAGGGGCAGCTGATTGCAGATAATGTGGAAGGAGCATGGACAATCTGGCTGGGATGTTCCATGTATGCTCACCAGGCCCTTCATGGGGTGCAAACAGTTTTTGATGGTAAGAGAAGTGGGGTGCAGGTTAAGGACAGGAGTGGCATGCCCCCAAATCTGAAAATTCTACACTTGAATCTGGTCGTCCAGGTCATTATGAAGGTATGTGTGTTAAAGAAAGGAAATAGAACATGTTTCATTTAATAGTTTGTTAGCTTGATTTCTGACCCTTGAAGATTTTGGCACATGGTGTGTTGGCCTACTTTTGCTCCTGGAATTGCAAATGTTAAGGACAGGCCTGATGGCAACAAAAAAAAATCTTTGCAGTAGGGTTTTCTGAAGGAAAGCGACAGCAGTTTAGTTCTGAATATTGCCATGTTTCCTCTTGGAAAATGAGTAGAGCAAGAGAATGTACAAAAATAACCTAAAATTCTATTTTCATGGAGACTAGGAAACAGAAAAAAATAGATAATCTTCTAAAGTAACTGACACCAACAGAGCCTGCAGGCTTAACCATAGAACACTGAGGCAGAATAGCGAGAAGGTGTGGGCAGGCTCAGGGGCTGAGTGGGGCAGATCTCAGAAATTCTCAGAAGACTTACAAAAAAAGTCCCCAAAAACAAACAAAAAAACCCAACCAAACTTTATCATAAGCAAAAATTACTGAGAACTAGACTGAGACCAAATGAGAATCAAATGGAGGAAGAGGCAGCATGTGCAGCAGGAAAAGTGCCCAATGGGTCCCAAAGGCAGATCTGAGAATACTACAACAAGAACAAATAAATAATACCTAATTATTTAATACATAGATGACATTAGAAGGCAAGGCCTGTGCCCATGAAGGGCAGCAGTTATAAAGGAGCCAGGCAAGTGCAGGACTTGCTGATTAAGTATTCCTGAATTAAATAAGGTTCTGAAAGAAAGAAACACTATATTTTAAAAATATATCTATCCCTGTAGCAACAAAAATGGTGTCTTTGACCTACAGAGACTCAAAGTATACTTTGTCCTTCTCCCCTCTCCTTTGCTCTGGGAAACTCTGGCTGTTACCAAGTCCACAAAAACCTAACTCATTTAATATGAGCATCAAGCAAAGAATAGGCACAACACAAAGACAAAAATACAAAGATACTTCAAGAAAAAATGTTTTAAAAATTAGAAAACTTCTAAAAATGATGAAAATTCAATAGGAAAAAAATTACCCTAAAAGCATATGAAAATTTTAATCCAATATCAAATAATACTGAAGCAATCACTGTTACAAAAGAAAACCACAAAACAGAAATACAAGAAATCAGGAAAGTGTATCTTAGACTAAAAGCGTCAAAGATTGAAGGAGGCAGAGCAGTTACTGGCAGAGCTCAGGAAAGAAATAGATAAGATATAATTATTTCAGAAATGGAGACTAGTTACTGCACATGACAGAGTAGACACCACAGAGAATAAAAGACAGAGGATAGCAACTAGAAAAGCAAAGGCAAACAGAAATAAAGGAGATTTAAAAACAATCAGAGATGCAAATATATCCATTAGTAAATGTCTCCCCAAAGAAAATCAAAACAATAAAACTGAAAAAAAATCATAAATATAAGTTAAGAAAATTTTCCTGAAATGAAAGAAGACTTGGGTCTGTATTATGCAAGGACGCTGGTAAAACTGACTGCAAATGCTCGACAATGAGACATATACTAGTTTGGTAGGGCTTGCAATCTTAGTTATCAAAGCTGATTTTTGGCTAATAAGCATAACACAATAACGAAGAAAATTTGTAACGTTAAGAGAGGAAATAAAATTATAATTATATGAATATATATGTATCAAAATGGCAGCAAGTCTAACAAAACAGCCTTTGCAGGAAACATGTAGAGAAGTGGAAAGACGCTGACTGCACAGGGCTTTGATTTACCACTTTCAGTCCAAGAAAGATGAAGCAAACAAAAAATAAGTAAGGACAAAGAGGAGCCGGACAACATAATCAACAAACTCGAATAGGATTTTTTCATATCACTGAGACTTTTGGGTTGTTTTGTTTATGATACATAATTATTCTATCTTTGCTGAAACTGATCTCTGCGATATTTATATATCAGCATCAAATTTAATGGGGAAACTCTAGAATCATCTTCATCAAACCCAGGAACATGATAAGTCTCTCAATTCCTTTACACTACTATAATTTAATGTTACAAGAAGGATTCCATATTAACATTTAAAAATAGAAAGATATTGGAAATTAAAATTACAAATAAAGGGGTAAATCTATCCTTATTTACATATGAGTGTTTAGCCACAACTACAAGAGAATCAGGTAAAGACTACAAAAAATAATTTATTTAGTGTGAATGAAATTGAATTTATCTACTTCTATTTTTTGGCTTTCATATACACAAACAACAATCAGACAGAAAATATTTGGAAAATAAGAACCACATTTATAACAGCAAAAGACATAAAATATCTATGGAAAACAACTAGAATTGTAGACAGCTATATAAAGAGAACTGTAAAATTCACTTGATGTACACACAATGTAGACTTGAACAAACAGCAAAATTTACCAAGTTCTAGGGTACGAAGACTCTACATTATTAAGAAAAGTCTATTTTTGAGTCAATTGATATATTTAATGCAATCTCAATAAAACTACAATTTTTTTTTTTTTTTTTTTTTTTTTTTTTTTTTTTTTTTTTTTTTGGTGAAACGTTACCAGTCAAATCTGAAGTTGATATGGAAAAACAAGCTAGAATAATCAAATTAAAAATGAGCAAAAGCATGAATTGTTAATTCACAGAAAAAGTGAATATATAAATTTGATGCTTAACCATACTCATAATAATAAATTCAAATAAAACCTACATTGAAATATCAGGTTTTACCAATTGAAATAGAAAAAAAAGTCAAAACTTTGATGGCACATTTTATTGTAAAGGCTGTGGGAACAAAAGACTCTCTGAAACCCGGCTAACAATATTTATAAAAATTTTTAAATGCATTATACCTTGGTCCATCAGTTTAGCTTCTGGGAATTTATACATACATAGTCTTTCCTCACAAAAGATTGGGGACACTCCAAATGTCCATCTGGTTAAATAATCTTTGATATAGCCACATGTTGGAATATTATGCAGCTGTGAAAAAAAGAGGATAATCTTTGTATGCTAATACAGAAGGTTTTCCAGAATATATTAAGTAAAAAAGATAAGATACAAAATTGTGCATATTACTTATCATATTTTGAATAAAAATGGAGGAAAAGAAAAAATTATATTTGCATTTGTTTATATTTGCCCAAATAGCAGAATAAATATAAAACTCTACTAAATGTTAGTTTCCCATAAGGAATGGGAGGGACAGAGGCAGAGGTAGTTGTAAGATACCCAAACGCATGCCTTTTACTTTTTAATAGAATTTTCCATTTTAAACCTCAATGTGCTCTATATTCAAAATAAAGAACAACATTAAAAAAAAAAGAGTCTCTTAGCACATTCAAAGATAACCAGGATATTAGTTTTTCTGAGGATTTTTTTTAAATGTCACACTTTAGGTATCCATGGTTCCAAGTCACTTTCTATTTTACTCTTTTGCAGAAAGTCAGTAAGCAGAGAGGACAAGGTGCCAAAGTAGGCTGGAATACAAACAGACTACAAATAGACCAGGGCATAATAGTTCCAGGAATGCTGGTAGCTGTTTCTTGAGGAGTTGCTGACTTAAGTAAACTTTTGACCCAAAGTGGTGCTATCTTCTACTCTTCACTCTTTGATCTTTCATGTCCTCTCAGGCAATCTATTTCCAGGCAATCAAAACAACACTTGTGTGACTGTAAAAAATCATTAAGTTATTCAACAAATAATTCCTTAGTACTAATAGGTGACTAGCACTCTGACAAACACTGTGTATATTTTGGTCAATTATGCAGAGCCTTCTACAGAGTCAAGTAGAAGAAGTAGCAAGAAACAAAGCAAATAAATATAACAATATAACAATGGAAGGTTGACTAAGATAAGGTCGCCAGAGAAGGCTTCTCTGAAAAGATGGCATTTAAGCCAAGACCTAAAGGACATATGAATCCTTTAGGAGAACATAAGAGAGAGTGGAGTTCTAAACTTGGGAAGCATCATGTACCACATGTGAAGGGTGAAGATGAGAAAGAAATCAACCTGCTTGAAAAAATGTCAGGAGTCAGTCTAGAGAGTGGAGAGTGAGGACTCACTAATGTAAAATGAGCTCAGGGAACAGGGCAGGAGGTTGACCAACAGGACTTATAGCAACACTGATGTGCCCGGACTAAGACAAAGTGCAAAGAGAGATTGCACATCAGGCAGTGTCATGCTGGGATTTATGTTTCAAGAAAGACTGTTTCTGTGACTGTGTAGAGATTCAATTAAGGATGAGAGTCACTGTGTTCTGTGTACATGGAGATCAGTTTGAAGGTATTGTGGTTGTTAGGTTTAAAATAATAGTAGATCAAACTGCAATGTAGCAGTAACAATGAAGACAAATGGATCTCCTTATGATGCATTTAGGAGACAGATGATCAGACTTAGTGATGAATTGGACTAGAGGAAGAAAGACAGGGAGAAATAACGAATGACTCTCAGGGTCCAGGTCTGATCAACAGGGTGAATGATCTTGCAAAAAAAAAAAAAAAAAAAAAAAAGGCAAGGAGGATGGAAGGAGGACTAGATTTTTGGAGGGAAATAAGAATGCAGTCTTGGATATATTTATGTGAGATGTCCATGAAGCATTCATAAGTGGGTGTTATAAAGACAAATGTGTAAGTTAGGAGGTCAGAGGAAAGGTTAGGACTAGAGATACAGCCATAGGAGTCATTGGCTTGGAATTGGTATTTTAAGCCATGAGGATGAATGAGATTATTTATGGAAACATAAGGCATGGGATTCAGAGCAGAATACTGAGGAAATTAAATACTTAGAGGTATTATAGAAAGTGGAAGAAAAGACACAACAGAGGCTTAGGAGGAGCAGGTAGAGAAGCAGATAAAAGACCAGGGAAACATGGAATCATGTAAGCCAAGAACAATTTTGAGAAGAGAGTGGTCAATTTTGAGAAGAGAATGGTCAATTGTTGGATGTTGCTGAGAGTGCTAGTGAGATGAAAATGTGGACGCAGCAATATAAAGGTCATTAGTGACCACCTGGGTCATGTGGGTGAATGCCAATTTAAAGTGAATTCCAAAGTGACTGTGAAGTGAAAACATAAAGGTGCTGTGTGTACACAACTATTTTATGGAGTTTTATTGTGAAAGAGAGAAAAGAATGAGTGGTAGCTGGAAAGGGATGTGGATCAATATAGAATATTGTTTTAGGACAGTAATACTGGATTATGTTTATATGCTGACAGGAATAATTGACTGGAGACAGTCTGACAGAAGCACTGAACTTCTTGAGAAAGTGAGAGGGATGGGATTCCCAACATGAATTGAGGGATGAGCATTTGATTACAAGGAATTACATTGAATTGCACAGAGGGAAGAAGACAGGTTTTGTGGTGGGAGGCTTTCAGATTTTGTGGTGGGAACCTCCCATTCTCTTTAATGAGGTAGGAGATGAGCAGAAAGTAGGAGTAGGAAGTGGTACCTCCAAGGGAGAGGTGATGGTATGAGCAAAGTTTTCGAGGAAGGGTAGATGTTCACCATGTCGGTGATTGCACATGGGAGGTGAAATGGTTAGAGTGAGGGGCAGAGTGAAGGGCATTCCTGATGAAGAAAAGTCAGTTCACAAAGGCATGAAGATGCCAAATAGTCTGGTACATTAGGCCATCAAGTAGGGTCGATAAATATGGCTGCAGTAAAGGGTACAAGAGCTAAGGTGGAGGGCCTTGGAGGAAATGCTTAGGAAGTTAGTGTTCTATAGGCACATGCAGCCACTGGGAACTACAAGCCGTCATAAGAAAATTTCACTCAGAGTACAATGCAAATAATGAAACCATTGGCCAATCAAGGAGATGACTGCAGGGGTCCTGGTGAGAGACAGTGATAACATGAATTAAGGCAGTGGCTGCAGGAGTGGGAAAGCACAGCCTGGAAAGATAGCAAGCAGGCTTACTCAGCAGGACCTCGTTATCAAACATGATAGTTACATAGGGAGAATAAGCAGTGAGAGGAGGTGAAAGTTTACAGCATAGTCCTGGTGAGCAGCTACAATTAAAGGACAGCAGAGAGAAGGAACAGCAAGAAGAAGCGAGAGGAAGCAGGAAACAACCAAGTTGAGTCAGAGTAGAGGTTAGATGTTATAAGTTACAATGATAATGTCAAAGGCGCAAAAAAGCAGAGACAACAGGACCTGAAACAGCAAACAATCCATTGTAACCAATATTTACACAAAAAGGCAATGACTCACAAGAAGTTTTACAAAAAGTATGCATAGAGAGAGCCTAAAGAATTGTTAATAAGGAATTCTAAGAAGTAAATAAAAATCACCTGTACAAGATTCATCATTACAAATGAATGTGTTCAGCATAAAATAAAGTGGGTATCAATGGTACCTACATTATTTTGTTAGTAGATATAAAACAATGATGATAACTTTCGCACATTCACTCACTATCTTACTCCCCAAACTCTATTTTCTTCCTAAGGTCGTAAGTTCCTCAAACGTAATTTCTCCTTACCGTGGAGGTTTTCTGGAACATAACCTTCAAGGTTGGGAAGGAAATACCGTATCTGAGAATAGATTTTGCAATCAGTTAGCCACACACCTCTCTAGGCTTTTGTTTCCTCATCTGTAAAATGAAGTACTTGAATTGGATAACCTCTGGGGTGTCTTCCACTGTAAGACATGTACAAGTCTGTGAATGTAGCGATTATCTCCAAAATGTTTCTGTAACTCTCATAGTGCTCTTGGCAATAAGACTAGAAGTGGTGGGTCTGCAAACCACAGCCTGCCTGCCTGGCTTATTGTTTACTTAAAATAAGTTTTCCCATCATGTCTCAATTTTCACTTCTGTAGTTAGAGATGCATTTTCAAAGACAAATTCTAGAGCCATAGAAGCTTAACAAGCAAGGTGCCTTGCGCAAAGTGAACACTCATTAAACATTTCTTGATTAAATGAATATGGAAATCCATACTCAAAGGTTATGTGCTCCAGCATACCAGAGACTACTAAAATCCCTTCTGTAGCATCCCTGACCATCTCTCTCTTTTTTAATATCTCCACACCTGGAGAACTCCTAATCTCTGAGGGGTGCCAGTGAATCCTTATGACTGGCACAAGGAATGACAATAATGCAGAACCAGAAGCAGGTAGCAGATCTGTCTAACCCGGGCACTGCCAAACGGCTATGATGTAAGTGGCAGGAAGTGCCAGTCAATGGCACTGAAGTGAAATAGGGTTTAGGGGCTTCCAACGACACCAACTGAAAAAAGAGCAATCAGAGCGAGGCTGCTGAGATGTAAAGCTTTATCAGGATATGTCCCGGGAATTTTGCAAGAGAAAAGAAATCTTTGCTTTTAAGACAAAGACAAGTGAACTCTGCTTGCACTGTAATTTGCTACCTCTGAAGACCTTAACTCTGTTTTACTCCTTAATCACATAGAAGACACTGTTCATTTTTAGGCAGCCCTTTTAGATTTTTCCTAAGAATGACCTACAATTTGCCTTCATAATAGCTTTACCCACTAGTCATAGGATACTTTCCATCATCAACATGCCAGATCTTCAAGTACCTGGAGATGTCAATCATATTATCTAGCTTTTAAAAAATTTTTAAAATATTTCACGCGACAAAAATGGTTTTGAGTATATGAACACCCAGGTACCCGCTACTCAGCTTAAGGAATAAAATAGCGTAGATTCAATTCAAATCTCGTAATCCTTATGGTGCTGTTTCTTTTTCTCCCTAAGGTAATAAATCCTCTAAAATTTGTCTTTGTCATTCTCATGCATATTTTATATTTTTTACTGTACATGGATATATCCATAAAAGATATATAGCATGTTTTTGTGTTTAAACTTTATATACATGATATTATACTGCCATGTATATATTTCTGCAATCTGCCTTTTTCTTATTAAAGTTCTGCATTAGAGATTTATCCATGTGGCTATGTGTAACTCAAATGTGTTTTTTTAAAAAATCTGGCAT
Source organism: Rhinopithecus roxellana (assembly GCF_007565055.1). Lineage (NCBI taxonomy): Eukaryota > Metazoa > Chordata > Mammalia > Primates > Cercopithecidae > Rhinopithecus > Rhinopithecus roxellana. The sequence goes on along the minus strand of NC_044556.1, from coordinate 24,335,818 downwards.
ATCCCCCAGTATGAATATACCACAATTTTTTCATTATTTTCTTGGACACTTAGCCTGATGAACTGCCATTCTTTTTTTTTTTTTTTTTTTTTTTTTTTTTTTTTTTTTTTTTTGAGACGGAGTCTCGCTCTGTCGCCCGGCCTGGAGTGCAGTGGCCGGATCTCAGCTCACTGCAAGCTCCGCCTCCTGGGTTTACGCCATTCTCCTGCCTCAGCCTCCCGAGTAGCTGGGACTACAGGCGCCTGCCACCTCGCCCGGCTAGCTTTTTTTTTGTATTTTTTAGTAGAGACGGGGTTTCACCGTGTTAGCCAGGATGGTCTCGAACTCCTGACCTCGTGATTCGCCCGTCTCGGCCTCCCAAAGTGCTGGGATTACAGGCTTGAGCCACCGCGCCCGGCCTGAACTGCCATTCTTAAAAGAGAAACTCTTCAATTGCCTACACATTCCTGGACCCCAGAGTGGTGCTTTTTCACTTGGTGATTGGGAGAGAGAGATCTTATGATATATGATAGAGAGATCTTATCTGCAGCCTACAGGAAAATGTAATGACCATTTGGTGAGTGGTCTAGTAAGTCTAGTAGTCTAGTAAGAGGAGAAGACCTTTTGATTTTTTTCTTATAATTCTCAGGTGGGAAAACTCAGGGCACATGGTGAAATTTAATTACGACTACTTTTAATCTTATTTGTGACATAACGGGATGTTTCTCCCTAACTTGGACACATAAATAAGCGTAAGAAAGCAGGGTACCTCAATTAAGGAGAGGAAATTTAAGTAAGTGTTTTACAAAAGCCATTTATTCTACCTTAGGGTAGCCATGGAAAGATCAAGTGTTAGGATGACTGAGAGTGGTGGTCCCAAAGTTTCGTCGCATCTTTAGTCTCCTATGACATTTCCCATAGGTGCCCTATAACAACTGTCTGACTTTGTGCTTTCCTGTAAAACAAACTCTGTAAACACACATTTTTACACACACACAAACACCCCTGTTTTTGTATGTACGCTTACATACACAAGTGACTGGAAAAAACATAGCAAAAAAGTGAGGGTAAGTATCTGTTGGTACTGAGATTATGGGTGATTCCTTAAGTGGTTTAGTTCTCTGTATTCAATGCTTAATGTCCTCTGTGCAGCTGTGGCGTGAGACACTGGAGACACCAAGAGGAACCACACAAACGTAGCCTTGCTTTGCCTTGGAATTTTCTAAATGCTGACTATAAACATGAATTAATTTTGAAATAAGACCAATAAAAGTGAGCATTTAAAAAGGCTCTATCACATGTGCTATATGAGTTAAGCTATGAATGGAAAGAGATAATTTGTTTTAATTGCAGCTATTTTACGGACAAGATAAAATTTCATCATTTAAGATACTACTAATACGTTAAGTAAGTTCTTTTGTTGGGTTGGTTGCAGCCATCTAAAAGAGAGTATTGGAGATGTGGAGGGCAAAAACAATCTTTATCCACAACTTCTGCTTGTCTGGGGATGGGGACAGGGTTGGGAAGAGGATGAACAGAGCAGAGCTGAGTGGGGTCAGTGCAGCTGGACTTTGGTCCCCCAAGCCCTGTCGTGCTTGCCCTCTCCATAAGTGGCCAACCTCACATCTTTAAGATAGTTTTACTCTTTCAGTAATTCTCTTTGCCCTGACTCTCATGCTCTCAAGTTCCCATCACCACTGCCTTGAATAATGAAACAGAAATAATACAAATACTATTTGTTGTTTTCACTGAGAGTAATTTATGTGGCCTCTCAGCCCTTTGCCTGTGAATTTGTGTTTTCAAGGTTTTTATTTCTACGAACAGGACTTTTCTTTGAATGTTGAGATCATCCATGGCAATTTCATAGGTATTCAGCCAGGTGAGCCTCTGCCAGGTAGGCTTGCCCACCTCCCGTCCATTTCCTCAGGTGAACAGCCTCTTGTTTGGCCTCATTCTCTTCTTCTCTTTTTCTGTTCAAACAGTAGACTCTCTGAAGGCATGACCAGGTTTAGATTTGCCTATCATTTACCCACAGTGCTTTTCAGAATCCTGGCACAGAGTAAGCACTTAAGCATTATTTATTAAATCAACGAGTGGTTGTCCACATAGACTTTCTTTAATAGGCAAAAGACCAATAAACGTGGCTTTTTTTTTTTTTTTTTTTTTTTTTTGAGGCAGAGTCTTGCTCTGTCACCCAGACTGGAGTGCAGTGGTGCGATCTCAGCTCACTGTAAGCTCCGCCTTTGGGGTTCACACCATTCTCCTGTCTCAGCCTCCCAAGTAGCTGGGACTATAGGTGCCCACCACCACACCTGGCTAATGTTTTGTATTTTTATTAGAAACGGGGTTTCACCATGTTAGCCAGGATGGTCTCGATCTCCTGACCTCGTGATCCGCCCTCTCGGCCTCCCAAAGTGCTGGAATTGATTACAGGCGTGAGCCAAAACATGAGCATTTTAAAAGACTCACTTTGGAAAGTGAGAAGGACTCACTTTGGAAAGTGGAAAGTCAGGAGAGGTTGCAAAGGATATTCAAGCACAAGACACCAAGTTAAGCTAAAATTCTGACCTAAGGGTGTTGGATTTGTTTGTCTTCATGCTAACAAATGCAAACACTCTTTTCTCATCCCTGAATTATAGCCACAGGCTTAATGCTGGACGAACACTTCATCTTCCCAATAAGGTAACACCCCTGTCCAGGAACAGCCCTTCACTTGCATGGCCCAGCACTGCCGACTTTGGTTCCTCTAGCTGCTGAAATGGGCCTGTGACCTTCAGTGGGGACTTGTTTATAGAAAAACTGTGCATAAGCCTGCTTTGTCATTCTAAAGTCCAGAAAGCAAGCAACTCAGAGCTGGATCCAATGCCAGTGGGTGTCCAGAGGTGCCTTTTCTCTCTATTCCTCAACTTTAGGTCTCTCCCAGGACTCTCTAAAGGAAGCTAGGCCTTGGAAGCTTTCTCTTATTTTCTCCTGCAGAGGTCTCAAAATCAAAGTTTTCTAAATTGAATTCATGATCTTGTTCTCCTTCTGCAATGGCTACTCCTCTCATACCCTTCATCTTTTCTCAAATCACCTCATTGAGCAATTTTGAGATCATCTTGAATTCTTTCATATTCCCCATTCCTGGTATTAGTTTTCTAGGACTGCCATAACAAAGTACCATAGACTGGGTGGCCTAAATAACAGAAATTTCTTGTTTCACAGTTCTGAAGGCTAGACATCCATTTACAAGGTGTCTGCAGAGCTGGTTTCTTCTGATGCCTCTCTCTTGGCTCGCAGATGGCTGCTTTCTCCCTGTGTCTTCACGTGGCCTCCCATATGGGTTTCTGTGTCCAGATTTTCTGTTATCATAAGGATTCAGGTCATATTGAATTATAGCCACCTTACTGACCTCACTTTCAATTAATTACTTCATTAAAGACTCTTCTCCAAATACAGATATTCTGAGGTTCTGGAGATGAGGATTTCAACATAGGAATTCAGCCCATAACGTTATCTTATCATTCAGTGTGACCTAGTGAAGACTGGAATTCCAGCTCCATCATTTGCTCTATGTGTGATTAGAGAGCAATTACTTATCCTAAGTCAGTCCGAATCTAATTTTAGCTCATTTAATCAGAAAATAAATCTAGTTATTATGGCTAACAGACACTTCAAAACGGCCAGAGACGCAGTGTGGACATTACCCAGCCAATGGCCACATTACCAATCAAGACACATAACTGAGCACTTGAGCATCTCTTTTATCTGCAGTGGCCCAACCAGTTTGTGTACTTTGCCAACCCATAGTCACGGAGCACTGGGCATCGCTGCTGGAGCCACTGAAATTCTTGCCACTGGAAATCCGGCGCAGTGTAGGACTTCCACTGGCGTTTTCTTTCACCAGAGTGGTTTCCTGCAAAAGTCCTCTTTCTTTGTATCTTAGATTCTGGGAAAAACTCAAATGCACACATCAGTTGGGGGAGACTCTTCTAATGTCAGTGTAATAGTTATCAGGGAATACAGGAAAAGTGAGTATTTGGTATTTTCAATTTTTATATTGGAAGCTGGTCTCTTCTTTCCAGCAAGACTCACTCATAAGGCAGGACATTCTTCAAGCATAGAAAAGGGCTTTAGATGCTGGGCTGCCAAAAATTAGGAAAATATGTGCTACCTCCTCTAATTTTAAGTCGTTTCATATGTAAAATGTGTCCAATAATAGTACCTATTTTGCAGGGTAATTGTTGGCAATAAATGGGACTGTATATGCAAAATCAGTGTGCTGAATAGCCTGAACATGGTAGTGCACAAATGTAATACGCTTTTATTTCGTCTCCAACTATTTGTTGTGCTATGTTTGGTCTCACTTTGCCATGTCTTAGCATCTTGGGTGAATCCTATAGTTTTCTAGTCACTTTCTGTTATTTAAACAAAACAAAAAGAGTCAAGTCTAATTTGTTACAGTATAGCCCAGTTTAAAATTTGAATCTCACATTTGTTTTGATGTGACTGGGAATAACAGAAAGTATCACTTACTTTAGGTAGAAACTTAGAGATAGAAATTTCAGCAGACGCATGGATCCTATTTCTTTCAGCATCCTGCTGCAAAGGGGGCATGTTTGAGCCAGTGCATTGCTAGATTCACTGTGTGGCTCTGCTCCAAGAGGAGAAAAACATTCTTTTGCTTTCCTTTTTTATAGAACAAGTGTGCAAGTGGCTTTGCATGGTTGAATAAACATTTGGAGTTCAGGCCTCAAGCATTTTTAGCTTAGGTGCCGGGTGTTAGGGGAATGCTGCCCACATCTAGGGATATTAGGCGGCCTTTGTTCTATGAGGTGTTGAGTTGGAAGGCAGCTTTTCCTTGGGAGATGGAGAAGGGAAGTCCCAGTATCAGTTAGCTCATTATCAGGGAACCCTGAAACAGCTTTAAGGGTAGTTGAAATTACAAGACATTCTTGCTTGTCCTCACAAAAGCACTTCCCCTCCTCAAAGGGCAGGCCTGACTCCTGGCTCATGGATCCACTCTGGAAAATGGAGAAAGGCTGTTCTCACACTTCTGTGATGCTGCTTAATGCAAGCCTTCGATCCTTGGATATGTTGAAGCTTGGGGGCTGGAGATAAAGAAAGGGGTTTAAAGATTTTCTCTTAACGGATTAAGCTATAAGACCTTCATTGGCTGGTGATGCCTGTTGCATAGCTGGTGTTTAATGCTGCCTCCTCGTGGAGGCATAAGAGATCTTCTAACATGATTCTTCTCAACTTCAGCCTCAGTACCCATCTCTTGATGTGCCCACCTCAGCCTCCTACCTGGGCCTGCTACCGGACCCAATACTCCCCAAATAGTGCCAGCCTGGCTATTGGTTCTCAGGAAATGTATTTCTCCTTTTATGCCAGACACAGGGAGTGCAGGCTTCCTGCACCACTGCCACCTCTCTTTCCCTGGTCTTCCCTCCAGTTTCTTTTTTCTCGTTCAAATGTATGCTGAGGGGAGATGAGAAATTCAATGAGGAGCAAAGTGCCACTTTTCCCTGAAGGCTGCCTCACAAAGATTGGAAGAGAAAAGCCATTTCTCTAACCCTGAACACTCTCTTGCCTGAGGTGACCAGCGGCTCAAATTTCAATTCGTTTCTGATAAGGTTTGGTTCTGTGTCCCCACCCAAATCTCATCTTGAATTGTAATCACCAAAATCACCACGTTGTCAGGTAGGGACCTGGTGAGAGGTGATCGGATCATGGGGGTGGTTTCCACCATGCTATTCTCACTGTAGTGAGTGAGTTCTCACAAGATCTGATTATTTTATAAATGTTTGGAAGTTCCTCCTTCTTTCTTCTTTCTCCTGCTGCCTTGTGAAGAAGGTGCCTGCTTCCCCTTCCTCCGTAATTGTAAATTTCCTCAGGTCTCCCCAGCCACAGGGAACTGTGAGTCAATTAAACTTCTTTCTTTTGTAAGTTACCCAGTCTCCGGCCTTTCTTGCTTTCTTGCTTTCTTTCTTCTTTTCTCTTTCTTTCTTTCTTTCTTTCTTTCTTTCTTTCTTTCTTTCTTTCTTTCTTTCTTTCTTTCTTTCTTTCTTTCTTTCTTTCTTTCTTTCTCTCTCTCTCTCTCTCTCTTTCTTTCTCTTTCTCTCCTTCCTTCCTTCTTTCTTTCTTTTATTAAAATTTTTTATTATTATACTTTAAGTTCTAGGATACATGTGCACAACGTGCAGGTTTGTTACATAGGTATACATGTGCCATGTTGGTGTGCTGCATCTTTCTTTCTTTCTTTCTTTCTTTCTTTCTTTCTTTCTTTCTTTCTTTCTTTCTTTCTTTCTTTCTTTCTTTCTTTCTTTCTTTCTTTCTTTCTTTCCTTCCTTCCTTCCTTCCTTCCTTGCTTTCTTGCTTTCCTTGCTTTCTTGCTTTCTTTCCTTGCTTTCTTCTTCTTTTTCTTATTATACTTTAAGTTCTGGGATACATTTGCAGAATGTGCAGGTTTGTTACATAGGTATACATGTGCCATGGTGGTTTGCTGCACCTATCAACCTGTCATCTAGGTTTTAAGCCCCACATGTATGCATTTATTTATAGCAGTGTGAAAAGAGACTAATGCAGTTTTCTTTTTATTTGTTTTGTTAGCTAGGCTGCCTGCAGTCTGTCTGATCATGCAAGACCCAGGTTCAGGACCTTTATCAGGCTTTACACACAGACACTGGCCCTGTCCTTCTCCATTTCCCTCCTTTTTAGGATAACCTCTCATTTGTCAGCAGCTGGAGCTTCCCCGGGCTGGGTCCTTCTCTAGTAAGAAAGATGGATGGTTTCCATGGGAGCTTCAGCACCCACAATCAAGCCACACTGTGGTATCAGACCACACTCAGGCTAAAGCCATAGAGATGGGAGGTAATCTCTGTGCCATCTCTTTAAAAATTTTTATCTCTTCAAATTTATTGTTTTTGGTTACTTTCCAGAGTCTCCAGATAGTCATTTTTTTTTTTTCTGTATTTTTGTCCAGAGTTTATAGTTATCTATGAGAAGATTTGGCTTCTGGGAGCCTACTCAGCCTTATCACAAGTAGAACTGTCTTGTGCATCTTATATTCTTATCTCCACCTACCACAATATTACATAGTGGGAACTCAACCAATAAGATGAATAAAGAAACTAAAGTAATGGCATTGGTTTTCTTCCCTCCCTTTCACATCTCAAATCATTGTTATCACATTTTTGCTCCCAGGTGGGTGTACAGTCCACCTGTTTTGGCTCATAATTTCTATTATCTGAAACTTTCCAATACCCAGGGCACCTGGCAGAGCCTAGTAAAGAGTGTAAAAATGAAGATTTTTCTCCTCCCTAAGAGTGATCCTCAGTGGCTCTTTGTGCATCTAAAAGAAGGTATAGGGCAGACCTGGCAGAGTGGAACATATAAGCAGAGCCAGCCCCTGCAGTCAAGGCAGAGAAAAGAGGGACTTCTGGGCTAGGGGCATTCAAGCATCTCATGGCTTAGAAATGCATGTTAGTATTAAGCAAGATTAGGTAATGTAAGGAGTGGAAAGCATGGAACACTGAGGCAGGCTAAGTCTGTCGCTGGTTATTTTTATACAACTCTAACTGAATTCTCCTCTAAAGCAATGCATTTCACTTTCTCAATTTTTTTCTCTTCTGTATTCAAATAATGCCAGAAAACATCCCTCAAACTCCAAACAGCTTTTCCCCAATAACCTATCTTTGAAAATCCTGATCCTTTCAGAACGCTTTTTTTTTTTTTCCTCCTGTGGAATTGTTCATTTATTTATTTATTTGTTTATTTATTTCCAACCCGTTTCTTCAGAGCACATTGTAGCAAGTGCCTGGTTAATTAGAAAGTCTCATTCAGACTAAATTGTTTTTGTCAGAGAATGGTTAGCCTGTGTTTATGCTAAATACTCTTCTTCACTTACCAGAATAATTGGCCTGCAGGATTAGAAATGTGAGAATTTAGGCATTACAAATCTGTGTCTGCTACATACTCAGCATAACCAAACCTGAAAAATGTTTCATTGTTGTCATATTGTTGTTGTCTGTTTTCTATTCCAGATAATAATGATAATTTATATTGCTTAAAGGAAAATTTAAAATTATTGTCATACATTTCCTTTTGTGTAAGGAAAAATATGAAAACAATCCATACCTTAGAATGAATTGATCCCTGCTCTCATTTTACTATCTGTTTCATATGTATCATAAGAGCTTTTCATATTAAAGTGCTTTTAATATTACAATATTAATTTACTTGATTTTTTTTTCCATTAAATGCCACACCATGGACATGTCTTTGAGCTCTATGTAGTCTTTAAAACGTGATTTTAAAAGTCAGGTTAGTTTTCTGTTTTATTCATTTACCAGGAGGAGTGAAAATATATTTCAGATTGCTTCTCCAAACGGTCTTGGTTGAATCATAGTGATATGAAGAAATGACATTCATAAATTTGGTCAATTTAAGTTCCACTTGGTTTAGGGAGAATCTCTAACTTATTTCCAAATTGGGTAATTACAGATGTTGGAAAAAACCACTTAATAATTATTCAGGGATAATATTTACTGAAAATTATCATAAAGATTTAAATGTCAAAGGAAATTACATTGTTTTAACCGTAAAGTACAAGTTCAGAGATGGAGGTTCCAAATGCCTAAATTCTTCATAGATTAGTCTTGCTGAACTAAAGAATTTGACTAGGGGGCATGGGCTTACAGGAGGCTTCTATTTGAGCTAGTTAGTTTGTTTTGAAAATAAAGAGATTTATATTATTTGAAAACAATATACTGGAATTTTGTTACAATTGACAACATTCACATTTAAGCCTCACGCTTCTCATGTGGGCATAATGCTTGAATAATTTTCAAATAAATGTAGTAATGTGGCCAGGTGTGGTGGCTCACAGCCTGTAATCCCAGTAATTTGGGAGGCCGAGGTGGGCGATCACCTGAGGTCAGCAGTTCGAGACCAGCCTGGCCAACATGGCAAAACCCCATCTCTACTAAAACTACACACCTGTAGTCCCGGCTACTTGGGAGGCTGAGGCAGGAGAATCACTTGAACTCCAGAGGTGGAGGTTGCAGTGAGCCAAGATTACGCCACCGCATTCTAGCCTGGGTGACAGAGTGAGACTCCGTCTCAAAAAAAAGTAGTAGTAATGTAATAATACAAGTCATTACTTGGCTTTAAAAAGCATATAAGAATAAACTCCAAGGTAAAAGCAGTTGTCTCCTACAAATAGCTTCATCACTTACTTTCATGGTTCAAATTTCACCTCAGATGATGACAATCATGATGATAATAGCTAATATTTCATCAGCACTTACTCAATGTCAGGAAATGTTCTAAGTACTTTAGATATATCAACTATTAAGTCCTCTAAACCGCCCTTTGAGATAGGCACTTTAATTAGCACCACTTCACAGCTGAGAAGACGGACCCAGAGGTTAAGAAAATTTTCAAGGTCACCCAGCTCAAGTGGAGGAGCCAGGATTCGAATCCAGGCAGTCTGACTCCAGAGAGCACTCTTAACCTGAGCTAATCATTATACTATTCCTAGCATGCTAATCAGTACTATGGCTAGCCTAATTGTGAAGAATGTATTAATTAATTTATTTCAAATAAATATATACAATACCTGCCATTTATAAAGCATTACATAGCCTTCTAAATACCTTTTCACACGTTGCTTTATTCAGTTCACACAAACAGAAGAGGAATGTGGACCTTAGATGAGTCAAGTAACTTGTCACTTACTGCACTGCTACTAAGGACAGACTCATGAAAAAAGCAAGCTGAGTCATGCTATTGACTCCACCAGGAGCCAAAGACAGAGATTTTCTCAATATTAAAATCTCATTGCAAATCTGGGGAACATCCATTGAAACCAATATTAATAAAAATTAAGACACCTCTGGAATCCTGTGCTCTCTGGAATCCTGTGCTATAGGTAAAATTGGTCCTTCCTGTGGCTTTTGCTGCCTTAGAACAAGTGCTACAAACGGCAGTATCTTTTTTTTTTTTTTTTTTTTTTGAGACGGAGTCTCGCTCTGTCGCCCAGGCTGGAGTGCAGTGGCCGGATCTTGGCTCACTGCAAGCTCCGCCTCCCGGGTTCACGCCATTCTCCTGCCTCAGCCTCCCGAGTAGCTGGAACTACAGGCGCCCGCCACCTCGTCCTGCTAGTTTTTTGTATTTTTTAGTAGAGACGGGGTTTCACCGTGTTAGCCAGGATGGTCTCAATCTCCTGACCTCGTGATCCGCCCGTCTCGGCCTCCCAAAAAATGGCAGTATCTTTTAGATATGAAGAATTGCATCCGTAAAACTGAGATAGAATCAATCTCGTTGATAGACTATCAGGGAGGTCAGACTAGCCAGTATGGGTTGTTTCTCTCTGAGTTCATGATCTGGGTCATTTTGATGACAGATTTTGGAAATTATCAGAGGTGAGCATGGACTGTGAAACACATTGGCACTCACTGTGAAGGCACTGGCTCTAGGTGGCAGCCATTTCTCTGTAAAAGCGATACTTTGCTTCAGAAAAACACATGGCCCTTTAACATACTTCCCTTGGGTAAGTGAAAGCATCTGGCAAATCTTCTCTGATGACCTCAGAAACTGCAGATGGTAAGAAAAAAATAAAGTCGTGTTCAGTCTGGCAGTCCACTTTTATAGATAATACATCCTGATATCCAGTTATGAACAAAAGAGGAAAAAGAATCAAGTTTTCCAGGGAGTGAAAAAATCTTCACATACACACTATTGAGATTGTGTTACTATCAATGTCCTTATAAATGTTGTAAATGACATCCATGGGCTTACAGGATCATCTACATATATAAATGAGAATTCCAACAAAATCACCTATTTTTTCCTACGTGCCCTCTGGCTTTTGATTTTTTTCTGCTGAACCAAAAAAAGATTGGCATATGCATTGATGAGTCACTGTATATAAATGTATTCCAATTTTATTGAAAAAAGAGGAGGAGGCTTGACATAAAGTGCCTGTTATCTTAGAAATAAAGCATGTGTTATACTGGGAAATTTGTTCATTTTTTATTATTGCAATTACTAACAAGTTTTGCCTCATTGGTTGCCTCAGAAGGTAATTCACAGCCAAGAAGAATGAGCCAAATTTGAAGAATTAAAAAATGGAGTGATAGAAACTCCTTGCCCTTGGATCTTCACGAGTGGGCAACTTTTCCAGTTAAGTCTGCTGAAGCTTCCATACACAATATTGCTGTTTCCAATAAGCACTACATTTTCTTCCTGCTCTTTGTGCATGAGGTGGGCAGGATTTCATACATCATGTTCAGCTGAATTGGAGATTCTGCAAGGACAGACGTCTTTAGAAAGTTAATGAAAGAGAAACTTGCCAGTGGATCGTTTTCTACAGGGAGAGGTGGTAGAATTATTGAAGGTTTGACTCCAATGTTTGAGTCTAGCTACGCTGAGCAGCTTCGCACACAGTTACCACCACTGATTTCCTTTTCATTGCATGGCACTGACAGGTTATGATAGCAAAGCCATTTATCTTAAGTTAATAAATCAGAAGGAGGTTTTAAAAAAATGTCTGTGATGCTTCATGCAGCAGCTTTGGGAAGTCAAAGGACACAGCGGTTTTTGCTTGATCCTGATTTGAGCTTAAGAGGAAAATTATTTATCTTCAAGTTGTTAATTAAGAAAGAAAAGGAATATCCTTTGTTTGACTATTCTATCACACCCAGGGACATTTCATAATAAGAAGCTGCCTGAGCTGCTATCTCTGCAGCAATTCACTCTACTAGCCCAACACTGTCTAACACTTTTCACCTCTCCTTGTATTTTTCACTACAGTGATATCTCATCAGAACAGAAAGTACTTTGTGTTAATTGTCTGCCACTGAGACTAGTCAGAAAATGACTAGAAGCCAAAGAAGGAAAATTACAAAGAAAAAGATTGAGCCGTAGCCTTTCTCCTTTAAACAAATATGTAATGTTTGTTATCATTATTATTACTCTCAAAAGTAAGATTATTGCATTTTCCAGTCTATTGCACTAGCATGAAGAGAAACAGTCGATAGAGGGAGTACATTCTTAGTCCACCAGTTTTGATGGTTCCTAGAAGAATTCTGTGCCTGCAAATCACACCTTCTACTTTCTCTACTTTAGCTCATTCCACAATTATTTTTAACTAAGCACACACTGTGAATGTACATACACTTCCAGGAAAAGAAGAAGGGCTGTAAAATCACTGCTATGATAAAAATGAAGGTATTGTAGCAAGTTCCTGCAGCTGAGCCTGCAATCTTGTGATACCAACGTTTCCTGGCATGGCTTGGGAGAACGACTGTCTACGGACTGGATAGAAGAAGAGAAATGAAATATAATGCTTAAGCCATTGAGAGATATTCCTGAAACTGGCTTCCTTTAGTAAGATAGCAGATTACAGCTGGGCTGTCTACCACTTCTATTTTAGCAATTAACTTCATTACAATGGGAATAATACTGTATTTAAAGGGACACAGAGAGTTGTGCGCTGCTTCAAAGTCCCAAAAAATATACACAGGTCTAGGAGATTCTGTGTATTAGGGTGCCAGAAAATAGGGCAGGGCAGCTAAACTAAATGTAATACGTTTTGCAGCTTCTTTAGGTTTCTGTCATGTTTTCCTCTTAATGGAAAACGTGTATTTGTGAAAGAGTTTGGGACTTGCTCTGTCAGACACTTGGCTTCAAAATTTTCTAACAGCAAGGAGCAGGTGATCCAAATGGAGAAGGGATCTATCTTGACTGGAATCAATGCAGATTTGGAAGTGCCTAAAAAAACTGAATAATATTTGATATTACCACCATGTGATAACAGTGTCAGGAAAAGTGATCACTTAAGCAACAGTTGAACAAGATGTGTTGATGTAAAATAGTTTGTCTTTTTTTTCCTCTTCCTTCTCTCCTTTTCTCTTCTTTTTTACTTCCTCCTCCTCCTCCTCTCATTTTCTCCTTTAAATTCTCTGTCTTAAATTCCAAGCTCTGTGATTCAAATACTAGAAAAGATCTCTGGGAAATATATTTTTAAGTAGTTATTACTAAGATGAGATAAATGACTGCATTGATAAACAATCTTTAGAACTCATTTGCAATTTGAAATAATCTTTCTTTTGAAGGCTTTCGATAGCAAAAAACAAAGCTAATGATTACAGAGCTACCACTATGTGCTAAGTGTTCTCACCAGTGATTTCATATAGCTCATGTGATAGGTATTATGTCTGATTTTTGTCAGTGAAGAATGAGGCCTCAAGAGGTTAGACAACTAGCTTAAATTCATAGACATGAGCCTTAATTTGAACTCAGATCTGTTTAATTCCTAAATTCCTATTTGTTCTAAAAGACGCATTACTCCATTATTGTTTATAAATACATTTCTCATTAACATTTAAGCAATCTCAGTGCTGTTAGTCAAGGATTAGGAATTCCTTTTTACAGGTGGGGGATTATAGAACAAAAATTCATACTAAAACCACCTAGGGCAGTTCCCTAAAAGCAGAGCAACTTGTAAAACCTCTAGTCTTCTATACTGAAGCCAGTCCCTTGTCAATAATTACCTTCCCTCCCTCATGCCAGGATTATACCAATGTGTCCGTCAAGAACCAAGTGGCTGCTCCTCTTAGAAAAAATGGTTGACCTTTATACAGTGGAATCTGGTGCCCCTAATTGGTGCTCTTTGGAGACCCTGTGTGTCGTACTATTACCCTACGGTGTAATTGTTGCTTTTCTTTTCTGAGCTCTCTGCCATTAATCTGTGATCTTGCACTTTTGGGACAGAGGCTGTGTCCTGTTTATCTCCTGATTATAACCCATAGGCCACATACTCTGGGAGTTCCTCCCAGATATGTAATAATAGCTGACATTTACTGATCTCTTATAATATCTCAAACACTATTCTATTTACTTTTCATGACACAACTTTTAATCCTCATGATAATCATCAGGTCTTTTATGAAGCCCACTTTACAAGTCAGCACTCTGAAGTAGAGAAAGTAAATTGCACAAATTCACATAATGAATAAAGGTGGAGTTGAGATTTGAACCCATGCAATCTGATACAAGAGCTCATATTTGTAACCACTGAATTAGACTTTTACATCTTTCATAAGCATTCAAAGAAGTTTGTTGAATGGGTTTTTTTTCTTTTTTAAGTCAACAGAGTAAACCCTTCACAAAATTGGGCCCTTAAAAAGTCAACTGAGGACATTTGGGTATATGATATCTAAGGAACTTAACTTTGTGTCTAAATCTCACAGTGAATGGGTGTCATAGAATAGACTAGAAACTTTGCCTCCTAATGACCCCATAGCAAATTAGGGAGAACATACCAAAAGGAGCTTCAGATGGCACATCATTCATTCTTTTTTTCCTAAGCCTTAGCAAACTTTTTGTTTTACGCTTGTAGTTGGCTGTAGATATTTTTGAAGGACAGAGCTGGCAGCTTTAATCAGACTTTACACTGATCCCCACAGAGACTCACTTATTAGTTCACCCACTCAGAATTCATTGATTACTTTTATGTCTGGGGATTCTGAAATCTGATTCTCCATGTCTCTCCCAGATGTCAGAATACTAGTTCCTTGCAGACTCTTATGTCTTTGCTGTATGATTCACTCTGCTCACCACAGCCAACAACAATGGGGTTAAAGGGAGAAGAGAAAATAAAGCTGGCATGTATTCTTGAAGCTGCCAGCGTTAACCCTCTCTGTGTAGACAGCATGGCAATATGCTAGCTAGCAGAAGATGCAAAAATAAGTAAGACCACGCTTTCTTCGCCCTCAGGAAACTTATAATTTAATGGGAGAAAAGACAGTTGATCAACATACTAAGAAATATTAAAAGACTGTATTACACACTTCCTCCGAAAGGATATAATCAAAAATGTTTGAGGGGAGCAGAGTGTGTGTAGCTTCAAGAATATGAAAGAGATGGCAGTTAGGATAGGAATTAGAGCAATCAGTTTTCTTTTTCAAGGTTGCTGACTAGAAACATTACATGCTGCCTCATCTACTTAGAAGAACCAAAATAGTGTGTAGACAATTATACTTTGAGGACATTATCCAAGAGAGAACATAGGAAGTCAACAGAAAAATTACAGGAAACACCAGAAACTAGGAAGTAGAAGGAAAAGAGGTAGCCTGCTTGATTGGCCCGGGCTGGGAGGTGGAAGAGACTCCACAATATGGGGAAAGGGTGAGTGGGAGATTTTTCTCTGTGGTCCACTTTCCCACAGGGGAATTGTACAATACAGGCCAGGAGAGCATCTTGACTCTCCCAAGTTCTGAATCTAACTTAGGAAGGCGCCAGGAGAGTGTGAGAAGGGACTACATTAAGGAGGCAGCTCGCTCTAGGTCCATGCCTTTCCTGAGACTTAAGCAACTACCAAAAGGTGACATTTTTGATGTTAGCATTTAAAAGATTGTGCATTGTTTTGGGACTCTGCAGTGCTGGTACTGGGTGTTAGAGAAACTCAGGCAATTGCCTGTGGAACAGTAACATGAACAGCAGGGTGCCCACAGTTAAGACTGAGAAGCAAGCATGTTATGGTCTGCAGATACCAGTGCTGGGAATCAGGCACCACCCCTGGGACTTGAGCAGGGTGAAAGTTGCCATGGAGGCTTGGTCCCAACCTGGACGGTGACTCCAGTGTACCAGGGTTGAGTTGCAGACTAAGTAGATCCCCTGGATCTGACTGGTCAGCCAGTTCTGCTGTAATAGCTGGGACTGTGAAGCAAGTCCTGACCGGACTAAGGCATGAGAGGGATGCATGTTTCCTACCCGCTGTAGTAGAAAATGCTGTGGCCAATGCTGTGGTCTCTAAGGTCAACCCCACCCTCCCTGTGGCAGGACTTTAGCATGGCAGGTGCTACCACTCACCTGAACCCTCTGCCAGGGGCCTGAGGATCATCCCACTCCCACCTGTCATGGCTGGCACATGCACTCACCATTGGGGGGCACTCACCATCTGGAATTGAAGGATTCATTGAAGGAAATAAAAAATAAATTGGAAAGGCTCAACAACAGACTAGACCAAACAGAAGAATAATTTCAGAACTTGAAAGCAGGCCTTTGGAAATAATCCAGTCAGATAAGAATAAAGAAAAAAAAGAATTTCAAAAATAAGCAAAACTTTAGAGACACTTGAGACAACATAAGGTGACTAGAGTTTCAAATTATCAGTATCCCTGAGAGCAATGATAAATCAAAAGGTTTAGGAAACTTATTTAATTAAATAATAGATGAAAATTTTCTAAGTCTAGCAAAAACTTTAGACATCTAGATATAAGAGGCTTATCAATCCCCAAACAGTATGCAAAAAGTCCTTTGTCATGGCACATTACAATCAGATTGTCCAAAGTAAAAACAAAAAGTCAAATTATAAAACAGTCACAGAAAAATCTTTAGTAACCTATAAAGGAAACCCCATCAGACTAACAGCAAACTTCTTAGCAGAAACCTCACAGGCAGAAGAGAATGGGATAATGTACTCAAAGTGCTCAAAGAAAAAAGCCACCAGCCAATACTATGTCTAGCAAGATTAACTTTCATAAATAAAAGATAAATAGTCCTTTCCAGACAAGCAAATGTTGAAGGAATTCCTCAACACTAGACCAGTCATACAAGATATGGTCAAGAAAATTCTAAATGTGGAAGAAAAGAATGACATTTACTATCATAAAAGCACACAAAACTATAAAACTTTCTGGTTAAACAATCACACCAAGGAGAAAAAAGAAGAAATCAAATAGCACCACTATAGAATCCCACCAAACCACAAAGACAAACAGTAAGAGAAAAAGAAAAGAAGCAAAGAATGTATAAAACAGCTAGGGAACAATTACCAATATGACAGGAACAAAACCTCACATGTCAATAATAACCTTGAATTCCCATGGATTAAAGTTTCAATTAAAAGATATAGATTTTCTCCTAAGTTTATTAAAAAAAGATACAGATTCTACTCAATAGATAAAAAAACATGATTCAGCTATATGCTGCACACAAGAAACTCATTTTATCTTTGATGACACATAAACATTGAAAGGAAAGGGACAGAAAAAGATAGTCCATGTACACAGAAACCAAAAACAAGCAAGAATAACTATACTAATATCATATAAAACAGATTTTAAGTCAAAAATAGTTTAAAAAATGACAAAGGTCATTATACGATGATAAATGAGTCAATTCAGCAAGAGAATATACAATTCTAAATATGTATGCACCTAATACTGGAGCACCAAGATCCATAAGACAAATATTATCAGACCTAAATAGAGAGACATAATACAATACAATAATGGGGGTGACTTTAACACCTCACTTTCATCATTAAACTGATCATCTAGACAGAAAATTAACGAAGAAACATTGGACTTAAATTGGACTTTAGACCAAATGGACCTAATAGACATTTCATAACATTCTACTCAATAAGTGGTGAATGTATGTTCTTTTCATCAGCACATAAAACATTCTCCAATAGAAGCCATGTGTTAGGCCACAAAACAAAGCTCAACAAATTTTAAAAATCAAAATTATATCAAGTACTTTCTTAAACCACAGTGAAATAAAACTAGAAATCAATACCAGGAGGAACTTGGGAAACTATAAATACACACAGAAATAAAACATGTTTCTGAATGTCCATTGGGCCAATGAAGAAATTAATATGGAAATCAAAAATTTTTTGAAACAAATTAAAATGAAAACACAATATACTAAAACCTGTGAGATATAACAAAAGCAGTGCTAAGAGGAAAGTTTATAACATTAAATGCTTAGATTAAAAAAGTAAAACAATTACAAATTAATAATCTAATGGTGTACCTTAAGGAACTAGAAAAGCAATAACAAACCAAACCCCAAATTAGCAGAAGAAAAGTAATAACAAAGATCAGTGCAGAACTAAATGAAACAGAGAATAAGAAAACAATGCAAGGGATCAACAAAACAAAAAGTGGCTCTTCAAAAAGCCAAATAAAATTGATAAACTGCTAACTGGACTAACCAAGAAAATAGAGAACACCTAAATAAACAAAAATCAGAACTGAAAAAGAACACATTATACCCGTAACACAGAAATACAAAAGATCATCAGAGACTATTATTAACAAATAGAAAACCTAGAGGAAATAAGTAAATTTCTGGAAATATACAATCTAACAAGACTGAATACGGAAAAAATAGAAAACATGAGCAGACCAATAACAAGTAACAAGATTGAATTAGTAGTAAAAATATCTCCCAACAAAGAAAAGCCCAGGACTAGATAGATTCACAGCCAAATTCTACCAAACACACACAAAAAAACTGTATCAATCCTCCTGAAACTACTTCAAAACTTTAAGGAGGAAAGAATTTCCCCTAATTCATTCTATGAGGCCAGTGTCACCCTGATTACCAAAACCAGACAAGGACATAACAAAAAAAGAAAACCACAGACCAATATCACTGATTAACATTGATGCAAAAATCCTCAACAAAATAATAGCAAACTGAATCCAACAGCTTATGGGATAGATAATACAATGTGATTAAGTGGATTTTATACCAGGAATGCAAAGATAGTTCAAATATGCAAATCAGTAACTGTAATATATCACATAAACAGAATAAAGGGAAAAACCTAAATGATCATCTCAGTAGATACAGAAAAAAACTTTTAATAAAATTTAACATTATGTAATGATAAAAACCCTCAACAAAGTGGGCATAGAAGGAACATAACCTCAAAACAATAAGGGCCATATTTGACAAACCTATACCAACATTACAGTGAATGGGGAAAATTGAAAGTATTTATTTCTTTTAAGGATTGGAACAAGAAAAAGATGCCCTCTTTTAGTCCTAGCCAGAGCAACCAGGCAAGAGAAAGAAATAAAAGGCATCTAAATTAGAAAAGAGGAAGCCAAAGTACCTCTGTTTACTGATGACATAATCTTATAGCCATAAAAACCTAAAGACTTCACCAAAAAACTCTTAGCTTTCATAAATGAATTCAGTAAAGTTGCAGGATACAAAATCAATGTAAAAAAATCTGTAATGTTTCTATATACCAATAATGATCTAGCTGAGAAAGAAATCAAGAAGGCAATCTCATTTACAAGAGGAACAAAGAAAATAAAATACCTAGGAATAAATTTAACCAGAGGGTGACATATCTCTATGAGGAAAACTACAAAACACTGCTGAAGGAAATTGAAAATGACACCAATGAATGGGAAAACATCTCATGTTCGTAGATCAAAAGAATAAATATCATTAAAATGACCATACTGACCAAACTAATCTAGAGTCATTGCAATCCCTAACACAATGCCAATGTCGTTTTTCGCAGAATTAGGACAAAACCTAAAATTCATGTGGAACCAAGAAAGAGCTCATATAGCCATAGCAATCCTGAGCAAAAAGAAAAAAAAAGTGAAAAGCATCACATTATCTGATTTTATATTATAAGGCTATAGTAACCAAAACAGCATGGTACTGGTGTAAAATAGACACATAGATTAATGGAACACAATAAAGAACCCAGAAATAAAGCCACTTATTTACAGCTAACTGATCTTTGACAAAGCCAACAAGAACATACACTGGGAAAAGAACACTCTCTTCAATAAACTGTACTGGGAAAATTGGATAGTCATATGCAGAAGAATGAAGCTGGAACTCTCTCACCATATACAAAGACCAACTCAAGATGGATTAAAGACTCAAACACGAGACCCCAAACTATAAAAATAATAGAAGGAAACGTAGTGAAAATTCTTCTGGACATTGGTCTAGGCAAAAAATTTATTATTAAGACCTCAAAAGCAGAGGCGACACAAAGAGAAGTAGACAAATGGGACTTAAACTAAAAAGCTGCTACACAGCAAAATATCACTCATACATAGGTGATAAAAAGTGTGTTCACATGGAGGTAGAGGTGGAATTGTAGGTAATAGGGACACAGAAAGATAGGGCATAGAGATGAGGATAATGAGAAATTGATTAATGGTACAATGTATGTTTTTTGGGTGATGGATACCCTAAAATTCTCTGATTAGACTACACAATCCATGCATATAACAAAATTACACATGAATCCCATAAATATGTACAAACAAAAAAGAAATAAAAGAATTACAGCAATTATATATAAAATACCATTACTAATGTTTACATAGTCCACCAAAGGATGCATATCTGAAGAACTGCATGTGGGAACCCTTCAATTTGTAAGTGTTAGAGCTGTATAACCACTTACTTTACATATTGAGAAACTGGCAACTACTATACAGTAGCATTTATTGAGCATTTGCCATGTACTTTGGCATCTGATTTATATATCATGCACTCAATTATCCTAATTGAACACATTAATGCATCAATGTATGCATTCATTCATTCAACAATTCAACAATTGAGTACTGATTGTGAACTAAGCACAGTCCCACACATTAGGAAAAAAACAGTAAACATGTCTCTGCCTTATGAGGTTGTCTCTACTTAGGAGAGACAAACAATGCACTAAGCAAATGAAAAAGTAATTATAAATTACAGAACATGCTAAGAAAGAAACAGGTAAGGATACAAGGTAGAAAATAATAAAGGGGTCTACATACATGTATGAAAAAACCAAAGAGATTTCTTTCTGGCTCAGATTTGTTAAGGAAACTGTAATTTACATCTACACCAAATATACCTTTTGGTACAGTGGAGAACAGCCAGTTGTTAAAACCAACAGTCAACTGAAAGTGAACATTACCGTCATGAAGAGAACATGTGGAAGAAAAGAATAAATCTGAAATTATCACATATTTTAATTATAGTTACCATTCTATTATTAAAACATTGATGGTCAAATTTAAAAAGTGAAATTATTGTGCAAGAACACTTATTTTAAAGACTGTTAGCTGCTGGCTTCTACTCACCAGCACTACAGTGTACACTTGTGATACTAAAATATGCTTGCTTTCAATGGGCACATTTGCTAATACCAATTACCTTTTTGCAGCCAGGAGAAGGAAATTCAGAAACACATATTTCAGCAATTTTTGTTGCTGTTGTTATGAGACAGGGTTTTGCTCATTCTGTCGTGCAGGCTAGAGTGCAGTGGCATGATCACTGCAGCCTCAACCCTCTGGGCTTAAGTGATCCTCCAGTCTCCACCTCCCAACAGTCATGCATGCCCAACTAATTTTTTGTTTTCTGTAGAGACGGGATCTCACTCTATTGCCTAGGCTTGAACCCTTGGATTCAAGCAATCCTCCCACCTGGGCCTTTCAAATTGTTGAGATTACAAGTGTGAGCCACTGCATCGGGCCACCTATTTCTTTTCTAGAGAAACTTTTCTGCTTCAGATTTATAGCTAGGGCATCTTTCAAAAATTCTTCCTATTAAACTACTGGAAATGGTCAGCAGTCTAAAGCAGTGATTTTCATACTTTGGCACACCCTCTGCATCACTGGAGGGCTCCTAGCAAAAACCACTATGTTTATTTTCTCACCTCTTGTGATACTAGCCTGCAGGTTCAGGGACCACACTTTGAGAACTACTCGACAGAAATATTCAGCTTGACAAAATTGAAACACCATGTTTAACCTCCGTAGACTCATAATTATAAGTATTAATAATTATTTTCTTAAAGTTGTCTTGCAATGTCTGTTGCTTTGAAATTTGACTAGTGAGAACAAAATATGTGAAGTATTTTTTAATTTCCTTTATTCCATTTTAATTATGATTTCTGGATCAAATATAAATGACTTGGGAAATTTTCCTCATGAAAATTTTGAGGTAGCAAAGTTGACATCTGCTTTTAACTCATCTTCAAAACTTATGAAAATTCCAAATAGGAATTTTTCTTGGCAGGCATCTTGGCTTAAATAGAATTAGTTAAATACTGAATAAAACACTTAAATACAATTTCATCTAATGTTATAAATACTATATTAAAAAATTTAACAAAGACTAAAATCATAATTTATTTTAATATCAATTATTTTGCCTTCTATAATTTAAATTTTATAAGTATGTGTTGACTGAAAAAAGGATATGTCCCTCCTAAAGTTATCTATCCAACACTTTATAAATATTCCTCAAAACTATAAATCTATTTCCCTGTTCAATTCCTTGAAAATGTCAACTAATTGGTTTTATAGAAAAAAATTAACTGCTTTCATAATAATCATTAATTATGGTGGCACTTTATTTGACAATAATAAATATACATTTTTATTTATTTCCAAAGAAGATTATAAACTTTAGATCAGAGAGTCAAAAGCCTGTATCACACAGTTTCCATTACTGTATGTCATGGATATTAAATCTATACTAAGATTTGGTTTAAAATTATGATGTAGTTAGAAATTTGTTCATTTCAGGACTTTGTTTAATTTGTTTAATTTCAAAGCTATTTAAACCAACTAAGTTAAGTGGAAGGAACAATAGATATTAAAAACTTAGGAAAAGATAATTATATCAAGGAGTCGCACTATGAGCCCATAGAGAAGAAGAAAAAAAGATAGAAACACCTATCAAGGAGAGTTGGAGGTATACAGCATAGATGTCCTTTCCTGATTATGTACATTCCTCCCTATAAGTCTTTTCAAAAGAGGTAAAAAGTGGCAAACACACTAGGTAAAATTATGTTTGTTTCTGAGTCAGGAGGCTTTCAAGCACTTGAAATTCACTTCTTCCTGTGCTTTCCTGGCAATCGTCTGAGTATCAACCACTAAACCAAAAACAATTTGCTGAAAATCTTAGCTATCAAAAAATTCAGTTGGCTTGAGCAGGGAGTGATAATTCTTGTCCCTTCAGTGCATATTTCCCGGTTCCTCAAACACAAAAATAGTTTCTGGTTAACAGGCAGGAGAGGGTTAAGCAATAATTACACCAACCCATGCTGACCTGCAATTTGGCCATCTTCTCTGCACTAGTTTTCTGCCTTCTCCAATTATCCAGCCTTCTGCACTACACCTGGTAGTCAAAGTCCTGCCTCCACAGTGCAGGACGCTGGTATGTCTGCCCTGAAATACACCTGTTGCCGGCAGATTCCTGCAGGTTAATTTCCACTGCCAGAGAAATTGCTCTAAATTGCATTGACTTTCAACGGGTTCCCACTGGCAAACACCTGGAGGCAATCGCCTGCAGATGACTGCCCAGAGACCCAGGTGTGTTTCTGGAAGCTACCTTGCCCCAGTTCATCCTGATGAGATGTCTTGGTGCTCAGAGTGCAAAACAACTAACCCCGTTAATGAGCCGCAAAGACATTAGCATTCAGAAAGGCTCACAAAGAAAATGAAGCCTTAAAGGCAACAGCCTCTCTCAGATGGGGGTGGGGGGAGTGGGGGGGGGGGGTGGGAGGAGTGGGGGGGGGTGGGAGGAGTGGGGGGGGTGGGAGGAGTGGGGGGGGTGGGAGGAGTGGGGGGGGGTGGGAGGAGTGGGGAGGGGTGGGAGGGGAGTTAGTGTGGGTGGGGGGAGTGGAGAACTTACTCCCTAGAGTGGGAATAAGCATGATGTTTCATTCTAACAACCATCCTAGAGCCTCTTAGCAGCCCCTCCCCTTGATAGGAGAAAGAAGTGTTTCAGTAATGGCAGTCCATATGGTAACTGTCTTTTCTGGATATTGCTTGCTAATGAGTTGAGTGTCTACTTACACACACTTGCAGTTATTTTTCTTTCGTTTTTTTTCCCTCCATACAATTTCTGAATGATCTGATTTTATGAAGACAGATTCTAAGAAAATGTAGACAGTAGATAAATAAAATCCCTTAGCATATCTGAGTACCATGAAGCTTTTTGGAAACATGCATTTTCTTTTATTATTAAATGAAAATTTGTAATTCTTATATTTCCAGTGGTAATTTTCTCCAATCTTGGCCACAAGGACTGTCAACTGGAAATAAGGCAACAGACATGAAAAAAAAAAAAAAAATCCCATTAGACTCAACTCCTTTGAAAGGTTATCTTGTACTTAGGCTATCACAGATATTTGTTTGATGACAGTAACAGTTGGTACTTGGATCTCAGCCCAAAATTGGTTCCTCTCAGTACCTGAGGGCGAACACCTGGCTAAAATTAATAACAGTACTGATGATAATAGCTAGCATTTGTTGGTAATTTGCTATGTGACCTGCACTATATTAAGGCTTTTGTGGGTAATCCCATTTAGGTAGGAAGCAATATCCCCAGGCTCAGGTCAAATTTGATGGCAATATAAATTTGGGAAGTGGAAGGGTAAAGAGTTTTTGAACTACAAGAGTGCTGAACCACTCTGATTATTTGCCTTCCAGAAATGAGCTAGAGGAGACCGCAATACCTACTCTCTTCTGACAGGACTGCTTCAGCAGAGGCTGTTGGATCCGTATGTTTCGATTTCCAGCTAGTCCTGCTTGCCTCTCCATTAGTTTTCTATTCGCGTGGGGTTTTATGAGGCTGGACTTTCTCAATTCATAATCCTTTGCCTTGGCCATGGTGTTGCAGTAGAAAAATCCAAGGTGGTGGTGAGTGGAGAGGAATCACACACTACAAATACAATTTTGTATCTGTTTGATGTTGGGCAGCAGTGTTGCTGCAGGGAATGAGTGCAGAAACCCAAGTCAACCCAAACCAACCCAAATTAGCAACTGGCCATTGGCAGCGCATCCTGTCTGCCAGTTAGTGCCCTAGCATGATCACTAATTCCTGGAGCATCCTTTATCTGGACTCTTTACATTTTTATTTTCATGTTTTGGACCTTTAGCTCCACTCTCTCCTTCTGAGAGCCAAGAGAAAAGAAGAATGAGAAAGCAAAATGCAAAATAGAGATCATAACTAGACAAAAACAGTTTAGGCATCAATAATTTTTTTAAAGGAGTTGAATTCATTGGAGTCACTGTAATTCTGATACCAGTTAGAGTAGAGTTTACTAACTAGTTTTATCACTAGTCAATTTTCCTGTGGAAACAAAGTCATGTCAAATTACTGGTCCACATTTTGCCGAACTGTTTGGAAAGAGAAAAGAAGTAAATTGATAACTGTGAAGAAACACCTGATCCTATCTATGAACTATCTTTAGATATGCTAACCATCTGTACTAAGCCTGAAGACAGTTGACTGCATCAGGCCAGGTAATAGACCCTAAAGAAGTATAAATACCATAACTAATGTCTTATTTCATTTGGGCTACTATAACAAAATACCATAGACTGAGTGGCTTATAAGCAACATAATTTATTTCTAACAGTTCTGGAGGCTGGGAAGCCTAACCTCAAGGCACCAGGCAGATGTGATGTCTGATGAGAATCTGTTTCCTGGTTTATAGATAGCACCTTCCTGCTGTGTCCTTATGCGGTAGAAGGGTTGAGGCAGCCCTATAGGGCCACTATTATAAAAAGCACAAATCTCATTCATGAGGGCTGAGCCCTCAAGACATCATCGATTCCAGAAGCATCACCTCTTAATACTGTCACATTGGTGTTGGAATTGCAATATATGCGCTTAGAATTGAAGGGACAAATACTCAGTCAATAGCATCTAGGATCTAAAAAAATCCAGGAAGTGTTGAGTGAATTCTCACTTGTGATTCTCACTGTCTCAAGTAGTTACCTTTGGAAGCAGTAATCAATCATGAGCAGTCCAAAGCACACTCTATATTCCTATCACACCCATTGCCATATGCCTGTTATCTGTTGCCAGAACCAAGATATATATACTCGACACCTTCACAAGGACTCAGCATCAGTAAAAATGGCTATTGACCTTGTTACTGAGAAAAAAAATTAGCATTATTTATTAATTTAATAAACATTTAATGAGTATCTACATTGGCCAACCTCTGTGCTAGGTGCTTGGGAGAAAAATGGCAAACAAGACAGACCTATTTCTTGACTTCAGGTATTTTTATCATGGAAGATAAACAAGTAAGGGAATGGTTTTCTGTGATGGTTTAGTCCACACAAATGCTCATGATAGAAGTTGCATTCTTTGTCATTTCTGTAATTTAATTCAACTATGCAAATCAAACCCTTTTGACATTTTACAATTTCTTTTGAAAAAAAGTTTCCTAAACAAGGAAGCTATTTCTACTGCTTCAGAATAACTGAAGAATAAGGGGAATAAAGAAAGTTCACTTAGACAACATAAATAATAATTGAAGACTTCTGGGGATTTCTGGTACTACCAGTGGGTCAGGTAGGAATTGAAGCCACAGTTAGCTATGGTTATTCATATGTACCCTCATGCAGGAGATCTAAATAGGGAGGCCATACAAATTCTAAGTCCACGTTAAACTTAGGGGATATTTGCATAGTAATAAAAATCATTATGAAGACTACATGTAGGATTTAGATTTTGGAAAGGCTAAGAGATGAAATTTTAAAAAGGAAATCGATACTTTATGTTCTGCTGTTCTGAAGAGTTCTGCTTTACTCAATAATAGTTGACTGCATGTTTCAGTTAAGAGAAAAAAAGGTTTTAAAATATATTGTAAAATAGAGTTTTATCGTGTCTTCTTGAAATGTGATCGAGTATAGCATGAGTTAGGATGAAAGGCTAAGTTGCTGCCACAGAAGACTTAAGGACAAGGTGACTTATGAGCAGATTTGCTTGTTCTCTCTTCCTTGACAGGCTGAGGTGAATACTCCATGTTGGAGGATGTCTTTGCTTGATGTGCTCATTCATGAATTCAGGCTGTCTTTCCCCCCTTCAATGTGTGCCTTTCACGTTTGATCTACTCATTATCATCCCAGCTAGCTGGAAGGGGTGGAGTTGAAGCTTAGGGCCAAAGAGAGAGGGGAGGCAAAAATGTTTTACATCAATTGGGTTTACATTCCATTGGTGGAAACCTAGTCCCAGGGCCACCCCTAAAGGAAAGGTGGGCCTGGAAATTCAATGCCTTGTTGGACAGCCAAGTACACGGCAATTACTCTACTGCCATAGAAGATGGAGATAATGAAATTTGACAGACAACTATGAGTATTCACAGGTATAAGAAATGAGGTTATAAGGAAGCATTTACCTTCAACCACAACTTTATAAAAAGTTCCAACAAAACACAGCAGTTACAAGTGGAAATACAAATTTGTACTCCTACATTTTGGAATGATCAGGGCTTCTGCTTTCTCTCTTTTCCTAGTTCTTTCAGACTTTGCTTAGGAGGTGGTAGAAATAGCAACGGGAAGGAAAGACAACTGGGAAAAGCCAACCTATATCACTATCCGCTGCCTTATCAGAGGCTATGCTGGAAGTCAAAGAAGACAGTCTGGGTCCTTCAACTGTAGTTCTAGAATTAATCCTCATATTCTCAGCCCAGCTTCCCAGGCATGTGGTCCTTTGTCCTTTCCTGTTTTTTAATTTAAACTCCGATGCCTACAGTAAAAGTCATCTTCATTGACTTTTATATAATTAATGGCTAAGAATCAAAATTAGGCCAATATCAAGAACTAACAAGTAGTAAATTTGAGAGTTACAATTATATTTACACCTCCATTGTGCCAATCATTTACTTAGGTTTACTTGATTAATGGAATCAGTCTGCATAAGTCAAGAAAATGTGTTCTAATTCCCCAAATCTTTTTGTCATGTCAGTAATCCACATTTATGCCATACTTTTCTATATCTTGGCCCTAATTGAAACGGTCTTCCTGTTAAACCCTCATTGTTTCCAAAGAAGTAAAATTTGATTGGACTTAGAGCCAAGGTGCCCCTCCTACTGACAATTCAACCTTTCCCTTCACCTTCCAGTTTTTGCTGACTCACATCCTTGCCCAACAAACTATTTCCTTTTGAGTTTCACATAACTCTGTTTTAAAGGGGAATTCATATCTCTTAGGAAATGAGGGCTGTATTGCATACTTAGCAATGGCTGGTGAATTGGAAATATGTAGTAAGTAAAACAAATGGACAAGGTCAAAGCTGAGTAAGTAAAGCATTCACTCTGACCAAGTAGACACTACAGGTAAGGGGATTCCAGGGTCATACTTTCCCTAGTCTCTGTGGTTTCCCACTTTGTTTCCTCTTGTTCTGACAGTTGATTCTTTGGAGGTCATATGTTAGTCAATAGAAATGGCTCTGGTAATGACTTTTCTGAGCATGCTCTCTGCCACCTTACAGAGGTGGCAATTTGTAAACATTTTTAAACACACAATGCATTGTATGTTTATGAGTACACTGTATTTATACATTGCATTGTGTATTTATAAATCTTTGTAAATTTTCCAAAGATATGTATTCTGTAAAAAATAATATAAGTTCAAAAATGACTTTTATGTTAATCAAAAATATTGGACTGTCATGAATTCTTAAGAAAAAAGGGAAGATGACTTTAAGGTTCAGCCATCAGAAGGGTAACAGGCTGCATCACAGTCAGAAGCAGAAGATATGCATGTCCTAGAAGTATATTAGGAATGTAGAATTGGACAAAAACATAAGCTCAGGAACAACAGAATTTTTCTACCTCCTTGTTGAAATTATCAGAATCTGCAGTTGAGGGAGAAGAGCCCTGTTTTCTTGCCTACCTCTTAAACACTTCAGCGAGGACAATGAGACACCTTGTTGGTAGAATTCTTTGGTCTTTTAAGAGAGAATACTGGAAACACTTTGGGATTGTTGTTCTGGCGGGGGTGGTAACAGGAAAGAAAGGAAAAAAAAGAGTTGCCTTAATAATCTTTAAGATAGAAGAGAGTCATGGTACTTGGTTTATACTCCAGGGCACTGCCTTATGGTAAATGTAAATACTTGAGAATTCCACTCACTTTTCAAAGTTCAAGTCATAATGTTATTGTGATGGTTAATTTTATGTGTCAACTTGACTGGATTAAGGGATACCCAAATAGCTGGCAAAACATTATATCTGGATGTGTCTAAGAGGGTGTTTCTGGAAGACATTAGCATTTGAGTCAGGAGACTGAATAAAGAAGATCCACCCTAACCAATATGAACAGCATTATCCAAATTGTTCAGGGCCTGGATAGAACAAAAAGGTGGAGGAAGGATAAATTAACTTTCCCTTTTGGAGCTAGGACATCATTTCTTGCCTTCAGACATTAGGACTCCACATTCTGGGCCCTTCAGACTCCAGGACTTAACACCAACAGCCCTCCTTGTTTTCAAGCCTTCAGACTCAGATTGATTTACACCACCAACCTTCCTGGTTCTCCAGCTTGCAGACAGCATATCTTGAGATTTCTTAGCCAATTCCGATAATAAATAATCTCTTCTATGTCTGTATATGTCGTATTGGTTCTGTTTCTCTGAAGAACACTGATTAATACAGTCATCTTCATAAAAACTTCCCACTCCTGTTTTCAAACTGTAATTAATCATTTGTTCTTTGCAGATGACGTTTTTTCCTTTAATAACGCTGAATACAGACTGCCTTATTTTGTAATTAATTCTGTAGACATCTATGGCAGAGGCTGGCAAACTTTTTCTGTAAAGGGTCATACACTAAATATTTTAGTCCTTGCAAGTATACAGTATTTGTCATAATTATTCAACTCTGCCCTTGTAGCAAAAACAAAACCAATCACAGAAAATACATAAACAAATGAGTGGGACTGCATTTCAATAAAACTTTATTTATAAAACCAAGTATAAAACCAGATTTGGGCTGTAGGTTGTTTATCCTTGATCTATGCCAAGAGGACATAAGTTCAATTGAGACAGAGCAATTCTTTATCATTCTTTGTAAAGCACATCAGGTACATAAAGACTGAAAAATTGTTTCAAGGCTCAGACTTTTTGGGTTAACATAACAATTATTCACCAGTTTTGGGACCCTAAGCAAGGCATTTAACTGCACTCTGCTTCAGTTTCTCCAAGAGACAACTATGAAAATAATAATAAAACCTGTTTCACAATGTTATCGTGAGAGTGTGAAATAATCCCTTGAAGGTATTTAGCACAGTGTCTGGCACATGTTAAACACTCAGGAAATGCCAGCCATTAAGATCGTGTACAGCGTGGGTGCTCAATAGATAGACGTTTGTTGAATAAACACATTGTAAAGTTTAATTTATGTTTCAAGTGTATCTTTAGTGCATCCACTACCACTTAAATATATTGAATATAAAAATGTTATTAAAATATCTATTATTAAATATATTTACAATTCAGACATATTTACAAATTTAAATATCTATAGAAATTTAAGGTGACTGTTATCATCTTTAACAATAAGAAACATTTTTTGAAAGATACAAAATATAGATATAAAAAAGGAGATAGTGGGAAAAGCCAGTGCTTAATTTTATGTAAGTAAACAAAGACAATTCTGGAAATTTATTATTTTTTCAAAAATTGAAAAACCAATAAGTTAATTCAATTAGAAGTAATAAATATGATTTTTAAAGAACAAATCAATACCAGAATTTTTGATTGTTTAATAAAGTTAAAAGACTAGTAGATAAGTAGGTTACCAAATCAATTTCTATCTTGATTTTAATAAAAATTATACTATTTTATCATAATTATTATTTACATTCAGCATTATGTTCCTCCAAATTAACAAAAATCAACACATACAAAAGTTTGCCGAATAAAAAGGAAACAAGATGAGGAGGATATTCAAAACACATTCAGTGAAGGAGGTTTGGGAAGAAAAAGTAAGTTAGTAAAATATATAAGGCATCCAACCTTGAGAATTAGAACCCCTTATTTTACCTCTCCGAATATTTTCCAGTCTTACCTGCTTTGTTGTAAGGCCTGGGAGGTCAGCCTCCTGTGAGGCTTTCCCTGGGCTCCCTTGCCTGTTGGCTTTCAATTTGTTAGGCCAGTGGGAGGCACAAGAAGAGAGTAAAGGAATGGGAGGACAGAGACCAGATGGTTTCCTCACTACCCCATGTGCTTGGTGGCTGCATCTCTGGTAGATCCCACGTCTCTGCACAGCTCCAAGTTCAGCCCCAGAACCCTCCTGCATTCTTTGTTCTCGCTGGACACCGGCCATGCTCTCCCCATCCCATGCTCCTCCTGCTTAGAAATACAGCCTCCTGTTGCTGCTAAGTCTCTTGGCACCTCAGCATGGCTTGCCTACACCTTTGTGGGTAGTCTTTCAGCAACATCTGCCAACTCTGAGTGATACAAGAAAGACCTCCTATGGATGCCATTATTTTAGCAAAAGTCAAACTTAGAGAGAGGTAAGGAGGTAATCAACATTAACAAAATGTATTTCAAACTTATATGCCGCAAAATATTTATTAGATGAAATAAATTGGGAAACTGAAACAAAAACCCTAGAAAGTAGTAGCACAATGTATTTTGTGTTTATATCATTAGTGAAGTGAAACTGCAAGTCTTGAATAAGCCAGAAACAATCATTAAAATATAAGAACTGATATAAGAAGTACATTTCTAAACATTTTACTCTACCCTTTGGTCTCAGACACGTCCTAATCAGCTCAAGGCCCTTAATAAATTCCTCTGTGCTCTTGGATAAGACACCAGGTTCCCATTAAAACCTGGCCCTTCCCATTGACCAAACATTTCCTTCTATCTCTGTCACTGTCTCTGGTTTCCATCTCGGCCATGTAATTATACATCCTGATCCTTCGAGGCTGCCTCAAGGCTCCCCCAGGCCACCTTTGTGCAAGTCTGTGTTTTTGTATGTTTGTTTGTTTGTTTTTGAGACAGTATCTCGGTCTGTCACCAGGCTGGAGTGTAATGGCGCAATCTCGGCTCACTGCAACCTCTGCCTCCCTGGTTCAACCCATTCTCCTGCCTCAGCCTCCCAAGTGGCTGGGACTACAGGTGCACAACCATGCCCAACTAACTTTTGTATTTTTAGTAAAGACGAGGTTTCACCATACTGGCCAGGATAGTCTCAATCTCTTGACCTCATGATCTGCCCACCTCAGCCTCCCAAAGTTTTGCTGGGATTACAGAGGTGAGCCACTGCACCCGGTCAATTCCGTGTTTTGACTTCTACTTTCTTTCACACTCTGAGGGACTGTCCTGCCCACTACCCAGGCCCAGCCTTCCCAGAACTCCAGCTTCAGCAGCACACATGGCACTTCTCACTACACATGCTACCCACTCACTCAGGAGATAAAGTCAAATAACCCATTTTAAGACATGTTTTCAAAAGATGTGAATTCAAATGTCTTTCTCCTTTCTCAGAGGGAGAAGTCCTAAATCAGAAGACCTCCAGGAGCAAACCTGAAATAGAACCATATCTTTTCAATGATTTGCTTCCCTAGGTGTTGTTTGTTAGAGCTAAGGTCCTCAAATTCTTTTGCTCAAGTATCTCCTACAATAATTTTGCAAAACTATGTATCCTCTTTCACATTTTAACCTGATATCTAAAATGTTTTACTGTAAGTTTTAAGTAAGTTTATTTCTCAACACTGGTGAGAATTCACTGCAGCTAGAATATGTATTTCTTAATGCAATTTGATAAAATATATGTTAACTCTCTCATTACATAAACTTCACCAAATCTGGGAGAAATCTCATAATATTTTATCTGTTTTATCTAATGTGTTGTCAAATAAAGTCTAGACTTACACAAAGAAAAACTATTAGAAAGATTATTGCAATACGGAGAATACTCTGACTGCAAGATCAATGAGTGCCTTGAAGGTCAGGCAGAAAAGGGCTTTTCTTTCATGGGGAGGAGTAGACAAGGCTAAAAAGAACTCGAATTTAGCAACTGATCAGGAAATACGGCTTTTTGTGGTCCAGTAGTGTTGAGGAAAGGTCACTAAAGAGGGGCTGTTTCCTATTCAGCAGGCTCAGGCTAACGTGGGTCAATGTTGAAGGTCCAGTGGGAAGGAGAGAAGCTTAACAAAAGATTCATCAAATCAGATCAACGAGTGCTTTATTCTGATTGGTCAGTGGGGACAAGTAGTTCAGCTACTCACTTATGAAGCAAAGAATGGAAATTTGGAAAGCCTGAGTCTGGCCTGGTGCTAAATAAACAAGGGGATTATCCACAGAATTTATCTAAATTATATGAGAATGGGTAGTTCTTTGCAGTAAGCAGTCTCCCAGAACAAAAAAAAAAAAAAAAAAAAAAAGAGGGGATTTCTTTATTTTAAATTTCTTTAATTATGTTTTCCAGAATTACAGAACTCAGACAAAGCTCAACATTTTCTATAAAATATTCTTATAATGCTGATAAGACGAAGTGTCACTAATCTCTACTATTTCACTGTTTCCTGTATTCTGAATTCAGAATGTCTCAGTATGAGCCACTGTATTCTGAGGAAAAGCCAGGAGGTGCTATGTGTGTAAGGTCCCTCGGTTTGTACTGAAGGGGCTGCTCTTACCAGTATTTCCACATTGTTAGGAGCACTGGAGGTTTCATATCCCACGGCAAAGCGCCACAGTGTAATCTGCAATGGAAACAGGCTCTGGCTTTCTTCTGTAAAGTGGGAGAACTATTTAAAGTATTCATGCCTGGATTACACTGGGAAAGTCTTTGTGTAACAACTATGGTCTTGGTGTAAAAAATACTGTTTTAGACTACCAGTGCTTTTCACTGAGAAAATTTAGCAGAGATTTTCATTATTATTGTTTAAATTTCAAAAGCATCAAGCATTGCAATAGATAATAATAATTACGTTTATTCTGTATTTCTTTCTTTTAAGAAACACATAATACCAACTCATAGGTCCTCGAAGATGCATATTATCTTAGGAAAACTTCTCTACTGGACCATGTCAAGACTTTAGAAGACAGCTATGACTGAGTGTTAGAAAATCTAAATTTATACTTTCATTGTAGTGGGCAGTGCAAACAGGAGGAAGGTCAGTGATGCGTGCTTCCACATAGTTAAGTATTTCATGGGTTACCTTATCTAACCCCTCACATCATCCATTGGAAATATAGAATATCCTTTCCATTTTTAAATGAGAAAACTCAGGTTTATGAAGGTTATCTAATTTGCTGATAGTAGCCTAAATTCAATGGAAGAACCAAGATTTCAAACACGATGCATGATCTCAAATTCTGTCCCCAGTTACCAGGCTCCTTATTTTTACAATTGCTAAATTTGGAAGCAACAGACCTTGGTAAGATATGTTTCTTCCATTTTCCACTTTATCATCCAGAGCAAGTCCATGAAACTCTCTGAGATTTGGTTTCCTTGTTCATAAAATGGAAATAGCGTTACGTATCTTATATAGGGTTGAGAAGGAAAAATGAGATAAAATATGTAAAAATACTTTGAAAGCTCTACACATGTTGGATCTTGTAATGGATCATGGATCTTGTCCATACCTGGCTTCCAAAACACTCAAATAAAGAGGATTTCCAATCCTCTTCCCTATACATACACACAGAAAAAGGAAATTTTGATTTTTTACCTTTTGTAAGAATTTTTGTAAAAAAAATCTATTTGGAACAGGGAACATCACACACCAGGGCCTGTCACGGGGAGCGGGGAGTGGGGAGGGATTGCATTGGGAGTTATACCTGATGTAAATGATGAGTTGATGGGTGCTGACGAGTTGTTGGGTGCAGCACACCAACATGGCACAAGTATACATATGTAACAAACCTACACGTTATCCACATGTACCCTAGAACTTAAAGTATAATAATAATTAAAAAAAAATCAAACAAGCATTTTTTCTGTGAAATAATTATTATACTTCAAAATTCAGCGTAGGTGTTTTCCAATATAACAATAAACCTATTACGTATTAATGAGTTTGTTTCTTCACAAGGAATTCCAAAATGTAAGCATTCAAGAGTCAAGATTTAATAAAAGTAATAATTTGTACTGTTTCATTAAAAAAAAAGAAAGATACCATTTAGTGTGCATCACTGGATTTGTACACAGTTTGCCAGGAACTCATTTACTTACATGAAGTGAAGGTATATCTGCCAGGCTTGGCGGCTCACGTCTGTAATCTTAGCACTTTGGGAGGCTGAGTTGGACAGATCACTTGAGCGATCTCGGCTCACTGCAACCTCCAATTCCCAGGTTCAAGTGATTTTCCTGCCTCAGCCTCCCTAGTAGGTGGGATTACAGATGCTTGCCACTACACTCGGCTAATATTTGTATTTTTAGTAGAGAAGGAGTTTCACCATGTTGACCAGGCTGGTCTCGAACTCCTGACCTCAAGTGATCCGCCTGCCTCGGCCTCCCAAAGTGCTGGGATTACAGGCGTGAGCCACCATGCTCGGCTGAGTAAATTTTTTAAAAAAATAAAAAAAAAATTCAGGCTAAATTTCACGAAAAAACTTCCTGGCTGTGAAATCTATTAACCTCTGAAAAGTATCTTTTATGACAATATTAGAGAAGGGTTATCTCTTAAGATATTTAAAACAAAGGAGAAAGTAAACATGGCAGTTTACTATAAGAAACAATTAGACAAAATTGAGAAGGTAGACTAGATGACTTAAAATCTTTGTTGTCCTTAATGATCACATTTAGTGATTTGAATGGTTAAATCCTAAATTTTTGAAATTAAACATATTAAGAAATGACCTCATACATCAGATTACCTTAAACTATCACTCTTATTTACAACACTCAGTTTCAACGGTTTCATTGATGTTGAACTGAATAAATATTTTATGCAACCAAATGCTACCATAATTTCCAAGTGCAATCATTACAAGTTCAAAGTTAATTGCTTTTAAATGTGTATGCTAAATATAAAAGCACAAAAGAATAGTGTTTAAATTTTATTATGTTTAAAACTGTTTTTAGGCACTTAGTCTCTATTTTCCAACAGGGGGAAAAATAATATTAACATATCCTATTATTATACAATATAATTTGTTTTACCTTAATTTGCTGTATTCAATGTAGTTTGGCATAATGAAAAGGCAGTTAAATTTGCAGTCAACCCATCTAATTCAATTCTGACTCCATTACAACTCTCTGGCCATCAAACTTCTAAAAAATAAGTTGGTGGCTATTTGAGGTGACCCCAAAGCAATTGCAAATGAGAAAAATAATGTTGCCTCTGAGAACAAAAGATTAAAGCCAACACATGGTAATGATAGCTTAGAGCAAAGACCCACGTGGCATCTAAAGACACAGGAGGATTTCCCTAGTAAATTCATTAATTGACACGTGGTGCTATACTTCAGATTCCTGTGAGTCAGCTTATTCTATCCTGAGCATTTCTAGCTCCAGACCTATAAAATTAAGTATCATATACTTAATCACTGCAGATGCAGCAAAATCATGACAGCATGAAGTGTCTCTTGGGTTGTCACCCAGTGGTAGCTCCTTTTATGTTGTTACACCACCTTCGATGTTCACAACTGAGGGAAAATATCTTTCACTAATCAATGGAGAAATACACCGCATCAGTCCCATAACCAACCGTTTACTTTATTTCTAAGCCTTAGGTACCAGCCTAACACACAAAGGGCCTCTTGAACCTCTCTCTAAGCACAATGTTCTCGTATGCAAGCCTTCACCTTCCTCCAGCCATTCTTCTCTGAGCCTTGGAGCCATCAATATATCTTCATAAGCATAAAGATTTTGCCAATTCTCAAGTAATTTAAATTTATAAAACATGAAGTTATTTCACAGATTTCTAGAGACAGTAGGAAACTTAAAAGAACAATTCAGTTTGGATACCTCGTATTACACGTAAAAGGGAAGGAGGATGAAAAGAGCATTGAAAACCAAGGTTTTGTAGAAACAGATAAATATACCTCTTTCATTGCAGTTAGGGAGGAAGAAATAGTGAAACCTAGAACATATGGATCATTGTTAGCAATAAAATATTGTAAAGATTTTTGATAAGTCACAGAAGGCTGAGCTTAGGTTTGTGTGTAAATCTGCATTAAAAATATACAACATTTGTATATATTTACATATGTATACATTTATTTGTTTATATATAACTCATCTATATGTTTATACATATACATGAGGAGACTTTTAAAATTCATGAAAAATGGAATTCAAGGAAACAAATAAAAAATATAAACTTTGTTTCTGAACACTACCTCTATCAGGTTCAAGAAACTTTTGTAAGCAACAATAGTAGTCATTTAGTCCATTCCTAAAGAACTATGGGTCCTAGGAGTTTAACCATGTAAATTAAGTCTTTTTGCCTTATTAACTGAAGAAGAATGAGTGCCCTTTCTGGATTTTTTAAGATTAGGAAACAAGTATAAGTCAGAAGGAGCCAAATCAGGACCGTAAAATTGATGCCTAATAATATCCTATTGAAATTCTCACAAAATTGCCCTTGTTTGATTAAAGGAACGAACAGGAGGATTGTCTTGGTAGAGAAAAACTCTCTGATGAAGCTTTCCTGGAGTTTTTCTGCTAAAGTTTTGGCTAACTTTCTGAAAACACTCTCATAATACACAAATGCTATTGTTCCTTGGACATCCAGAAAGTCAAGAAACAGAATCCCTTGAGCACCTCACAAAACTGCTGCAATGACCTTTGCTCTGGACAGGTCTTCTTTTGCTTTGACTGGACCACCTCCACCTGTTGGTAGCCACTGTTTTGATTATACTTGGTTTTCAGGATCATACTGATGAAGGCATGTTTTATCCCCCATTACAATTCTTCAAAGAAATGCTTCAAAATCTTGATTCCATTTGTTTGAAGTTCCCATTGAAAGTTCTGCTCTTGTCTGCAGCTGATCTGAGTACAATAGTTTTTCTGCCCATCCAGTGGAAAGTTTGCTTAATTTTAATTTTTCAGTCATAATTATGTAAGCTGAATCAATTGAGACATGTATGTTGCTGGCTATTGTTTCTGCTGTTAAGCATCGTCCTCTTCAATCAGGGTACAAACAAGGTTAATTTTTTTCCTCACAAATTAAGGTGAAAGGTTTGCTACCACAGGCTTCATCTTCAACATGGTCTTGTCCCTTTTTAAAATAAGTTATCCATTTTTAAACTGCTGATATCTTTGAAGCATTGTCCCAATAAACTTTTCATAAAGCATTAATGATTTCACTGTTCTTCCACCCAAGCTTTACCATAAATTTAATGTTTATTCTTGCTTCAATTTTAGCAGAATTCAATGTTGCTGCAATAGAGTTGTTTTCAAACTGCTATCTTATCCTTTTTAGGACCTCAAACGAGATCCTGTTCACACATGTTATGAAAAGTTAATATGAGTTTATTTTGGTGCAAAATTTTTTGAAATCCATGCATAATTTTTGCATAACATGTATTTTTCCACGAACTTTTTGAAAATCTTTTATAGTTCTGGGCAGGGACAAGTGGATTTTTTTTTTTTTTTTTTTTTTTTGCTCCTTTTTTAAAAGTTTTACTTTAAGTTTAGGGATACATGTGCAGAATGTGCAGGTTTCAAGGTGGATTTTAAGAAGGGAGAGCAATTGCTGACAGCTAGAACCCAGATTGGCACAAATGAATGCTCAGGGTTTCTGAAGAACAGGGAGGTCCCAAAATCAATCTTAAGGGTTTTGTGTTGATGAAATCTAAGCCCTCTCTATCTCCCCATGTATTGCTGTATTCTTCTCAATGCAACGTGGTCTTAGAGTGGTCACTTTTTGTTTGCACTTATTTCTTGTTTGGAGGGTCTTTGGGGAGGTGGTATTTGTTCAATTATCTTTATTTTGTTGTCACTGTTGGATTGAATTCTGCTAAAATTGAAGCAAGAATAAACATTAAATTTATGGTAAAGCTTGGGTGGAAGAACAGTGAAATCATTAATGCTTTATGAAAAGTTTATTGGGACAATGTGTGGTTATTTTATGGATAAAAAGATAAAGGGGCTAAACTCCATGGTTTGTTCTGAGTGACAGCTGAGATTAGTGGTGGATAATTTCAGACCTACACAAATTTGGTTGAGCCCGATTTGAAGAACAATGTAAGCTATCCTCCTCAACATCTCAAGAAAGAATGATAGAAATGTAAGCCTAGAGCCCTATGACCATATTTCATTTGAAACCTAAATGTCAGCAGTCTCCCATTTGTGCCTGGATTCTATAAAATGGGGAATATAAGATCAAAATTATTCAAGTGACTTACCAAGGTTGCTGGCACCATTCAGCTTCACTGATTCTTGTGGTTTTCCCCCCATGATAAGAAACTAATTTCTAACTTCACATTGGTCAATTGCAGCCCCTGGAGTGTGGCTACCTGCCTGTGGCTCACAGAAATTTGAAGGGCTACCTGAAAATGCTGTTAGGGCTTTAGAATGGTGACAATGCCAGAGGGTGCTAGAATGCTTTTGTCCTCAACCCATGAGCCACAACAATCAGAGATCTGTAAGTAATTGGCATTTTAAATAACCAAGGTCTGGGGTGCGTGGCATGCTAACCTTGTTACTGAACTCCACAGTGTTTTCTGTGATGACAAAATTATGCACAGAAGCTCTTGGGGTTGAAATGTACACCAAGAGAAGTTTATTCTCCTCTATTTCCTTGTTGCTCTGATGCCAATTGTTCTTCTCCTTCCCGACCCCTT
Source organism: Rhinopithecus roxellana (assembly GCF_007565055.1). Taxonomy (NCBI): domain Eukaryota; kingdom Metazoa; phylum Chordata; class Mammalia; order Primates; family Cercopithecidae; genus Rhinopithecus; species Rhinopithecus roxellana. The sequence goes on along the minus strand of NC_044556.1, from coordinate 24,296,530 downwards.
GGCTTATGTGGTCATTCCTCTGGCCTTGCACTAGACTCATGTTTAGGTTTGGATTTCATTGATAGGAGCCAAATTAAGCATTTCTAGAAATACAAGGAATTTTGTTTAGTATACACTTCTCATTTAATGCATATAGCTGCTCTGAGAAAATATTTGTTGTGCACAATTCACTTGAGTCCTTGCTGTCTGAGATCATTGGCCTCTCCTGGGGCTGGAGAGGCGAAAACAACTCCTAAAGCTGAAGTTCCATGGCAGGAGACAGTTTTGTTTCTTGGATCAAGGAGTTCCAGAGTTGAGAATACGTTTGTTTCCCAGATCAAGGGCAAGCACTGCGGGTGCTCAGGAGTAAAATCCTACAAAGACTGTGACTCTGAGCACTCCTGCTGCCTGCTTCTGTATATTGAGCCTTAAAGGAATACAGAAACAAACTAAACACGTTTTATTGGGTAGAATTTATACCAAGCTCCTGAGAATTGGGAAAGAGAGTAAATAACATTTTCCTTCTTTATTATGTTGCTGCATCTTATGAACTACCTCATAGAATGTGAGGCAAGTATACAATCAAGTTCCAAGTAAATAACATCATTAATTCAAATGGAATAAAGTGTGAAACATGACCCAATCTAAACTATGATTTAAAAAAATTAGAATGATCTCATGTGAAAGTGACAGGAATGTGTTGTAATTTAGAAATATATGAATCTTCCAGTGTTCCCAAGATAACATTTTTATGTGCTGATGAAATCTAAGTAATATATCTTCTTAAAAAAAAAAAAAAACCTCTTCCCATAAAACACCTTTATTAGAGTTTACTGAGTTTAGCAGAAATGGCAGCTAATGTCTGGAGCGCCTATTAAAGTGCAGGTCATTTGTTTGATAGTGATTATAGAGTGTATTATTAAAAATGTGCATCCACAAAATGTTAACATTTCTAGCTTTATACAGATCCACACAGAAAATAAAACTTTTAAATTGTGGAGATTATATATCTAGTAAAATATTTATTGTTTCACAATGTATTGTTAACTGCGCTGACTACTCTTCAGTAAGATGCCACATAAATGAAAAATTAACCACTGTAGAACAGAAAATAGTTTAAAGTCTTGAAGTGAGTTTCTGTGCATACAAAATAGCTTTGTCCCGGACAATGTAATGTAGAAATACTTCCGTGAAGAAGACACCATAGTAGAAGGCTTGGCAGCAAAACAAAACAAACACCAACACTGGAATTGCTAAGTTAGGGAGCTGCATGCAAGCATGGGCTGGTCTGAATTCAAGATGCTGGAGGTCACATGTGCAGTTTGGGAAGATGATGAGCGTTCACTGATGTTGTAACTACATCTCAGCAATCTGAGGCACAAGTCTGCTTCTGTTGCGTTGTAAAATTCTAGAGAGATATAATAAACTTCCAGATTAAAATTTCTTCTCATATTTAGAGAATTTTTTTTTAAGTGATTGCTTTCCTCACTTCATGCTTTAGAAACCTCTCTAGTGAAATCACTCTTCAGCCTAAAATGTTACTGTATAGTGAATTACATTTTTAGTGTTAATCAGAACATTTCATTCAACAGAAATCTGAGAATTATTTCTCGTCATTGATTTTGTTTCTTTCTCTCTCAAAAACTCAGTGTTAGCAGACTTCCTTTCAGACTTTTGAGAAGTGACAATCCTTTTCCGCGTGTTCCAGGAATGATTTTTTAAAAATAGCTACCTCGCTTTGCTGTCTGCCTGAAACACTTAAATGGAGGCCAAAAGTACCAAATTTTTGTCTTTCTGCTGCTAAGGTAGCCTAAGACATTGATGTAAGTTAGAACCCAACAGGGAAGGAAATCTCACTGTCCAGAAATGGCCTAGTTGGGACATGCTTGCCTGTGAGGACTTAATTAAGTTGCTGAATTGGTTTTCTGAGTTTCTGCCAGAACACAGTGAAGGAGTGTGTGCTCGATGGCGTTGACCAAGGTAATTATTTTCTTGATTTTAAAACAAACTTGGAATTGAGGATTTGCATAGAGTCAATTGTGGGGAACTTCATTTTCATCAATCCTTTCCAGGATGTAAGCCCTATATCTATTTGAACCAGTTAGACAATATTGCAAGCTGAATTAACTTCTATACATCCTCATTCAGAATATACCAAAACTGTAAACTGTCCAGTATGTTAAAGGACTTGAAAGGATGAACAACTTCTCATATTATCTTCTCAGTTCAGAAGGTGTCACTATTTCTGGCCTTCATACTGTAAGAATCATAGAGTCAAGGTAAAGACTACACTTAAGAAGCATTCTCCTAGTGCCGATTTCTTAGTTAATTCCATGTACCCTGTTAGAGACTGGGCTGTGAGCCACATGAGTACAGGGCAAATACCTTAATCCTTTTGTATTGATTGTGGCTGGTGATAGGAGGCATCCAATAACTATTTGTTGAAGGAGCAAAGAATTAATGGATGAATGTGCATTACTACTTCTTTCTTTATCCCCCAAGTTAAAATTTTTGTTGCTAATAGCATATTGAAAGTGCAACACTGAAAGGCAGGGGGAACAACAAAAATATGTTATATAAAAATTTTTAGTAAAAATGGTAGCTCTTAACTCCTTTCAAAGAAAAACTTAGAAGATTTTGCATTAGCCAAGAAACAAGGTCAAACGACTTTATGAACAATGATACATCTGAAAAAAGAACAATTCCTTTATCCTTGAAATATCTGAAAGAGCTTATAGAAAACATCTAAGAGCTTGTCAAATATGGTATTTTGCCAAATGCTTGCCATCTTCAGCCATCACCGTATTGTCTTGCAAAGTGGGGATTCTCTTCCCAGTCCTTTCAAACTTGGCAATTCAGTTCAAATGGAACTGGTCTACTTATGCTTAACTGCTGAAAAGCAAGCTTCATGAAGAAACAAAATATATGTATTTCCCAGTGGTAGAACCAGGACCCTTCTTTTTACTCAAACTACAATACACAGAGTTGAGACCCCGAAGAAAACTACCACATTTGAGTTCTTACAGAATCCTGGAAAGTACACCCTATCTTTCTCTTTAAAACAAAAATGAACATAAAACATCAGAGCAGTAGGAAATCATTTCCTTGACTCATCACTGGAACAGACTTTCCTAAGAAAATCCCAATAAGTGAAGAAGCTGAACTCACATCTGGCCTGTTCCTGAACCTGTAAAAGAAGATGGCAGTCTATCAGATACAATATGTTACATAGAATCAGTGGTTGCTATTATCAGCCTGTCCTACAGGAAACAACGTTGGGATCACTTGCTAAAACATCAGTTGCATCAAACTTCTGATAAAATTTTAAGCCACAGATCTAGAATCTTAGGTGTAAAGTGAAAAGAAATCAGGATAAGGAGCTAGATTACCATCATGTTGTAAGCCCAGTTAATTTCTGTTTTGTACTTATTGAAAGAAGGACTCGCTAAGTCACTGCTTTTGCCCTGTTTTAAAAAAAAATTATATTAGACTCTCCATAGTTTGGAAAAAAATCCCATTTTGTAAAATAAGTAGATTGTACTAGATTCACTTTTCATGTCTAAACATTTTCTGTGATTTTATGAATTCAATTAAATATCAATTGAATTTCCTTTCCAAATAAATGAATTCCAACATGACAGATTTTTCTATGATACCAATGTCTAGTCTAGTTCTTAGGATAAAGTGTGTGTGTAATATATTTTTGGTGTTGCATTGTATCTACAACAAATCTTTCCAAAAGGAAATGGTAAACAACATTTCCAACATCTTAGAATGCAATATTACTTTTCAGAACGGGAATTAATGATGATACATATTTTACAGCTTCAGATTCCTTTTTTTTTTCAAATATCATATTGTAACAATAAGGATGCAAAATAGTTTGTGAAACTGATTTTTAAGCTTCTGCTTCTACAATAGTCTTTAATCATGTAGAAAAATTATGTTTAAAAATGTCCTTCTAATACTGAGTAACAGCTGTGCTACACATTCTGCTAGTACTAACAATTCATAAATTAAAATAACTGGCAATTTTGCACTAAATTTATGTCAGCAAATGCCTGGTCAATGTAGGATAGGATGTTAAATCATAAACATTAATGAAGTTTTCTTAAACAAAAGACCAGCCCCATTAATTTCACTGGCTTAAATGGTTAAATAAACCATCGGATTATTGTGGGAGACTTGTATTTTTTTCTCCTTCAGAAATCCGAACCAATTAGCCTTAATTTGTTACTAAGATATTCTTGACTACTAGATGATGGTCAGAGGCAACGTTATATCTTAAAATTAGACAAGCCTCCTGCATATCCCAGATACAATGCAACAAAGGTTGTGCTTTTAAGAGGCTGTAATAGATGAGTGCAGCCACTGACTTATGTGTTTATTTATAAGTCTCTGGTATTCCCTAGGAGTAGAGTAGTCTATTGTGTCCTATGTGCACAATTATCTGCTAATATTTATTTCTACAGGCAAGATCAGTACCCTCCCTGTTCATATTTTGTGATTAATGCTATGAAGAATGGTATTCCAAAAAGTTTCTACATATGAAGGATCTAATTTTGATGCAAGAAAAAAAAAAGTAAATAGATGCATGGAAGGTGGAGACAAAACTGAGAGAAATACAGCAGAATTGATCTCCTTTGCAAAGACAAATTCTTGACGACAAAACCACCCACCCCAAGACAAATTCTGATTGTCACTGAAATTCAAAAATGAAGCAATCTTCAGTTATTCTGGCATAAAATGGCATATTGAATCCAGGCAGAAGAAAGTTTAGGTTGGCTTTAGACTTCTTGAAAGTTATATTCAATGTCAGAAGACAATGGAGCAATTTCTAGAAGGTTCTGAGGGAATGTGTGATTCAAAATATTAGACTCAGGCAAGATATCAGACAAATCAAATGACAACCCAAATTCTTCTGAAACATGCTTCTGTATTTCTTACAAAAAGAGAAAAACAAAATCAGAACTCCCATATCTCCATTCAAATGTGATAAACACTTGTTATGAAAACTACTCAAAACTCAAAAGTGAAAATAACCACTTCAGAACGGAGAAACCACTGTCAAACATCTGGAATGATAATCAAGATTATTTCCTACAATAATTGTGGTTACCAAATAAAGGTAAATGTAAGCTTAACAATAAAATTATGACATATAAATATAACATGTATTAAATAGCATGACACATAACTAATAAAAAATTTGAGAGGTGGAGATGGAAGCTGGGAGCAAGTGTAAAAAGTTAATATTTTTGTCTCTCATAGCAGAGATCAACTGATATTGTCTGAGGTTAAAACATGCAGCTAAAAATGGCAACTCAAGAGCAATGTTTTCCAGTTTCTAAGGATTAGAGGGATCTACTATGAAATACTATCTTTTGAGGTGATGAAATAGTTTTTGAAGTTAAGCAGTCCTTTCCCTTATTTCTTATGAGATTTTTCTCTGTAAAATTTAAATAAAGATTAATTCTTATGTTAAAATAGCATTACACTTTGATGCCATGTTATACAATTTTTTTTCTTTATTTCTCTGCCCAACCACTCATCCCTCCAAACTTAACAGCTCATAGAACAGTTGGCTAAGAATAATGCTGGTGATGAATAAAGATGGAACTAGAAGAAATATTTTACATTTTGTCTGCAACTTCCTATTAAATTTTTAATAATAAATATGTATCTTTTTATTAAAACAATATAGTCATTCCCCCGAAAAAAATAAGAAAATGCAAAATAAAAATAAAGATGGATTCAACAGCTGAATATCAAAGTTTCTTCCCCCTATATCCCAAGATGACTTAATTGGTCATCGCCTTTTTAACTTTATGATGTCACTTATTTTAATGCACATTCTTCTCTTGGATATCATATTTTGAATTTAAGTACTTTGCTTTTTAACTTACCAATTAATACATGTTATGAAGTCTTATCATAGTAAGACATACAAAGAATTAAAACAATATAATAAAAAGCAACCATCTCTGAGCTCATCTTTCCCCATTTCCAATCCTGGTACCCAGAGCAATTCCCCTTCATCTTCATCATTTGAGATTTTCCTTCACATTGACACCGCCTTTTTCCCCCAGCTTTAGACATATCCATTGGTTTATTCTCATGATAGATGTGAGATTAATTCATATATGCTATCCCCTACTTCCCTAATTTACCACCTATCGGTATAATTTTACAACTATGATTGGTTTCTCCATGGAGCATATCTTTAACATCAAACAACATAATTATAAGTTTATTTCTTCCTCAGTCTTGTTCAGTGTTCACACAACATTTCATATAATTCAAAAAGTAGCATTCCTTTCTTTTCTTATGCTCTTCCATTTTTATTATATCTGACAATAGCATTCTTACCTTTATATTGTCAACAATTAGTAATAATAATATTCTAGGTTTTTGTTTCTTTATTTGGGCCTTTCTTGTTGTTTTGCATTTCCATGTACATTTTAGAGGCAGCTTTCAATTTCTACAGATAATGTGTGCTGGGTTGTTTTGACTTAATGGATCATTTTTCTCACCAATGTTTTGTAGGACTCATGGTAAACATACCATATATCTTTTGATAAATTTATTCTTAGGAATTTGATAATTTTTATATTATTGCAGAAGTTATTTATTTTATTTTCTATTTATTTGCTGCTAGCATAAACACATAAGATCGATTTTTGCATATTGGTCTTGAACCTATGACCTTCCAAGGCAACTAGCTGCTTGTGTATTTCTTGGAATTTTTGTTATATACAACAGTATTGTCTGCAAATAAAGAAACATCGTCTTCTTACTTTTCAATATTTGTGTCTTTTATTTCTTCTTCTTGCCTTAAAATACTGACTAGGACCTCCATTATAATGGTGAGTATAAGTAGTGATGGCAGAAATATTTATCATGTTTATGACCTTTAAGGAGATAACTCTCAATATTTTATCACTGACTATGCTGCTGGCTACAGGATTTTTAGTAGATATTTTAAAACTCAAATTGAATAAATTCTTCTTTATTTAAATAGGTAGCAAATATTACTTTTTTCCTCTATGAATGAAGATAATCATCTTTTTTCCTTTTGTTTTTAATGAACTATCCTTTTTATTTCTTTACATGCTTATTTGCATTCATAGAAAATCCCACTTGCTCAGATTGATTTATTCATTTTATACAACACTGAAATAGGCTAACATGGTTAGGTTTTTGTGACTATGATCATGAAGGATACTGTTCTATAATTTTCTTCTTCTGCGATGTCTTTGTTGGGATTTGGCATCATGTTTATGCTAGCCTCCATTGTAAAACAAAATGTTCCAAGTGTGGGAGTTTCTTTTTTAGATGTATAGTAGAATTCACCAGTGAAGCTATGTTAGTTTGTAGTTCTTATCTTCCGATGGGTTACAGGATTACATTATTTTTAGGATTTTATTTTATTAATAGTGTTCTATGAGTGTATCTCTTATATAGCTTTTTTTAGAGGTTGTTCTACATAATATCTATGATTCACAGGTGCCATTATTATACCAGTCTGAGTGAAGTATAGAAGACTTACTTCTCTTTACATCCCTTTACATTCCCTTGTTCATAATGTAATTGTCTGAAATATTTTCTCTACATACAGTTAGAGTCACAGAGTTATAATTTTTACTCTAGCTATAAAGCATAATTTAGAAAACTGAGGAAGAGAAAGAAAGCCTCAAGTATTTACCAATATTTTTGCTGACAGGTTCTTTCTTCCTTCCAAAAATTGCAGCATTCTTTTTTAAAAAATTATTTCCTTTCTCTTTAGAGAACTTATATGAATTATTCTTTTAGGGCATATCTGCCAGATTAGTTTTTCTTAATCTGAGAATATCTTGATTTTTCCTTAATTTCTAAAGAACATATTTGATAAGCGTACAGATTTGGGTTGATAGTCTTTTCTTTCAGCCTTGGAAAAAGTATGGTGCCGCTTTCTTTTAGCTTCCATGGTTGCTAAGAGGAATTCATTGTTTTTAAAATTTTTTTCTCCAATAGATAAGGTGTCATTATCCTCTGGCTGCTTTCCAGATGTTATCCTTGTCTTTAATTATCGGGACTTTATGATGTGTCTTGACATGGCTATCTTTGGTTCATTCTTTTTGAACTTCATTCAGCTTCTTGCACCTATAGGTCAATGTCTCTTACTTAATGTGCAAAGCATTCGGCCATTATTTCAAGTATTTTTTCAGCCCTGCTGTTTCTCCTCTCTTTCTAACATTTCAATATTTCAAAATTAAAATATTTTGCTATAGTCCCCTAAGTCCTTGAAGCTCTGACATTTTTTTTCCAGTCAGTTTTCTCTATGTTGTTTAGTTGGGTAATTTCTATTATTCTATCGTTAGGTGGCTAATTCATTCTTCTATCCCCTGTATTCTACTGTTGAGCCTCTCTACTGGGTGTTTTATTTTGTTTTCACTTCTAAAATTTTCATCTGGTTTTTCTTTGTGTCTTTTATTTCTTTGCTGGACTTCCTTTGCTGAGGTTTTGGATATTTTTTCATTTGTTTCAAAGGTGTTCATAATTGCTCATGAAGTTTTTTAAAAAAATCATGGCTACTTTAAAATCTTTTCCAAGATTTTAAGATTCTAAGATTGTATGACTCTGAGATTTTCTATTATCTTTCTTGATTCTAAGGTCTCTGTTATTTCACTGTTAGCTAGTGTGTGTTTTTTCATTCAGTTTGAGATCTGCTTGGTTTTGGTATGATGAGTGATTTTTACTGAAACCTTTATATTTTGGTATTAGTGATGGCAGCGGCAGCCCATCTAGAGTGGTCACTGCCCTGATGCCACCTTCAGGGGAGGAGGCGTGGTTGGGGCTCTATGCTCCATGGAACTAGCGGAAGCCAGGAACAGTCGGAAGCCCTGCCTTCTTCTGAGTTGTCAGGATGGGAGCCTCGGGCTCCCTGAGCACCGTTGAGGGCGCCCAGCTGCAGCTGCAGACCTGACGATCCCAGTGTTCTTAGGGACTGGGAGCAGGAAGGAAGGAGCCCCCCCTACCCCCCGGGGACAGCTGCAGCCGCCCGCCCAGCTGTAGCTGTGGACCCAGGCATCTCTGCACTCTCAAGAGCCCAGGAAGGTCCCCCACCCCTCCCGCCGTTGCAGGCTCAGAAATTTCTGTTCCCACTGTCTGGTCTCTCCCCGCTCCCTGCACCCGTTTGATCTCAGAGCAAAGTTGAGGATGAGCCCGTGTGCTGTTGCAACGTGGCCAGGTGTGGGCAAATTGGGTACAGCACTGTCACCAGCCCCCTGCCTCCTCAACCCCCTCCAGACTTCGGGCACCAGTGATCATGAGAGCGAAGCTGACCGGGGCGTTGAAGGCAGCTCCTGCTGGCCTTCAAGCGTCCCTTAGCACCAACTAATAGTTGTAGGAGGCAGACAGGCTCCTGGGCAGAAAGGGGCAGGTCCCTGGTGAAGCTCTACCTTCAGGCTGGGGAAGGCCTGAAGTCTGGGGGTCGGCCTCCCAGTCCCACAGACTGGAGTAGGAATTTATGGTCCTTTTTCTGGGCTTCTCATAGCCACTGATGAACCAATCAGCATGCATTTCCTCTGCTTTGAAGCCCATAAATCCCCGAACACAGCCAGACAGGAGAGATGCCATGACAACCTGCCGGAGTAGACCCACTCCAGGGTCTCCTCTCTGCTGAAAGCTGAACACTCCTCAAGACACCTTGGTGGGGCCTAAAGAGCTGTAACACAAACAGGGCTGAAACACACCCATTGCTTGCTACGTTGCAAATAATGAGAGGGAGGGAACAGCTGCGGCCCATTGGGGAGCCCAGACCTAGGAGCTCACCAAGCCAGGGTTGTGACACCCTCTTTGGGGTTCTGTGGTTTCTGGTGTCTCCAACCTGCCATGTACCAGGTGTTCCCCAGTGCCAGCCATGGAAGCTGCTTATGGTACTCTTGGTCCAGCTGCAACCTTGCAGGGAGCTAGTGTCCATGCTGGCACCTGGAGCTGCCTGTCCTGCCGCAGCCAGTGTGCCTGGGTATGCACAGTGGCTGGATCCCATGCTCACTTGCTCACACACTCCTCGCCACTCTGGTTGCCTTTGGCAGGCAGGCGTCCGGGCCAGTAGCGCAAGCCAGTCGCAGCCTACCAAGCCGAATGGGCCCAGCAGGCCTGAGCAAAACTGGGATAATGGCACCACAGGCCACAGAGGCTTTTGGCTATTGAAGTGACACTCCAGGGATGTCATAACATTAGGTTATGAGATTCTAGGTCTTATTTTTTATGACATTCTCTGACAGTGCTCCTGCGGGAACAGTATGGGGCAGGAGGAAACACCGTCTCATTCCTGCCCAGTGGGCCTAGAAATTCAGGATTCCTATTGAACCTGAATCCAGGCTTCAGAGTGCAGGCTCAGTAGGTTCAATCGGCTTCCTATTGAACATTTTCAGAGATGGGTGTGGTTCGTTAGGCTGGGTGGAGGTGAAAGGCCCAGCTCACCACAGAGTACATGTTTTTTTCCTGCGGTGTTTGACTGGAATGGGTAACTGTTGCCTTGCTAGGCTGCCCCTTGCCTGGTTCTTTGGCTACAAGGAATGCAGTTAGTTGGGGCTTTTATTTTTTTCTCTGTACCCATTGTGTTTCTGAGATACTGGCTTCTGCAGCTCCAAGTTTAGAATATAGGAGGCAAGAAGAAAGCTAAGAAACTCATCATTGCGTTATTCTCAAAGTCTCTAAGCCAGTCTGCCCTCTTTTCTCCACCTTTTCAAGTCTTCTTATGTTTGCTTTTTACACAATGTCCAGGGTTTTTAGTTGTACTTAGTGAGAAGAATGTAGAAAAGTACATCTACTCTATTTTCCCAGAAATTGAACCATCCAATTAATTTGTAATTTCAGGTTTTGTATTTTCTAGTTCTAAAATGTCCAGTTTGTTCCCTTTTTAAAATTCAATTTAAAATTCATCTTTTTGTTGATTTTTCATGGATTCCTCTAAGATATTTGGTAGCTCTTTCAATAGTTTGTCTATTAATTCCAACATCTGAATCTAATTCTATGACTGTTTTTTCTGTTATTAGTATTTACTTTGTCTTGAATCTTTGAATATCTAATTATTTATTTTTAGCTAGATGTAGTATTTAAAATATCCTTATTAAGTAAAGTAAATAAATATTGCTCCCTAGATAAGAACTAAGCAACTCAGCAACTGGTATGAAAAAAATGAGCACTTTAGGACCAAACAGTTGAACTCAGTTGGGACTTGGTTGCAGCTTTATTTAGTTTCAATTTACCTCCTGTTTCAAATATTTTGAGGATAAGATCCATTCTGCATGCATTGCAATCTCTTCCCTCTTTCAAGATCTAAGAACTGTGAGACTACAGAAGGCTGTTATTGCTTTCCAGCCTGCTGGAGTGCAGTGGCACGATTTTGGCTCACTGTAACCTCTACCTCCCAGGTTCAAGCAATTCTCCTGCCTTAGCCTCCCAAATGGCTGGAACTACAGGTGTGTGCCACCATACACAGCTAATTTATTTATTTATTTATTTATTATTTATTTATTTATAGTAGAAACGGAGTTTCACCGTTTTGTCCAGGCTGGTCTCAAACTCCTTACCTCAAGTGATCCGTCCACCTTGGCCTCCTAAAGTTCTGGGATTACAGGCATGAGCCACTGCACCTAGCCTATAGATGGCTTCTTAAAATTATAAATAAATACACTGCATTTGTATTATGACTATTTAATAACTATTACTAAAGAGACAAGTGATGTGCTAGGATTATATGTTCTCCTCTCAGGATTTCATACATATTCACTTTTCCACTCACGGAGAATATTCCTAGAGTTTCATTCAAGGAGTTTGTTTTTAGTTCACAGAATCCTTTTACTATATTTTCAATCGATCTCTTCTTTTAAATGATGTATGCAATCATTTTTCCCCAATTGTTTCACTCTAGCTAGCTTTCTAGTCTTGTTCAGCCATGATTTTGGAATTTTCAGTGCTCTTCTGGAAGACCTATTAGTCTCACATTGGATCCACGAGGTTATCTGTGTCTTTTACTTTAGATTTCATTTAGTCTGTCTTTCGGTATTTCTGAGGTATTTTCCAGGAGATTTTCTTCACTTTGTCATTTTACAGAGATATACAGATATGATATTTATGTAAATATCTATATGTTCAAATTCAAATGTGCTTTCTTATTAGTATTAGGTATTTTTTCTCCTTTCAAGTAAACCTGCTCTCACTTTATTAAAGCATTCTCTTCTAAATTTCTCTAGACACATTAATTAGGATGTTTTCTAAATATTGTTCTATTCCCAAAATATCTGTTTCTCCTGTGAGGAGGATTTCTTTTTGTCTCTTTCTTTAAAATAAGTATTTGGATGATTATACTTTGCACTGAGGATTTTCCCTAATGTCTAGAGATTCTTGTTGTCCATTTAATTAAGAAACTACAAAAAATCTGACCATAAACACTGTTAAGGGCTTACAGACTTGGCTTAATTTAAGTGAGCAGAGAGCTGGCAGTAAATTTTCAGATACCTCAGTGATAGACTGTTTAATGCTGGGGTACCATCTCCTACACTAGCTACCCTATTTTTCCCTCAAGGAGGTGGTTCCATTTAATTGAAGAACTTCACTTAAATTTGTCATCATTTTGCTTTTCTGCATGTGAGCTAAATCCCTGTATGCCAGGCAATCTGTGCACAGACATAGGAAAGAGGGAAAGAGGTCAACTGATTCTTCTACAGACTTTAATGATATCTCTTTCCTACTCTTCAGAGACATAGTATTTCCAGCTTCCAAGCCCTACTGATCTTCTGCAGTGAAAAATCTGTTTCATCCTTGGCTAAAATTTTCAAAAGTGTCCTTGACTTTATCCTTCTCATTTCTGCTTTATTGGCTCCCAATCCCCAATATGGTTTTTGTTTGTTTTTCCAGAAGGAATAGTTCCAAAGAGCAACCATAGGTTGATATACTCTCTTCCCATCTACTCCCTCCTTTGTTTTTTGGCTTATGCCTTTATGTATCTATTTTGTTTTATTTGAAATTATGCCCATAGAGAGAATGAAGAAAAACATATACTCATTCTAACATCTTGATTTTTCAATTGTTTAAAAATTCATTATTTATTAAATAATGAAATTTTATTATAATGATATAGTTACATCTTGGCTATGGTCACTATCCTAAGAGTATGGAGAAAAAGCAACTCAGAAACCATTCTAATCAAAGAAGAAGAATTTATAGTATATGAAAATAATCCCATCTACTTGTTAATGGCTTTGGGAGACAAAATGAAATTTGCTTGAATGCTGCCTTCTCTTTCCATTTCTCCTTAAACATGTTAATGCATTAGACATTTAAAAAGTCATAAATGTACTTATAAAAATTTTAAAGGAACACTTAGTCGGAGAAGTGGTGTTGCCATAACTGAAGTGTGTATATGTCTCTTTAACTAAAATTAAAACTGTATCAAAGAGCTAGAGATCATTAGACAGAGGATAGTAAATTATCCAATGACAAGCTGATTCTCCTGAGATAAAAGCCTAGAAGAGAACAACAAATTAATAATTAAAATTTTCTTATTTCCATCTAGATTGTGCATTTTTGTTATGGGATTATTATTTATTGTCTTTTCATTTTTTTCTTTTTAGGAGTCTTGCTCTGTTGCCCAGGCTAGAGTACAGGTCGTGATCTAGGCTTACTGCAACCTCTGCCTTCCAGGTTCAAGCCATTTTCCCACCTCAGCCTCCTGAGTAGCTGGGATTACAGGCGCGTGCCACCATGCCCAGCTAATTTTTGTATTTTTAGTAGAGATGAGGTTTCACCATGTTGGTTGACCAGGCTGGTCTTGAACTACTGACCTCAGGCAATCCACTTGCTTCAGCCTCCCAAAGTGCTTGGATTACAGGTATGAGCCACTGTGCCCAGATGTCTTTTCAGTTTTATATAGCAAAATGTGATATCTTAAGAAACAAAAAATATGTATTATCTCTGAAACCAAGAAGTCCAGAAGCAGAAAGTTTCTAGGCTTGGTGAATTCTAAAGATTATTAATGTCTTCAAAAACCCAGATTGTTTCTATCTTTCTGATCTACTATCCTCAACACATAGCCTTGCTTTCTCTCATGGGAGTGGGATGGTTCTCAAAGTTCCTGTCATCACATGGATATATGACAATAAACAGTGGAAGATGAGCTATTTGTATGCATTACTCTTGGTCTCCTGATCTAGCTTTTCACAGTTTGTGTATAAAATAAATGGAAAGGGCAGGTGGCAGAGTATGGGTAAGAAGTTAACGAGATACAAGCAGCATTGTTTTCATATTCACATGAGAATGTGTAAAAAAGGAGAAATAAATGTTTTGTTTTGTTTCGTTTTCCTGTGCACAAAATAGCCACTTGGGCACTGAGGGCTCCAGAGAGGTCTCTACCACCTTTGGTCTTTCAACAGTGCAAACATCAGCAATAGCAGCTTCTAAGGGTGACAGGAGGGTTGTCAAGGACAAGCAGGAGATGGTTAATAGCAAATGAAGCTGATGTGTAGAAGAAAAAAGGAGGACGAAGTTTCTCATACTAACACCGTATCAGATACATTGACAGCAGACATCACTAGAGCTGTTCCAGAAGGTAAACAGGAGAAAATGATAGATGTCACCAAACAAAAGCTGACAGGGCTCACTTCTGAGTACATGTGAAGTACCATCTCAAGATTTCCTTTTGCAAGAAAAGCTGTCCTAAATTAACAATGGAATGAAAGTTACACCCATTTTAGAGATGAAGAAATCTTCTGGTGTCTTCTATCTCCAGAGTAAAACTTCTCCCTCTCCCTTGTATGAATTTTTTTTCAATATACTTTTACATTCACCTTATAGCATATTGAATGTTTATCTAATTCATTTGCCACTTTATGTGATGTCTTGTGATTTCAGTTTTAGTTAGGAAGTCATGATACAAAGCTTAATCTCCATTAACTGGGAGTAATGAGGGACAGGGTAATTGAGGATGAGGCCATAAACAGCCTCAACTTACAGAAAAAGCATGAAGTAGGTAGAAAAAAAAATGAAGAAGAGAGATGAATTTACAGTTCATGGTGACACACTCTCCTTTGGACTGGGCTTGGTGTACGGAGGGGGTCCTTAGTATCCGTGCCTATGCTTCTTGATGCTGTAGTTGACATGCAAATGTAGATAACTGACAGAAGATGGGCTCTCTGGATCCTCTCTGTGGCATATCTGAAACATGAAGACAGAGAAATAAAAATCTCAGAGTCACTAGAATTGAATAATATTAACAGCACTGCCTAGTGACAGACTAAGCATCTGCTTGGAGAACCAACAAAGCAGAGGTAGTGAAAATTGGCAATATTTGTGATAATAGAACATCAAAATCAATCAGAATAGTAAATATTTAATTTCTATCTTCTTCCCCCCACAAATAAACCAAGGTGGTAAATAAAATGAGAACTTTTTGAGCTTTATTTTATTCTTTTATTGATAGGGATATATACGGTAAGACTATACATATAAGTTTGAAATTCCACAGAGGGTGGTCAGTGCCCTACACTTTTCAAAGCTTAGTTCCTGTAAACTTCTTCTTGTTCTTCTTTTGTTAGTTCTTCTAAAACTCTAATAACTCTTTCAGTTTAGGTCCCCATAGCCGCCTTAATTCCTACTCTTTCAGAAGTGTGATTATCCTCTTTCTCTTTGATTCTCTGAACTCATCTGGTACCTGTTTGGAGGTTCCAAAAACAAATGGAGGTTATATTAAGAACTTCCATTATATAGTTATATTAAGAACTATAAAACCAAAAGTAAGAAAGCATAGATCTCTTACACTTATTCAAGATCCTAACAAAGTGCTTTCATACCACTATTTGATTCTTTCTGGAACCCTAGGAGACACAGATATTATTACTTTTGTTATACATATGAATAAATGTACCGTAAATAACAATGATCACATGCTTAAACTGTTAACACCTAAAGTAAAAAACTAGTTTGGTGCTCTGTCAAATCAAACCAGCTGGCTTGGAAAGCTGATAGAAAGTAAAGAATATAGATAAAAAGGTAGAAAAAAGACATAATTTGGAGCTCAATTCAGACAAAGTCAAAAATTCAATATTTTAATTAAATTAATCTGAGTCTATTTCTGTTGTCTGCAAGCAAATGAATTTCTAATAATAAAATAAGGTAAATTATATCAAATAGATCTAATGGAATTTTTTTAGTGAACTTCCATGTGATATTTATGAACTTGTTTATTAACTACAGATGTTATCCAAAGTGATGCCCATATAATAATTTAGTCATTCTAAACATCTCAGAAATTGTCATGTTGGAACCAAATAGCCCAAGCTTCTCCTTCCATCTCTCTGTAACTGGTGTTTGCTTCTGATTCAGTAGAGGGTCTTGAGAGAGTGATGAGATGTACATATACGGTTGCTGATAAGAATGGGCCTTCTTACCTTCCAATTAATATAACACAAATATATTGGTTGCTATGTGATTCCAAACAATAGACACAATCTAATGTGTCGAGTTCTTACTGATCTTTAGTCAGCAATCTAATGTGTATAATTCTTACTGATTTTTAGTCACTTATTTTGAGAAATGTACTGTTTTACTTGTTCCATGTTTAATTCACAAGTTATTTAATCTTTTCTCTGTTCTCTATCAGTACTCCACCAAAACTACAAATCCACCATCAAGAGTTAACTAGTTTAACTCAAAGATGAGAGTGATTTAGGCAACTAGTAAGTGGCAGCAAAAAGTGTAGAGAATTAATATCCCTATTTGAACCCCCTGTTCCAGCTAAGTGACTATAAACAGATCTTCTAGTAGGTAAAACCTAACCTATGGAGAATTGTTTGCCTTCCTCTGAATCTGGGATACATCGTTTAATTTTCAGTAACCCCATTTTGAAGAATTAATATCACAGATTTTCTTACATTCCTTATAGTCTTATATTTTCTTATGTTTCTTTTATTGTTCTTCTTATATTATCCATGATACTGTGGGAACACTCTAAATAATTCTTGGCTTTCTCTTCCTTCCTAAGAAACATCTTCTTGCTTCTAATAATGCAAACTGCTCCTGATTTATAACCTCAGATACTTTAGGTAATACCAGTAACTTCAGGGTCAGTAGTGCCTGCAGAGCATAGCCTTGTTAATCAGTCAAAATGATTTCATGTGTTTTCTTAGAAGCATCAGAAAGGGCAAAGGATTTATGGGTAATATCATTTTATGTGCCACTGTGGTGTACAATACTGTCATCATGTGTTAAAACCAGCAATGGTCTTCATTGATTTTAATCATAGTCGCACTCACCTCACTCTCCCCTGTGTGCTACCCCTCCCATAAAAAGATAAAAGAAATCTGAAGACATTTTATATGATCACTTAAAACACTTTTAGTCATTATAAGTTTTTTAATGCTTTTATAGTTAACCAGGATAAAGTGCCACTTCTCACAGATAATATGTCTTTCTCACTCAAATTTCAACCAAAAACACTTAAGGCTATTGAAATACGTGTATTTTAAAGGTGGAGGAGGTTCTTATAAATAGCCACCACTGAAGAGACTTATTTGCCTCATTTTCCCGGGAGTGTTTTGTGTGTGTAATTTTATTCAACAGAGAGCTTACATTTTTATGGTGATTCATTCACATATCAGAAATTCAATAAAAAAATCCCATAACCAAGAAGGTAGACTTACAGGAAAGGAGTGAGGGAAAGATAAGCTTAAATTGAAACATGTCAGAGCAGATCAGGTGCCCCTCCATCACCGTTTGCATGAGCCAGCCTCGCTTCTCCAATAGACTTGCTTCAAGAAAGGGGAAAGCTAAGCCCTCATCTACCATTCTCTCAGTATGAAAGCGAGACATCCTTTTATTTGCTTAATCAAGCCATCATTTGTTCTTTCATTCTTCCAACATTTAGCCAATGCACATTCATGGGATCACATCTACATGCCAGGTGGAATGCTGGAGTGAGATGTCAGAGGCTTCAATTTCACAGTCTTCTGCGGACGTTTGATAAGAAGAAATAATATTGTTAGTAACATACACAAACTACTGGTACCCCAGAAGAGGGAGTGGTCAGCTCTGGTGGATCAGGTTTCACAGAAAAGCTTTCCCAGGGACATTGTCTTACCCACTACAGTATCCTCAGCACTTAGCATAGTGCCTAGTACCTAGCAGATAGTTGTAGTGGACACAAAGATAGCAGCCTTCTGTTTCCCAGAAATTCCCCTGATAATCATGTCATGTAATTCTCTTACCTTGGCCTCTGCTACCTACCCTCTCCTCTAACTGAAAAGTCCAAGCGATTAGACATTTGACCTCTACTGGGGCAATCATAATACCCTATTCCTTGGCCATAATGCATGGTCAAAGAAAAAGCCCATGGCCCAAGCTGTAAAAACTGAGGTTCTTCCTGGTTACTCACTTGTTCTTTATTAACTGTGTTTACAGAAAGAGAGCCCTTTCTTTTCAGGTTTCTCTCATCCTATACCCAGCAACTACATATTGCAATGGTTTGAATGTGTTCCTCAAAGTTCATGTGTTGGAGACTTAACCCCTAATGCAACAATATTGAGAAGTGAGGACCTTTAAGCATGAGTGGGTCATGAAGGCTCTACTCTTATGAGCAGATCAATGCCATGATCAGGGGAGTGTGTTAGCTCTTGAGGGAATGGGTTTCTGATAAAAGGATGAATCTGGCTTTCTTTCTCTCTTGCACTCTCATGTGCTCTCTTGCTCTTCCACCTCTGCCATAGGATGATACACTATGAAGGCCCTTGCAAGATGCTGACACTATGCTCTTGGACTTCTCAGCCTCTAGAACCATAAGCTGAATAAATGTATGTACATTATAAATTACCCAGTCTGTGGCATCCCTTGTGATTATAGCAATTATAGCAGTATAAAATGAACTAAGACACAAAAAGATAAACATTTAGTGAGTTCTCAATATGTATTTGCTGAGAAAATAATTGTGTAGCTGTGAAGTTGGTAGAGTGTGAGTCTGAAACTTCTAGGTTTTGCACCTTTTGAAAAAGCCCATTCTAGGAAAAGGATGATGAAAAGTAGAGGAAAAGTGCAAAGAGAGGAGGAGAGAAAGGAAAAAAGAGGAGTCCCAAAGGCATTCATGAGCCTACTTCTACCATATTTAGTGCCCTCTTAACTCACTGCCTTCCCCACTAACATATTTTAGTAAACTAAACTAATTCAAGTTATTGGGACCTGGAAGAGTCCTAACACTGTATTCAATAAGTCATTATTGAAAGACTGACTGAATGATAATTGAATAAACAGATTAATAAATGAACAAACGAAGCACATCTCTGCAGAGGGTACTATAAGCCCAAAACAAGCAGATGTGCCACAGCATGGTATGCTGGATATGATATTTTGGCCCACAGTATCTATTTTCACTCTCCATTTTTATCTTCTATGTATACTGCAGGAGCTAGAAACTTCCTTGAAACTAGATGTCTGCAAATTTGATTCAACTAATGAATGATATACAGGTTTGAGAGGCTTGAAAGGGTGATGTGGTTGGGATATTGTTGCTTCTGCTGGTTCTAGGAATTAAAGTGGGAATAAACACAAGCACTGAATTCCCAATTTTAGTCAGAAACTTTATGGATGTGAAAGACAGCTGTGGCAATGGCAGGGGGAATAGCAGCTTCCTTAATCTGGCTCACAGTTTATCCTGACATGCCCATTCTAGTCTGATGGGGCTCCCCTGAATTCCTCTCCTTTAGCCCTTTCTACAGTGTTGTAAACACTCAGTTACTTTCCAATAAAACACTTTTACACTGTTGGTGGGATTGTAAACTAGTTCAACCATTATGGAAAAGAGTATGGCAATTCCTCAAGGATCTAGAACTAGATGTACCATATGACCCAGCCATCCCACTACTGGGTATATACCCAAAGGATTATAAATTATTCTACTACAAAGACACATGTACACGTATGTTTATTGCGGCACTATTCACAATAGCGGAGACTTGGAATCAACCCAAATGTCCATCTGTGACAGACTGGATTAAGAAAATGTGGCACATATACACCATGGAATACTATGCAGCCATAAAAAAGGATGAGTTTGCGTCCTTTGTAGGGACATGGATGCAGCTGGAAACCATCATTCTTAGCAAACTATCACAAGAACAGAAAACCAAACACCGCATGTTCTCACTCATAGGTGGGAACTGAACAATGAGATCACTTGGACTCGGGAAGGGGAACATCATGCACTGGGGCCTATCATGGGGAGGGGGGAGGGGGGAGGAGGGAGGGCTTGCATTGGGGAGTTATACAAGATATAAATGATGAATTGATGGGTGCTGACGAGTTGATGGGTGCAGCACACCAACATGGCATAAGTATACATATGTAACAAACCTGCACGTTATGCACATGTACCCTAGAACTTAAAGTATAATAAAAAAAAAAAAAAAAAAAAAAACAACTTTCTGTTGCCTGTTGTAAACACTGAATTTCTTTATTCTAAAACATCTGAAAACTTTCTGAATCCTGACATCAGTCACACAGGGAATTATAAAAGGGTAAGTGTTGGATCTAATACAGTGGTTCTCAAATGAGGGTGAGGAGCAACTTTGCCCCTTGGAGAATATTTGGCAATGTCTGGAGACATATATATGTATATATACATGTATATATTTGCCATGAGTTGGAAAGGTGGTGCTACTAGCATCTGGAACCTAATGGGTAGAGGCCAAGGGAGCTGCTAAACATTTTGCAATGCATAAGAACATACAGTAAAAATTATCCAGCCCAAAACATGATAAGAATAAGGGTGAGAAGTCCTGGACTAAAGCAATTTTCAACAGGTTGTAGCTACAGGATTAAACTCTTCATTATTAGGCAAGACCAGATTGTGAAGTGTCATATATGGTGCTCAAAAGAATGGATAGATCTCATTCTCCCTCTGATGCCTCACTATTGGTCTTATCAGGTTTGGAAGGCTTAGGGCTCTAAATTCTGTTTTAATGTTTAAATATGAAAAGATTGCACTATTTTAATTTTCACTATAGAGATATTCTTAAGAATTTCTCAGTCATGGGACCAGCAACAGTCATTGATCTTAGTAAAAATTGCTCATAGGTATTACATATTACACTATAATGATTACATTGTCATAAATGTCTTCAACCTAGAGGACCTCTATAGAGAAATCATGCATGCTACCCCTTCGATAATGGTTCAGAATTATCATTCATGTACATTTATTAAACAATCTATGAAAAGATATTAATTTTAACTCATCACAAGGCTACAATGATCTGAAAAAAATAAATGCTTTAAAGCACATGAGATCAACAAATATAACAAAAAAAGAGGCATTATAAACCTCCTGTATATGTATTCCAACCCCAATGTTTTTTAGTAAACACAAATGAACAATGACATGGGACTGTCCTGATTGTTTATCATGAAAATTAATCAAGGGCTAAAAAAGGGTTTATATTTGATAATCTAGAATTACTGGTCTTACCAAGGTGAATACAGAATGATGCCAGCACAATGATACACAGGACAGCTGGGATCAAGAAATTTGAGAAGCTACAAATAAAAACTAAAACAAACAAAAAAAATTAAATATTTAAATTTAAAAATTTAAAAATGCATGTCAAAAGTGAACTGGTAAATATTCATTTTGAATGACTAAGTTCACAGTGCTTTCCGAGTGGTGCAGATGGCTCAGGGATTCAGGGCAAACAAAGCACCAATTTCTGCATACTGGTGGCTGCTCAGTCATAATAGCCAGAGGCTTTGAGATGATTCAACTAGATCTCTTCTGTCAAAATCCACTGGATCTATAGAGCTTCCATCATAATAATGAGGTTGAAGGGTTGGTAGGAAATGTGGGTTGCCTTTGCTTTAACATCCATGCAGAAAGCTTTGGTTATTGGAAAATGACCATTTAAATTCCAATTAGAGATTCATTTATGAAGGAAAAGTGTTTTTTGCAGGAAAGGAGGAACAGATAAAAATTTCTTAGTTTAATCCAAAAATTTTAAGGAAAATTCAGCAAATGGAAAATTGTGCACATTTTAATCAGACAGAAATTGTTAACTGATTACAGGAAATGGTCTGAGATGTTTAAGAAGCAGCCTGGTTTTTTGTTAGACACAGGGGTATGACCTCATCACTTAGAGCTTATTCTTTGCATAATGGCTTGGAGAAAAGAAAGAGCCAAACAGCATCATCTTTCTCCCAGTTTTACTATGAGGGGAGAGCTAATACTCATATAGTGTAATAAAAAATGGTATTAAACTGCATCTTTGAACAACCAGAAAGAATGCACAAAATGAATTCTGAATAAATAGCCAAAAGCTTTTTTTTAACGGGAGATCATTTTACCATTTGCATTGTGTCAGAATAATAGACCAGACTTCCCATTCTACAGACACTTGATTGAGTGCCTACTATGTGCCATGTACTATTAGGTGCTACAGAAAAAATGCAGAAGTCAGTAGAAGAACGCCTTTGTTCCAAGCCTAAGATGAAACAAGAAGCAATGTAATCAAACTCTGTATATAGCATCAATAAAAACGTTTCAAGCAAAATTTCAGAGACTATATCATTATGGGTGGTAAAGTGTCTGGGAGGGTGTGATGCTGGAGGGTGGTAAGAAAGGAATCTTAAAGAACTGGAAGACTTTGAAATGACAGAAATGGGAGAGAATTTTTGTAGAAAGAAATCAGTAATGTCAAAAGAATAGAAGACAGAAAATATACGGGCACATGCATGAATGAGTAGGTAGTCTGGTTTAGCTGGAACTAGTGAAACATGTAGGGAACTTGTTGAAAATACGTCTGAAAGGGTTAAGTCAGAGACAAACGGACTTCAAGATCTCTAGCAGACCTTAGAAATCCTCCATTACACTTAAGTAAATAAAGACTCAAAAAATTAATTATGCAATATGATGCAGCAAAGTGATGATCCTAGTAGCCAAGGATACTTTATTTTGTGTCTCCTGAATGGCCACTTCCATTCATTCTATGTATTTTGCAGGGTAATCTGGGTGTTCTTAAATGCCAAGTAAAGGAGGTTGTACTAATTATTTAATGTGGTAAATCTTAAAGAAATACTAAATATCTTTGATAATGGAAATGAAACTTGAAAAATAGAAAAAGGGAGAACAGAGGAAGCCTTTTGTAGAGATGTGATTAATGATTAGATTTTAAAAAACTGGATGAATCTTTCAAAGATCTACTTACTGTACACATGGACATAAAAACCGTGTTTCATACACTTCAGTTTTTGCTTAACCAGTCCTTAACAAAGCTGTGAGATTATGCACTGAAAAATCTGTTGCAGAAATTAAAAGCATCTAGATAGAAGATTCACAGCCCAACCGATTATAAGGATTTTTTGCTGCAATATGGCCTGGTCTTAGTAATTCCTGATTTTGTCATAAGTGTATGAAAATCTTAGGTAAACAAATTGCCAAGACGATTATGGGAGAATTCCAGCATTTATTAAGACAGTCACAGTTTGTAAACTATATGTTTTTGAAATAGAAAAAGAAAGTTTATTATATTTTAATAAGGATATCCATTTTGAATTCATAATATTCTCCAAAACATAACAGCATGCATGGCACATATATATATATATAAATACATGCAATTTGTCATGAATTTAAGTAGCAGTGAGTAAAATGTATTACCAAATTTGAATCTGACATAAATTAACACTGAATGGGTTAAAGAAAATAATTTCAGTGTCAGGCCAAAATAATGCTCAAATACAATTTAATATGTATTTTGATTTTAATCTCAAAAGTTATTGCTTTATTTCTCTGTTCTTTTACAAAAGCAGACAAATCAATGTTTCATATGTAGCCTTTTCCCCTGGCAATCCCTAAAAAAGCTTCCCCCATTTACATGCCAAGTTCAATTACTGATTTTCATGTCTTGCTTCTCTTTTGAAGACACGATATATAAGGAAACATATTAATAAGCATTTATGTTGGGTACAACTAAAATGAACATTAAAAGGTTTACTGAACTTCACACCATAATTTCAGCAAGAAACCTTGAAGCTAGAATAAAAGTATTCATCTTTTTAATAATCAATGCTGTTTAAAGTGTGTTGCATCATTATGTCAGTCATTAAAATAATCTTGTAAGTATCTATCATTATGTCATCCAAAGGCTGAGTTGCTCAAAGTCATACTTGTTATCATTAGTTTTCACCTGGCTTCAGGCTCGTACTCCATCCAAACCATTGCCATACTGTCTTCCATCAAAAGAGTGATCAGGTGTTTCAGTGGCAAGATGAAACACATCCAAGACAGCTCATGTGGAAGAGATTATACACAAGGGAATACTATTCAGCCATAAAAAGAATGAAATAGTGTCTTTTACCGCAACGTGGATGGAACTGGAGGCCCTAATTTTAAGTGAAACAAATTAGACCCAGAAAGACAAATGCTGCGTGTTCTCACTTATAAGTGGGAGTTAAATAATGAGTACGCATGGACGTAGAGTGTGGAATGATAGACATTGCTGACTAAGGAGGGTGAGAGAGTGGAAAGGGATGAGAAATTACTCAATGAGAACAATGCATGTTATTTCGGTGATGGCCTAAAAGCCCCTGACTTCACCACTGCATAATCTATGCGTGTAAAGTAATTACACGTGCACCCCATAAATTTATACCAAAAAATATGAAAGGAGATTAGGATTAGTATGGTTGTAAAAGAGAAAGGGAAAGTGCATGTGAAAAGTCAAAGTTGGCAGCAGTCATGGCAGGGAGGGCCGTGTAGGTCGTGTATTCAGAACTGGTCTTTGGTGGAGATTTAGACACATGGCATGATGGCTAAGATCATAGTCTGTGTAAAACAGCTAGATTTGGGTTTAAAACTCAGGTCTCCTTTCAGACGGTGTGTAATCTCGGCTGCTTGCCTAATTGTGTAAGCAATCCTTTCTTTTATAAAATGAGGATAAAGCAGTTTTCTTGAAGATTAAATGATGATTAAATGAAGTAATACAATAAAACTCTTACTATAATGTGTCCATAATAAATGTTTAAAATATGTTATTATCAATGTATAGTCTTTTCATGATACAGTTTTCTCACAGTATCTATCTTCCAGGACCCTACAGATACCAAAATCTGCCCGTACTCAAGACTCTTATAATAATGTAGTATTTGCTTATAACCTATGCACATCCTCGCGTATACTTTAAATCATCTCTACGTTACTTATATCTAAAGTAATGTAAATATTGTGTAATTTTTGTACTATATTAATTTTTTATTTGGATTATTATTTTTATTTTTTCCCCAAGTATGCAGATACAGAATGCATGGATACAGAGGGCAGACCATATCTGATTTGGTGTCATCAACCTCCCATGATAAATCCAAACATATCCTTCACAAACATTTGTCTACTGAAAGGAAACCACCAAATATTGCCTCTATGGAAACTTCTCTGTATCAGTAAACCGTTTTTCATCTTCATTCAACCAGTAAGAATGTATGGAACATGCAGTATATTTCCAACACTATGCCAGGGACTATAAATTATGGATATTTAAAATATGTTTTCTAATCTGGAGGAGCTTGCATAATAAGAAGGTAGAAGAAAATGAAAGTGGCTGCTATGTGGATGCATTTTGTGTCAGGGGAAATGGAAAGCCAAATATCTTGTTGGGCACCTATCGCATTCCAAGCGTGATACTACAGATGGTCCCCAACTTGCCATGTTTCAACTTAACAATTTTTTGATTTTATGATGGTGCAAAAGTGATATGCGTTCAATAGAAGACATATTTGAATTCTGAATTTTGATCTTTTTTTTCCAGGCTAGTGATAGGAGGTACAATACGCTCTTGTAGTTCTGGGCAGCGGCAGGGACCCACAGATTCTAGTTAATCCTGTGATCACTAGGGTGAGCAACTGGTTCTCTACTGTGTTACCAGATGATTTTGCCCAACTGTAGTCTAATGTAAGTGTTCTGAGCACATTTAAGGTAGGCTAGGTATTTAGCAGTTTGGGTATATTCACTAGGTTGGGTATATTAAGTGCATGTTTTACTTACAGTATTTCAGCTTACAATGGCTTTGAAGGGTTGTAACCTTATCAAGAGTCAAGGAGCAGCTGTAGATGTTTCTGTGCATTGTTATCAGAACTTAGTCCTTAACAGAGCCTCATAAATAAGGCTGGGATTTTTGTTCTGATAACAGGTAAGGAAAATGAGCTCAGAATCGTCCAATAGCTTTTCCAAGTTCAAGCATTTACTAAGATGACAATTCACCATCGAAACATTCACTCTGAGCTCTTTCCACATACAATGCTTCCTTTCCAACTCTCCAAACTGTACTAGTTTTAGGTCTAATAAAATGAGGACCAGAAAGTGATTTTTGGGTTTAGTAACAATAAATTTATTGTTGATGGTGATGAGGACAGTTTAGTAAAGTAAAGGAAGATGCTAGTGGAAGAGGGGAGAAAAACGGTAGTTGGAAAGGGTATAAGCTGAGGGAGAGATTCTTTTAATTTCTATTTTATTAGATCTTTCTATAGCAATGAATACTTGATTTCGTTTTCCTTTTTAAAAGCATTTTTTTTTTTTTTTAACCACTATGCCTCAAACTTTGAGGGCTTCTCTTCTGCTGGTTATTTCTTAAAGGTTAGGGCTCTGGGATACACAGAATCCATGCTCCAGTGAGATGACTTAACCCTGGTTCTACTTGAGATTTTATTTCATCTTTCCAAAAATATTTTGAGGTAGGTATCATTTTATAGATGAAAAACAAAAACAAAGAATTCCTTGAAGCTCAGAGAAGGTAATTTACCTGCCTAAAGTCATGGCTAGTAATTGAAGGATGTAAGATTGGGATAAAGGTCAGTTTGACAACAAAGCCATGTGTGTTTTTTACCATACCAACTTTTCAAGAGTTCCTAAGGCATGTAATTAAACTTGGGCCACCTACTTGGGATTCTCAAGACTCACACTGGCCACCACCTTCTACCCCTTGACTACTAAATCACAGAGGGTTAGACCTCAACCAGCACAACCTAAACATTAGGGGAGATTAGAACTTTGATTATTTGCTCAAGCTAGCTCTGGAAATGGCCAAACAACCATATCCAAAGAGCCCCAAGTTTGTCTCCACATAAAAGCTTATACCTGGCTCATAGGCTACTACAAATCTCTAACTCTTGAAAGAAGCACAAAACCAAAGACATCAATAGGCTCACTGCTTGACTGTTTAATCTAGAGATCATTTATAAATCTGCCACACGTTGTAAATCTGACTGTAAGCTGCTCAAAGTTAGTTACTCTTGAAGATGAAAAACTTTACCAGTGCATCAAAATATTTGACCAACCTTGCTTAGCACTTCAGTGATAACGAAGGAGCTAACATCCAAACTATTATTTTCCTGGGTTGCATTCATGGCACTGACAATAATACCTCCTCTGTCTTCTGAATTCTTCCCACACATATTACTTTTGATCTTCAAAGGTACAAGGTGGTAAGTGCAATAGTACATGGAGTACAAGCAGTTCTCTACAAGAGTCTTTTTCAGAAGGTTTATTTTTTTCTTGTCTTTCTTGGTTTTCATAGTAATGATTGGAATAAAACAGGGACCCTTTTCAGTGATAGAATTAAGACCTCTCTTCAGAGTAAATCCTTCTTTACTTTGCCTCTTTCAAGTGCATGAAAAGAGCTGCTCGATAAGTTTATTTAATCACTTGGAATATGTCATGTTAACTCAAGGAAGAAGCAAAGAGCCTGAAAATCCAGGATAAACTGTGCATAACTTTTTTTTTCCCCTCACAAAATCTGGTTCCAATAAAAACCATCTTTACTGCCTGAGGCTAATGTGTAAGTTAGTGAGAGATTACGGTCTGGTTTTTATAGCATTTTATGTAGTATTTGACAATCCATAGGGACCTCGCCTGTTAGCCCTTTACAAATATAAAATGTAATTTTAAATTTCACTTCATCATGGTAATAGGCTATATAAGCTTTCTTTCTAAAGCCTACAGACCATCCTGTCACCTCAGGGAGCCTCAAACAACCTGACTTAATCACCTCTTGGTGACTCATTGCACTCTGCCCACTCTTTTGAAAATATATAAATCCTAATTATTTCTAAAACCCTTTTTAAAATGAGCAGTTTTTATGTACCCACTCAGGCTAAGTGTAGACACACACACACACCCCAAATAGGTAAGAAGACATTCTTTGTCTTTGAAGGATTGTATTTCTTTCCTATGCATATTCTCTCCTATGCCCTTCCTTCCTATTTGCAGTAAAGTCTCTTTAATGGAGAAACTTGGTTCAGGCAGGCAGCTAATCAGCAAGCTCCATAATGGGAAAATAAAATAGTAGCAATTACTTGTAATGTGATCCTAAGGTGCATACAGTGTAACTACTGAGGCCCAAAACCATCTCAAGAAGTAGATGATTTTGTTGGTCAGTTAGTAAATAGATGAAACTATTTTTGATAATACTTTATAGTTGAGGGAAGAGAATTTCAGAGAAGTTGACTTGTTCAAGATCTCAAGGCCAATACTTAGCAAGAGGTGACATTAGGTCTTTTAGTATTTAGTTAATCCCTACAATATACCTCACAGCCATCAAAATTGTTCAGTAACCTCCATGCCTCCTAAACAGGTTTCATCTTGTCCCTACTAGAGTTATTTGTCATTTAATTAGATACTATATTTAATCTGAACATGGTCATTGCAATTAACTGTTAATACCAAGGAATTTATTATTTCCTATAATGTGATACTCTGTGCTAGACACTGTCATGGCACTTCCCCTCTATGAGCTTAGTAATAAGATAAATGTGCCCTTTGCAACTCTCATTGTTCCCAGCCCAAGGTCTAGGATTGCAGTGCTCTCAGGCCAGATTCCTCCCAGGAGCCTATGAACTCCACAATCAATCCTGGAGCTCTAAAAACCATTTTAGAGATGGGCCACAATATGTAATCTTGAAACCTGGGGTTACTAGTTCAGCATTTGCTTCATCTTAATGCCACAATTTCCTGGACTATCTACCCTGAATCTAATTTTACCAATTTACAGACTGCACAAGTAGAATCCCACTCAAGCTAGTCAACCTAAGTTTTATAGTGTCAATACCTCAAAACTTACCTTAAGCTGTTTCAAAATCTCAGAAACAGAATTCTAGTACACATCTAATGGGCTGATGGACAGAACCCTCTATTTTTTTTCTAATTTGCTTCTTTGAATGCGAATGCGTTATAACTCGCAGCTGAATACTTCCATAAAGATAATTACATATGGCAAGACAGAAAAACTTTTTGGAAAAAAAAAAGACATTCCCTTGAATATGTGCCTGAATTCATTTACAACTGTTGCTGCTTTAAACACTTCAGGCAGAATAAGTGGATGGCACTAAACAGCTTAGCTGCAATTATTATGGAATGTCTGAGGTATAATTTCCCCTGCGGTTTTGTTAGGCGTACAAAATTCATAATTCTGATTTGTGGCAGGTACTTATTACCCATCACAGGTGGGGATATGCAAATATTATTCTAGTAGGGGTGAACAGCCTTTATTTCCGCATTCAGCTATTAACGAGATTTGTGAGTCTGGTACTCTGGGGCCATTTAATTAATTAGATGGTACAGATAAAATATAAATTGTTTTGTAGGCTACACAATTCCTGTCCTAGGAGGTGTAAAACTGAAGCTAAATGAACTTAGTGTGGATTGATTTGTTGATTTTTATATAGCTCCCAGTAAATGTAAATCCTGCTCATTATTTTACTGTATTAATTCCACTTATAATCCTCACATTCTCTAAGTTTCATTAAAATAGGTGTATGTATTTAACTATTTTGTTAAGTGACTTTATCACTCAATCTCCATGTCCGTGGTGGTAAGCCGTCTACTATATAAGGAATGAATGTACCTATAGCAGATCTTTCAAAAAGTTTATCATAGTCTTAAGAAGTTTTATTGTTAATTTATAATATTATCTATGTGGAAATAATATATACCATGATAAACCCTGTGGAATTGCATAACATTTAGTGAGTTTTATTGGGATTAGTCAAGAAGTAATGCAACTTATACAACTACATCCACATAAAAGAGTGTTTCTCATGCATTTGATGCCTCATGGAGATGAGTTTACAATTATATAATCAATGGCAAATAAGTTTAACTTTTTCTTTGTTTTTATATGCTGGGCATTTGGTGCCTAGCAGGACCATGACAAGAAAAATTTGGAAACTTCTGCTGATAACAGTGGAAAAGTTTCTGTGATTAATTAGTGATGTCTGCCCATGGGCGTGTCATCAAAGAGTGGTACTCTTTGTGCTAGATATTTGCCATCCTTTGTTCATATCTTTGATGACAACTCAATTAAAAGCCTTTAATCAGATTGATGACATCCTTAATTTAACAATTAAGAACAAAATTGTGCATATTTCATTTCATTCAGAAGATATTTGATTCTTAAAATTATTAAATTGCTTTACAAGTCCCATCTCCTGATAAAAACTTGAACATGTTTTCTTCTATTTTACTTTGAAGCTAGAAAGTAATTATGCAAATAGTTACGCTGCATATTTTTCTAAGTTTAAGTTGTGCTTACCTTAAATTTTATTTTGGAATAAAATACTAATAACTTTCTAAAATTGAAGTTTGGCTAAGCATAATAAATTCTCTTTTCTCTGAGCACTGTTTTTTATCTTCTTGTAGCCTCCACGCACCCCCTGTCTTTCTTCATTTTTTAATGAAAAGCAAGTATATTTCTCAAAAGAAGCACACTTTTAGCATCTTGGCTAAATAAAAGAAAGGGTATGTAAGAACATGCAAGAGCTGGAGAACAATTTCCCAAAGGAACTTAATAACTACATTTAAAATAGTTGCAAAAGCAGAAGCCCACATGTCATGTTGACAACCTTGAATGCAAAGCAAAATACTTTAATGTGGAGACCTGAGAGCTTTGTGTTCCAGGCCAGCTTTTAGAAAATGTTTTCAAGGATCTTCAGTTAATCTCCATAAAAAGCCAGGAAGGAGTAAACTTTATCAATTTAATAAGAGATTTATAAGGTGTTACAACCATGTATTCTCTATCTCCAAGGGAACAAATTAAATGAGAGGTGATAATTATTCAGATTCAAAACATGTTATAGAAGGCAAGACAAAATTAAACAATTAGAAAAATATTATTAGTGGGAAAATATGCTGAATTAACAAAAGAATTATATACTAAAAGAATTGGCCAAGACAATACTACTAATATATTTAAATGGTTTATACAGATAATAATGAGATGCCCTACTAATGGTGTGTTTTATAAAGTGGAGTTCTTTTGAATTTGCAACTCTGATAGTTAAAATAGCTAAAAATGATGACACCTAAATTATAATTATAGAAACAATTTGAAATATTGATCCCAATCTAGTAAACATGTTATACATACAATCAGAAAATCGAGAAAATAAAGATGGAACAAATGCACACTGCATCAACTGTGTGCTTGAAAGATAAGTCCTTATTTTCTTCTTTTATATTATACTCATAAAATTACCTCAGAGATCCAGGTTTTTCCAAAGTTTCAGCCTTGGTAGCACAACCACTCTGCAGTTGAAGTATTTGGTGATAAAGAAAGAATATTTCTTTCCTTTCAGCTGGCTGGAGAACATCCAGGGGTCACATTGAAGGCATTTGATGTGCGGACAGAAGATAATAAGCAGATGTCCCTTGATGGCAGAACTTTTAAGTGGAGATGAGGACCTGGACTTACCTTGCTGAGTTCAAAGAAATAGTGGAACTGGGTGATGATGCATGACTCTATGCATTTGTCAAAACTCATTGAGCTGTACCTCGAAAAGAGTAAACTTTAACGCATGCAAACTAAGAAAACTAAAACATCAACCAGCATGTTGCAGGGAAAATTAATTAAACTGTTAACAAATATATGACATATCAGCACTGAATGAGATGGAGGTAAAGATAGCTGACTTATGTAACTTTGGAAAACAATATTTTGACAGTAAAGCTAAACTTTAAATGTAAATTATAAATGAAAATAGAGAAACTGTAGAGTCAAGAACAAAAAAGGAACTGTAGGCCTGGTGTGATGGCTCATGCCTGTATTCCCAGCATTTTGGGTGGCTGAGGTGAGGAAATAGCTTGAGCCCAGGAGTTTGAGACGAGCCTGGCAACATGGTGAAACCTCATCTCTACAAAAAGTACAAAAATTAGCCAGGTGTGGTAGTGTGCATCTGTATTTTTAGATACTTAGAAGGCTGAGGTGGAAGAATGAGTAGAGCCTGGGAGGTTGAGGCTGCAGTGACTGTGCCACTGTACTCCAACCTGGGTGACAGAGTGAGACCCTGTTACATAAACACTGTTCTCTGTTTTTGGTTTTTGTTTATTTTTCTCATGGAGGTACAAGTTAGCCTTTCTGAAAGGCTAATATATATACTGGGGTTGGATAAATAAGTAAAAGGAAGATGGATATTGGGTGTCAGCTTTCTCACTGTTGGAGAATAAAGTTATAGATAAGCAAGAGGGGAAGGCTAAAATAAACTCCATAGTACTGGATCAGAGGTGGAGACATCTGTGAGAACTTATTTTTAGCTTACTATAGATACAAATGGATAGATACAGAAACAAGCATAGGTATTCATGTACACATAAATTAGTATATATAAATGTATGTAGTATATACATAATATACTATATAGTATATGTATATATATAAACTATAGATATACATGTACACATAAGTTAGTATACGTAATAGTTATGTTGGTTGAGAGGTCTTAGAAGCAATGATAACCCAGTGGCAGTGAGCACAGGCAGCACCTAGATCTTGGTTTCTAAACACCATTTTACCCAAATAAACCAAGGCTCTTTGAAGAAAGAAACCTAATTCTAGGGTTAGGGCAAGAAAAATACAAAACGAACCTGGAATATCTTACAGTGGCAGAAAGTAAGAAAGTGCTAAAAAACAAACAAGCAAACAAAAAAAACCCAAAGGATAGAGATGATGTGTCATAAGAACACAGAAGCCAATTGAAAGAATTCCCAATGGCAAAAACTGGCACAATTTCAACCAAAAAATAAATAATGTAATATAAAATAAATATTACAAGTCTATTTGGATATAAGTAAATGACAAGAAATCATCTTTATTCAAGAATTGCATATAATGAAGCTTAGTTATCCCAAATAAGTTCTCCAAGAGATGAAACTTAGTCTTCCCTATCCCTTCTTCCAAGAATGGGCTAGACTTACTCCCAAAGAATAGTGAATGGATGAGAAAAAAGAGTACAATTACAGTGAAGAAACCTGGCAAGCACTACCTCAACCAAGTGATAAAGGTGAAGCGGTGAAGTTGTGTGCACATGAAGTGCCTGCTAATACAATGGGAGGAGTAAGGCACTTCTCCTCTGTGTTAGTCTTTTGAAAACTCATTACCCCAGTCTAATCATAAGAAAAACAGCAGATAAACCAAAACAGAAGGACACTTTATAAAATACCTAACTGCTACCCCTCAAAACTATCAAGGTCATGAAAAACAAGGAAACACTAAGAAACTGTAACACACCAGAGGACACTGAGGAGACATGGCAACTCAATGCGATGTGATACAATTTGAGCAATGATGTAAATACTGTAGTATTTTATCATAATTAGATTGGTCCTAGAACAAAAAAAACACAGAGGAGTCACACAACTTTTCAAAATCTCTTTACATGTATTATATGATATATTCACTTATTTTAATGTCATACACATTTTTATGATTGCTGTCAATTTTTAAACAAATTTTTTTGAGTGTAATTTATTTATTTATTTATTTTTATTATTATTATACTTTAAGTTCTAGGGTACATGTGCATAACGTGCAGGTTTGCTACATATGTATACTTGTGCCATGTTGGTGTGCTGCACCCATCAACTCGTCAGCACCCATCAACTCGTCATTTACATCAGGTATAACTCCCAATGCAATCCCTCCCCCCTTCCCCCCACCCCACGATAGGCCCCAGTGTGTGATGTTCCCCTTCCCGAGTCCAAGTGATCTCATTGTTCAGTTCCCACCTATGAGTGAGAACATGCGGTGTTTGGTTTTCTGTTCTTGCGATAGTTTGCTAAGAATGATGGTTTCCAGCTGCATCCATGTCCCTACAAAGGACACAAACTCATCCTTTTTTATGGCTGCATAGTATTCCATGGTGTATATGTGCCACATTTTCTTAATCCAGTCTGTCACTGATGGACATTTGGGTTGATTCCAAGTCTTTGCTATTGTGAATAGTGCTGCAATAAACATACGTGTGCATGTGTCTTTATAGCAGCATGATTTATAATCCTTTGGGTATATACCCAGTAATGGGATGGCTGGGTCATATGGTACTTCTAGTTCTAGATCCTTGAGGAATCACCATACTGTTGTCCATAATGGTTGAACTAGTTTACAATCCCACCAACAGTGTAAAAGTGTCCCTATTTTTCCACATCCTGTCCAGCACCTGTTGTTTCCTGACTTTTTAATGATTGCCATTCTGACTGGTGTGAGATGGTATCTCATTGTGGTTTTGATTTGCATTTCTCTGATGGCCAGTGATGATGAGCATTTTTTCATGTGTCTGTTGGCTGTATGAATGTCTTCTTTTGAGAAATGTCTCTTCATATCCTTTGCCCACTTTTTGATGGGATTGTTTGTTTTTTTCTTGTAAATTTGTTTGAGTTCTTTGTAGGTTCTGGATATTAGCCCTTCATCAGATGAGTAGATTGCAAAAATTTTCTCCCATTCTGTAGGTTGCCTGTTCACTCTGATGGTAGTTTCTTTTGCTATGCAGAAGCTCTTTAGTTTAATTAGATCCCATTTGTCAATTTTGGCTTTTGTTGCCATTGCTTTTGGTGTTTTAGACATGAAGTCCTTGCCCATGCCTATGTCCTGAATGGTATTACCTAGGTTTTCTTCTAGGGTTTTTATGGTATTAGGTCTAACATTTAAGTCTCTAATCCACCTTGAATTAATTTTCGTATAAGGAGTAAGGAAAGGATCCAGTTTCAGCTTTCTACTTATGGCTAGCCAATTTTCCCAGCACCATTTATTAAATAGGGAATCCTTTCCCCATTTCTTGTTTTCCTCAGGTTTGTCAAAGATCAGATGGCTGTAGATGTGTGGTATTATTTCTGAGGACTCTGTTCTATTCCATTGTCTATATCTCTGTTTTGGTACCAGTACCATGCTGTTTTGGTTACTGTAGCCTTGTAGTATAGTTCGAAGTCAGGTAGCGTGATGCCTCCAGCTTTTGAACAAATTTTTTCAAGTATTTTCATAAATGAGCCGCAAGATTTCAGGGCACCAAAATATTCTTGTTTGGTGATTACTCTTAAATACTCTTGTAAGCATGTAAAATTTGAATTGTTCAACTTAGCCATTCCACAGTGTATATATACTTCAAAACATCATGTTGTACATGATAAAAAATATATATAATTTTCTTTGTTAATTTAAAAAAACATTAAAAATTTTTCAATTGAAAAGCATTTGAAACATTGTTAAAAACCATTTCTACTGTGGGACAGTTAGCAACGA
Organism: Rhinopithecus roxellana; assembly: GCF_007565055.1. Taxonomy (NCBI): domain Eukaryota; kingdom Metazoa; phylum Chordata; class Mammalia; order Primates; family Cercopithecidae; genus Rhinopithecus; species Rhinopithecus roxellana. The sequence continues at coordinate 24,260,978 of NC_044556.1, read as the reverse complement.
TTGAACTATACAAGGAAGTGACTACACGTCTCGTAAATGTATCTCCACAAATCCAAACTAAATGTTCCTTCAGTCTTCCTATTCAAATCGCAGTACATTCCCGCAGAGACATTAATGCCTCCTTATGCCTAGGTAAATGAGTTGGGGGTAGAGGGTAAGCAATGTGGAGAGTAAGTAAGGAAAAAGATTGATTGTAGCTAAAGCATTTGCACTTTTGCAAATTTTATGAAAATATATGACAATACAAAGATAATGCTAGTTCTCTTCCAAGTCCTAACATCTGAATCTGGTGATAAGACAACAAAGATTCAAACGTGGTCATAAGGATGAAATTCTTTAGGCCTCAAACCTAAGCAGCAAGCTTCATGCAGATAGCCAATCATTGCCAAATCAGCACTGGCCTAGTCAAATGGTAATCTGCACCTTAATTGTTTCCTTCCATATGTTGATTACTTGTATGCCTTTCACTCAGGAACACAGAAGTTGGGGAGGGAAGAGAGGTGAGCTGAGAAGTGAAATTCAGGAATAGATTTCACCAGACTTCTTGGTCATAAAAAAAATCAAATATTTATTTTAAAAACAATTACATAGTACATCTGTGTTCTAGGTGCTACTGTCAGAGCTTTACCAGTATTACTTCATGTATTCTTCAAAACAACTCAATGGGTTAATATCATTATCACTCCATTTTCTAGATGAGAAAACTGAGTCACAGAGAGATTAATTTGTCCAATTCACAAAGTGAGATGTAGAGCCAGAATTTTAAGATTATAAACGTCACCCTCATCTTGTACAATTTTTTAGAAAGACGGAAGGGAGAAATCAAAGGAGATATGAATAAAACAGAGGAACAGTTGCAAAGTGATGACCAGTGGATGGAACCTGACCCTCTGATTTGTCTACTAGTCAATATATTCACATTAGAATTTGAATACCTTTAGGAAGCTCATGCGTTTCAGTTTGGTGAGTCTCCACAACTTTTTAATGCACGGCCCTGCCACTTGACATAGTAATATTGCTTGCCTGGTCTCAAATTATTTCAGTTTCAAACAAAGAAAGAGAAACTAGAGTCTGATAAGTGGGGAGAAGGAGGGATTATGGAAAAGCACATAGATGACATAGGTGAGAAGAGGGTGATAGAGAAGCCACATTAAACTAACTGACGCACCATGTATCTTTATCAACTAATAAAAGTTACACTGAAAAAAAAAGTTTTCAAGTTCTTACATTACTTTCCCTTAAAATATGTGTGGAAAAAAGGGAGAGGAAACCAAAGATGCATTCTGTTCTCCTCTCCTCTTGCTCAGTTTAGCCTCATTCTACAGATACTATAGATGCAGATCCAGAACAGAAATAATTCCCTCCAACCTTTATCCAATTCTCTCTGGGACTCTTATCCAGGCTTTAGACCAATTGGGTCCTTTTGTGTTTTGGACCAACCTACAGCCATCTGGAAAGGATTCTCTGAGCCACAATTAGTAATTCTCTGCTATGAAATCAAGTCTTCTTCCAAATAAAATAGAACATAGCCCAGCCTTCAGTCTGCTAGAGCAGCTCTTCCTATAGCTGCAAGCAGCCCTACCTTCAAGGCCCATCCAAACTGGAAGGAGGAGAAACAAAAATAAGTTAAAATGAAAATTTAAAATACCTAGTACTCTAGGCTCCATATCCACATTCACACATGAAGAAATCCTGGTCTTGGACATATACATATTTGGCATGAGAACTTGGATTGCTTCTTTTACTGATGTTTATTCAATCTTTCAAAATGACAAATATGAGAAAGACTTGGTAAATGAGTTTATTTTGGAGATTTGTTAAGAGTCTGCTCACTGCTGGAACAGTGTATACAGGAAAAATATAAAATCATTAACACTCACTCCAAAAATAAGCAACTCTCAGCACTGACACCCTTAACAAAGCTGCTAAAGAAAAGGCAAGTGGGAAAGTTTGCCTTTTGACCACACTCTGAGGATAGGCAAAGCAGGGATCAGCTTAAAGAATAAGGGAATGTTCACCAAGCACTAAGTGACCCTTTCCACTGACTTACTAGAAAAGCCGAGTTAAAAATCTTTTGAAAAAGCCATACATGAAAATTCAAATCCTAGCTAAATCAAGGTTGTTCTGCCTTCTATCAAGTTTAGCACAATCTCTCGATTTCTTCAGTACCTTCTGAAAAATTAGAATACCAGAATATTATAAGGTATTCTGTTGGGTCAGGACAAAAAGAACTACTTGTTAATAAAGAACATAATTGTGACCCACTTGCCCTGCCCGAAGTGGACAGCTTGAGAATAAACACCAATCTGGTTGGCTTGTTTCATTTTATGGTAGGTGTGTGCTTAGTTTTGTACAAAACTAACAAACTGTGTTCCAAAGTGGCTATACCATTTTGCATTACCCAAGCAAAGAATGAGAGTTCACATTGCTCCACGTCTTCACCAGGATTTGTTGTCGGTGTTCTGAATTTTTACCACTCTAATAGGTGTGCAATGATATCTCATTATTATTTTAATTTACAATTCCTTAATGAAAAATGCTGTTGGGCTTACTTTTGTCATCATTATATCTTCTCTGGTGATGTGTCCATTCATGTCTTTTGCATATTTTTAAATCAAGTTGTTTTCTTGCAGTTGAATCTTAAGAGTTCTTTGTATATTTGGAATATCAGTTTTCTATCAGATATATCTTCTACAAATATTCACTCCCAGTCTATGGTGCGTCTTTTCCTATTCTTGACAGTGTCTTTCATAGAACAGAAGTTTTTAATAATGAAGTCCAGCTCATCAATTGTGTCTTTTATGGACTTTATTTTTGATGATGCATCTAAAAAGTCATTACTGTGCCCAAGGTCATCTTGATTTTCTCTTGTGTTTTCTTTTAGGAGTTTTATATGTGTATATATATATAATATTACATTTAGGCTTATTATTTACTTATTTATCTATCTAGATTTATGTTATTTTGAGTTAACTTTTGCTACGGTTGTAACTCTGTCTCTAGATTCTCTCTTTTTTTTTTTTTCCGCATGTGTATATCCAATTGTCCCAGCACCATTTGTTAAACAGATAATCTTTTGTCCATTATATTCGTTTTTGTAAAAGATTAGTTAACTATACTTATGTGGGTTTGTTTCTGGGCTCTTTATTCCTTTCAATTGATCTATATGACTGTTTATTTGCCAACACCACACTGTCATGATTGTGTAGTTTTATGGTATGTCTTGAAGTTGGTAGTGTCAGTCCCCTGACTTTATTCTTCTTCAATATAGTGTTGGCTATTCTAGGTCTTTTGTTTCTCCTTATAAACTTCAGAATCATTTTGTTGATGTCCACAAAATAACTTGCTGTTATTTTGATTGTGATTGCATTGAACCTGTACACCAAGTTGGAAAAAACTGACATCATGATAATATTGATTCTTTCAATTCATGGATATAGAATGTATCTCGCTTCATTTCGTTTTTCTTTGATTTATTTCAACAGAGATTTGTAGTTTTTCTCATAAAGATCTTGTACTTTTCTTAGATTTTTACTAAATATTTTACTTTGGGATGCTAATAGAAATGTGTTTTTTTAATTTCAAATTTCACTTGTTCATTGCTTGTATATAAGAAAGAGATCAACTTTTGCCTATTAACCTCGTACTCTGCAGCTTTGCTATAATCACTTACTAGTTCCAGAAAATTTTTTGTCCACTCTTTCATATTTTCTGCACAGAAACCATGCATCTGTGAACACAGACAGTTTTGTGTCTTTCTTCCCAGTGTGTATACTTTTCATTTTCTTATCTTATTGCATCTGCTAGAACTTTTGGTAAAATCTTGAATAGTAGTGGTGAGAAGGGTTATCTTGTCCATTTTTGTTGCTATAGGAGAATACCTCAGGCTGGTAATTTATAAAGGGAAAAAGTTTTTTTTGGCTTACAGTTCTGGAGGCTGGAAAATTCAAGAGCATGGCGCCAGCATCTGCTCAGCTTCTCATAGGCTTCTTGCTGCTTCATACCATGGTGGAAGTTATCACATGCCAAGAAGGCAAGAGTGTGTGTGACAAATTAGGTCTCTCTTTCTTTTCCTATGAAGCCACCAGTTCCATCATGTGGGCCCCACCCTGATGACCATATCTAATCCTAATTACCTCCCAAATGCCCTAACTCCAATCAACATGTAGATTTGGGGATTAAGTTTTAACACAAGATATTTGGGAGACATATTTGAACCATAGCAGGAAACATCCTTGCCTTTTTTCTGATCTTAGTTGTAAAGTTTCTAGTTTTTCATCATTGAGTGTGGTGTTAGCTATAGGTTTTTTTTTTAAATCAAGTTGAAAAAGTTCTCCTCTATACCTACCTAGTTTGCTGAGGATTTTTATCATGAACAGGTGTCGAATTTTTAAAAAATGCTTTTTCTGCGTCTATTAATATGCTTATATGATTTTCCTTCTTTAACCTGTTGATGTGATAGATTATATTGATTGATTATTAAACCAGCCTTGAATATCTGGGCTAAATTTCATTTGGTCATGGTACATAATTCCTCTTTCTACATTGTTGGACTTGACTTCCTAATAATTTGTTGAAGATGTTTGTATCTATGTTCATGAGAGAGACTGGTCTGTGGTTTTATTTTCTTGTAATGTCTTTATTGGCCTTTGATATTAAGGTAATGCTAGATTCAGATAATAAGTTAGGAAGTATTCCCTCTGCTTCTATCTTCTGAAAGAGATATTAGAGTATTGGTATACTTTCCTCCTTGTTTGACAGAATTTACCCGTGAACCCATTTGGGCCTAATGCTTTCTGTTTTGAAAGGTTATTGACTTTAGATTCAATTTATTTTATAGATATCAGTCTATTTAGATCATCTAAGCTATCAAAGTTGTAGGCATAGAGTTTATGATATTATTCTTTTATAATCCTTTTAATGTCCATTGAGTCTGTAGTAATGTCCTCTCTTTCATTTCTGGTATTAGTAATTTGTGTTCTCTCTCTCTCTTTGTTTTTTTTTTTTTTTCTTTCTTAGTTAGCCTGCCTAAAATGTTTTAATTTGATTAATCTTTTCAAAGTCTCAGCCCTTGGTTTTGTCGATATTCTTTATTGATTTCCTGTTTTCAATTGTATTAATTTTTGCTCTGATTTTTATTCTTCCTTTTCTTCTACTTACTTTGTATTAACTTGGCTCATCTTTTCCTAATTTCTTAAAGTAGATATTTAGATTACTAATTTTAGATCTTTCTTATTTTCCTATATAGGCATTCAATGCTATAAATTTCACCTAAACACTCTTTTTGCTGTATGCCACTAGTTTTCTTGAACTGTAATTTCATTTTAATTTTGTTCAAAATACTATTAAAATTTCTCTTGACTCGTGTTTAGATGTGCGTTGCTTAATCTGAATATTTGGGGATTTTCAAGCTGTCTCTCTGTTATTATTTCTAGTTTAGTTTACTGTGTTGTAAGAGAAGGCAGACTGATTTATTTTCCAGCATGCTATGTATTTGTCTTACCTCTCCATTCTTAAAAAATTGTAACATCCCATTCATTATTCTCACTCCCATTTTTAGAGTTGCATCACATTACAGGTTAAGTCATTCTTTGTTCCAAGTCCTCCTATTTAGTTTACTTCTCTGCTGTGACTTTCCTTCTTAAGTCCTCATGTTATTTCTCACCTGCTTTCTTCAAAGTGAATGTTCAAATAAAAAAATAATAAAAAGAAAAGGAACTCAAGAGGGTGAAGCATTTAAAAATATATATATAGGTACAAAGATATGTATTTAAGTTGTTGAAGTCACTTTGGCTATGGGACTCACACCACTGATCAGGAGAGACGTTGATTAGTAGTTCCCAAAGTCATTTTTTCCAGACTGAAGTAAATAAGCAAATGTAACAGCACATATATTTTTGAACATACTTTTTTTGTACCATGATCACAAAATCTGTGCCATTCTGAAAATGTCTTAGCACTTTTATTTGGGGAGAGGAAATGAGAAAAACAAAAGGCTACAAATGTTTTTAAGTAACTAAACCTCATGTAGGGAAAGTTCTATTCCTAAATTCTGGCAGATTTCTACCTAAGGTGAATTTAGCCACCCAGTTGGTCCTATTACTTTTTGAAGAGAGCTAATGCCAAAGTATCCAGCCTTTGCTTCAATCAGACACAGTCTGATATAGTTTTGCTGTGTCCCCACCCAAATCTCATCTTGAATTGTAGTTCCCATAATCCCCACATGTCACAGGAGGGACCAGGTGGGAGGTAATTGAATCTTGGGGATGGTTACCCCTGTGCTGCTGTTCTCATGATAGTGAGTGAGTTCTCACAAGATCTGATGGTTTATAAGGGGCTTTTCCCCCTTTTGCTCATTCTTCTCCTGTTGCTGCCATGTGAGGAAGGACATGTTTGCTTCCCCTTCCATCATGATTGTAGTTTCCCGAGGCCTCCCCAGCCACTGGGAACTGTGAGTCAATTAAACCTCTTTCCTTTTAGGACTACCCAGTCTCAGATATGTGTTTATTAGCAGCATGAGAACGGACTAATACAATCTGATGCGTTGCTACACTCTGAGCCCCATTGGAAAAATTATCGCTGAAGAAGAAAAGCCTCAGTTTGTTAGACCTAGTAGATTTCTGTGAAAAAGAGTACATCTTACAGAAATAGTTTTTCACCGTTAAATAGTTATCACTACATGGATTTCAATAAACTATGGCTCAAACCAGGTTTCTAAAACATAACAATCTTTACAGAAAAACTTAAAAATCTGCTTTAAGATAATTAGCGTTTCAAATAAAGGCAGCCTATGGAATCAGCCCACTACAGATAACTCTATTCAAGCACTTAATACTTAAGTGCACCTCTGTATATGTCACCAAATTTGACTAAATGAACTGAAATGATCCCATCTCATACATAAGGACATAGAGTGGTGAATTATACTTTTTATCTTTGGACAATTGTGTTCAAATTGTATAATACTTCCTATACAGGAGATATTTGGATCAGCTGTAAAAAGATTGTTTTTTCTTGTCATAGGCCTCATCTTGGGAAACAGAGAAGAGATTAAAGGCTTAAAAGTGTCCTAACTTTAGGAAGATATGGTAGAGGTAGTTTTGTTAGACTTTTTAAAAGGCAATTTCTATATCATATTTACCATAGTGTATTATTGTTAGCGGCTTAGATAGAGGTTTAATTAGAGAGAATGTGAGTTCTTTAAGGGAAAAACAGTATTTTAATTATCTGAATATCCTCAGTATCTAGTATAGTATATGACATATAGATATTAGAAATATTTAATTATATCAGACATGTTGTGAAGACTGCAAATTATTGCATGGGGAAAGACCCAAATTGTTGTCCACCCATTGTGGCAATAGTAAGTGCTTACAGATTTCAAATGAGAAAAGCTTGCATTCTGAATCTAGTCTCACACTGGGGGCTCCAGGACACTGTTCATTTCCACTTTAGTAAAAACAAGAAACAGCAACGTTTGTAATTGCACCACTTTTTGATGTATTTTGGCAGGTTAGCCATGAAAAAGTCACAATGTTCTTCTCCTTTTTATCTTCCAAACTCTATCTTCTTTTTTTTTTTTTTTTTTCTGGGAGATTTTCTAACCCCTTCACAAACTGAAGTTACTGCTTTCTCAATGTTTTTTTTTTTTTTCTGATATTTCCTGGAAAAACTTGCACTTTCTTTAATATTTTAGAAATGAATCAATAAATAATCTTCTCTTTTTTTTTTTTTTTTGGTAGAACACACAAATATTTGTCCATTTGTTTAATATTTAAATTCATAGTAAACTCTGTTCTTCACTTATTTCTTTGGTTGCCTGTCTGCTGGCACAAGTGTCCCTGAAGTCCTGACTGAAGATGAGTTGCATTATATGTAAATAATATGCAGAAAAACACAGGAGAATTATTATAGTCTAATAAAGACTCGCTTTTTAATTTTTATCAAAATCCACCAACCTCCTTCAGGATGTTTATTCAGCACTTTCTCGATGTAAAGCTATATCCTCAGTCTTTTAATCCTGTGTTGTCCGAATTTCCACTCAAAACTAAAACTCATCCCCCCCCCCCCCCCCCCCCAACTTTCCCTGCTGGGCCTCTGATCTTTGCATGCAGCATCCATGTAGTAATCCCCGTAAGTCAGGCCACAGCGCACTGACGTCTTTGTGTGATCCTCCGGGAGGATCTCATCCACATTCATGGTTTTAACCATGCCTCATATGTTGATGACACCCTACTGGTCCAGGATTGACTTTCTGTAAGCTTAGTCTTGTATCCAATGGTTTGCTGAACAGCTAAGCTACTCACAATCACAAAGAAACTACCCTCAGAAAGATACACACCAGGCTCTAACATTGGTTACCGCAAGATGATGAAAGTGAAGAAAGACAGAGAGGTTAGCTTTGCCTTTCTATATTGTTTTCTATTTTATTTTATTTTATTTTACACAGCAAACATTTGTGTTGCACGTTTGTTATTTTGTATTTTGTTAATTACTAAATAAAGACAAAGAAGTAGGAGTCGGAGAGGAAATGCACTCTATGCCTTGCCTCTCTGCCTCCAATTTAGTTCTCCTGAAAACTATGCTTCATATAGGTGAACTTTCTAAAATAGACATCAAACAATTCTGCTCTTCTCCTTAAAGCTAACGCTCTCTTGACTAAAGGATAAAATCTAAAATCTTTAATGTGGCATGTTTCTCCATCTTCGATTCAGCCAAACTTTATCTTTCACTTCCAGTTTTGCCTTGATTTGATACTACAGCACTGCATTTTCCCTCAGCTTAATAGGAATTATTCGTTAGACTCAGCTCAGATGTCTTTTCTCTTAGAAGTCTTCTGCAACACTAATCCCCAATATCCAAGTTGGGGTGGATGTACCATCTCTGTATTCCCATAGTAGCCTAATGCAATAGTTGTCACAAGTGATTCACAGATTTTGGGGGATTCCTGAGTCCTTTTTAGGGGCTCCACAAATTCAAATTATTTTTGTACTAAAGCTAAGATGATATGTGCCTTGTTCACTGTGTTGACATTGGTTATGTGGCACACATTTTCCTGAAAATAAATGAAGTTAGGCTGCTCCTTCAAGAAAAACAGCTAACAGTCTTTGTTGTTATGACAAAATTTGAATGTTTAAGAGAAAATTAGAATTTTGGAAAGCTTTTATCAGTCATTGTGAGCAATCATCATTTATAGGATTTACATAACTCAGTGAATCAATATCTTTTAAATGATAAATTATAATGTATATAATTATGCATGGTTAAAAGATACATCCCATATGTGAGACATATCAATTAGTTGTTATGTATAATATGAAAATTTATTAATATTTTTTAGAGTTCCCTTTAATACTAACATTTTAGAAACTACTTGAATTTTGGTGTAGTTTAAAATAATTACCTTAAAAGGCTATTGAAATTCTCTTCCTTTACCAAATATATACTTATGGGAAGTGATATATTTATCATACATAACAGCTCAAACAACATATTACAATAAATTAAAAATAGAAGCATATATGAAAATCCAGGTATCTTCTGCTAAGATGGATATAAAGTAGATTTGCAAAAATTTAAAACAATGCCATTCTTCTAAGATCTGTGTTTTGGAAAATCTAATTATATTTCACAGAAAAATGTTATGCTAACATGTAAAAGGTTTATTGTATTTTAAAATAAATTAATAAATATTTTAAAATACCTTATTTTAAATTTTTCATAGAGTAAATATTGATACTTTTAACACATATGAGTAAAAGCTGTCCAAGGTCCTCAATAATTTTTAAGCATTTAAAAGGGTCCTGGGATTTAAAAAAAGTTTGAGGACTGCTTCCCTAATGCACGTCTCAGTGGTTATTACATACCACATGGCCTTATAAATATGTTGATGTGCCTGTCTCTGTAATTCTGCACTTAGATCCTGGAATACTGAGCTGTCTTTAATTATTCAGTATTCAAGGAGGTTTTACAGGGAAGGAAAATATGAGTGTTCCCTTTGTCATTTAATGTTCAATATATTGAAACTCACATCTAAAAGACAAAACTATGAAAACTCTTTTTTTAAACATTCAAATATCAGTTATGATTTTGACTAATTTCTCTCAAATCATCTACATGGCATTTATACATTTCTAAACAGTCTAAGCAACAACAAAGATATACACAAATACAATAATACAAAATTTACACCATTTACATTTAACTTCTAGTCTACAAGAATCAACTCCATAGACTTACTTTAATTATTCCTTATTTCTATGCCAGATTTTGTATGTTCTCAAATTATTTTAATGCTTATTTTGATATTTTCCTGTGGTTTCAGAAAGTATTATATTGATTTTGTTCTGGAATGTTATTGATCTTTCTAGATTCTGCTCTTCTCAGAACAGCAGATGTTGCAGAATCAAAGTTATCAAACAGTTACTGAAGATCTTCTCTCGGCCCCCAGTACAAGGGAATTAAACCATAGTGTCATATAATTTGGCTGAGCCCTTTTCGGACAATAATGTTTTCCTTGTTGTGTATTCTAATACCCCCCTTTCTCACATGTATTTTTATTTCTAAATATTGCTGTCTTTCCAATAAATCAAGTTTTAAACTGCCTGCAATACTTAACACATTGAATTGTCTTCGCAATGCAGTAACCTGGTTCAATATTATTAACTCTTCATTATTATTTTTATTGTAATTCAAAAAATCCATCCAGTATTTTCATCTCCTTGGAAATAAAGGAGTGAAGCTGCACTCTAACTCTCATCGTTAGTCCTTTGACTAACTGATCCAAATTTTGAAATAGTGTGGAGCATTCTTTCCACTGAGATTTTATGTGCAGCCACATATGTTATAAACAGTTGGAGCTGATTTCAAAACGGTTCTTATGAGTGACTGTTGCTGTTAACCACTCCTTCCTATTCTTGGTATGTGGCTATATTTTCCAGAATGACTTGAGTTATACCTAGGTAAACTTGGTAAACCAGGATAGAATAAATGTAAAAATCCCAAATGATATCCCAACAACTTGTTTATTAACATCTGTAAAAACTGTATACCTCTTACCATTTTTCATCCTTCTTTTTAATTTTAATTACCTTTGAAACACTGTCTTCACTTGGATTCCAGGATAACACTTTCATGCCTCTTCCTCATCACCTTTCTTCATCTCCTCTGTCAGTTCTTTCCCCCTCATGTCCTCAATCTGTGCATTCACATGTCCAGTGTTCACGTGTATATGTGTACACACACACATAAACGTTAATGACTAATACATTTCTGTCATCAGCCCAGCCTTCCCAGAGCTCTAACCTCATATAACCACTGCCCACTCTATATGTCATCTTGAATGCCTAATAGACAACTCACATTTAACATGCTCAGCTCTGTGTTTCCGGTCTTTGTCACTAAACCTGCTTCTCTTCCAAATTCCATAAATGCCAACTCCATTCCTGCAGTTTAAGTGACAATTTTGGCACTACCCTTGACACCTTTTTCTCAGACTCCATAGCAGTCTTTCAGAAAATCTTGTTCACGTTAACTTGGAAATACATGCAGAATCTATTTCTTCTCAAGCTCACGTGATTTCCCTCCTCCATTATTGCGGTCGACTCCCACATGGTGACTTCACTTCTACTGTTGCCCCACCGCAATCCATTGCCCCCATAACTGCAAATGGCTGCTTATTTCACCCAGGGAAAAGCCAAACTCTCTCCAGTGGCAAAACAAACAAACAAACAAACAACAACAACAAAAACCAAAACCTCTACACAATTCTATTTCCTGGAAATATCTGACCTCATCTCCAACATTCTTTTTTTTTTTTTTTTTTTTTTTTTTTTTTTTTTTGAGACGGAGTCTCGCTCTATCTCCCGGGCTGGAGTGCAGTGGCCGGATCTCAGCTCACTGCAAGCTCCGCCTCCCGGGTTTACGCCATTCTCCTGCCTCAGCCTCCGGAGTAGCTGGGACTACAGGCGCCCGCCACCTCGCCCGGCTAGTTTTTTGTATTTTTTAGTAGAGACGGGGTTTCACCGTGTTAGCCAGGATGGTCTCGATCTCCTGACCTCGTGATCCGCCCGTCTCGGCCTCCCAAAGTGCTGGGATTACAGGCTTGAGCCACCGCGCCCGGCCCAACATTCTTTATGCTTTATATTATCCTTCTCCCAAAGAAACTCCTGGTTCTCTTTCTCTTCTTCACAGCTTCTCTCTGGCATTTATTGCCCACCTTCCTCATTTATTTCTTTCTATAGTACTCAGCACCATTGAGATACAAGATTTTTCTTATTTATTCATTTTTCTCCCTCCACTAGAATGCCAGCTCTAGTGACTGCCCATAGTAGACAATAAATAAAGGTTGAAGGACTGGATTAAATAAAATGTGTATCAAATCTGAATATCAATAAGACTTTTTGGTTTTTCATAAATCTAATGTGTTCCAATTAACTGTACTGTTGCTATGATTTTTAGTCCACGATCAAACTATTTTAACATGGCTATCTGTAACTTCTTTACTATTTCTTTCTTTATTTTATTTTATTTTGAGATGGAGTCTCACTCTGTCACCCAGGCTGGAGTGCAGTGACCCCATCTTGGTCCACTGCAACCTCCACCTCCCAGGCTCAAGTGATTCTCCTGCCTTACCCTCCCGAGTAGCTGGGACTACAGGTGCATGCCACCACACCCAACTAAGTTTTGTATTTTTAGTAGAGACAGGGTTTCACCATGTTGGCCAGGCTGGTCTTGAACTCCTGACCTCAAGTGATCTGCCCGCATAGGCCCCCCAAAGTGCTGGGATTATAGGTATGAGCCACTGTGCCCAGCCCAGGAACTTCTTTAGATTTTGGTTTTTTCCTTTATAACTGCCTCTGTTACCCTTGAAAGTATTCTTGCAGCAAAAGTAAAATTTCCAGGCCCATTCTATTTTTCTCCTGATGTAAGGTATGGAATTAGCTACACAGAAAACCAAACAGTCCTGATTTTCTGTAGTGGAGAGTAGTATGAGAGACTAAAATCTTTATCCTCAGGGTTTCCTAAAAATTGGAAATGGGTAAAGTTCTAATACTACTGCTATTTCAACTATTGGAGAGCTTTAGTAGTGTCGAGCTTTAAATAATATATTATTTTAAGGTCCTAATGTCACACTGGTGTTTCTAATTTAACTGATTAGATTACTATGTTCTACTTTTCTTTATATGTAATTTCATTGTCTTTTTCTTACTTTGGCCATTTTTTTATCTCCAGAATCTAGTCCAGTGGCAAATAAATAGTAAATTCTCAGTAATTGTTTGACAAGTCAATTATTTTTATATCGAATAGTAAGATAAGATGGGAAGTTTTAAGGACCAATGTGATTTAGGCCAAGTATTCACATTAATGTAATGTGTCACCAATATAAGTCCATTTCTTGGGCTAGTTTGGGAGGGCTCATGAGAAAGTCAGTAGAAAAGCCCAAGTATTTACTGAAATTTCTTCTTATCTAGTATGCTACAACATGCATTATTTTCTCCTTATGATAGAAATGGGGCCCCTAACGGAACAGATTCTATGTGGTGCATATTTATCCACTTGTATTAAAATTTCACTCAATATCAACTTTTTCTCTAAGGAATTCAAAGTGCCTTACACACATTAGGAATGGTGACAAGACACTTGTGAAGTAAATAATAATGCTTTGAAATAACATAGCACTTATCATCTGTGGAGCCCAAAGCACTCCAAATGATTTATCTCATTTATCTTCACAATGTTCCTGTGAGAAAAGGCAAGTATTGTCTCCAATTTGAAGACAAGAAACTGTCACAAACTGGTCATGAAGTAAGTCAGGGGCAATGATAGACAATGAGTGAAAGACAGTGCATATGGGACAGATTCTCTTCTCTTTGACCAATGTGCTGTTCGTAAGACTGTTCTTTTCTGCATAATGTGTTTCCGTAGAATAGTCCTTCCAAAGAACTGTAAAAATCGTCTTACAATAAGTCTTACCAATAAGTCATTTATTTATGGTTTACCTGGGTGGCGACAACAGTTCCTTCTGAGTAAAATCCCTGCCCTGGAGATTGTGTGGTTCTTGCCAATTATTTGCTCAAATATGATGGGAAATGGTAACTTGTAGGTGTGAGTGTTCAGCAATTTTATCTATAGTCAATTCCCAACTTTTAAATTCTTTCTATTCCTTTATTATTGAGGCTTTTAGAAATTCTCATGCAAAGTCGCTTCTAAGGATTTATAAATATTTCTTCCTGATATCTGTGGAATGCCACATAACACTTTAAAACAATAAAAAATTCATACAATTCTTAAAATGTATATGCCTGATGAGAAATAGTTCATTTTTATATTTCCTTTACCTAGACTTCCTTCCAAGACTCTGGCAAAACCTTCTCAAGTACACATCTGAGATGGTACTTGATTCTCCAGGCACACTAATTCTCCTGACAGCCATGGACCTTAGGCAGCTGCATCCAGAAAAAATTTTCCAAACCAGCGCGTCAAGGGATTTTGATGCTTTTTTTTTTTTTTTTTTTTTTTTTTGAGGCGGAGTCTCGCTCTGTCGCCCGGACTGGAGTGCAGTGGCCAGATCTCAGCTCACTGCAAGCTCTGCCTCCCAGGTTTACGCCATTCTCCTGCCTCAGCCTCCCGACTAGCTGGGACTACAGGCGCCCACCACCTCGCCCAGCTAGTTTTTTTGTATTTTTAGTAGAGACGGGGTTTCACCGTGTTAGCCAGGATGGTCTCGATCTCCTGACCTCGTGATCTGCCCGTCTTGGCCTCCCAAAGTGCTGGGATTACAGGCTTGAGCCACCGCGCCCGGCCGGGATTTTGATGCTTGTCATGAAATTCTTCCAAGAACATCATTGACTTTCTAACTACCCTGGAATTGAACTAGAATAAAATGAAAAATGTTTATTTCAATATCTATAGGAAGTGTTTACTTTGTACTTTAACACTGAATGGCCTTCTAGCTCCTGCTAAGACACCACTACAAGAATGATAAATTCATTCTGTGAGAGATGCTAAATTTTACATTGAAGTAATGAAATCAAGTTATTTTCAAAATCTCTTCTCCAGAGGATTTTAAGTGGGGTTAAGGAAGAAGGGTCCATAAACCCCTATAGAGTCCTTAAATATATTAGTCAAGGTTCTCCAGAGAAACCTTGGTTCTCCAGAGCCACTGGGATAGATACAGATTGAGAGAAAGATATAGATAGATATAAATAAATATAGATTATCTATGTCTCTTTCTATCTGTATATATTTATATATGTATATATTTCTGTCTACATCCTGTTGGTTCTGCTTCTCAGTTCGGTAGTGTTTGTATATAGATATGTTTATATACACAAAATTTACAAAATGTAAAAGAACATTGCAGTAAAGCTTCATTTATCTACTATGTGCTAGATACATTAATTTCTAATATACATTATCTAATTTAATCCTCACAGCAGCCCTACTTATTGATTGTCAGCAGCTAATAAGTGGCGATGAGAATCTAGGTTTTCACCGTGAACAAGGACACAATTGCCTGATACCACGTCAGCTCCAATCCCTTCCTATTTTATTTCTCTTTAATCATATATAAAATAAGTGTTTTACACATTCTAACTAAGCCTAATGCAGAAACTTTAATTTCAAAGTTGAGGCTGGGCGCAGTGGCTCACACATGTAATCTCAGCACTTTGGGAGGCCAAGGCGGGTGAATCACCTGAGGTCAGGAGTTGGAGATCAGTCTGGCCAACACGGTGAAACCCCGTCTCTACTAAAAATACAAAAAAAATGACCAGGTATGGTAGCGCGTGCCTGTAGTCCCAGCTACTTGGGAGGCTGAGGCACAAGAATCACTTGAGCCTGGGAGGCGGAGGTTGCGGTGAGCTGAGATCGCACCATTGCACTCCAGCCTGATTGACGGAAGGAGACTCTGTCTCAATTAAAAAAAAAAAAAACAAAAAAAGTTGAAATTCCCATAGGGAATGACACAAATATTTTTCCAGAAGATTGTTAAATTGAAACAGGAGTGACAGCTCCAACTGCACAGGGGCTGGGATAGCGTGTCATCATCAGTAACAATGATGCTGTTATCATCTCTGCTGGGGCAATTCTACCCTTGTAGGCTGCTGATGTCGCTCAGAAACTACTCCAAGGAAAAGATTTTTATACTTGGAAGATTTAAACCCAACGAGATAATGCACTTGTGGAGTTGAAATAACTCTCATTTGTGTTTTCCTAGAGAAAGCTATTATTGATGAGAGTCTCAAAGGAATAAGGTATAGGACCAATAGTGCTTTTTTCCTATGGGACATACAGAATTTTCCTTGCAGATGATGTTGAAGAAAAACTCTACTTGATTGGTATTTTACCTGTGCTCAACAGTCATTCTAACAATTATTGCCACCCATTAGGAAGACTGGCCTCAGCCATCAAATGGGCAAGACATACCTATGAGGACTATCTAGAGATAAATAGCTGCTTCATTAAAGGTTAACGTTAAAAAAATACCAATATATTTCTGTGTTTAGACAGTTATTATTACACAAGCAAAATGTAACAGTTGTGATATAGTCCTCTACCTAATTTCCTCTGTGATAGTGAAAACCTAGAAGTTTGGATATTTGAGGAGAAGGAGGTGAGTCAGAGGAGCAGAAAGGGTTGTATAAGAGGAAAGCAATAAGAGAAATGGGAGAGAAAGTTAAAATCAGATTTTCTAACTTAAGCTAGGATATTATGAACAGACATACCTATCTATCAACTTTGTCTCTAATTCAGGACATTTTTTGATAAGCGAAAGCAATGAAGTGAAGCCTATTAATATTTAATGCTGTGCATTATACTGATGTTACACAAACATCTTTCTTTGAGACTCTTCGATGAGATCTGGCTGGTGAAGCAATTAACTCCATTCCCTCATCTTAGGTAGTCAGATTTCCCTTTGGCTTTAAAACATATTTTAATTGGGTACTATCTAGTTATTGCTCACATTTTATATTACTAACTTGTCTTTATGGATTTTTATCATTGGTCACTTTTGCCTTCTTTGTGGGAATACAAATGCTCATGGCTTCCATTTATTTTTTCTAATTTGTTACATAAAATTGCATTTGTTGTTATGCAAAATGTTAATGTCAAAGAAAGGCTTTTATTGCATATTAAATGCATATGCAAAAAAATCCTTGGTAATTCTGAACCGAGTGATCTCTGATTTAAACAACTTACCCAGCTAAGAGCCAGTTGATGAGATACAAGCCATCTTTATCCTAATTTTGTAAGAACTGCGAAAGGAAGGAAGAATGTGTTTCTTTTAGTTTGTTTGTTTCTTTTGGTAGAGATGGGATCTCATCACGTTGCCTAGGCTGGTCTCAAACTCCTGAACTCAAGTGATCCACCTGCCAAAGTGCCAAGATTATAGGCATGAGCCACCATATCTGACCAGAAAGAGTGCTTTTAAGGAACAGAAGTCAAATAATAGAGTCAGCCTGAGTTCCCCTTAATATCTCACCCCTGTGCCTTTTCTCATCTTGTTCCTTTGCCTGGAATGGATTTGCTTTTATCCATCCTTCAAAGTCCAACTCAAAGTTACGTCTCCTATGAAGCTTTTCCTCATTGCAAATATTCTCTCCTGGATTTTCATTTCAATTTGCCTATATTTGCCTAAAATATGTCACTTTCTACGTTGCCTTGAAATTAATTATGCTCATGTCTTATAGCCCTATAATAAACTGCATCATTTCAATAATATTGAAATGATTATTCTGTGTGTGTATATATATAGTGCTTCAGTGCCTCAGCAGAGTGCCAAGCACATAGTAGAAACTCAATAAATGCTTGCTTAAGAAATGAATTTAAAGGCATATGAATTTAATTATACATATTAAGTAACAGTATAGTTTCAAGCAGGATTAACCAATTGTTTGTGCCTGTATTTCTTGATCAGATGTAAAAACATTTGTCTCAATCTCTAATAAATTATTTCTAGAAGCAAGAGACAAAACTTGCTAAAACTTATGCTTGATATACTGTCAATATAATATAATAGTGAAGTTAGATTCAAATTACATGATTTTTGTAGTTTCTGGGATTTTACTCTTCAAGATATGTGATGTTATATTAAGTTCAGTGTAAGAAAGGGTTATGATTAATATGATGAAAATTACAACTTAGCATATAACTTTAATAAAAGTAAAAAGTTCAAAGAGAACATATGAAATTGTGTCTATGAATCAGGAGAATAATCTGCACCTTATTACTAAAAGTAAATCTTGCTTTTACTGAGCCATAAGTGTTTTTGTATCTAGAGCAGGCATTAGGGAACTACTGAGACACAGAAAAAAAAAATATGCTAGGACATAAGCTCTTCTCATGGTTTAAGATATGTCAAAAGATGTAGCTACCTTCAAAAGAAATAAAGCCTACCATCACAATATTTGCTGAAATCAGCTTATAATTGTTTGGGAGTCTGGGGGGGGGGGCTGCTAAAGACTGCACCTGCCTCCCTAACTATGGCTTTCCACTTTTCATTTTAAAGAGGCTAGTACCCCATCATGCTCACAATCTCCAAAGCAGTTCCTGCCTCACCTCCAAGCTGACGGAAACCTTGATTCTGATTCTCATTTGGTTTTCTGCCTGTCAGAAAGAAACTCCCAACAGTTTGCTATGGATTTTTTTCTTCATTCCCTTCCAGGCTTTGTTCTTCACCATACACATTGCAAGCTTAGCCTAAGCAATGTCATAGGGTAGACTGAATTGTGATTCAGGGCAAGTCTAATTTCTCCCAACAGACAATTTCCAGCTAATGCTGACCATCAGACGAAGGCTGTCATTGATATCATCTGGTTAATGGCATAACTTGGTCCACTCAACTCAAATTGCATCACTTACACTAATCTGCTGCAGTTCTACAGCCCCACTCTGGAAGAATTCTCTGTTTCACTGACAGGAGTGTGTCATTTGGTCAGAGAGCATGATGTAATTGCAACTGCTTTTCTTCTGATGAAGTATTTAATATGACCTTGCTATCATCTTCAAATAAATTATTTACCCTTCTAACAGCCAAAAATTGTCCAGACAAACTTAAGTAGCAATAAATTTTATAAATTATTACAGGTCAGAATGTACTCCTAAGTGACTCCAGTCAGTAGCAGCCCATGGAACATCCTATAAAACTCCATTTTCCTCTGTCCAGCCAAAGTAGATGGGTAGACATAAAGTTTAGTTATCAAATCTTACTTTTACTCATCTTCTCTCAGAAGCTTACAAGTAATAAACAACTTCATATAGTCGGCAGACAAATTGATGGTGGGGAGCTCTCCATTAAAAGGATAAAACAATGATGCTTTGTTGTCTTCTTACACAAATGGCCAGCTGAGATTCATTTGGTTTTCATTTTTAGAATAAAACAGTAATTTCTGGTGTGATCTAAATGCACCACAAAAAATGTATTCATGACAGACCTACATTCTTGGGGAAAACGTTTTATTCTTCTGAATAAAGAAAACTGCATTAAAAGACTTATGACTTCACTAGATATTACTCAGCCATTGTGGCTTTGCACCTAAGACAGTTTCATGTTAAATTTCCTTTTAGGTTTAAATGTTCACTCTTCATCAACAATCTTTGCTAATATACCCGAGAGAGGGAAAACAGGGAATCAAAACCTCATTGGCCTCTCTGCATGACCCCTCCAAATTTAATTTTATGAATAACTTTGATTTTTTTTCTAGCAAAAGCAAATTTGCTAACTATCAAGTATTTTCAAACCCAGAGCCTCATGTAAAACAGAGAGCTCCTCTTGGCTGAGCATGGTGGCTCAAACTTGTAATCCCAGCACTTTGGGAGGCCGAGACGGGCAAATCACGAGGTCAGGAGATCGAGACCATCCTGGCTAACACAGTAAAACCCCGTCTCTACTAAAAATACAAAAAACTAGCCGGGCGAGGTGGCGGGCACCTGTAGTCCCAGCTACTCGGGAGGCTGAGGCAGGAGAATGGTGTGAACCCGGGAGGCGAAGCTTGCAATGAGCTGAGATCCAGCCACTGCACTGCAGCCTGGGTGACAGAACGAGACTCCGTCTCAAAACAAAACAAAACAAAAAGACAGAGAGCTCCTGATGGTGCAATTGCCTGGTCACTGATACTAGTGAGCTTTTCTGTGTTTCACTCTTATGAGATGAAAAGTTGTTATTAATGGATAACATATAAAGTTGGATGTAGCTTTGGACCTACCAGAGAGTGCAATGAACACTTCTGGAGGCCTGAGAAGTGGCTTCTTTATTCTGACAGAAACAAATGCCATCATGGAAATAACTCTTAGAAAACTGGGGAGCTTTCAAAGACATCCTCTTGAAAAAAAAAAAAAAAAGAAATCTCCAGTTCCCGGGAAACAGTGACAGAATCATACGCAGAGTGATGCATGGTTGTCACATTCAACACTTGCCTCAGTGATTCCTAGATTGTAAATAGCTACCTTCTGCTGAATAGGCTTGAAATTCCTATAGCCTATCGTGTACCAACAAATATTGACCAGACAGTGCGGGCTGCTGCAGTGGGCAGCAGTGTTTCTCCAAATACAAGGCACAGAAAAAAAAGAATTTGAGTTTTTCCTCAATTAATAATTGGAAGACAGACATCATCAGGATTTTAGTTTTAAATAAGATTTCCATCTTAAATGAAGGGCATGGGGACACTAAAATGAAAAAGGGTGGCAGGGAGGCAAGAACCTACTTTAATTCAGTCTTTTTGTTTCCTCCATGCCACACAAACAAACATCTTTTTAAAAATTGAATTCTTTGCCTGTTCGTTAAGATTCATCCCAGGGTCCTGCATATCTATCACAATCTGGCCACTCTGTACATTTTCTAATTACTCAGGCCCAAACGTCTGGCATCCTTGACATTCCCTTCTTCCATATTCTATATTCAATCCATCAGCAAATTCTCTCAACTCTACCTTTCATATGTATTCAGCATCCATCCACTTCTCATCACATCCACTGCTACTGTGTTCATCTGGCTTAAGCCATCATCATTTCTTGCCTAGATTATTGCAATGGTTTCCAAATGGAATTCCTTGCTTCTACCCTTGGACCCCCGACCCCTACAAATTATTCTTAAAACTTCAAGAGAGTGAACCTGTTAGAACTAGTGAGATTCAGAGGCAGATTTATTGTGGAACTAATGAAGCTTAAACCTCTAGGTTCTTCTCCTAACAGCTAATTCACAAGGCTCTAAGAGGGCCCCAAGTCTAAGCAAGGTGGTTAGATGGTAATAAATATCTTGATGTTTCCAAAAGTAAGATTGTTACGTATTTGTAAAAGCCTGAGTTCCAAAATTAACATATCTGGAAATTGAGGCCCCACAAAAACTAAATAAGATTGTATCACTCTTTTTGTCAGATCATCTCTGTCCTCTGTTCAAAAACCTCTAATGGCTTCCCATCTCATTCAGAATAAAAAAAAATATTACTAAGGCCAAAAAAGCCCTCACTACATCTCTGACTCATTTCCTACCACTGGATCCAGTCACACAGGCTCCTTGTTATTTGTGGACTAAATGCACCTGTACATCAGAGCCTCTCCAGTATGTTTCTACTTGGAAGGCTCCTTCCTGAGCAAGTTGATGGAGACGGCCCTCTCTTCCTCCAGATTTTTCTGCTCAGATGTTGCATTTATTAAAGGAGAGAACTTCCTTCACCAAACTATTTTTTAATATGCTTCCTCACCCATCTTTGACACTTATCTTCTTCTTAATTTAAAAAAAAATTTTCACACCACTTACCATCTCTCGCTTCAATGTGTTGCCTCCCTCCACCAGTTACACATTCTCATTACTAGAATATAAGCTCCTTGTTATATATCCTCATTACTAGAATATGAGCTCCTTGATGGCAAACTATATATATATATATATCACTCTTCCCTACTGCCTCGCATTGCATTTGGCACACATAAATCTTGGATTCATCCATTCAACAGAAACATACCAAGTGTGTTTGTATACACTGAAGAGAAAGCAGAGAACAACCAAAGCCCCTTTCTGTGGTACATGCATTCTTACAGACAGAATGTTACTGCTGCTTTTCTGTTGTTGAACTGTAAATCACCCAGGTAAAACCGAGGTCTTAAATGTCTGTGAATTATTTTGATAGTTAAATAATGTTTTTTCTATTTGATACTTCTTATATCCACAAAACCTCAAGCAGAATTCCTTATTTGTACTACCTTTTGCTATTTAAGGAAGACTTTTACGCTTATATTAGCTAAGCTTTAAGAGTATAAGCATATATAAAATGACATCTTGTGTCTCAAGTACTAAAAATGAGAAGAATCTTTGTAGTCCTCTGTAGGACATGTCTTAAGAAGAATGTAGTTTATTGATTACTTAATGAGAAAAGGTTTCTTTTTTAAACAAACTTGTAAAAGAATATGTGTATTATCTTCTTATCTTCTATTTTGAAGCAATTATAAGTAGCAATGTCAGTATGAACTTTAATAAAGTTTAATTTGTTTTTATCTTTTTTTATTTCAAACACTCATGTTTACTAGGCTGGTCTCTGAGTCATAGGTCTTTACCATTATACTGTATTGCAGTCACATGGAAACGCTTCCCCCTCGAGGGGGTGAGGTGGGGAGAGCAAGGGTTCCACCAGCCCGCGCAGTGGAATAACTTTGCTTATAAATAGAAGTGAAACATCTATATAAACATTAATGCAAACAGTGATTAGAAGAAAGCTGGAGTAACCATTTAATCTAGAAAAAGTGGACTTCAGAGCCAGGAACAAAGAGGGACATTTCATAAAGATAAAGAGATGATTAACTCATCAAGAGGACATAAATATTCTAAATTAGTACACACCTAATAATAGAACTTAAAAATACACAAAACAGACACTAATATAACTAAAAAACAATAATAAGACGAATCCAAAGTTACAGCAGGGATTTTCAACATCTTAGTAGCTGAAAGAATTTGGGCAGCACTGTCAATGAACATGATCTATTGACATTTATGGAGCTTCCCATCTAACTACAGTAGAATACCATTCATCCAAGTGTGCATGGAGCATTCACCAAAATAGACTCTATTCTAACTCAATAAAATAAGTATCAATAAATATAAAAAAAATTATACAAAGTCTATCCTCTCAACAAACACATGTGGAAATTAAACAACACACTTCCAAATAACCCAAGACTGAAAGCAATCACTAGGGACATTGGAAAATACTTTTAACTAAATGAAAATAAAATTGCAACATAAAAATGGGGGAGATGCAGGTTAACTGATGATAAGAGAAAAATTCCTATTATAAAAATCTTATATAAGAAAGGAAGAAACTTCTCAAATCAATGATATAAGTTTTCACCTTAAGAAACAAGAAAACTCACACAATATTCTGAGATAAAAAACCTGCACGTGTACCCCTGAATCTAAAATAAATTTAAAATTTTAAAAAAAGAAAAGAAACAAGAAAAAGAAAATTAAACCCATTCTAAGCAGAAAGAATAAAATAATAAACATATCAAAGAAATAGAATGCAGAAGAATACAGAGAAAAATGTATACCACTGGAAAACAGTTATTCAACAAGATCAATAAAACTGAAAAACCACTAACTAGAATAATCATGGAAAAAGAAAAGAAAAGACAAATTACCAGGATCAAAACAAAAAACATACAGATTTTTTAACAGGAAGAAGTAAAACTCTTTCTTTGGGCAAGTAACTGATTGGCTTTGTAGAAAATCATAAGAAATCACAGGGAGAAGCTATTAGAAATATAAAGGGAGTTAAGTAAGGTCACGAGATACAGGACCATATGTGAAGTCTCTTGTATTTCTACATATAGACAACAAATAACTGGAAACCATTTTTTAAGGGTCATGTATAGAAGCAGCAAAATCTAAGAAGTGCTTAGGGGTAAACTTAAATTATCAAAACCTGTACACTGAAAACTACAAAAGAATGCTGAGAGAAATTAAAGACAATATAAAACAACAGAGAAATAGATGGATTACAACAATAGATCAGAAGACTCATTATTTTAAGATGATAATTATCGCTGATTGATCTATAGTTTCAATGGAATCCTAATCAAAATCATACCATGGTATTTGGTAGATATTGATGAATTTTTAATTCTGAAATTTATGAATAGGTAAAGGACTAAACATCTTCGAGAAAAAATACAAAGTCGGAGTACCTTACACTATCTGATTTTAATACTTATTATAAAGCTAAAGAAATCAAGACACTTTAACATGAATGTAAAGGTAGACATACTGATCAATGTAATTGAAATAAGAGTAGCCCAAATTCACATATATAATGCCAATTGATTTTTTAATTTACATGAAAAAGTAATCCAATAAGGAATGGATAATCTTTGCCACAAATGGTATTGGAACATTTCAACATCTGTATGCAGAAGAAGGAAAAGAAAAAGAAGATAAGGAGGAGAAAGAAAGGGAAGAGAGGGGTGGCAGGAGGGAGAGGAAAGGAGAGGAGGAATCAACAACATAAAAAACAAAAACAAAAACACCCAAATCTTTGACTGTTAACTCACAGAACACATAAAATTAATTCAAAATAGAAAATTGACCAAAATGTAAAAGGTAAAGAAAAGAAAACATCCATAAGGAAACCTAGGATAGAGTACTTATATTTTGAAGTGGTCAAACATTCCTTACATAAACACAAAAAGCCAAAAACATTTAGAAATACTATAAAATGGACTTTATCAAAATTAAAGCTTTCTGCTATTTGAATGACAATGTTAAGAAAATGAAAGGGCAAACCACAGTCTGGAAGAAAATATTCATAATACATAGATATGAAAATAGACTTGTGTACAGAATAGACAGAAAATTCCTACAATTCAATGATGAGAAGAGAAACACACCAATGAAAAATGCTTGAAATATTTGAACAGGCAATTTACAAAAGAAGACATACGAACAGCCAACAAGTACGTGGTAAGATCCTCATCTGCTATCTTAAGAAATGCAAATTAAAACTACATCACTTTGAATGGTTGCAATTAAAAAGTTGGATAAAATCAAATGTTGGTGAGAACCAATTGCAACTTTCATTCATTTCTGGTGGAAATAGAATGGTACTAATCTAGTTTGGAAAACAAGTCTGCAGTCTCTTATAAAGTTAAAAATGCACTTACCTTATGATCCAGCCAATCCACCCTTAAGTATTTACCCAAGAGAAGTGAAAATACGTTCACACAAAGATTTGTAGGTTCACACAAAGATAAAGTGTTCACAGGCACTTTATTTACAATAGCATAAACGTGAGAAAAAAGTCATACACCTATCAACTGATGAATGGACAAACTGTGGTACATCTATGCAATGGAAAGCAACTCAGCATTAAAAGAAAAGAATTACTAATAAATACAGCAACACATGAATCTCAGAAACATTATGGTAATCAGAAGACTGTGGAAACACAAAGAGAAGATATTGCATGATTTTATTTTTGAGAAACTCTAGAAAATTTCAAATTGTTATATGAAAAGTAGATCACCGGCTGCCTGGATCAGGGGATAGGGAGAAGAGACTGCATGAGTAAAAGCATAAATGAATATTTTTTGACAATATTCTTTATCTTGATTGTGGCATTAGATGCATGGGAGTGTATTTTTGTCAAAACTCATCAAACTGCAATTACAAAGAGTGCAGTTTATTGTTTTTAAATTACACCTCCATAAAGTTGATTAAAAGGAAATAGTATGTGAGCGGGCTAAGTGGGCCTCTTCCTTAGTTACCAGAAGCTATTCCTCAATCTATAGAATGGATAAAAATGCTCTTGTGGTTTATGAGTTTTTTCCTTAATGCGACTGACGTGTTCCTCTATGTTGCACAAAAAATAACCACCTGCCCAGTGCTGCCATTATTTTACAGCTGCTAGAAAATAATAGTATTCTATAATTTAGAATTCTCCAGAAGTAAAAGATCTATATCACCATCCCCAAATTTAAGTCATCTGGATTTATGAAGTTTCATTGTGCATAAAAGTAAAGGGGGATATTTGAATACAATAAAGTGTATGTTGTGGTGCTTTAAAATAAAGATGTGTGTAATGCAGGGTGTGGTTTTAGATTAAAGGGAACAGCTCAGGAAATCCTTGCTTAATTGAATTGAATGTTTGCCCTAAGATGCCTGTTTGGATTAATCACAAAACTGAAATTAATTATATTCCCTTGGAGAACAGTTAATATTTGGTCCGAAGTCCAACCCTCTGCCTTTGGAAAGAACTGAAGAGGGATTTGGCAAAGGGAGAAAAACCTGGCAAAAGAACTTTGGGAGTGGACAACATTTGAGATACAATGCTTAGGAAAAAATTATAGGATCTAGAGCTTATGTAGATATAAGTGGCATCAGATAAAACGATAGACAATCTGGTTGAAATGATTCAGATGTATTTTTAGGTACAGTGAGATGAGGAACACTCTTTCAGCCACATTATTTTAAAGTTCAAAACAGTATTTAGGAATGTCTGATCTAATTCCCTTATGTCAAATGATAAAATGGGGGAAAGCAACATGCCAAATAGCTGGCTTTTGGTTTCCCTAATGAGTAGAAGAATCTAGAATAAAAATCAGATTTTCTGATGTCTCATGCAATGATTTTTCCATATTGCTCTGTTTGCTGATTCTTAAACATATTCTTAAAAGAAAGTGGTAAATGTCACTATCTAACTAGAAGAAGGACATAAATAGATACTTTGGTAATCAGGTGATTGTGACACAAATTATCAGGACAAATGTCTTTTATTGGCTATAAAAATTCCATTTTATTATTATAAAATGAGAAATCACTAAAGAAATTTCTCCATTCAAGCTAATATTTTAAAACAGTATGAATCCATCCCATACGCTAGCAAACAACATTTTATGTCACAATTTGACACATAGAAATACAACTGGAAGCATCAAAAATTAATAGTTTATATTCAAGCTGCAGTCCCCTACAAGCAGGTAATGTGAATTATTTAAGGGTAATTTTGATCTGAGAAAAATTCCCCAGCATCATTTGCCTTTGGGAATGCAGAAATCTTGTCTTGTAATTCGCTTTAACGGTCTATAGGTTTGTTTTCCATCTTACAGTATAATACTCTTTTTGTCAATCTGTTTTTACAATTGGGCAATTTAAGAATGTATCACCAAACCTAAGTGCTGGAGGAGTATACTTCTTAGTGCTTAAAAAGTATTGTTTTATTCAGTCAAGACACACTAAAAATTAATAAGAACAAAATAAAATGGAAGGCTCAACTAGTACTCAAGGGGAGAAATTTGAAACATATAGTATGGAATAAACCATGTACAAATTCAAGTGATTTCATGCTATTTTAAACCAATGTACCAGATCAATTTTATGTCATTTTCTTTTCTTTTTAAAAGTGATAATACTGTAACTACTATCTGCATAGGTCTGTGATGAGTGCTTCACTGCTGTGTTTTATTCTGAAAAGAAAAAGAGAAATTTACGGTGAAGGGAGAAAGATTTTAGTGGAACCCAGTGGTGAAAAATAAACAACTGAATCCTCAATACTAGTACTTATCTGAAGGAAGAAAAAAGTTCATTTTTAGGTAAGAAGACATTACGAAAGAAACAGGAGAAAATTAGACTGTGGCGTTTGTGCAAGAAGAGAATAGTAATGAGATTTGAAGGGTTTGAGGGCAAAACATACAAGCACATGTTTACAAGAGTATCTGAAACCTCAAACAGCAGCAGAGCACCAACGAGAGAGATGAGAGTTTGGTTTCTTAAAAGGAGTGTGCAGTACATGATGTTTAGCTTTTTAGAAAACAACTTCTCCACTTTTGCCTGCCTAAAATTTTTTAGAATTCCAGTTTTCTTTTCAAATATTAAGAAGCACTGGATTTTAGTGGCTGTTTCTAAGTAGTGCTATTTTGGCTCAACTTGTATATGTTTTCCCTCAAAAATAAATGAAAATACTTAAGGCATAAACTTGAAGTATTTAGTTAGTTAGTTAGTTAGTTAGTTAGTTAGTTAGTTAGTTTTATCAACACTCCGGTTTCTTCTAAGTTCATATAATCTGAGTCACTAAAAGAACCTTCACAAAATAAGTTAATTTGGGATCATGACATGTCAACATGGCTCATTGAATTTTTTTTAATTGATTGTTATTACTGAAATGTTATTCAATCACATAAAGTTTAGAGACACTTTAAGCTGAACATTAATATTCTTGCATGCAGTCTGGTAATAGTGTAGATGTGCAGCATTTTGGGAGAAAATAAACCAATTACAATGACTATTGAGTATATTCTTCAGTTGGGCTATGCTCTTCTACTAAGGTAGAATCCTTGGGCATTATTTTGGTATTTGGAACCCTCTTTTACTAGCTCCAGTTGCAAGGTATTGTCAGAACTATTTGGAAAATAATTTTCTTTCTTTTTCACCAAGTTGTATCAACAAATCAGGACAATAATAGTTACTGAGCATTTTTATTTATCAATTAGTTTTCTGGAAATTATAGAATACGTAGAAAATGTCATAACTGACTACCTTCAGGGAACTTCAGCAACCTACACATGAAAACCACTGACCCAAAATGCCAAGTTTCACCCAGAGTATAATTTCATATTACATATAACATTTGACATGACATGACTGAATTATTTTTATCTGTGTGAGGAAACCAAAAGCAGAGGCAAAAGGAAAGAACAATCTCAATGTCTCATTTAGTGCTATTAAAGTGATATCACAATAACATTTCAGCTTTTTTTTTTTTTTTTTTCTTTGAGACGTAATCTTGCTCTGTCGCCCAGGCTGGATGGAGTGCACTGGCACCATCTCGGCTCACTGCAAGCTCCGCCTCCCGAGTTCACACCATTCTCCTGCCTCAGCCTCTTGAGTAGCTGGGACTACAGGCACCCGCCACCACACCCAGCTAATTTTTTGCATTTTTTAGTAGAGACGGGGTTTCACCGTGTTAGCCAGGATGGTCTTGATCTCCTGAACTTGTGATCCACCCACCTTGGCCTCCCAAAGTGCTGGGATTACAGGCGTGAGTCACAGCACCCGACCACATTTCAGTTTTAAATTTTACATTGAATGAGTCCCATTCCTCTTTCTGTGTGGGGTAAACCCTACTGGAGTATTACCTATAGGTAACAATGCCTTATTGAATTGGATAGGTTCTTCAGGTGGTAATTTAAAGGATATTTCGTGAAAGAAGCAAAGAGTGAAAGGGAAGAAAAAACAGTATCTTAAAGGGTAAATACAAGGTTAGAAGCTGGAGGAATAGAGAAGTGTTACACAATGGTTTTAGAAAAGTGGTTCAGGAAGAAGGGGCCAAAATGGTCAAATAGACACAGCTCCAATCTGCAGCTCCCAGTAAGCCCAACCCAGAATGTGGGTGATTTCTGCATTTCCAACTGAGGTACCCAGTTCATCTCACTGGGACTGGCTAGGCAGTGGGTATGGCCCATAAAGAATGATGAGAAGCAGGGTGGGACATTGCTTCACCCTGGGAGTGTACAGAATGGGAGAACCTTTATCCCTCAGCCAAAGGAAGCAGTGAGGGAGTGGGCTACCCACCAGGGGTACAACACTTTTCACATGGAATTTTGCAATCCTCAGATCAGGAGATTCCCCTGTGAGCCTACACCACCAGGGCCCTGGATTTCAGGCACAAAACTGGTGACTGTTTGGGCAGGCACTGAGCTGCAGGAGTTTTTGCATACTCCAGTGGCCCCTGGAACTCCAGTGAGACAGGAAGGTCATCCACTCCCCTGGAAAGGGAGTGGAAGCCAGGGAGCCAAGGGGTCTTGCTCAGCAGGTTCCACTCCCATGGAGCTCAGCAAGCTAAGAACCACTGCCAGTGCAGCAGTCTGGAATCTGCCTGGGATGATCCAGTTTGGTGGGAGGAGGGGTGACCATCATTACTGTGGCTTTAGTTGGCAGTTTTCCCCTGACAGTGCCAAGGAGACTGAGAGGTTTGGACTAGATGGAATTCATCAGTGCAGCGCAGCTAAGTGGCTATGGCCAGACTGCTTCTCTAGATGCCTCCTCACAGGGCAGGGCATCTCTGCAGGAAATCCAGCAACTCCAGTTAGGGGCTTGCAGACAGAACTCTCATCTCCCTAAGACAGACTACCTTGCGGGAAAAGTGGCTGCAGTCTCAAATTTAGCAGACTTAATCTTTTTTTACCTGCTGGCACTGAAGAGAGCAGCTGATCCTGACAAGGGTCATTCTCCCAGCACAGTGCACTAGCTCTTCTAAGGGAAAGATTGCCGACTCAAATGAGTCCCTGACCCCATGCCTCATAACTGAGAGAGACCTCCCAAAAGGGGTTGACGGACACCTCATACAGGAGAGCTCCAGACGGCATCAATACAGTGCCTTTCTGAGATGAAGCTTCCAGAGGAAGGAGCAGGCAGCAATCTTTGCTGTTCTGCAGCATCCACTGGTGATACCTAGTTGAATAGTGTCTAATGTGAACCCCCAGCAAACCGCAGCAGACCTGAAAAAGAGGAGCCTGACTGTTAGAAGAAAAACTAATAAACAGAAAGCAACAACAACATCAACAAAAAAGATACCCCCCAAAAAACCCATCCGAAGGTCATTAACCTCAAAGACCAAACGTAGATAAATCCATGAAAATGAGGAAAAAACAATGAAAATTCCAAGAGCCAGGATGCCTCTTCTTCTCCAAATGATTGCAACACCTCTCCAGCAAGGGTGCAGAACTAGATGGCAGATGAAATGGATGAATTGTCAGAAGTAGGCTTCAGAAGGTAGGTAATAACAAACTCCACTATGCTAAAGAAGCTGGTTCTAACCCAATGTAAGGAAGCCAAGAATTTTGATAAAAGGTTACAGGAGCTGCTAACTAGAATAACCAGCTTAGAGAGGAACATAAATGACCTGATGGAGCTGAAAAACACAGCATAAGTGCTTCATGAAGCATACAGAAGTATCAACAGCCAAATGGATGAAGTAGAAAAAAGGACATCAGAGTTTGACGACCATTTTTCTGAAATAAGTCATGCAGACAAGTTTAGAGACAAAAGAATGAAAAGCAACATAAAAACCTCTACAAAATATGGATCTATGTGAAAAGACCAAACCTATGATTGGAGTACCTGAAAGAGATGGGGAAAATGGAACTGAGTTGGAAAACACACTTCAGGTTATTATTCAGGAGAACTTCCCCCACTTAGCAAGACAGGCTAACATTCAAATTCAGGAAATACAGAGAATACCACTAAGATACTCCATGAGAAGATCAACCCCAAGACACATAATCATCAGATTCTCCAAGGTCAAAATGCAGTAAAAAATATTAAGGGCAGCCATAGAGAAAGGCTAGATAACCTACAAAGGGAAGCCCACCAAACTAACAGTGGGTCTCTCAGCAGAAACCCTACATGCCAGAAGAGAGTGGGGCCAATATTCAACATTTAAAAGAAAAGAATTTTCAACACAGGATTTGATATTCAGTCAAACTAAGCTTCATAAGCAAAGGAGAAATAAGATCCTTTCCAGACAAGCAAATGCTGAGGTATTTCATCACCACCAGGCCTGCCTTGCAAGAGCTCCTGAAGGAAACACAAAATATGGAAAGGAAAAACTGGTACCACCCACAGCAGAAACACACCAAAATGTAAAGACCAATTACACTATGAAGAAACTGCATCAATTAGTGTGCAAAATAACCAGATAGCATCATAATGACAGGATCAAATTCACAGGTAACAATACTAGCCTTAAATGTAAATGGATAAATGCCTCAATCAAAATACACAGACTGGCAAATTGGATAAAGAGTCAAGACCCATCAGTGTGCTGTATTCAGGAGATCCATCTCACATGCAAAGACACATATAGGCTCAAAATAAAGGGGTGGAGGCAAATTTACCAAGCATATGGAAACCAAAAAAAAAAAAAAAATGAGCGGGGGTTGTAATCCTAGTCTCTCACAAAACAGACTAAACCAAGAAAGATCAAGAAAGTCAAAGAAGGGCATTACATAATAGTATGGGGATCAATTCAACAAGAAGAGCTACCTTAAATATATATGTACCCAATAAAGGAGCATCCAGACTTGTAAAACTAATTCTTAGAGACCTACAAGGAGACTCAGACTCCCACACAATAATAGCGGGGGACTTTAAAAACCCACTGTGAATATTACACAGATCAATGAGACAAAAAATTAGCAAGGTTATTCCGACTTGAACTCAGTTCTAGATCAAATGGACCAAATAGACATCTACAGAACTCTCCACCTCAAATTAACAGAATATACATTCTTCTCAGTGCCACATGACACTAACTTTTTTTTTTTTTTTTTTTTTTTTTTTTTTTAGACAGAGTCTCACTCTGTCACCCAGGCTGGAGTGCAGTGGTGCGATCTCAGCTCACCCTATGCTCCACTTCCCAGGTTCACGCCATTCTCCTGACTCAGCTTCCCAAGTAGCTGGGACTACAGACACACACCACCACGCCCGGCTAATTTTTTGTATTTTTAGTAGAGATGGGATTTCACCATGTTAGCCAGGATGGTCTCAATCTCCTGACCTCATGATCCACCCACCTCAGCCTCCCAAAGTCCTGGGATTCTAGGCGTGAGACACTGCACCTGGCAGGCACTTATCCTAAAATTGACCACATAATTGGAAGTAAAACACTCCTCAGCAAATGCAAAAGAACAGAAATCATAACAAATAGTCTATCAAATCACAGCGCAATCAAATTAGAACTCAGGATTAAGAAACTCACTCAAAACCACACAACTATATGGAAATTGAACAACCTGCTCCTGAAAGACCCCTGGGTAAATCATGAAAGTAAGGCAGAAATAAAGCTTCTTTGAAATCAATGAAAACAAAGAGACAACGTACCAAAATCTCTGGGATATAGCTAAAGTAGTGTTAAAGAAAAATTTATAGTACCAAATGCCCACATCAGAAAGCTAGAAAGGACAGCTAAAAAAACAACAGGGGAAGCAGCAGAGGCCTGAGCAGACGCAAACGACTCTGTCTGACAGCTTTGAAGAGAGCAGTGGATCTCCCAACACGGAGGCTGAGATCTGAGAACGGACAGACTGCCTGCTCAAGTGGGTCCCTGACCCCTGAGTAGCCTAACTGGGAGACATCCCCCACTAGGGGCAGTCTGACACCCCACACCTCACAGGGTGGAGTACACCCCTGAGAGGAAGCTTCCAAAGTAAGAATCAGACAGGTACACTCGCTGTTCAGCAATAGTCTATCTTCTGCAACCTCTGCTGCTGATACCCAGGCAAACAGGGTCTGGAGTGGACATCAAGCAATCTCCAACAGACCTACAGCTGAGGGTCCTGACTGTCAGAAGGAAAACTATCAAACAGGAAGGACACCTATACCAAAACCCCATCAGTACGTCACCACCATCAAAGACCAGAGACAGATAAAACCACAAAGATGGGGAAAAAGCAGGGCAGAAAAGCTGGAAATTCAAAAAATAAGAGCGAATCTCCCCCTGCAAAGGAGCGCAGCCCATCGCCAGCAACGGATCGAAGCTGGTCAGAGAATGACTTTGACGAGATGAGAGAAGAAGGCTTCAGTCCATCAAACTTCTCAGAGCTAAAGGAGGAATTACGTACCCAGCGCAAAGAAACTAAAAATCTTGAAAAAAGAGTGGAAGAATTGACAGCTAGACTAATTAATGCAGAGAAGGTCATAAACGAAATGACAGAGATGAAAACCATGACATGAGAAATACGTGACAAATGCATAAGCTTCAGTAACCGACTCGATCAACTGGAAGAAAGAGTATCAGCGATTGAGGATCAAATGAATGAAATGAAGTGAGAAGAGAAACCAAAAGAAAAAAGAAGAAAAAGAAATGAACAAAGCCTGCAAGAAGTATGGGATTATGTAAAAAGACCAAATCTATGTCTGATTGGGGTGCCTGAAAGTGAGGGGGAAAATGGAACCAAGTTGGAAAACACTCTTCAGGATATCATCCAGGAGAACTTCCCCAACCTAGTAGGGCAGGCCAACATTCAAATTCAGGAAATACAGAGAATGCCACAAAGATACTCCTCGAGAAGAGCAACTCCAAGATACATAATTGCCAGATTCACCAAAGTTGAAATGAAGGAAAAAATCTTAAGGGCAGCCAGAGAGAAAGGTCGGGTTACCCACAAAGGGAAGCCCATCAGACTAACAGCAGATCTCTCGGCAGAAACTCTACAAGCCAGAAGAGAGTGGGGGCCAATATTCAACGTTCTTAAAGAAAAGAATTTTCAACCCAGAATTTCATATCCAGCCAAACTAAGTTTCATAAGTGAAAGAGAAATAAAATCCTTTACAGACAAGCAAATGCTTAGAGATTTTGTCACCACCAGGCCTGCCTTACAAGAGACCCTGAAGGAAGCCCTAAACATGGAAAGGAACAACCGGTACCAGCCATTGCAAAACATGCCAAAATGTAAAGACCATCGAGGCTAGGAAGAAACTGCATCAACTAACGAGCAAAATAACCAGTTAATATCATAATGGCAGGATCAAGTTCACACATAACAATATTACCCTTAAATGTTAATGGACTAAATGCTCCAATTAAAAGACACAGACTGGCAAACTGGATAAAGAGTCAAGACCCATCAGTCTGCTGTATTCAGGAGACCCATCTCACATGCAGAGACATACATAGGCTCAAAATAAAGGGATGGAGGAAGATCTACCAAGCAAATGGAGAACAAAAAAAAGCAGGGGTTGCAATCCTAGTCTCTGATAAAACAGACTTTAAACCATCAAAGATCAAAAGAGACAAAGAAGGCCATTGCATAATGGTAAAGGGATCAATTCAACAGGAAGAGCTAACTATCCTAAATATATATGCACCCAATACAGGAGCACCCAGATTCATAAAGCAAGTCCTTAGAGACTTAAAAAGAGACGTAGACTCCCATACAATAATAATGGGAGACTTCAACACTCCACTGTCAACATTAGACAGATCAACGAGACAGAAAGTTAACAAGGATATCCAGGAATTGAACTCATCTCTGCACCAAGCGGACCTAATAGACATCTATAGAACTCTCCACCCCAAATTAACAGAATATACATTCTTCTCAGCACCACATCACACTTATTCCAAAATTGACCACATAATTGGAAGTAAAGCACTCCTCAGCAAATGTAAAAGAACAGAAATGATAACAAACTGTCTCTCAGACCACAGTGCAATCAAAGTAGAACTCAGGACTAAGAAACTCAATCAAAACTGCTCAACTACATGGAAAATGAACAACCTGCTCCTGAATGACTACTGGGTACATAACAAAATGAAAGCAGAAATAAAGATGTTCTTTGAAACCAATGAGAACAAAGATACAACATACCAGAATCTCTGGGACACATTTAAAGCAGTGTGTAGAGGGAAATTTATAGCACTAAATGCCCACAAGAGAAAGCAGGAAAGATCTAAAATTGACACTCTAACATCACAATTAAAAGAACTACAGAGGCAAGAGCAAACACATTCAAAAGCTAGCAGAAGGCAAGAAATAACTAAGATCAGAGCAGAACTGAAGGAGACAGAGACACAAAAAACCCTCCAAAAAATCAATGAATCCAGGAGTTGGTTTTTTGAAAAGATCAACAAAATTGACAGACCGCTAGCAAGACTAATAAAGAAGAAAAGAGAGAGGAATCAAATAGATGCAATAAAAAATGATAAAGGGGATATCACCACCGACCCCACAGAAATACAAACTACCATCAGAGAATACTATAAACACCTCTACGCAAATCAACTAGAAAATCTAGAAGAAATGGATAATTTCCTGGACACTTACACTCTCCCAAGACTAAACCAGGAAGAAGTTGAATCCCTGAATAGACCAATAGCAGGCTCTGAAATTGAGGCAATAATTAATAGCCTACCCACCAAAAAAAGTCCAGGACCAGATGGATTCACAGCTGAATTCTACCAGAGGTACAAGGAGGAGCTGGTACCATTCCTTCTGAAACTATTCCAATCAATAGAAAAAGAGGGAATCCTCCCGAACTCATTTTATGAGGCCAACATCATCCTGATACCAAAGCCTGGCAGAGACACAACAAAAAAAGAGAATTTTAGACCAATATCCCTGATGAACATCGATGCAAAAATCCTCAATAAAATACTGGCAAACTGGATTCAGCAGCACATCAAAAAGCTTATCCACCATGATCAAGTGGGCTTCATCCCTGGGATGCAAGGCTGGTTCAACATTCGCAAATCAATAAATATAATCCAGCATATAAACAGAACCAAAGTCAAGAACCACATGATTATCTCAATAGATGCAGAAAAGGCTTTTGACAAAATTCAACAGCCCTTCATGCTAAAAACGCTCAATAAATTCGGTATTGATGGAACGTACCTCAAAATAATAAGAGCTATCTATGACAAACCCACAGCTAATATCATACTGAATGGGCAAAAACTGGAAAAATTCCCTTTGAAAACTGGCACAAGACAGGGATGCCCTCTCTCACCACTCGTATTCAACATAGTGTTGGAAGTTCTGGCTAGGGCAATCAGGCAAGAGAAAGAAATCAAGGGTATTCATTTAGGAAAAGAAGAAGTCAAATTGTCCCTGTTTGCAGATGACATGATTGTATATTTAGAAAACCGCATCGTCTCAGCCCAAAATCTCCTTAAGCTGATAAGCAACTTCAGCAAAGTCTCAGGATACAAAATTAATGTGCAAAAATCACAAGCATTCTTATACACCAGTAACAGACAAGCAGAGAGCCAAATCAGGAATGAATTTCCATTCACAATTGCTTCAAAGAGAATAAAATACCTAGGAATCCAACTTACAAGGGATGTAAAGGACCTCTTCAAGGAGAACTACAAACCACTGCTCAGTGAAATCAAAGAGCACACAAACAAATGGAAGAGCATACCATGCTCATGGATAGGAAGAATCAATATCGTGAAAATGGCCATACTGCCCAAGGTTATTTATAGATTCAATGCCATCCCCATCAAGCTACCAATGAGCTTCCTCACAGAATTGGAAAAAACTGCTTTAAAGTTCATATGGAACCAAAAAAGAGCCCGCATTGCCAAGACAATCCTAAGTCAAAAGGACAAAGCTGGAGGTATCATGCTACCCTGACTTCAAACTATACTACAAGGCTACAGTAACCAAAACAGCATGGTACTGGTACCAAAACAGAGATATAGACCAATGGAACAGAACAGAGTCCCCAGAAATAATACCACACATCTACAGCCATCTGATCTTTGACAAACCTGAGAAAAACAAGAAATGGGGAAAGGTTTCCCTATTTAATAAATGGTGCTGGGAAAATTGGCTAGCCATAAGTAGAAAGCTGAAACTGGATCCTTTCCTTACTCCTTATATGAAAATTAATTCAAGATGGATTAGAGACTTAAATGTTAGACCTAATACCATAAAAACCCTAGAAGAAAATCTAGGTAGTACCATTCAGGACATAGGCATGGGCAAGGACTTCATGTCTAAAACACCAAAAGCAACGGCAACAAAAGCCAAAATTGACAAATGGGATCTAATTAAACTAAAGAGCTTCTGCACAGCAAAAGAAACTACCATCAGAGTGAACAGGCAACCTACAGAATGGGA
Source organism: Rhinopithecus roxellana (assembly GCF_007565055.1). Taxonomy (NCBI): domain Eukaryota; kingdom Metazoa; phylum Chordata; class Mammalia; order Primates; family Cercopithecidae; genus Rhinopithecus; species Rhinopithecus roxellana. The sequence goes on along the minus strand of NC_044556.1, from coordinate 24,223,364 downwards.
GAAAATTTTTGCAATCTACTCATCTGACAAAGGGCTAATATCCAGAATCTACAAAGAACTCAAACAAATTTACAAGAAAAAAACAAACAACCCCATCAAAAAGTGGGGAAAGGATATGAACAGACATTTCTCAAAAGAAGACATACATATAGCCAACAGACACATGAAGAAATGCTCATCATCACTCGCCATCAGAGAAATGCAAATCAAAACCACAATGAGATACCATCTCACACCAGTTAGAATGGCAATCATTAAAAAATCAGGAAAGAACAGGTGTTGGAGAGGATGTGGAGAAATAGGAACACTTTTACACTGTTGGTGGGATTGTAAACTAGTTCAACCATTATGGAAAACAGTATGGCAATTCCTCAAGGATCTAGAACTAGATGTACCATATGACCCAGCCATCCCACTACTGGGTATATATCCAAAGGATTATAAATTATTCTACTACAAAGACACATGCACACGTATGTTTATTATGGCACTATTCACAATAGCAAAGACTTGGAATCAACCCAAATGTCCATCTGTGACAGACTGGATTAAGAAAATGTGGCACATATACACCATGGAATACTATGCAGCCATAAAAAAGGATGAGTTTGCGTCCTTTGTAGGGACATGGATGCAGCTGGAAACCATCATTCTTAGCAAACTATCACAAGAAGAGAAAACCAAACACCGCATGTTCTCACTCATAGGTGGGAACTGAACAATGAGATCACTTGGACTCGGGAAGGGGAACATCACACACTGGGGCCTATCATGGGCAGGGGGGAGGGGGGAGGGACTGCATTGGGGAGTTATACAAGATATAAATGATGAATTGATGGGTGCTGACGAGTTGATGGGTGCAGCACATCAACATGGCACAAATATACATATGTAACAAACCTGCACGTTATGCACATGTACCCTAGAACTTAAAGTATAATATAAATAAATAAATAAATAAATAAATAAATAAATAAATAAAAAGAATCCTCATTACTTTTGTTGTAATTATTTTTAAATTGGTCTTCACTTCCCAGTCCAATGAGATGTGCAAAAAAAAAAAAAAAAAAAGAAAGCTAGAAAGATCTCAAACTGACACCTAACACCACAATTAAAAGAACTAGAGAAGCAAGAGCAAACAAATGCAAAGGTTAGCAGAAGGCAAGAAATAGCTACGATCAGAGCAGAACTGAAGTACATAGAAAGATGAAAAACCCTTCAAAAACTCAATGAATCCAGGAGCTGGGTTTTTGGGAAAAAAAATAACAAAATAGACGGCTGGCTAGACTAATAAAGAAGAAAAGAGAGAAGAATCAAATAGACACAATAAAAAATGATAAAGGGGCTATCACCACTGACCTCACAGAAATACACACTACCATCAAAGTGCAAATCAACTAGAAAATCTAGAAAAAATGGATAAATGCCTGGACACATACACCCTCCCAAGACTAAACCAAGAAGAAGTTGAATACTTGAATAGGCCACTAACAAGTTCTGAAATTGAGGCAGTAACTAGTAGCCTACCAACCAAAAAAAAAAAAAAAAAAAAAAAAAAAAAAAAAATCCCAGGACCAGATGGATTCACAGCTGAATTCTTTTTTTTTTTTTTTTTTTTTTTTTTTGAGGTGGAGTCTCGCTCTGTCGCCCAGGCTGGAGTGCAGTGACTGGATCTCAGCTCACTGCAAGCTCCGCCTCCCGGGTTCACGCCATTCTCCTGCCTCAGCCTCCCGAGTAGCTGGGACTACAGGCGCCCGCCAGCTCGCCCGGCCAGTTTTTTGTATTTTTTAGTAGAGACGGGGTTTCACAGTGTTAGCCAGGATGGTCTCAATCTCCTGACCTCGTGATCCGCCCGTCTCGGCCTCCCAAAGTGCTGGGATTACAGGCTTGAGCCACCGCACCCGGCCACAGCTGAATTCTAACACAGGTACAAAGAGAAGCTGGTACCATTCCTTCTGAAACTATTCCAAACAATAGAAAACCAGAGACTCCTCCCTAAAATACATTATGAGGCCAGCATCATCCTGATACCAAAACCTGGCAGAGACACAACAAAAACAGAAAATTTCAGGCCAATATCCCTGATGAACATTGATGAGAAAATCCTCCATAAAGTACTGACAAATCAAATCCAGCAGCACATCAAAAAGCTTGTCTACCACAGTTAAGTCATCTTCATTCCTGGGGTGCAAGGCTGGTTCAACATATGCAAATCAATAAACATAATCCATCACATAAACAGAACCAATAACAAAAACGACATGATTATGTCAATACATGCAGGAAAGGCCTTTGATAAATTTCAACATCCTGTTAAAAAATCTCAATAAACTAGGTATTGATGGAACGTATCTTGAAATAATAAAAGCTATTTATGACAAACCCACAGCCAATATCATACTGAATGCGCAAAAGCTGGAAGCATTCCCTTTGAAAACAGACACAAGAAAAGGATGCCCTCTTTTACCACTCCTATTCACCATGGGTATTGGAAGTCCTGGCCAGGGCAATCAGGCAAGAGAAACAAATAAATTGTATTCAAATAGGAAGAGAGGAAGTCAAATTGTCCGTTTGCAAATGACGTGATTCTATATTTGGAAAACCCCATCATCTCAGCCCAAAAACTCCTTAAGCTGATAAACAACTTCAGCAAAGTCTCAGGATAAAAAATCAATGTGCAAAAATCACAAGCATTGCTTTACACCAATAATAGACAAGCAGAGAGCCAAATCATGAATGAACTCTCATTCACAATTGCTACAAAGACAATAAAATACCTAGGAATATAGCTAACAAGGGATGTGAAGGACCTCTTCAAGAAGAACTATAAACCACTGCTCAAGGAAATCAGAGAGGACACAAACAAATGGAAAAACATTCCATCCTCATGATTAGGAAAAATCAATATTGTGAAAATGGCTATACTGCCCAAAGTAATTTATAGATTCAATGCCATCCCCATAAAAGAATTAGATTCTAATTCTTCAAAGAATTAGAAAAAACTACTTTAAATTTCATATGGAACCAAAAAAGAGTCTGTATAGCCAAGACAATCCTAAGCAAAAGGAATAAAGCTGTAGGTATCACGCTACCTGACTTCAAACTACACTAGAAGTCTGCAATAACCAAAACAGTGAGGTACTGGTACTAAAACAGACATGTAGATCAATGGCACAGAACACAGACCTCAGAAATAACACCACCATCTACAACCATCTGATCTTTGACAAACCTGACAAAAACAAACAATGAGGAAAGGATTCCCTATTTAATCAGTGGGGCTGGGAAAACTGGCTAGCCATATGTAGAAAACTGAAACTAGACTCCTTCTTTTCACCTGATACAAAAATTAACTCAAGATGGGTTGAAGACTTAAATGTAAAACCTAAAATCACAAATACCCTAGAAGAAAACCTAGGCAATATCATTCAGAACATAGGCATTGGCAAAGATTTCATGACAAAAATGCCAAAAGCAAGGGCAACAAAAGCCGAAGTTAACAAATGGGATCTAACTAAACTAAAGGGCTTCTGCACAACTAAAGGAACTAGCATCAGAGTGCACAGGCAACCTACAGAATGGGAAAAAAACTTTTGCAATCTACCCATCTGACAGAGGTCTAATATCCAGAGTCTATAAGGAACTTACACAAATTTACAAGAAAACAAACAAACAACCCCATCAAAAAGTGAGTGAAGGATATGAACAGATACTTCTCAAAACAAGACATTTATGCAACCAACAAACATATGAAAAAAAGCTCACCAGCACTAATCATTAGATAAATGCAAACCAAAACCACAATGAGCTACCATCTCACATCAGCCAGAATGGTGATTATTAAAAAGTCAAGAAACAATAGATGCCGGCAAGGCTGTGGAGAAACAGGAAAGCTTTTACAGTGTTGGTGGGAATATAAATTAGTTCAACCATTGTGGAAGACAGTGTGGTGATTCCTCAAGGATCTAGAACCAGAAATACCATTTGACTCGGCAACCCCATTACTGGGTATATACCCAAAGGAATGTAAATCATTCTACTATAAATGCACATGCACACATATGTTTACGCAGCACTCTTCACAATAGCAAAGACTTGGAACCAAACCAAATGTCCATCAATGATAGACTGGATAAAGAAAATGTGACACATATGCACCATGGAATATTATGCAGCCATAAAATGAAATGAGATCATGTCCTTTGCAGGGACATGAAGCTGGAAGCCATCCACCTTAGCAAACTATCACAGGAATAGCAGACCAAACACCACATATTCTCATGCATAAGTGGGAGTTGAACAATGAGAACACATAACCATAAAATGTTATGTTTATGGATATGTTGATATTATGAGTAATATCAAAACAGGAAGGAGAGCAACACACAGGGTGCTGGTGGAGGGTTGGGGGCAAGCAGAGGGAAAACATCAGAACAAATAGTTATTGCATGTGGGGCTTAAAACCTAGATGATGGGTTGACAGGTGTAACAAACCAGCATGGCACACATATACCTATGTAACAAACCTGCACATTCTACACATGCATCCCAGAACTTAAAGTAAAATTAAAAAAAAAAAGAAATGAAGAGCGGTCAGGATCAAGACCTGCATTGAGGGTCCATTTGAGTTGTGTGGAGCAACAGCATGTGAATAACTTACAGCAGCCATGAAAGATTAGATATCTTCTCCTAATACTAGTTCTGCATCCAGGTCTTCAAATTAGCCTCAAGCACTTCAAAACTATGCATATGTATAATATTTGAAGAAAAGCTAAAAACCACAAATCAAATGGATATCAGCATATCGGTGAATCAATGAAGAAATGTTTCTGGAGATATTTAAATGAAGTCATAAGTCTATAAAACATTACATGAGAAAATGCTTATGGATGACTGTCATGAACAATAAAGTAGATACAGCAAATGTTATGCTTATGGATATGCCTATATTTACAGTTTTGATATTACTCATAATAATATGGTATAAAATTGAACATAAAAGATGTTATAAGGAGGGTCTTTAAATATATTTTGATGAAGTAGACAATAATAAATCCAAATATATATGTGTTATGCTAAATAAATGCCAATCTATAAGTTACGATGTAAAGTAAACTAATCAGAATATTGACTCAGAACTCTGGCTGAAAAAGAATAAACAACATGTAATGAAAGTATTTTATATTTCAAGGCGGCTGTTAAATTAAACATGTAACAATTAACATGTTCAACTTGCACCAATATGTAGTTATTAAATTAAGTATGTCAATGAAGAGCACTTTACATGAAAGTAATTTTGGTATTGTGGTACCATATGAAAAAGTAAAACCAAGCATCAGAAATTACAAGAATATTATTAGAGAACTATTTGATCACTCTGAAATTGAATATGCCATATGGAAATGAAAGGATAAAATAAAGGAGAACAAATTTCCTTATAACATAGATAACTGATATGCAAGATTACTTTTCCAAAGGTTAAGAGAAACAGAAATACAGAGATAAATTTGTAAGATGATAAGTGAAGGCACTTTAAAAACAACACTTGTTTTCTCACTCAATTTTGTACACATTCAGGTGAAAAGCTACAAGTGCATTATAACATCAATTATGAACACAGCATATATAATAAATGCATTAATTCTCAAATACCCTGTATCATGTAGTCACAAAAACTTGGAAAGTATTCATAAATAAAGTGCCACTTCTAGTTTTTAGTAATCAATACAAGTACTTGATTTCAGTTCTCTGTTCCTTTATGTTTGTATTTCCAACTAACTCAGACACTACCTACATATCCTTTCCTTGGATTTTAGAGATAAACATCCTGCAATGGTTTAGAAAAAAAAATAGTGGATTCTGGGTGTACATCTACCCCTAATTACGTGTGACTTTGGGAAGGTCATCACAGCTCATGGAATTTTAGTTTCTTTTCTCCTTCCAATGGGGGAGGGGAATATAAAATTGCTAAACTCTAGAAAATTCATGATGTTTGTGTCACTCACCACCAATTTGGTTATATGCCATTTTGAATTATTCAGTACTCTTCTCAGCTAGATTCTAAGTGTCCTAGATGTATTTCCCATTACCTAGCACAGTGCTGGGTGATAACTAGCTGTTTTAAAAACACTTCTTGATGGACTGAATATTTACTGGAAAAATATTGGAGGCCAAGAAAAGACATATTCACTTAGTTGAATATTCTCTGGTCTAGAATTGTCCTCTATCAGCAGTGTGAAACAGGATGGTTGAAAAGTTTGTTTGAAAAGGAAATATTTTCATTATCAATTTAAAATATACTATCTTCCAATCGTTACGGTACATTATCTATAACCTAGAGGATTTGTTCATGCATAATTTTTTTACACATCTGAAAGTAAAATGCACTAATGCGTGACCTACCTACAGAAATAGCAGAAGCCATTTAGGACAGCCTGGGAAAGGTAGCAAACTTTCAAAACCACATTCATATTTAGCTGGCAAATAGACAACATTGTGTCTTCTTGTCAGTTCCAGCAATATTATGTATATATTAGGAGAAAAAAAAAGCATTCTGCACAATTAGCTTCGTTTTTGGCACTGATGAAAGTTTAGATTAGATTTCCATAATCTAAATTTTTGTTTCTTCATAAAGTTCTTCATTGAGAATGAACTGAGGTGTTGAAATTGTGATTTAGATACAGAAGGCACCAGCTAGATAGTGTATTAACGTACTTCAAGTGTTGCAGTAAAGTTAAAAGGAAAGAAAGTTAAAAGTACTAAGAAGGTTAGCAGGGTTATCAGAAACATATGGTATTTTTTTAAAGTTTTCCTGAATGCAGCAGGGGTTCTGGGGATTCATTAAGGAAAGAAAAATGATGAAGGCAAAATGTGAGTGAGAAGGAAGCTTTTATCTGATGAGTCTTTTCCATCTCATCCCATCTGCCTCAACCTAATCACACTTAGATGTGTCGAAGCTATCTACAGAGGTTAAATTTATTTTTGAAGTTCAGTAAATAAGGTTATGTCTCTTGAAAAAAAAGTAGCAGACTGTACTATACTAAGGAAAATAGCAGATCCACCTAGTAATGCAAATTTTTTAGTAAGATAATACGTATGAGAAGTATGGGTTGTGAATGGAATTGTTTGGTTGTTAAATCAGACAGTTCTTTAAAAATCTAAGAGAGGAGAGCCTCTGTCTGGCCAGCACCATCTGGGAAGTGAGGATCGCCTCTGCCCCACCGCCATGCAACCCTCCAGGTGTGAAGTGGCAGCCTTGTGTATGATCTTTCTGCCCCCCCCCCAAGTTTGCATTTTCGACAGCAAAGTTTACTTTTAAATTAAAAGATTTAAATTGGGGAAGATAAAAAAATCATAAGAGAATATACATGATAATGGCATTAGTAGTTTCATATATAATCATGCACTATATAATGATACTTCTGTCAATGATGGACTGCATATGACTATAATACAATATTTCATTGTACCTTTTCTGTATGTAGATATGTTTAGGTACACAAATGCTATGTGTCCCAATTGACTATGTGTTCAGTGCAACAATATGTCATACCAGTTTGTATCCTTTGAGAAATAGACTACACCATATATCCTAGGTACATATTAGGCTATTTCATCTAGGTGTGTGTAAGTATACCTTATGGTGTAGATCCAATGACAAAATTGCTTAATTACACATTTCTCAGAAGGTATCCTCATTGTTAAGCAATGTATGACTGTATTATAAAGTCATAGGTTCACATTAAGTGTTTTCAAGGAGCAAGGGACAATTTTCATTTGGACTAAGTAGATGAATGTTCTTATTTGTAGTCTATTTTCTCTTCTTGGAAGAAAAAATGCTTTCTTCTACATGATGTCATAAAAATCCAAGCACTTTTCAATTTTGAAATTCTTTTGCTCCAATATTCATATTCTTCTCTAACACCTCCCTATTCCTCTTCTGCTCTCAAAATGCACAGATATCTATAACCATGGGAAAGCCAATACTTATCTGAAGCTTTCTTAGTTATGTGTTTCTTGTTAATACATTTTGAGTGAGTTATCCACTTTTACACAACTCATGCCTAGCCTGATGTCTTCTTCCTCCACTCTTTTGAAGTTGCATTCACAACTTTCATGTGCACAGATTTTGTTTCCCTAACTTGAATATAAGCTTTTGTAGAAGAACCTGCAATAAGTAATTTTGGGGGTTTGGTTACCATTGTACACTGACCTTAAAAAATAAATGAATTAGTTAAATTTATGAGTGGACTTTAAATGCTCAATTGAATCCACACAACTATTAAGATAAGCAAACCACCCTTCATTATTCATTATGATGAAATACTCTCTGATGTGAGAAATTTTCCCCTATAAGCTAACCCATCTGCCCTATCTCGGGTGGCAAAAGACTCACTATGTTTTTTTTCCTTGTGTATTTGCTGCCAATTTCTAGGAATCCCAGCGAGGAAAACACAGAGTAATAAGTGTGAGTAGTGAGTTTCTAATGTCATTGGAAAAGAGGCTGGCACCAGGAGAGAAGCTCAGATTTCCTAGGCAACTATTAAACAGTATGTAGTTAGTCCCTAAAACGTGTTCTCTAGTACTAAGAAGGCTATGAAAGACTATCTAGATACACCCCTTAATCTAAAGAAGTTCATACGTTCATAATACAAAAAAGAATATGGAAAGAAACTTTAAAATTATTTTAAAAAGGGATGTCTAAAACCTCTTCTAAAACTGATAGTACTGTTATCTGCCATACCTAATTTATAGTATTGCTCTGAAGATCACATGGACATGAAAATAATTAAAAACATAAAATTGCAAACTCTACACACTTGCAAAAAATCTGTCATCATCATGTCACATTTTTAGAAGATTTATGAATACCTACAATTAGATAAAGATGTTTATAAATGCCACTACAGATATTTTAAAAAAGGACTTGAAGGCATATAATTTCATGTAATAATCCAACTCGCAAAAGTCAAAGGTAAAGAAAGAATCCTGAAAGCAGCTGGAGAAAAGAAACAAATAACGTAACAATGGAGTTCCAGCACAGCTGATGGCAGACTTTTTAGTGGAAGCCTTACAGGCCAGGAGAAAGTGGTATGACATATTTAAAGTGCTGAAGGAAAAAACCTTCTACCTTGAAATAATGTATGTGGTGAAAATATCCTTCAAACGTAAAGGAGAAATATTTCCCCAGACAAACAAAAGCCGAGAAATTTCATCAACACCAGACCTAACCTACAAGAAATGCTAATGGAAGTATTTCAATCAGAAAGACAAGGATGTTAATAAGCAACAAAAAATCACCTGAATCTACAAAATTCACTGGTATAGTAAGTACACAGTAAAACATAGAATATTATAAAACTGTAGCTATATTATGTAAACTACTCTGATCTTAAGTAGAAAAACTAAATGATGAACCAATAAGATATAAATGGAAACAACAAAAAGTTGAAAAGTGTGGGGGGTGGTGAATATACTGTTTGGAATTTCTGTTTTCTTTTCTTTCTTTCGCTCTCTCTCTCTCTCTCTTTCTTTTTGTTTATTTATGGCAACACTATTAGTTGTCATCAGCTAAACATAACAAGTTATAACACAGTATTTGCAAGACTCATGGTAACTTCAAATCAAAAACATACAATGGTCCCACAAAAAATAAAGAGCAAGAAAATAAATTCTACCAGCAGAGGAAATCACATTTACTAAAAAGAAGACAAGAAGAAGCAAAGAAGAAAGAGAAGAACAGAAAGCCACCTGAAAACAAATAATAACAAGGCAGAAGTAAGTCCTTACTTATGAATAATAACATATTATGTAAATGGACTAAATTTTTCAATCAGAAAACATACAATGATTGAATGGATTTTTTAAAAAAAGACCCACTGATCTGTTGCCTACAAGAAATACACTTCACTATAAAGGCACATATGGAGTGAAAATTTTTAAAAATGGAAAAAGATATTCCATGCCAAAGGAAACCAAAAAAGAACAGGAATAGCTATACTTACATCAGACAAAATAGATTTCAAGACAAAAGCTGTGAGAAGAAGCAAAGAACATCACTATATGATGATAAAATGATGAATTCAGCAAGAAGAAATAACAATTTTAAATATACATGCAGCCAACGCTGGAGCAACCAGAGGTATAAAGCAAATATTATTGAGAGATAGAACCTAATACAATAACAGTTTGAGAGCTTAACACCCTGCTTTCAGCATCGGACACAGCTTCTAGACCAAAAAAATCAACAAAGAAACATTGGACTTAATCTGATATATAGACCAAATGGACCTAACAGATATTTACAGAACATTTCATCTAATGGCTGCAAAATACACATTCTTTTCCTCAACACATTGATCATCCTCAACGAGGATGGTCTTATAAGACCTTATATTAGGCCACAAAACAAATCTTAAGACATTCAAAAAAAATTGAAGTAATATCAAGCATCTTCTCTGACCACAATGGAATAAAACTAGAAATCAATAAAAAGAGGGATTTTAAAAACTGTAGAAACACATGGAAATTAAACAATATGATTCTGAATGATCAGTGTATCCATGAAGAAATTAAGAAGGAAATTGAAAAATTTCTTGAAATGAATGATAATGAGAAACACAGCATACCAAAACCTATGGGATACAGCAAAAGTAGTACAAAGAGTGAAGTTTGTAGCTATAAGTCTTTCCACCCAAAAAAGAAGAAAAACTTCAGATGGACAACCTAAAAATGCATCTTAAAGAACTAGAAAAACAGGAGCAGACCAAACTCAAAATTAGTAAAGGAAAAGAAATAATAAAAATCAGTGCAGAAATAAATGAATTTGAAATGAAAATAATAATATAAAAGACTACATAAAACAGAAAGTTTTTTTTTTTTTGAAAAGCTAAACAAGATTGACAAACCTTTAGCCAGACTAAGAAAAAAGAAAAGACCCAAATACATAAAATTGGAAATGAAAAAAGAGACATTCCAACTGATACTGCAGAAATTCAAAGGATCATTAGTGGTTACTATGAGCAACTACCTACTAATAAATTGGAACCCCCAGAAGAAATAAATAAATTCCTAGATGCATGCAACCTATCAATATTGAACCATGAAAAAATTCCATAACCTGAACAGACCAATAACAAGCAACAAGAGTGAAGCTGTATAAAGTCTCCCAGCAAAGAAAAGCCTGGGACCCAATAACTTTACTGCTGAATTCTACCAAACATTTTAAAAAGAACTAATACAAATATTACTCAAACTATTCTGCAAAATAGAGGAGGAAGTACTTCCAAACTCATTCTATGAGGTCAACATTACCCTTCTACCAAAATCAAAGACAAATTTTTAAAAATAGTAGATCAATGCCACTGATGAATATTGATGCAAACATTTCCAAAAAAAATACTAGCAAACAAAATTTAAAAGAAAAATTGGAGTACGAGATCACATCAAGTTAAAAAGCTTCTACACAGTGAAGGAAACAATCAACAAAGTGGAGACAACCCACAGAATGGGAGAAAATATTTGCAAACTACCCATTTGACAAGGGATTAATAACCAGAATATATAAGGAGCCCAGATAACTCTATAGGAGAAAATCTAATAATCCAATTAAAAATGGACAAAAGATCTGAATAGCCATTTCTCTAAGGAAGACATACAAATGAAAAACAGGCATATGGAAATGTGCTCAACATCATTGATCATAAGAGAGATGCCAATCAAAACTACAATGAGATATCTCACTCTAGTTAAAATAGGTTTTATCCTAAAGTTAGGCAATAACAAATGCTGGCAAGGATGTGGAGAAAAGGGAACACTTGTACACTGTTGGTGAGAATGTAAATTAGTACCACAGCTATGGAGAACAGTTTGGAGATTCCTCAAAAAAACTAAAAATAGAACTATCGTATAATCCACCAATCCCACTGTTGGGTATGTACTCAAACGAAAGGTAATCAGTATATCAGATACCCGCACTCCCATGTGTATTGCAGCACTATTCACAATAGGTAAGATTTGGAAGCAATCTAAGTGTCCATCAACAGATGAATGGGTAAGGAAAATGTGGTACATATACACAATGAAGTACTATTCTGCTAAAAAGAAGAAGAACGAGGAGGAGGAGGAAGAGGAGGAGGAGGAGGAAATCTCATCATTTGCAACAAAGTGGATGAAATTGGAGTTCATTATGTTAAGTGAAATAAGCCAGACACAGGAAGATAAACTTCATATGTTCTTACTTATTTGTGGGATCAATAAAATTGAACTCATGGAGATAGAGACTACAAGGATGGTTACCAGAGGCTGGTAAGGATACTGGAGGAGTGGTAGGGGAAGTGGGGATGGTTATTATGTATAAAAATGTAGTTAGAAAGAATGAATAAGACCCAGTATTTGCTAGGGCAGCAAGGTAACTATAGTAAAAATAATTTAACTATACATTTAAAAATAACTAAAAGGGTATAACTGGATTGTTTGTACCACAAAAGATAAATGCTGGAGGTGATGAATACCATTTACCCTGATGTGTTTACAAAGCGTTGCATACCTGTATCAAAATATCTCATATAACTCATAAATATATATACCTACAATACACTCAGAAAAATAAAAGAAAAATGACCAATTTAAGAGTTTATCTAATCTGTTTGATGCTTTCTATTGACAACCCTAAAAATTATTTTTAATTGTGTTAAAACATATTTTTAAACTACACAGAGTTCTAAAAGACTTTAGCCTTTTTTCTTATTCAGTAGAGAGTAAATGCATAGCCTTAGTCATAGTAACTAAAGACATGGTTTTAAATGCTTCCAGAGACTTGACCACTTTTGAATTATATATTAGTAGGTAATTATTTCAAGTCACTTTTGTCCTTTTACATACATTGAATTACAATGTACAAAACTCATCTTTAAGAGTCTTCTTTTTGTTCAGCTACCATTAATGCTGCATTTATTCTCCTAACATCATTATAAACTGTATACATGAACTTTTAGCACTGGAAAGAAGTTAAAATGTAAAATGAAGTATAGGATCACAAATCCCAAAGTGAGAAGAGATCTTAGAAGTGCTCTAGTCCAATGATAAGACATGAAGCAGTGAATTTCTTTGATCACATCCCAAATATGTTATGATCTAAGGCTACTTGGCACACCTCTAGTGGCACAATAGTGTCCTAATTAGCCTGGGGTTCTGCAATTTTCTATACAAGAGGAAGAGGTATTCTTTTAAAAGTTAACTCATCATTCCTTGGCTCAAACTCCTTCTCTTGTCACTTAGGTCATTCTAAATTTTTTACCTGGAATGTCCTATATAATCTACAATGCCTCCCGAAGTCTCTAATCTCATCTTCTACTACTTTCTCTTTTGGTTATTCAAATTCAGCGACTGATACTTGATATTCCTCAACTACTGACACTTGATATTCCTCAAATCCACTGAGCACACATATACCTCAAGGTCTTTGCTCTTCCTTTAGCCTGTAATACATTCCTTCCTAATAACACAAGGCCCTGTACCTAACTTTTTTAAGGATTCTGCAAAAATGTCATCTTAGCAAAAAGTTTTTCTTAAACTCTTCATAAATTGTCAGTCCCTCCAATTCCTTATCATCTTTTTACCTTAATTTTTCAGTGTAGCAATATTTATTTATGTATGCTTATATTACATTATACACACATACTTAATTACGTTTATTATCTGTCTCACTCAGCTAGAATGGAAATTCCATGAGGGCCTAGGATTTGTGTGCTCTGTTCACTCATGATTGTAGTGTAGAAAAGTCCCTTACCTTTGGTTTGATGATCAAAAATTAATGCTTGAATGAAAGGAAAACTCATTACCTCATGAGTGGACCCACTACCTTTTAGACAGATTGAATGACTAGAAAATTATTTGTTATGCTAAAAAAAACTACTTTCTACCTCCAATAGACCTGTCTTGCCTATGGAATTCACCCTACCTTCTAAGTCACCAAAGTCAACTCTAAATGTCTACTCTCACCCTGCAAAAACCCTTCAAATATTAGAATAAAGAGGCAAATCACTCCTGACTAAAGACTATCAGTTCTTTTAGTCATTCACCAAATGATGTAGATTTAAATGTATTTGTCAATTGCGTCATCCTCCCCTGGATACATTCTAATTTACTATTTTTCCAACTGTACGCCATGACTTTGAAGTGGGCCATAAAATAAATATATTGGTTCAGTGTGAGGGGGTAGTATAGGGGCATGGTTAAAAGTACAGCCATTGGATGATGCAAGTTCAGGCACTTTTTGATGTGTAACTCCGGGCAAGTGACTTTACCTCTACTTATCTCAGGCTCCTCATTTTTAAAATAAGGATAATGATAATTGAATCTGCCTTATAGGACAATTATGAGAATTGAGGCTTAATCCATGAATGCTAAATAGTGAGCCCTCCAAAACTAGCTGCCCTGTGGGAGCCACACCACCAAAGAGGAGAGAGAGGGAAAGAATGAAGCTTTTGTGACAGGGAGCAGAATCTAAGCTACGCCTTACTTTTCCAGGTACAGTTAGAAAGGAGAAAGGGAAAGAACAAAGCTGGGTGTCCTCTCACCTCAGTAGGGAATGGCCAGTCCTTCTTATCACTCTGACACTGTAAAAGTGGGTGAGACAAAGTTATCTAAAAAGGAAAGCATTTAGCATTGGCAATGAAAGATTTTTTTGAACATTTTGCTATCAAGCCAAGTTAAAAATACCATGCATAGTCTTAAGCATTTAGTTCCATTATCACTCATATTACAAATGACGTCTATCTAGGTCACAAGGCAGGACTCATAAAGGGAAAAATATCAAGTAAATGCAATAATATTATCCCTAATGGATTTTAAAGTGATGAACTCCAGTTTCTAGAGTTCAGTTACATGAAGTTGCGTGTTAAATACTCTTTCTTCTTAAAGACATGTTTTAAAGAAGCTTCACTGTCTCAGTCCATCATTGACCTCTTCCACACTCTTAAGTGTACTAAATAGTAATCACTATGCTATTTTTATATGAAGTTAAAATAATCAGAGAGGTATATCATAGGTTTATATAAACACCAGTTTTTTACTTGGAGCTAAGAATTTTAGATTAACTCTGGTCTACTCCCTGGAGACAGGACCCCTTTCATGGCTACCAAGCCAGCTTTTGATGAAGCCTTACAAACCGAATTAAGACACAGCTTTTCTGAGAACCAGCACCCCTGGGAAAAGAAACAAGGAAGTTCTCTCCCTTTTTCCAAGGGATTAACAACCTGCAAATGAGAAAATACATCACAGTGCTCTCTGAAGCCTCCTCTTCC
Source organism: Rhinopithecus roxellana (assembly GCF_007565055.1). NCBI lineage: Eukaryota > Metazoa > Chordata > Mammalia > Primates > Cercopithecidae > Rhinopithecus > Rhinopithecus roxellana. Next base: position 24,208,059 of record NC_044556.1, on the reverse strand, counting down.
ATCCCAATGCTGATTTTTACACTTTCAAGAGCAACTCACACAAATTCCAGAACTATTGCTTTTAGTATTACTTTCTTAAGAGTCCTGTTTGAGCTTTCTTTTATTCACTATTTTTTCATTATAAAATAGTGAAGCATCTTATGTGATTGCTGTTGTTTTGGCATCATTGCATTTAGCTCTTCTACTAGATCTCTATGTTTGAGCTTTTTAGGTTTCTCATCTGCCTTGCTTTGAAGACGTCCCAACTGGTTATTCCAACTCAAGTAGCCCCTTCATTCTGCACAAGCTACACAGCACTGCCAGGTTCCTAATCTGCTAATCACGCTTCAGTGAACAGAATCTTTCAGTGATTCCCTTCTCCTGACTGAAAATATACCAAATCTCAGAGGTTCTACCATCTGGAATCAAAGAATCACATCCCGCACTGTGTTCTAATTCCTCATCCATTTAGATCAGTTTCTGAAACATAAATTTTATGTTTTTGTTCATGTCATTTCCTTCACCTAAATATCCCTTCACTTCATCTTCAATTTTCTCTTTCATTTAAATTCTACAGAACCTTGTAATGGAATATTTTTTATGGCAAACTCTCTCCACTCATTTCTCAAGCCTGAAGTTATCCTCCTCTCCTCCAGACCTCCAAGAACTTTGCTTGTACCTCTCTTAAACACATTTTATGTTTAACCCCATATTAAGACTGTAGGTGGCACATGTGCCTCTTTTACCAACTGAAAATATTTTGGGAAATAAAAGGAACCATATTTTGCTTAATTTGATGTCCTTCCATATGTCTAACACACTTCCTGCCACATAATGTGTTTTTCTGCCCAATAATAATAAAAAATGAATGTTCCTTTTGTCCATTAGATAACAGAGTGTGAGCTGCCTGAGACCAGAAGAAACAAGTCTATATTGATCATTTTTTTCAACCAGCTGCCTAACACTGTACCTAGAACAGAAAATGCTTAATAAATGTTTGCTGACTCAAAAAGAAAAACAAAAACACCTGCAACCCTATCCAGTGGACTTTTTATAGAATTACTAAAAACAGTATTGCAACACAGAAATTCAGATACCAGCCCTTATTTTGTCATTGAAGTAGAAGGAAAATCATCTGCAAAAGTAAAAGCCTTCACAACCAACTTTCTTAGTTTGCTTCATACAGAAATACAAGCTTTGTGATCTGCCTTTTGAAAGGAGAAGAAAATGTCTGGGGTGTTTTCTGTGTATCCCTTTTCCATGTAACTTGGTCAGACATCCTTTTTTACAAGCATCCCAACTTAATCATATACAGATTTGCACACAGTACAATGGCCACTAGTACATAAGCAAAACAGGAAAGAAGAAAGAAGGTGGAGTTTCAAAAGTTTTGTTTCTTGTAGGTTGTTGAGGACATTCACATCACCTAAAGCAATTGTTTGAAATGCTTGTGTCCCAGTGCTGTAAAGAAATATCACTTGAACATTTATTTAGTCAGGCCATTTTTACTTCCAGCAGAAAGGGTACACTTGCCAGCAGTTTTGCCACAAGAGTACACCAAACAAAGGAGACAGGGTCATTTATAACCTGACGTGTCCACTCTACTGCTGTGTCCGGTTTCCATGGACTGAAATGGGACCTCACGTTCTGTATTTGTCCTGATTGGCTAGCAACTTAGAACCGTTTAAAAGAGGCAAAGGTAGAGGAGAACAAAGGAAGGAGGAAGTAACTTGTGGAATGCTGAGAAAGATAAAAACACTTTAAAATAAGGAAGAGGAACAGGCTATGACCTAATCCCTCCTCAGACCAGTCTAAGCATGCCAGGGCAAATATTTAGGCTAAATTATGGCAGCTAAGAACATAAAGTACACTGATTTCCTTATTACAGCTAGCAGATATTTAAGAATGTTAGCACAGGTCTTTGAATAAATTTTGCTTCTGAGAGAAGTTACTATTTATTCCTATTTAGATGGAGAGGAAAGTCATTGAAGAAGAACCTCTACTTTACTTTTTACACAATCAAGGCTATTGTCATCATGCTACTGAGGCATTTTCCCCCAACATTCTATTTTTTTAATTTGCTACCGAATTTTCTTTGGCTCTACTATTTACGCTTAGAAAAAAAATCAATTCTTTCCCTTTTATTGAAAAATTATGTACAACAAATTATAACTATAACCCAATCTACAAGGTTTAATATAGGCTGCTTTGATTTACTGTCCCATTCATAATCTGCTGATGATTAGCCTCCTTGGAAACAATTCACTCCCTTGTCTAAGTGATATCAAGGTGTTTGTTTTTAATATGTCCAAAATCATCCTATGGACAAATGCATTATTGAAGAATTATATTTTAATTTATTTTCATGCAGTGCTTTTGATGGGCATGTGCATTAACACAATATGATTATGCTTCTTTACACCAGTGTCTATTCAAATCGGAAATTACCTGCACATACAATCTCAGATGGTGGTCAAAAATTGTACAATGAAGTAAGAATAGGACTCCTTAATATCATACAGCCCTGCTGCTCATCAATGAGGCTTTTTCTGTTCTAATGCTTTTGTCATGTATATGAAAGTCATTATGTAGTTTAGAAAACAGAAGATGAAGTGAAAGAGGAAGATCAGGGACCTAGAATGCATTAATATTCCACCAGCATCAAAGATATTTCCCTCGAGGGGCTCCTACAGGCCACGCTGTTATTACAGTGCCTATCCATTATCTTGTGCTGTTCTTGGTATTAAGACAATAATGGAGAGAATAGGATTATGTGCAGATGATAGGAAATGTGAAGGCAATTCAGCAAGATAGGAAATGAATGGAGACATGATTCTTTCATCGAAGCCAGGGATGGTTTAGCATAGGGTAAGAGAGAAGATAAATGAAGCAAAATGAAATCTTTACAGGTTAGCCAGGGTAAAATGAGTGTTTTCATATAATCCTATGAGTTTAACCTTCTGATAGAAAACGCCATGGCATCTTTCTTTAAAATCCAAGTATACGTGCCTTAGGAGATGATCTGTTTTTGTTCTGAAATTTCACTTGTTGGAAAAGCTGTCCAGTGCTTACATGGTCAGAAGGTGGCCTGAAGGAGTGGCATAACCTTTTAATTCACTCCCATCACTGAGAAATTCGGGCTGTTATTTAAGATTCCCCGGTGGAAAAGACAAGTCTAGCAACTCTCCTGACCCATCTCTTGCCAAACAATGCCTAGTAATCAAGAGAGCAATAAACTGAGCACCAGACAGGAGAGTTCTATTATGAAAAATGCTTAATCTAGTTTCTCGGAGCCTCCATTTCTTTTGACACTAACCCTTCCTGTCCACACACACACACACAATCAGATGCAATCATCCAGACAGACTTTGAAAACAGTAAAGAAAAGCCCTGGCTTTTTAAAAAGATCACCTATATTGGATGCCCAAGGCTAATGTGACTCAAAGGTTGGCATTTCATGATGATGGTGGAGAAACAAGAACGGCAGATTGTGTCATTTGCAGACAGGGCACTGGCATAAATCAATGTTTCTGTTTATTTAAAAAAAAAAGAGAACATTTAATTAAATGAAGGCACACTCATCTACAGACAATATGACAGGGCCAGAGAGAGTGCTTTCTCTGTGTTCACATACTCTGCTTACTCTTCAAACACTGCATTTGATCCTGATGTAAATTGGATAGAAATTCAACCAAACTGGGATCAACAATATAATAACATCCTCTAACTCAAAGAGTTACCAAGGGGAATTGAAGAGAAAATATTAGGGGAAATCAGGATGTAGACACAGTGTATCTATAAGCTTGTCTAAGAAGGTGAAAGCTGTGGATATCCAGGCTGCATATGAAATGTCGATTAATACATCCTGCATGGAATTGCACTGCAGGAAACACTACTTAGTTCTACATTCATTCTTTAGAAACATGGTTGAAAACTAGTTAAAAAATAACTGTATGACTATATAGATAGGTGTGTGTACATACCAAACACACACACACACACACACTCACACACACACATATACACACCTGAAGAAAAAGCAAGCAACAAGATCAGGAGGAAAAGATATTTATGAATTTTCCTCCAAAGCATGGCCCTGCTATCTATATAGGAAAAAAAAATGCATATATAAAGAGAAAATGTAATCAAGACCTTGGACAGCTTTTGGACCTTTTCTTTCCCCTCCCCCAGCCCTTTCTGGGCTCTTTGGCTTGCCTTCCCGGTTTTCTGGTTTTAAAAATGGCTCCATACTGCTCTCTGCTGCTGGTTTATAATTTTCTACTTGGAAAGCTCAGAGCCATTCCTGCTGCTCTGACTGTATATCAGGTCTTGATTGGAGTGCGTACCTAATGGGACTGTGTCCTAATTTGAAACAAGGCAGACTAGTAGCCCATAGATTTGGACTGCTAAATCCAGCTTCCTGGCTACATTTTTTCCTTCGAATTATCTGGACTCTTTGACCTTTTGAAAATCTAATTCCAGCCACGGAATCATTTCAATTTTAAAGATTGCCCTGTTAAGGAAATGATGCATTATTGAGAATCCCACTGTAGGATTCATGTCTCTTGGAAAATGAGGTAGAAAGGAGAGGACATTCTGGCGATGGCTGTAGTGACTAATTAATATCACCTCCTAATAACCACATCACATTGAATGCAATTTCAAATAAGAAAACTAATAAAATAATACATGTGTGATAGAGCCCAGAACAAGGTATGCGCTCAATTAATAAGAGATTTGAATCAAATCTAAGCAATTGAATATCGAATAAAGAATTTTAATTTGGGAAAAAAAGTTAACCTTAGGGAAAAGGTATTTCAAACATTAAAGTATCAGAGAGTGTTTCATTGCCCTTTGAAAGTATAAAAATAAAAAAAGACTGATTTACTTGCTTATTTATTGTAATGCAAAATGCCAGAATGGGCCAGGCACAGTGGCTCATGCCTGTAATCTCAGCACTTTGGAAGGCCGAGTGGGTGGAACATTTGAGGTCAGGAGTTCGAGACCAGCCTGACCAACGTGGTGAAAGCCCGCCTCTACTAAAAATACAAAAATTAGCCGAGTGTGGTGGCAGGTGTCTGTAGTTCCCAGCTACTCGGGAGGCTGATTCAGGAGAAACCCTTGAACCCAGGAGGTGGAGATTGCAGTGAGCCACGATTGTGTCACTGTACTCCGGCCTGGGTAACAAAGCAAGACTCTGTCTCCAGGAAAAAAAAAAAAAAAGAAAGAAAGAAAAAGGAAAAAGAAAAAAAAAAAAGAAAAAGCAAATGCCAGAATGTTAGGATTTTGCCAAATACTACATTATTTTACAGAGAATAATAAATTCAAGCACAAAAATGTTTAGCAGGGAGCTTCTTCAATGATAACACATTTCTTCCATCTGGAAATAAAGATGATTTTATGAAAGACACTTAACAGCTGTAATTGGAAGTTGTAATGTGTGGCAATATGACCACATGACTTAATCGAAGAGCACATGGTCAATTGCATGACCCGGTTTGACAGACAGGAAGTTGTTTTAATCCATGTTATAATTTGAATCACATCTAAAGCAAACAACCCTATTACCCTGCTCAACGGAAGCATAAAGGAAAGAAATGAAAAGGATGATGGGAAGTAATATGTGACATTGATGGGTGTCATTTACCAGGGCCTTTACCCTTGAAATCCACTGTAATCTAGAGAGACGCTATTGCGTAGACACCCCACAGAATCTGGATGGACTCCAGCCCAAAATTTGGTTTTGATATTGAGACTGGTAACACCACTCACACATTAAAAGAGGGTGAAAAGGTTTATAACTCGCATTATGAAGCTTTCTGTGGAATGCAGGCTACTCATAATCAGGAAAATGGCTTGATAGAGCAAGGAAAAGAGACTGGTTTGGAGTTTTTATGGTATTTAGGGGAGGGGCTAGACTGAGGCTTCCCACATGTGGTTTGAACTTCCTGCGGATGCCAAAGTGGGGAGAACCTCTTCTTATAAGCGTGCTCAAAGGTGGGACAGAAGAGGAAGGAAGAAGGGGGAATTGAGGCATAAAAGCTGTCAGCAGTCAAACATCAAAAAACGAAGTCAGACTCTTTGTTCTAAAGGCCTTTGTCTTATATTAGCAGTTCTGATTTATTAGATGATGGTGCAAAGCTCTCCAAGCATCATCCAGTCAATACTGAGAGCAGATACCTCTCTGAATTCATACTTGGAAGGTAGCCTCTAAAAGGTAACAAGAATCAGTTCACTCTAAGGTACTGAGGGCTTACTAGTTTTTGAAGTACTTACTAGTTTTTGAAGTAAAACAAAAATACAGAGAGAGAGACTGAGAGAGAGAAAACAGATTTTGTTTTGTAAACACCTTTATCCAAGTAATTTTGTTCAACAAAATGTATTGATGTGCCCGGCTCTGTTCCAGGTGAACTTTATGAATAATATACTGGTTCTGTCCTCAAGGAGTTTTCAGTCTACAGGTAGAGAACACATTCATAAATAAATAATTTCAATATTGGCAATGTTAGAAGTATATATGAAGGACAGAAGGAACGGAGAGTGTTATTATCTCTGTCCTGAAGGCTGAAGAAATCAGAGAAAGTTTCAGAAAGCAGGATCTTCAACAATAGATGGAAGATAACCAGGCAAATAAGAAAGCACAGAGGATTTGAGACAAAGAAAAACATCATGATAAAGTATAAAATGCCTTGGCATTTTCAGGTAACTATAAATAGTTCAATATCACTAATACAGGTAAGGAAGGTGGTAACCAAAAATGAAACTGAAGAAGCAGCAAAGCCCAGGGGATGGAGGAATTGCCCAGTCTTGGGAAAATACTTGGATTTCATTCAATATCTGTTTTAATAACTTTCCGCTTCTTTGATTATATATTTCTAGCAGTACACAAATGTTCTTATTAATCCCCATTATAGGTACATAAATTTCCTAGATTATTTATACATATTAATGTCATTTACAGATATCTTGACACACTAACATTTACAATTTCATCATTAGCAGTAACTCTAAGCTGATTCTACTCAAGCATGTGGCTATCACCAAGACATAAACAATATCAATTATTTCATTAAGTCAAAAAGAATTGTTTGAAAACAGAAAATAATAGCTGGAACTTAAGGTTAAAAACAGAAGACCCAGCAGCTTGAAAACTCTCCTGGAAACAATCTACTCATTTTTGAAAGTTTATTAAGCCATGGTATCAGTTGATTTTCATTTCTCTTAGAAACCTGCATAAGCAAGCAATCTTCCCTGGCAAAGGAAGAAGAAGATCTGAATTCTCTATAAATAGCTGTAGTACTTGTAAGGCTTGGAGTTTATACAATTTATTCCCTTATTAAAAAGAATAAATAGGCCAGGCGTGGTGGCTCATGCCTGTAATCCCAGTACTTTGGGAGGCTGAGGCAGGCGGATCATGAGGTCAGGAGATCAAGACCATCCTGGCTAACACGGTGAAACCCCATCGCTACTAAAAATACAAAAAATTAGCCGGTCAAAGTGGCGGGTGCCTGTAGTCCCAGCCACTCAGGAGGCTGAGACAGGACAATGGCATGAACCTGGGAGGCGAAACTTGCAGTGAGCCAAGATCGCAACACTGCACTCCAACCTGGGAGATAGGGCGAGACTCCATCTCAAAAATAAATAAATAAATAATTATTAATTAATTAATTTTGCAAATTTTACAATTTATAATTGTATAACATATTCCTAGGACTATCCTCCAATCTTTGGAAGTGATTCATGTATGTGAGGGAGTCTGCAAATTATGTTTTAGTAGATGACAATTAAATCTCTCTCTGCTGCTGCCATTATCCTGGGCTCTCTGGAGGTCAACCTGACTGTTCCATCTTAATTTGCAAGAAAGCTGAGTTTCATGAAAATCTACATCAACTTTATGGTGAAAAATTTCTTGTCACCAAAAGACTGAAATAAAACACTTGAAAAATAATGGACCAACACACAAAAAAATGGGCTATTTGCTTTTGGAACTGTTTTACTAGCATTACTCAAAACTTAAAAATGACAACATTAAAGATGACATGAGCAACAAGTATAACAATGTCAATGCCAATTTCATAAAGATACTGCAGCATTGTACGATATAGTTGGGATCTAAAGTCATGTTAGAAAACTGCTTAGGAGTCATTTCTCTTCCAACTATTTATAAGTAATAAATGTGTACGGTAAATAAAATATATTATTAAATTTTCAAATAAATATTTGCTGCCAACACTATGCACTGATTTCATGCAATATGTTCAATAACATTTGAGGTGAAGTCCTACAGCAGGAGGCCTTGGCAACTGCTTCACTCCATCTAAAATAACCCTGTAGCAGAGAACTTTCCACTTGAAAAGGAATGTATGACATTATAAATTGCCATTTAAAAACAAAGCATGCAGTAGTTGAGAGCATGTACACCAAGCTCTACATGATATACTTCTTTACTTTTTTTTTGCTCCACACTTCTAGTAGACAAATGATGCTACAAGGAAATGTCTACATTACTGTGCATTATGCTTAAATAGTAATTGTCATGTATATGTTATTATAGTTTTTCTGCAAAAATCACTAAAAATTGGTATTTTACCAAATGTACATGTTACCTATTTTTATTTTTTTCCTATCTGTTATGTAGTATCAGGTACCAAGAAGTATAACCAAACAGACGCACAGACTTACTATGTGAAGGATTGTTTTTACACTGAATACAGACGTGTCATCTAGTGAATTATTGTAAAATTATTCACACCTTCTGGGTTGAAAGCTAGAGACAAAGGATAGGGATTAATATTACACCTAAGTGTAAATTATCCTAGAGTAAATTGGAAACAATTTATTTATACTATAATTACTAATGTGCACTCTTAAGCACTAACAAGATTCTAGAACTTTACTGTACAACTGTCTTCCTCTGGGACTTACTGAAGTAAAAGACAATGAGATATTTCAGGGCTCTATTTCCACCCAAGGGCCAAGAATGTACACCATGAAACAAAAACTATTGTGAGTGAAGGCTGATGTACATTGAGTACCTCCTGCTTATTCATCAACGAGGATGATGTCACCAATCAATAGAAAACCGGTTTTTCATAAAAAACCGGTTTTCTATTGATCAAAGAGGTTACAGCCTTTTGGTGCTATTTTGACTTAACAATGTATTCCAACGGCTTTATTTCTACATAAAGAGAAAGGCTTCATAAATGTTAGTTTCATCCCCACACATCTTTAAAGAGCCCCATTCCACCTTACAACATTGCCCATAAGTTTTCTTCTTTCTTTTCTTTTGTTCCTTTCATTATCATAGTTCTTTTTTTCTATTTTATTTTTCTCCTTTTCAGAAAATCATACTTCATCTCAACACGCCTTCTCTTAGAACTATAAATTTTCTCTTTCCATGACTGCTTCCATGTTTATTTGGCGCCCATATTTTAATTGATTTCTATTCTCACCACCATTCTGTAGTTAGATTTAAGCATCTAAAGAAGCCTCCTTATCTTCCACCAAGTCAGCTTTTCTACGGATGTGTCAATGACTGACAGGAAGGGCTGCTGGGGGTGATACTGACTCAGCAGACTCACCATAGATGAATAAACAACAGAAATGTCAGATATGGAAGGAAGGGGAAACTGGAAGAATGGTCTCAACTAAATAACAACAAAACAAATAAATAACTTATTGCAGCTAAGTTTCCTAGTTTCTAGACAGCCATAGCCACAAGTTTCAATGTAAAAAATTCTATTTTAAATCATCCATTTAAAATACTAGTCTATCTTTTGTTACAAGTAATTAGCACAACCTCATATGCCACTCAAAATGTATGTTTATATTTTTAAAATTTTTTGCATGTGCAATGTGTATTAATCTTATTTTGGCTTCATGATTATCTTACATACGTTTGAGCAGAACCTTCAGAAGAAAAATAGAACATTGATTTAACTCCTTTGTTTATTCTAGGATTAAAATAAAATGTCATGAACTTCACTTTACTCATAACAAATTGAATATGACAGGCCACTTCTAGGGAATAAGTGACAAGATTTTCCTATTTACTTATGTCCCTAGACTAGCCATAAGGTTATTTGGAAGGCTACTATATCTTCTTAAATCCACACAGGAAGTTATTTTAAAGAAAAGTGACAGAAAAAATATTAAATAAATCTGATATATATTGCAATCTCCTGCCTCTACTGAAGACATCAGAGAAAGCTCTAAAGACATCGGTCCTTTATGTTTTGAACTGGATCCTGGAGTTCACTGGAGACAGCTTCTATTTGTTGAAAAAGTTATAACTTAGGCATGGTTTTAAGAATTAGCATTCCAGGCCGGGCGCGGTGGCTCAAGCCTGTAATCCCAGCACTTTGGGAGGCCGAGACGGGCGGATCACGAGGTCAGGAGTTCGAGACCATCCTGGCTAACACGGTGAAACCCCATCTCTACTAAAAAATACAAAAAGCTAGCCGGGCAAGGTGGCGGGCGCCTGTAGTCCCAGCTACTCAGGAGGCTGAGGCAGGAGAATGGCGTAAACCCGGGAGGCGGAGCTTGCAGTGAGCTGAGATCCAGTCACTGCACTCCAGCCCAGGCGACAGAGCCAGACTCCGCGTCTCAAAAATAAAAAAAGAATTAGCATTCCATATCAGTTAAATTTTATCATCCTTATATTATAGATGAGGAAACTGAGGCTCAGCAACATTAATTAAGATGCTTGAATAAAATGAATAGTAAATAATGGATTATTAATATGAGGTAAAGTTCTAATGATACATTCTGTTAATCTCTATTATATTAAAAATATTGTCTAGTTTGCCAGGCACAATGGCTTATGCCTGTAATCCCAGCACTTTGTGAGGCTGAGGCAGCAGGACCCCTTGAGCCTAGGAGTTTGAGGCTGCAGTGAGCTATGATCATGCCACTCCACTCCAGCCTGCGTGATAGAGTAGGATCCTTAATCTTAGAATGTGTGCAGATTGGATTACCTCTAAACAATTGGTCCTGTCAGATTTGTCTAGCCAAATCGTGTAGCGGGAAGTGAATCACTGGTCCCACCACATAAGACATGTGGCACTCTGGCAGTCCTTAACCAGTCAGAACAAATACATTTCTCTGCAACAGCCAAATGGACTCAGGTTTGGCAGGAATATTAATCACATCAGGAGGTGCACCCCATGAAACAAATCTTAAACATAAATTTTGTTTCTCTATCATGTAAACTTTTGCCCATAAGCTGTTTAGTGGAGAACTCATTTTAGATTCTAATCTCAGTGTGAAAACGCAGGCCACATCAAAGAAAACCCAGCCAAACACACATTAAGCACTGCCTAAGTGGATCCTGCTATTCGAGGAGAAGTGGATGTCCAAAGAAGAATTAGGTGACCAGATTAGCAGTGATGAAATTTTGGAGAAATCTATGAACTGAAGAAAAATCCCTTGGGCCACGTATTGCTTGAGTACATGATACTTAAATTCTATCTATAGTTTGCCATTTGTCTTAAAGCTTAGACATTTTAGCATATAAAACTATCTTAACAATAAAATACAAAACAATGAACAATCACGTCTTAACAGGCGAAAGATATGAGTTAATTCACAGAAGAAAAAAATGCAAGAATACTTGATAAATTAAGAAAGATACTGCTTTACTAAAGAAATGAAAATTTAAACAATGACTTACCATTTGTTCCTTATTAGACAAAAAAGAAAAGAGACAATTCCCAATGTTTGTCATATATTTGAAACTCAAAAAGGCATATATACTTTTTTAAACAACTGGGCAGCTGTAGCAATAATTTCTCTTGCTACTTAGCCTAAGGAAATAATTGGACAAATACTTAAATGTGAATACATACAATTAGCATTGTTTATAAAAGAAAAAATCTAAATGTCCAACAGTTTGGTATTAGTCAAATACATTTTAGTGCGTCTGTATAGTTATGAAGCTACTAAACATAATCATGAAGAACGTATAGATGAATACACATAGAAAGATGGCCTAATACACATGTCTATTAAATGACTATTTTACAGAAAGGAATCTGGAATGATATATTCAAATGCATGAGTGATGAACTCTAAAGAGTCAAATTATTCACAATATGGTCTTCTTTTTTATTATCTACATTATCTAAAGTTTCTACAGTAAATATCTATGAAGTTTGTAATGAAAAACCTTTTTATTGAACATATAAAAATCAATTAAATTATGAAACTATAGGTATACAAAGGGTTTAAGACTCAGTGGCTAAAACTAAAAAATAATTTAATAAAAGAGTTGCACATAAAAATTTTTCTGAGCTAAAGGCTTTATGCTCTATTCCAATTTTTCAAAAGAAACTTTCCTTGTAAGCAGGAGATGTATAAACAAGGGTCTAAAAACAATTTTCATCAATCACTGAAAGAAAAGGTAAAACATAAATAATCCATGTCTTCAAATGTAATCAGATTCACATGCTTCAGATACACAAATTAAACTAACTTTTGTGAAATGCCTGCTCTTTGTTGCATACCCTTGTGAACATATTCTTATTTAAAGCCCTACTTCATAAGAGGTAGCATTATTTCCCTAATTTCTGAGTGAGAAAAATAATGGCCATGTCAAAATAACTGAATATATTACACAGAATATCACGAATCAGCATGCCTCTGTAGTTTATCAGATTAATCTTCAAACATGTTTAAAACAACAGATTCCTAGACCCTAATCCGGATGTACTCAATCTGAAACTCCTAGGATATTTGAATATTTCAATTGGGTTTAGAAATCACGAGATTGGGCCGGGCGCGATGGCTCACGGCTGAAATCCCAGCACTTTGGGAGGCCGAGGCAGGCGGATCATGAGGTCAGGAGATTGAGACCATCCTGGCCAACACGGTGAAAGCCCGTCTCTATTAAAAATACAAAAAATATTAGCCGGGCGTGGTTGCGGGCCACTGTAGTCCCAGCTACTCCGGAGGCTGAGGCAGTAGAATGGCATGAACCAGGGAGGTGGAGCTTGCAGTGAGCCAAGATCACGCCACTGCACTCCAGGCTGAGCGACAGAGCGAGACTCCGCCTCAAAAAAAAAAAAAAAAAAAAAAAAAAGGAAAAGAAATCACTAGACTGAATCACTCCGGGTGTCCCTTTAAAGACTAAAACTTAAAGTAGATGGGGAGATGTAGGGCAAAGGGTAAAAACTTGCAATTATGTAAGAAGAGTAAGTCTAGAGATCTGATGTATAGCAGGAAGATTATAGTTAATAGTAGTGTATTGTGTATTGAAAATGTACTAAGAGATTAAATTTCAGATTATCTTACACACACACACAAGAGGAAAGTATGAAAGGTGGTTGATATGCTAATTTGCTTAGCTGTAGTAATTATTTCTCTGTGCATATGTATATCAAAACATCATGTTGTTTACCTTAAATATATAAAATAAAATATAAATCTTAAAAATAAAAATAAACTTAAAATAGAAACCTCTCTCTAATCAGGGTCTCCCTCTCCTGAGATACTGGTATTTTTAAGTAAGTATGGTCTTTAAACCTAGCAGGAGAGTCTTCAGCTTTCTTAAAAAGCATTTGATGCCTTTCTCATGCAGGTTCCAAGAGTAAAACTTGTTAATCCTTAAATACAGGCGGTAGACTCTTGCGTAACAAACACCACTTCCCAGTAGCGCCAAGAGTCCATTTTCTTCCTCAAGTTCCTATTCACAGTCCCAGGGAGATGCATGAATTAGAAGAGTGTTCACAACTATTGCATCTGGTGGCTCAGGAACTTTTTGCAATATTAAAAACATTCATATTACTCTTCTACACATACATATGTGTGTGTGTGGATGTAGTATGTAAACATTTTCAGTTTTGTTACTTTGAAATTATCAAAGTAAAAAATCAAAATTTCATTAAAATGCTAAAGTGATTTTAACATTTAAATCTTTGAACATGTAATATATAGGCTTCCATATGTAGTCCTGCCCTAGGATTCACAAATGTTAGGGCTGGTCTGTTGTCAGTCAATATGCAGTTATGACTTTCAGTTTTTGGCAATTCAAACGTGATTTTATGATGCCTCATCTTAGTAAGAATAAAGTGGTAAGAACAACCTTTCTGTGTAGTGACTCTCTCTTGTCTTGCCTATCTCAACTTTATGTTTTGCACTGATTCATCTATTGATATCTAGATCTAATAATCTACAATCTTATAGAAATTAACGTATTTCTGTAAGCAACTGTAAAATAGTTTTTAGAAATAAAATAGGTTAGAAAGGAAAAGAAGGGGAGGCATAAAAGGGCAGACAAAGAAGGAAGATTCAAAGTAAGATATACCCAAGATCAGATGTCTATAAAGTGATGAAGCACAAATTTAAATACAGGTCTAGCTTCAGTTTCAATTAACATTTTGTTGTATCACACTTTCAATGTTTTTGTAAATCAAGGTCATTATCACACTTTCAATGTTTTTGTAAATCAAAGTCATGTGCCCTACTATATGAAAATTACTTTTCCAGATATATTTAAAATCCAATTAAAGAAATGTTAACAATATTATGAAAAAAATCTTTAAAACACAATAAGCATTCACTTGCTTTAGGATTATCATTATGAGCATCATTTATTCTTGTGTGTTATATATAAGTCATCTTAGTCTTTCAAATGTGTGATTTTTATACAACTGCCAAATTCACAGTTTCTTCATTCATTAATTGATATGTTCAACAAAATACTTATTGAGCATTTATGGTACAGCAATGCACAGTAAAAGTAAACAATTTCTGTTCTCATTTTGCTTATTTCCTAACGGGGTACCGACATTGAGAAAAAAGATTGAAAACATAAATATACATTGTATGTTATAGTACATATTGGTGGTCAGTACAGTACAATGGAAAAAAGAAAAAGTAGATGAAGGTAAGTAGGACTCAGAGTCTTGCATTAGCTGAGTGGGAATTATAAATTTAAATAGGGTGGTCACATAGAACTCACTGACAAGGTAAGAGCTCAAATAAAGGCTTGATTGAGTGATGTAGGTGGCTGTCTGGGAGAGGAGCCTTCCAGGCAGAAGTAATGGCAAATGGCAAAGGAAGGGATGGGTTTGGAGTCCAATAGCAGTAGAATAAGTCATCCCTAAACCACCCTTCAGGCATCAAATTAGATCTTTTAAACAACTGATCAATGATATTTGTCTACACCATGGCTTACATTCATAGAGAAGAGTGCTTGTACTGTGAATGCCCCATAACGCCGCCATGGTCATGAGCACCACCATTCTTTGAGGTTGGTGCAAAAGTAATTGCGGTTTTTGCCATTAAAAGTAACCGCAAAAAAAAAAAAAAAAAAAAAAAAGCGATTACTTTTAATGGCAAAAACCGCAATTACTTTTGCACCATACTAATAGAAGCCAGTGGATAGGCGGTCTCTATGAGCTTGCCTACCCAGCTCAGCGTTCATATCAACAGATGCCACTCTTCTGGTCCAACCTCCCTGAAGTTTTCATTGTCCTCAGTTTCTCTTTAGGCAGGGCCAGACAAGATTGGGTGTGTGGGGGGAGGCTTATCGTATACTCCAAAAGGTTTTTTGTTTGTTTGTTTTTGTTTTTTGAGAAGGAGTTTTTCACTCTTATCGCCCAGGCTGGAGTGCAATGGCGTGATCTCGGCTCACTGCAACCTCCGCCTCCTGGGTTCAAGTGATTCTCTTGACTCAGACTCCCAAGTAGCTGGGATTACAACCAGTCTAATTTTTGTGTTTTTAGTAGAGATGATTTTTTTTAAGTCTGTCCACCTATGTGCTCAAGGTAGGTAAGTGTCCTGGAGGAGAGGTTTAAAAATGAGGGGCTGTCGGCCAGGCTTGTGGCTCATGCCTGTAATCTCAGTACTTTGGGAGGCCGAGGTGGGTGGATCGTGAGGTCAGCAGTTCAAGACCAGCCTGGCCAAGATGGTGAAACCCCGTCTCTACTAAAACTACAAAAATTAACTGGGCATGGTGACAGGTGCCTGTAATCCCAGCTACTCGGGAGGCTGAGGCAGGAGAATCGGTTGAACCCAGGCAGCAGACGTCACAGTGAGCCGAGATCGCACCACTGCACTTCAGCCTGGGCGACAGAGTGAGACTCCATCTCAAAAAAAAAAAAAAAAAAAAAAATTGGGGCTGTCCTCCAATTTTTCAGACAAAATTTCTCTGGATCCTCTGAGTCCCATGAGAATACTACTGGAAGACTAGAATCATGGGTTCCCAGAAATCTGTGAAGTTTTTGTCTCTGTCTGGTTGCTTAAAACCAAAGGGCACATTTCATAATTGTAACTTTGTCCATCATGCTATGACTGCTGGAGGACAGAACACTGCCTTACTATGTAAAAGTCTGTTTTGCAACTGTAAGTCATCAATACTCAAAAAAATGTTCAGAAATATATTCATGAAACTGACAGGGTGCCTGCAACTTTTAATCTTACAGCAATGTTTTCTTGTTTGTTATTATGGTAGCACAATTTCTGCCACTTGAAATCTTCTTCCTCTCTTTACCCTTTCCTTGCTTATGACATGGAAAAGAATTCAGACTGGTTGTGAGTAAAACTACTGATGTTTTTCATTATGTCATAAATTTGCTTTCTAATCTCAGACAAATCACTTACTTTCTCTAAACTCTCATTGCTTCAAACCTGTAAGAAGGAAGTTAATAATTACCTCATTAAATGGTTTTGAGTATTACATGAAAAGTACTAGAAAATGCTTTCAGAATGTTTAAGTCTGCAAGGAAGAGTAGATAGTTTACTAAAGACATGAGTTTTTAAAAAAAAAATGTAATGTAATTCTGGATGTTTTAAGCTCCCTGGAAAACAACCTAATTTAAATAGCATTATTAATTTCTATTAGATTATTATCTTGCTCCTAGAAAATGTTAAGATGCTGGCACTTTTTTTCTAGAGACCAAAGACACAATGAAGACAGGCAGCCCAAAAGTGGGCGGCAGTGAACGAATACTTTTAGTGAAATAAAAAGGGAAAGTTTAGCGTCTTTGAGTTTGTTCTCCCTGCAATGTGACTACTGTGGGAAATCTTGCATCCTCTCTCTCTGGGATGCAAAACTTTGTGATTACAAAGAGAATAATTGGGCTTTATAAAATATTGTGTGTTCACCTGGTCATAAAAATTTTATTGTTTAGAAATTCTCTCTCTCTCTCTCTCTCTTTCTCCCCCACCCATTCTTTTTCATCTTGTTGCTACCTCTGTAAATAAAAATCATATAATCATACAACCTTTCGTGAAGAATCTTTTGATTTTATAATCAGCATTGAAAACCAGAAAAAATGTCATTAATTAATAAGCTTATTTCCCCTTATTTTGAATTCCCCTTTGATTTATTTAAAAATAATTCTTCTTTGGTTAGTATCTGTGAAGAAGGCTTTTTTCGTGGGAATTTGCTTCATCTATCTAGCAAGGCCTGCAAAGGCTCACTGGTATTTCACCTCTCAAAGCTAGACATGTGCAAACACCTACTAATGATGAAAAGAAGGCTATATCCACAAAGATACTAGGCGCCATCTGGTGAAAACGACTGACTGTGAGAAAGAGAATAATCTATTGTTGAATTTACAGGACTTTTTGTTTTTATCTTTGTTTCTGTCTTTCTTTCAAATACAGCTTCTATAGTGAGGATAGTGGGAAAAAAGGAAGAGAATAGTCAGAGAAGGGAGTAGAAAAAGGGGAAGAAGGGTTAAGGGATATATCAAAGTCAGAAAAATAATCTTACAATACATCTTATAAGAAATACTCCTTGAGTCAGATTGAACTGATAAAACTCTGAGCTTTCTGGGTTGAGGGAGGGGGAAGATGCAGAAAGAAAGAAACATAGCTTTCTTGCTTTGGGAATTACAGAACCTGAGGCTCTCAGGTGAAAAACTAATGAGTGAATCAAGTGAAATGCATGATTACATCCTCTAAAGCTTTGATTTGAAGGCAGTTTTTATTAAATCGCAAACGAGATTATTGCCCATCCCCAAGCAAAGAGTAGGGAAGAGGAGCACTTTTCCCCCAAGGAAAGCAAAACCAATACAGTAACTCTTTTTGTTGGGCACTGACTTCTGTTGTATACATTCTAAAAATGATATCAGTCATTTAGAACTCTCTAGTGTAGGGCGAATAGTGTTTTATTAAAAAAATTATATAACTGTTTAGACTTAGATGTAGCCACATGACCATTTGGGTAAAGGTGATTTCTTTCTTTTGGTTCAAGAGCCCTCTCACTGCTTTCTTTATATAGGGATGTGCTTACTTTTGTTAAGTACACATACGTACACAGACATTCAAATATGAATATGAAAAACCAGTTTGAAAGGATAAAGAAACAAATGATTACTTCCACCATGCAAGCTCTAAAGCAGTATTTCATGGGGTATTATCTAGATAAAAGCTACTTCAGAATTACCCGAAGGTGTCTATTAAAATGCAAATGTTTAGGTGGCTGCAGACCCAGTGAATCAGAATTTCTGCCATGGGTCCCAGTCAGTGCCTAGGTGGGGCCTGAGGGGCATTTTTTTTTTTTTTTTTTTCTGAGACAGAGTCTGGCTCTGTCGCCCAGGCTGGAGTGCGGTGGCCGGATCTCAGCTCACTGCAAGCTCCGCCTCCCGGGTTCACGCCATTCTCCTGCCTCAGCCTCCCAAGTAGCTGGGACTACAGGCGCCCGCCTCGTCGCCCGGCTAGTTTTTTGTATTCTTTAGTAGAGACGGGGTTTCACCGTATTAGCCGGGGTGGTCTCGATCTCCTGACCTTGTGATCCGCCCGTCTCGGCCTCCCAAAGTGCTGGGATTACAGGCTTGAGCCACCGCGCCCGGCCCTGAGGGGCATTTTTATCGAGCAAATTTTAGGTCCATTAAAGTTTGTGAACCACTGCTCTAAATGTGCCTTGGGATCTAACTGTGGCTCTAGCGGACATGTGCAAATTAGGCACATATATTGAGCACTGCATTAACTCTTACAGGTGACAACATTAGATATTCTGACATAGAATGTGGGAAGCCACAGGAAAAGAAGAATGTGTGCATCTCAGAAAAGAGTTCCGGTGGCTTAGAGTAGACATTGCTGCTGTTGTGTGTGTAATCCAGTCGTTCCATTTTCAGTTATCTCTGCACAGGGAACATGAAGGGATCGGACCTAGATTCTCTTACACTGTGCTGGTCTGAGAATATCTGGGCAAAGAAATAAGATAAAATAATTTCCTGGAGTCAAAATATCTGAACTCTATTGCTGAATGCTTTGCTCTCCCTTGCACTTACTAAGTACTTCCTGCATGCAAAGCCTACTCAGATTTTTTTATTATTATCTTAATAAGCACAAATTATAATATTTTATTTAGGTAAATTTATACCTCACTCTGATTCCAGCATTGGGAATGCAGGAGAAGTAAAAGAGAAAGTTTGACCTTGGCTTGGCAGAAGAAAAAGCTGGAACAACAAGAAACATAATTAGTGATTATCGACAAGTTTTCTGAACTTCCCATTATATTGGTGATAAAAAAAGAGAAATATATTTATTAATCTATGTGTAGATGAATGACTGTGTCTGTTACTTCCAAACGTGTTTAACAATAAGATATAAACACTAAAGTCAGCATGTCTGAAAAACACTTATCTAGCAGAAAAGAAAATGTGTAGTGATAATTTGACAACATGTTATGTGTATTCACAAAATATATGAAGGACCAATGAAAGTCCAGTGAAAAAAGTCTAATGACATCCCACTTTTTATCTGAAAATTTTATTCCATTTCTCTTAAAGCAAAATTGCCAAAACCTGAAACTTCTGTTAATTAAAAAGAAAAAAACCTGGTAATTTGGGAGAGCCAAACATGCTAAATAACTGTAGTACATAAAATTGGAAAATAAGAGAGGCTAGGGAGGCGTGGGCCATAACTGACTGGACGGTGTTGAATCATTGCATTGCACAGTGTTGAATTATGCCCTATTTCTTAATTATTTCTGTTATTACATGTATTGTTTTCCTACCTCCCAGAAGAGCAGAAATTAATAACAGATTAATAATGCATTTTGTCCCCTTGCTCCTCATTCCCATGTATATCATCAGTAAAGTAGATGTCAGATAAGGCAGTTACTACGAGCGCACAGAACCAAAAAGGGAGACTTGCTATGAAGATTTTCTCCTGAAAAAGCACTTGAGACAACTGTCCCTTGCTTTTTCACCCACCATGATTCCATGAATTCAGGTCTCCACACTAAAGCTGATGTGGAGAAGCAGATGAACAAACATAATCACTAGGTTTCAATTCATCAAGCAGACTGATGCAAAAATGAAAACAAAATTTCCATTGTTTGCCAACCATTCAATGCTGCAGAGAAAGAGGAATGTGAAAGCTTTTCAGCAGCTCAGCCTACCTCTAGGAACATCTGGAGATAAGAATTTTAAGAAATTACACAGAACTCAGTTTCCCTTTAACCAGTGCTGTTGAACACTGACAGCAGACTGTGAGAGGGCAGTGAGATGATCACATGAGCATTGTGAAGGAAGATGCCATATTTCAAAGTCTCCTGTATACACCATCAAATGTATCAGAGTGGTGGCAAGAACCTTAAGTCTGAGAGATGTATGTTAAAGTACATTCCACTGCTTTCAGATCTTAAAAGAATCCTCCACAGAAATGTCTTTTTTTAAGGCTAGGCTAATAAAAAATGAGACAGTCAGAGCCATCTTATGAAATAATCTAGTAGGTCCCTGTCTTGTTCCCAGGATGCACATTCATTTCAAAGTAAATATGGAAGGAGTAGACTCAAAATTCAACATATACAAAAAGAGGCAGTGTACCTAGCATATGTTGTATTTCAAGGAAACTTCAGTTTATCTTGAATGTTATTTGTCATTCCCTGTGAAATCTAAAGTTTAAGAGCTCTGAGTTGATTCCAGAGTCAAAAATTTTGGGGTGTAGCAATTGGGAAAATTGTGTATGTGCACACACACACTCATACACACATACTATATATGCACGTATACAGACAGAAGTGTTTAGATGGCAAATTAAATTAAATATGGTAATTGAGATCCTTAACTTATTCCTATTTGACTCATCAATTTTTCACATATTAATATTTCTATTCTTAGTAATTGATTACTATTATTTTTACCTCTCCAATACCCATTTCTCTTTTCTTCTCATAGAATTATTTCCCACATAATCATTCATCTTGCTTTAGCTTTTATGACAATTTCACCCAGAAGCTTTGATCAATTAGCCCTAATAACCCCTCTGATCTAGAGAATTCCAGAAAATTTGAGTCAAGAGTAAGGTATTCAGATATGCAGTTAGCTACAACTTATTAGAGAAGATCATAGCTGTAGAATTCACACCCAAGTTCTAGTAGATTTGTACCCCTAAACTTCTGGTGTTCATTAATAATAACCTCTAGACAGATACATATTAATAGTTCTATATCCCTATTAAAATTTCCAGCTTAAGGGTATTTCCAGGGATTATGCTGCTTTAGACACTTTTCGGTTCCACTGGTCAAAAATTGCTCAGGATAACCAGATAAGACAGTGAAATCCAGGTCTTCCTCTATAATCCCTAAATGCTTCAAAGCTGTAAAACCAAGATTTTAAGTAAATTTAGTGCTTATTCTATTTTTGTTTATCTCACTTAGTATAAATATTCATGTTGCTCCACCAAGATATTAATGCATTTGATAATGGGTGCTACCTCTGCTGGGGATATTAAATAACATACATGATATTATGCAATATAACATAGTCTGAGGCAATAAACAATTTAATTCCTAGATGCTTCTGGTTCCATGAATGTCAAATAAGAGGCTACATACTTATACTTGCTTTAAACAGTTTTTATACAAACAAAATGGACAGGTTTCTATAAGGTACAATACTCTCCCCAATAAGTATGTTATAAATCACACAGAATTAAAGACAAAACAGTCGTAAAAGAGTCAGTGATTAATCTACTCCTCCTAGCCTGTCTCTCTCAGTTGGTGTGTATTAAATTCCTCCCATTTCTAAGCTTAGATACTCAGCCATGAGATAGATGGGGGAGGGAGAATTCCTCCCTCTCTTAGCAGTGCAGAATCCTTTTCCTTCATGCTTGAAAGAAGTGCTATAGAAATTTTCTGAGGATTTAAGCAAGGGGGATGGTGCAAGATGCAATTAAGATGACACAAATTCTGTTGTCTTTTTTTTTTTTTTTTTTTTTTTTGAGACGGAGTCTCGTTCTGTCACCCGGACTGGAGTGCAGTGGCCGGATCTCAGCTCACTGCAAGCTCCGCCTCCCGGGTTTACACCATTCTCCCGCCTCAGCCTCCCGAGTAGCTGGGACCACAGGCGCCCGCCACCTCGCCCGGCTAGTTTTTTGTATTTTTTAGTAGAGACGGTTTCGCCGTGTTAGCTAGGATGGTCTCGATCTCCTGACCTTGTGATCCACCCGTCTCGGCCTCCCAAAGCACTGGGATTACAGGCTTGAGCCGCCGCGCCCGGCCTAAGATGACACAAATTCTAAACGTGAACCCCCATTGGAAGAGGGGGGACTCAGGAGCTAGACTAATAGCCTAGCTATTTTGATAATCTTTTAATAAGGCTATTCTGAGTTTCTGCTGTGGATCTGCTTCCATTTCTGCTTCTCTGCCATGTTGTGATGTAGCACAAGACCTTCACTGGAAGCCTAGCAGGTGCCAGTGCCATCTTCTTGGACTTTCCAGCCACCAGAATTATGAGCCAAATAAACCTCTTTTGTTTATCAATTACTCATCTTCAGGTATTCTGTTGTAGCGTCTCTAAATGGACTGAGACAAGCACCCAACACCCACTCATTTTTCTAGCCTCATGTTTTGTCTCATTCCTCTAAGCAGTCCTCCAGGCACCCTGAACTCCAGACTCTACGAGCCACTTGCCATTTCATGTGTGTCCTATGCTGTCTCACACCAGGTGTGTTTGTGTGTCCTGGGCTTTCTTCTTTCTGTAATGTCCTGTCTCTACTTCTCCACCTGGTGAATCTCTACTCACCCTTCAAGACTCAGCTCCCATACCTCCATAGCCTTTGTAGAGAACCCAGACACAGTGAGTGAGCCACTCTTTTATGCTCCTACAACATCTTGTTCATAGGGTAACTTATTCTATAATATTGTACTTAGCATGTCAGTCCTCCATAGCCTCTGAACTCCTTGAGGATGAGACAGGAATCTTAACTCATTTATCTTTGTATCGTCAGTGCCTGATACAGTATTTAGTTCAGAGTGTGTGATCATTAGATGCTTTTTGAAAAAGAATTCATGTATAAATATTACACTCAAGGAAAAAAATAACAAAGTTTTCCACCAAGAATCATGTAATAGCCACTAAGTATGCCTATAAAAGGCATGCACTTACCTGGAAGACTGAGAACTATCCTTCTGCATTTTGACCACAAGCACTATGTTACTAATTTACAATTGCCAAATGCTAAATATGTCACATCACAATTTAATAGAAGATATTTCGTGTATAGTCCAGTTGATATATGAACTAAGGAAATTATTAATTATACCTTTTTCTTCTCCCTATATCCCCAACATCTTTCAAATCCCAGCAAAGTAAGTTTGTTCTTAGAAATGACAATCATTTTGAGGCTAACCTGAAGAGATCCTTATTTTAGAATATGTATCACCAAAAACCAGAAGTATCTTAACAATACCTCATCATTTCTGATCCACCTTCTTTCCTTTCATTGCTTTCTGATTATTCAAATTCCATTGCATTTTATTTTAACGGGAAATACCCGTATCTATGCATATATATTATACATATTATGCTAGAATGACTGGGACTGCCTATATAATTAAGCTAAGGCTTTTCCTTGGGGAAATCCAGTGAAATTATCTTTCATTACATTTCTAAAATACTATTCATTAAAAGCAGAAATAAACTTTTATACTCATGGCTAACAATGCAGAAAAGAGTCTCCATCCTGAAGCTTATCTCAATTTCAGAAAAGAGGGGGGATTTTCCAGATGAGTTGCTATTTGATTTGATTTTCACCCACAATTGCTATGAAGATCTTTCCCCCAGCAGCTTTTTTTTTTTTTTTTTTCCTGATGGTTTTAAGCTTTGTTCCTCTACCCCATTTTCTGAATCAATGTGTTTTCTAAAAACACTGCTCGATTACTGCTTACTTGAAGTTTGGAACTATCTGCAATGTCATTCCTGATGAACTTGGCTATTTTTAGTCATGGATGCCAAAAGAGAGGAAAGAAGAAAAAAAAATCCCACTTTTCCCTGGTGCTCTGTCCTTCTTTCCTGCTGCTGCATTCATTGTTTTGATTCCTTCATGCGCTGGCAAACTTTCAAACATGCTGTATGAGAATTTTAAAAATGAAGCTCTCATTTAGGAGTCACACAGTGGTGATATACACACAGAGCTTCAATTTAAACCATTATTGCATACCATCTTTTTCCTTTTATAATAATCCATTAAATGCTTTCAAGTATGGAGAAGGAATAGCAACCTGTAGATCCAAATGGAACCCAGATGACCTATAAAATACATACTGCCTCCCTGCCTGAGTTGTTAGAGCTCTCATCTCTAATGGATGGCATTGTTATTTTACCATCCAGACAACCACACACATCAATTATACATTCTCCAATGTCATGAATCACTTTTTGAAGGCAACCTGTCTTTTGGTTGTTATGTATGTCACTTTATCTTAACCTCTCAACCAAATTCAGTTGCTGTATGTGTGATAAATGATGATGTCCTTGCTTTAAATACATTAATTGACAATTAGAAAATATTTTGAGAGAAGGTTTAATGTTTATTCTTCCAAGCATAGATTGTACAAATATTTATTCAGTAATTTTCTGACAGCAACACTCGAGAGTACAATGCATGGCAATTTTTTTTTTTTTTGAAAAACACATTTACATTACTTTGAATTTGTGAGTTAAAGCTTAATTTCTCATTTACACACGTATGCACACACATACATATCTATCTGCTTCTTCAAACATGTTTTAGGCTAAGATTGATAATCAAAATATGTAGTCTTATAAACAACACACAATTAAAGATTTAAAAAATTGCGGAAGAGCCAACCCTTATTTTTAAAACCATCTCTCCAAACAATCTTGGGTGGTATTGATAGATGCAGGGGGTAGATAAGGGCGGTCCCCAGATAATCTCTGACCCGCCCCACAAGTGATTACATCAGATGCTTTCGTGGAGATGAGGGAAGCTGCCCAGGGTCTTGTCTGGGCAGGCCCACAACAGACTGGGGAGGCCCCACCAGCGCACTGGGAAAATGGGTGGAGCCACGGGAAGTTCACACTTTGTGCAGGGGGCGGAGCCTGGCCTCTTCAACTCCTGTGTGGTGGTCTGTGGTATTCAGTCTGTGAGTTGCCGGACTCTCTTTTGCTTTGCTGTTTTTGATTTTTTTTTTTTTCCTTTTCACCCAATACATTGTGCTTTCTTCACCCCGCAATGTGTCTGCATGCCTAATTTCTCCTGGTCGTGATACAAGAACCCAGATGTAGCTGAACTAAAGGACAAAAATTCTGCATCAGTATTTTGTAGCAGAACATTTGACCTTCATTTACAGTATGATCACCCAAACATCTCAAATTGTTTTGTTACTCTTAAAGTCAACAGGTTTTTATAATATCCACAAAAAATTAAATTTCTAAAAAGCACAAAGGTATTTGAAACCCCCATAAAGATTAACTCATAATAAGCAATTGGTTATCAATGCTCTCTCTTAAAAATACTTAGAAAGGAAATTGTGCAGTAGCTCTTGTTAATGAGTCATATTATTTGCAACAAAAACCTGCCTTGATTTTAAGCCTATTGTTTTGTTTTGTTTTGTTTTGTTTGGAATGCTTTTCCTCTTCGCCTTACCTTAAGAACATCCTAGCAAGTTTAAGACTTTTCTTTCCAGGCTCACAGGGAATCAATGACATTTGTTTACTGTTTTACAATACATGAGAGTTAAACTCCTGCTATGCTGCAGGCAATATGCTAAATTTTTTACAACCATTATCTCATTTAATCTTACTAAAAGTCCTAGGTATTAGCACTTCATAGGACAGATGAAAACCCAGGCTCACAGGCTCAGTACATTTACAACTTCAGAACAACTGAACCAAAGCCTTTTTAACTTTTCCCACTAGGCTGTACCAAATAACAGCTTTAATGTAGATCAGCTAACAATCAGTTAAAATAAATGACTGAAAATATAACATGTATGTACTTTGTGAACAGTCATAAAAAACACTTGTTTTATGTTACAGGAAGCCTTGAAATTAGGAAAAATCAAGAATGGTGAACATTGTCTAATGGTTGATAAAGCAGTTATGAAGTGCTTTTAAGATCTTTTTTCTTCTCTCTATTCTTGCCTCTGGGAACCTCATCTATTTTCTTTACAAAGTGTAGTGTTTCTCCAAAATTCCAGTGCCACATTTCCATCGATTTGCTATATCTCTCCATTTTGATGTCCTACCAACTCTTCTAGGCCTCCAGATGCCCAGTTTCTCTAGACTTCTTGTTCCCATAAACGGAGTTATCATTCATTCAGTACACCTGTCTCACAGCCCTTCTCTGCTTTTCCTTCCTCTAGGCATGGCAGTCTACATCCATTTGGTTGCCAAACTCATCTCGGAAATGTTTTTCATAGGTAGCCTGGCTCCTCCCTCGCGTCCTCACAACCACAACCCTGTATGGCATCTCCTTTATTTCTCACTTACAACTCTGCTATTAACTCCTAACTCCTACTTTGTCTTCCAGCTTCTATCCTATATATCTCTTCTAATTCTGATATATCATACATCCTAGGGCCAAATAATTTTCTTAAGATGCACTCTCTTCACATCACTTCTAGAAAACCTATGGTTTTCTATTGTCTTCCAAAATATATAATGACTTCTTATCACAGCTTTCAAGGTTCTGAAATGTGGCATTTTTCTGGTGTCATCTCCACCACTTCTTATATAAAACCTATGCCCTACTTACATACTTTACCACACTTGGAATGTTCTCCCCTTTTCTTTGCCTATCAAAATTGCCCATTCTTCAAAGCCCATAAAAGTCTTCTCCTCTGTAAAGCCTTTTTAGATTTTTTCTAAGCAGTTTTAGTATCTCCCTCTTCTGAACTCCCTTTCAAATACTGTTTATCTTCACAGATTCGCCTTTACTTGCAGCATAAGAGCCATGTACTTGTTTCAGTCATCCTGCTAAATTATCAGTGCTTTATGGAAAGATAATATATTTGAATCACCCTCGTATCTCCTGCAGTACTTAGCACGTGTCTGTTACCAAACGAGATCTCAAGAATGTTTATAAAATTGGATCATAAAATGTGTTAAACCTGAACAGGGACTTGGAAAAAAACATATTATTTAAAAAAAAATCAACAAAGTATCATACATCTTGTCGTTTAAGAATTAAGGTCCATGTGAAATGAATACTATTATTTACACAAAAGGCTGGAGAGTGGGTAAAGAACCAAATTAAATGTTTGAATTGTTAGCCTAGTTTTGGGAGTCATTAAAACTGGGAGAATGTCTTATTCTCTTAGTCATGACAAGAAGGAAAGAAACAGATTTGAATCTACTTTGGAGAGGGCTGAGGAAGTGCCATGCACTGGAGCTCCTTTGCCCTGGAATGATTTTTCTCTTTTTCTTTATTTAACTTTTACTGATTTCTCCAAATTATTTAAATGTTATTTCCTCCAGGAACCTTTCCCTAACCTCCTCTCTTCCTGAGGTCTAGATTAGATATCTATCCTCTGTGAATACATTAGCATCTTACATTGTTTTGAAAATTTCCCTGAAAGATTTGAATTATGTAAGGGTAGAAGTCATTTCCTTAATCTTTAAGTATTTAATTTGACCCAGTGCCTGGTACAGACTAGATGCTTATTAGTAAATATCTATAGATTGAGTTAATTGATCAATTATACTGTTTCAACTATTTGCTGTCTTGTGACTCTGGGTCAGTCACGTACCTTTTAACCTCACTTTTCACATCTGCAAAGTAAAGATCACGATTGCAATGAGGCTAAGGTTGTAATGAGGATCAGCCAGGATAATGCATATAAAATATATGGTATTATTACTCTGTATACATTTTAAACTATTATTAACATAATATAAATAATTAATTTTAAAATTAATTATGGTGCTCTGATTTCATTCCTTCCCAGAATGCTGTTGGGATACTCTCTACGAATCATTCAAGATTCAGCATTACAATCAGAAAGCAAATGGAATGTCTTTGCATATTTCTTGGTATATGCTTATTTTATAGAAATACTATTTTTATTGTCTAACTCATATTCTCATCACTATATCATAATTAATTAAAAGTTGATGCATGGACTTACGCTTCTGCCCTAAAAGAGTAACTGTCAGAGAAATTCTGTTCTAACCATAAACAGCAACATTGGTCATCAGGAAGCATAAGACTGTGATCTTGAGAAAAAGTAAATAAAGTGAGTAATTACACCAGTTTACTGCCCTGAGGCAGTTTCCAGGCCACACAACAAGGTGAGGGGACCTGAACACAACCCAGCAGTCTCTGTGAGTTTAGGATACAGAGATCAGAGTTTATGAAGGCAGAGTCATTTAAATTGGCAGACCCAAACATGAGAGTGTCAGGAGCTGCACACAGAGATTGCTCTGGAGAGACACGGGGAGGTCAACTGTTTGCTGAATAAGGATCTGTGCACATAGGAGGAAACATCCACAGGGTTGAGAGGAGAGCCACTGGAAAGCAGGATGATGAAACACATCTAAAGCTCACACATGGCTGGGACAGGTTATAATTCTATCAACCCAAAGAGAGCGAGCTCAACAGTTGAGGGCACCAGGGCGAGTCTTCAGCAGTGTGTCAGTCTAAAAGGACTGTCTGAGAGTATCAACACAATCCCAAGGAACTTTGCTAGGTATTTTACCAAAAAGAAATAAACATATACATCCACACAAAGACACATACACAAATTGTCACAGCAGCTTTACCAAATTATGGAAACAACCAACCCAACGGCCATCAGTGGGGGAATAGATGCAATAATCATGTTATGTTCATAAAATGAAATACCATTCAGCAAGTAAAAGATAAATGAACTACAGGTATACACAACGTCTGCGAATCTCAAAAGCATAATGCTAATGGTAAGGAGTTAGACCAAACGCAACATGCTATGTGATTTCATTTATATGAACTTCTAGAAAACAACTACAGGAAGGTAGAGCAGATAAATGTTTGACAGCAGTGAGGCATGAAGAAAGAATTGTGTCTGCAGAGGGCATGAGTAAATTTTGGGGGGTTGATTTAAATTTTCTACATCTGTGTTGTGGTGGTAGCCACCTAACTGCACATTTTTCAAAACTAATCAAATTATGCACCTAAATTAATAAAATTTATTGTCCATTATTCACATCCCAATAAAGATTTGTTTAAAAAAAAATGACCATTTTTCTTAAAACATATTTTTAGGCTACTGTTAATATATCTTTAGTCCTCCACAAAAATTTTTGAGCCTTATGTTTATGTCTCACTGTTTAATATGTGCTCTGGTACTACCATTAGTTTCAACAAAAGATAGGAAAGTGAGTAGGAACAGGGGAATTTTTTTTCACTTTCTGTGACAGAAAGGGGCAAAGATGAAGAGAACTGGGGATGGTTACTGAGTTATCCAAACAAAAGGGTCTGCTATGGCCTCATGCTAAATTTTAAATATAAACCAGAATGATTATTGGTATAATAAGAGTATCAAGTTTGCTCAATATGACCTGTTACTCAGAGTAATTAAAGGATGCTTTTTCTAGTTAACTGTATTTTGCAGTTCACTAGAAAAGTCTTCCTTTAAAGTTTTATCAAAAATTTTTCTTAGATACCTAAGAGTCTTTCTCTACCTTATTAAATACATTATACGCAATGCATTTTAAGTATATTTACAAGTGCATTTCTCAGATTAATCACTTTGAGCATAAAGTTTAGTTTGCAAAAGCTAGTAGAAGTGGATGTAGTGACATTTCAATGAAATGCTGGTCCTGTAAAGCCCCTTTCCCTGCAACCCTCCAAATAAGTGCCCCATAATTAGTTACATTTGGGTAATTTTGCCTAGTACAGTCACCTCTTATAATGTCATAAAGCATATTATTAAAATTGTTGAAGTGTCCTACCAAAAAGGAAAACCACAGAATAGTCATTGATTTTATTCAAACTAATTTATCTGAGTAGATAAGTTATTTTTCCCATAGTCTACATCGACTTCTTCAGAACTCCAGTTCTAATGAGGCATGCTGCTGCTGTTGTGAAAAACGTTAGATGGAGTTGAGTTTGAACCCCCACTTGGTAACTTACCAATGACATAAATAAGTTTTAACCTTTTTGAATCAGCATTGTACTATAAAAGCCTTCCTGTGAGAATTACGGCTAATGTCTATAAAGCATCTGAAACAGCCTCATGGAGAGTAGAGTTCCCAGAATTCGAACTGACCATCAATTAATATTATCAAGTGGCTTTCTTTTCAGGTTCTCTAGAACTTGAATTTGTTTGCTTATTCACTTCATTTTTTGAAACTCTTCTTTCTGCTTTTTAAAAAATAATTATACCTTTATTTTTGCTCTAAATGGGGTTGGTAGAGTCTACTTAACTGAGGTTTCAGTTTTAGTTATTTTCTAGTTAACTGAAGTCTTATTGTGCTTTGGACAACAGCATCACATTGCTCTATCAGTAGGGTTACTGGAGTCTAACCAAGCCACCCAAGGTGTCTTAGGCTGAAATCCAATTCATAACTTGAATTGTTTTTTATTCTTTTGTGGATAAGAACATTTTTAGATATTATTCCCAAATCTATCATATGCACCTGTATAGATTTCAGGATGGTTGGGCTAATGGGAGGACCATAATAATGTATTATGGCTCAGCCGTTCATTATACTTTTGAAAATCCCATTACGTCCACAATTGTGGATCTTCCTTCACATTTACAGCAGTAAGAATAATAATAACAATTGATGACAGCAAAAGTAATAAAAGTAGTCTTAATATTTTATACTGTAAAACACTAGTTGTTTAAGGTTGTCAAGGCATTTTCTAAATAAATGTTTTCATAAAGCAATACACAAGCTCTCTGAACCATTATATAATGCCAGGGAGAAGGTCATATAACTTTCCCATAAAACTCCTTTTTTTGCATCAGGTAAAATGTTTCACAATAATTGTATTGGCTGTCCATCACAACACCTCAGGGAAGCATGCTGTTAACAGGGTCATTTCTCCTTCACAGCTGAGAATACTGAAGCACAGACACATTAGTGGTAACTTGTCCAAATGAACGCCGTGAACTAGTGAACCAAATCACTGTGTGACAATGACACCACTCAAAGGCAGGCACCACACAGGAAATGGCATCATGAAGGTTAATTTTAGATTAAACGGGGGCAGCATGAATGTTGGGTCATCTCGGGAAGATGTGCTAAAATGCACAGAGACAAGGTTAGTCATGGTTCGTAAACCTTACCTGTGAGTGTTCTCTGTTGTATGTTTAGGCATTCAACTTTATTTTCACAAAATAATTGTAGCAGGAAAACTTCCTTTCATCATCAAAGTAGAGATAGAAAGCAATGCTTTTTCTTTTTCCCGATAAGCACCAAGAGCTTCATCCATTTGGGGCTGCCAGAGTTAAGTATACTCTGTTCATAAGGAATGATTTTCAAAATTTTTTGATGAAAATCATATGAAATAATAAAGTAATATCTGCTTGTGCACAGCCAAAACTGTTTCCAGTAGCAGAGGTTTGAAGCAGCTGGACAGACTTAGCTGAATAAGTTAATTGCCAAGAGCAATCAGGGCCTCTTTTAGTGGACCCATCGAAAAAATACCAAGATGGTAGCAGGCCCTCCTAAGACACTGGTTCATAAACTCTTTTGAGCACACACTCCTTCCTCGTTCACACACAAATTCTGATATACTATACAAACGAAATTTAGTATAGTATTTCAGAATGATCACAGGCTTTACTTTGCCCTGCATAGACTACCTAGAGTTCCACAGATCCCAGATTAATCTCTCTCTCTCTCTCTTCCCTCAACGCTCTCTTTAGTATCATTTCTAGTTTCAAAAAGGAAAACTAGAGTCCAAGAAGAATAAATTATTTCACAATTGCAGGAGATTTTCATCACTTAGATTTCCACATCTCCAGACTTCTTGTAAGATCTAAGAAATTAAGTGCAACAAATATTAGATTATGGTAGGCTTTTTCAGGCTCTGTATTAATTCCAAATGCATTTATAGTTCAGCATCTTAAAACAGCTGGTATTCATCTTAGCAGGCTAATATCAATTCATGATATTTTATTGAGGTAATGGAAAAATATACACTGGCTTATCCAAAGAAGATAATGATGAATGCCAATGAAATCATTTCACTGTATGATGAATACTAATTTTGCAGGGCATGCTTCTAATTTATATCATGTAATAATGCTTTTTCTTCCACTAGCATAATATGAACATTGTGCATAATTTTAAGCTTTCAGTTATTTCTGTCTCAAATTGTGTATAATGTAAAATGTATAGTTTTAACTGACAACACCAAGTGTTGATGAGGATGTGAAACAATGAGAACTCTCCTAATG
Source organism: Rhinopithecus roxellana (assembly GCF_007565055.1). NCBI lineage: Eukaryota > Metazoa > Chordata > Mammalia > Primates > Cercopithecidae > Rhinopithecus > Rhinopithecus roxellana. Next base: position 24,175,487 of record NC_044556.1, on the reverse strand, counting down.
TTGTTGAGGTAATAAAATGGTAAACTCACTTAGAGAAATGGTTTGGCAGCTTCTTATAAAGAATGTGTACTTTTCCAGCAATTCTACTCTTACGTCTTTATTCAAGAGAAGTTTAAGAAAATATGTCCACATGAAGATTTGCCTATGAATGTTCATACAGTGTTATTTGTAATATAAAAAAGTGGAAACAATTCAATAATTCATCAACTGGATAAACAGTAAACAGATTGAGCTATATATATATATATATATATATATATATATATATATATACACACACACACACACACACACAATAGGATGCTTTCTTAGAATACAAAGGAATTAATTATTGATACTTGCAAGAGCAAGGATGAATCTCAAAAACAGTATGAGTGAAAGAAGTGGGACATGAGAGTACATAATGCATGTCTCTGTTGACATTAAGATTAAGTTCAAAAACAGAAAAGTAATCTATGATGATAGAACATAAAACACTGGTTGCCTACGGTAGGAGGTGATTTTGTTTGGAAAGAGGTACAGAGAACTTCTTAGGGTGATAAAAATCTGCATCCTGTCAGAGGTATGAATTTGATGGATATGTATTTGTCAACATACATTGAACTATACTTTTAAGACTTCTGAATTTCACTATGTATACATTACACCCCTCTTTCCCTAAAATTTATCTTTAGCTTGGCTTCTGCACTTTCTTTATCATTGACATTTCCTCGATAGCCTTTCTCACCTCCTCATGATGGGCCCTTTCCTGGGTTTCCACAAGCTCAGCCTCATGGTAACTCATTTTACAGCTCTTTATTGCCAACTACCCTTTTCCCATCATACTACACCTGGCTATGTTGTAACTTACATGTTCCCTTTCTAGGATTCTGATTTTTTATCATCATAAATAAATCAATAATATATATTTTTTTCTTCTTCTTTTTGACTTGGGCTTGTGGCGCTGACATGTGTAACAAATCTACCTCCAGAAAAAGCTAATCTCAACTTGGTGGTTAACACCTCACCAATTCCCTCACAAACTTTACATAGAAAAGGATCATTACATAGTAGAGATTAATGATGTTATTATGAAAGTAACACTAAGGTGTGTTGGGGGGCAATTACCTGTGTCCCTTTTACACAAAAGAACCTGGCATTCAGTAGCCCAGGACACCTTCTTCCAGGGCACAAGGTAGGACAACAGCGCGGCTTCCACACTTCGCTGTTTCAACACCAAGGACCCCACCTGTAGCCGACTTTGGAACTTTCCAGGTGACCTCAGTGAGTGTGGGGAGTTCTCATGGTGAAGGTAACACTTCATTGGTCTATGTTGATCTCTCAACTGGCATTACTTGGTTTGAGAACACAGTGATAATTTTTCTAGGATCTTGAGTTTGTCAAAATGGAAACAATGTAAATAAAAGAAAAATTGCCAGGGGCTTTACAAATGCTAAATTTTACAGTGCTTTGTAGTATTGTTTGGCAATTACTATACAGTTCCAGCGCATGCCATGCTTTCTAACACGAGCCTTGATCTCCATAGAACAATTTCCCTGAGTCTAGAGATGTGGAGTAGCAAACTCCATCCTACACTTCATAAATTTGGGGCTACTATCACTTTAGTGTGGCTTCTTTATATTCCACTTTATTATGACTATATCTATATAAATGCAAACACTGTTTCTGTGGATATAATTTCATAAAGCAAAACTATCTTCTATCTTTAGCAGTGAAATTCAAGTGGCAAATATGACAAGCAAAGAAAAATGAATGCAGTTAACTTCAACCATCCCTGCTCATCTGAAAGCTTATGTCAGTTTCTAAATAAGCTTTTCATTTTTCTATTCAGTCTGCTGATCTTTGTTGATTTACAGCATGAATAAGCATGGCACATTGCAACTTGTATAGTGTATTTTTCCTAAATAATAAAACATTTATTGCAGACACATCAAGCTAGCTAGTGGCTCTAAATTATTGTGGCAATGAAGTGCCATGTTAACAACTCATTTACATCCTTCCGGTGACTCTCCATTACCAAGGTAAGTAATTTAATTCCATCTAGAAAGAATGACTTTGCAAAGTGTATTTACTATAATTTGGGAAAAATATATTTAAATCATATTATAAATTATGAGGATCATTTTGAAATAAATACAAAAAATAAAGTATTTCGTTGGTGTTTGTTGAATTATCTCATATAATTTTTAGTGAAGATGTGCTCAAATATCCTAAGAAAGCTTTGTAATATACACCCATCTATGCTCAATGTATGCTCATTATACGTGTCTAAGCTTTATAAATTCAATTTGACATTCTCTTTTTCATCTTTGATTTCTATTCCCATTTTGGGCAAGTTACAAAAAGTTGTTAGTCACATTCCTCATCATCAGGCCTACCACAAGTCATAAATTTAGAGGGTTCATTCACCTTATTTCCTATGCAGGGCACTTGCATATATGAGCACAGTTGTTACGTTGATGCAAGGCCCTGCCCTTGTTTTACTCTCTTCCCACTTCACCCTAGATCCTAATTCTCATTCAACTCCTGTACCCGACTAAATACCTACTATAATGCATTTAGATATGTCCTTGAACATTCACATTTCCTTTTACAATGTGAAGTGTTTTTGTGTGTATATGTTTTGAATTTACATAAACAGTATTGCTCTGTTTCTTACTTTTGTTCCCTCAGGGAATTTTTTAAGTATCCATGTATCTATAATACTATCGGTTTAAACTGAAGTATTGTATTGGATTCCGAAGTATGGATCTACCACATTTTCTAACCTGTTCCGTCACTAGATTTCCTCCAGCTCCTTGCTATAACGCATGATGATGTAACGACTTCATACAAGTCTGCTTATGAACCTATGAGAGAATTTCTCTAGAGCATATTACAGGAGTAGGTTTCCTGAGTCATACTCAGAAAGTATGCAGACATACTCAGCAAGAATGAACACATGACATAAGCATGGATATACACTAATAAACACATAGACATACACAGTAAGGATATAAAGAGGTACACAAACCAATAAAGGATGAAAACATATACATTAATAAGTGTGGGAAATGTATTCAGAGTGGCCAGTGAAGGACACATACTCCATAATCAAGATGTCCACATACACAGTAAGTACGAATATACACTATCACAGATATACTTGTAATTAAGTTTGTAGATGTACTTAATTTCATAAGCACTGCAAATTATTTTATAGAATAGCTGTAATCTCACCAGAAGTGCCTGAGTGTTCCTATCTCTCAATAATTGCTACAGATTTGGTTTTACTAATAATTTCTGATCAGGCACAGTGTCTGATGCCTGTAATCCTAGTGCTTTCAGAGGTTGAGGCGGGAGGATCAATTGAGGCCAGGAGTTTGAGACCAGCCTGGGCAACCCAGCGAGTCACCATCTGCACAAAAAAAATAAGAAATAAATTAGCTGGGGATGGTGGTTTACACCAGTAGTCCTAGTTACTCAGCAGACTGAGGCAGAAGGATGGCCTGAGCCCAGGAGTTTGAGGCTGCAGTGAGCTATGGTGGTGCTGCTGTCCTCCAGCCAGGGTGACAGAGCAAGACTCTGTTTCTTAAAAATAATAATAATTTCTTTGTTTATCTCATGGATGTCAATTATTATTTTATTTTTATTTGATTCATGCAATTACTGATGAGTTTGAATATCTCAAGAAATTTGTGATTAGTTTGGGATTTATCTTTGCATGTATTATAAATATAAAGCCTTCTCACATTTCAAATTGGTTTTCTGTTCTCTTTTGTTTTTGTGATTTTTAGGAATTCCGTATACTGTGTACTATGTATATAGTTAATTTCATTTAGCCAAATTCGTTCTTGTATTTTTATCTTGATTTGTGCTTTGAGGATATTAAGAGGTTCTCCACTTATGCCCCAAATTACAAGATAACTTTCTTCCTTTGCTTCCAGTAGTATTATAGTCTACCCTTTCAATGTCTACTACATCAGAACTTCACCTTTGTATTCAATGTTAATTAGTCATCCAGGTTTATTTGTTTTCAAATAGTAAGCAGTTTTCAAACACTCTTTACTAAACGATACATATATCCACTTATGGTGCTGTATTTACTATCAATTATTTTTCCATATATAAGTGAGCCTTTTTCTGAGTTCTGCTCCTTTGGTCTATTTATTTCTCCCAGAATACCATATTATTTGTACTAAATAATTTTGAGGTTTATCTAAATATCTGAAAAGTAGGACACCTCTCTTCACTTTTCTTTTTTATCGCTCTTTAATCTCTCATTTAAAGTTTAAAAGGTGTTTGCCAAGCTGTTAAAAAGATTCAACTGTAATTTTGATTGGGACTGCCTTGACTTTATAGGTGATTTTAAAGAAGAATTATATTTTGTAATAATAAGTTGCCCTATCTGTAGATAGGAAATGTCATCCCATTTAGTTAGATCTGCTTTTAAGTTCTTTAACAAAGACATTAATTATCTCCATAAATGTGTAGTTCATCCTTTTTTGGGTTATTTTCTAATTGATTACTTAGAACATCAATTCTAATTGATGTTATAGAACAAGGGTCAGTAAAATTTTTCTGTAAAGGAACAGAGAGTGAACAATTTGGGGCTTTTTGAGCCAACCTGTCTCTATTGCTAACTATTCACTTCTGCCATATTAGCAAGAAAACAGCTCTAAACAATATGTAAACAAGTGAACATGGCTGTATTACAATACAAATTTATTTATTAAAAAGAAAAAAAAGGTAGGCTGGGCATGGTGGCTCACGCTTGTAATCCAGCAGTTTGGGAGGCTGAGGCAGGTGGATCACCTGAGGTCACGAGTTCGAGACCAGCCTGACCAACATGGAGAAACCCTGTGTCTACTAAAAATACAAGATTAGCCAGGTGTGGTGGTGCGTGCCTGAAATCCCAGCTATTCGGGAGGCTGAGGCAGGAGAATTTCTTGAACCCGGGAGGTGGAGGTTGCAGTGAGCTGAGATTGTGCCATTGCACTCCAGCCTGGGCAAGGAGAGTGAAACTCCGTCTCAAAAAAAAAAAGTGACAGCTGGATTTGGCTAGTAGGCAGTAGTTTGCTGACCCCTGCCATAGAGAAATGGTATTAATTTGTTTAAGCTATTTTATGCAACACATTTGCTGAACTCTCTAATTAGAATAATTGGATTGCTCATTGTGTCTAAATTTTTTTTAATAATTGATGAACATATTATATGTAAATAATGGCAGTTTATCCCTTTTTTCAATTATTAAACTTTCTTTTCTTTACCCCTAATTACAAAATTGGCCAGCGTCTTCATTATTGCTCAAAAAGTAGCGTGATGGTAAGCATCTTTGTCTTGATCTTAGCCTTGGGAAAATCTGTAGAGTTTCTTGATTAAATATGGTGTTTCATATAGGTTTAGGTCAGGGGTGTCTTTTGGACTCTCTGAGCCACATTGGAAGAAGAAGGATTGTCTTGGGTCACACATAAAATACGCTAACACTAACGACAGCTAACAAACTGAAAAAAAATGGTCTCTGCATAAATCTCATAATGTTTTAAGAAAGTTTATGAATGTGTGCTGGGATGTATTCGAAGTTGTTCTGGGCTGCATACAAACTGCAGGTCGTGGGTTAGACAAGCTTGGTTTAAGTTTTATTCACTGTTATCACTTGATAAAGTTAAGGACATTCCCTTCTATTTCTGGTTTAATGACATGTTTCATCAGAAATTGATATACTATCTAATATTAACCATTTCATTCTTGTAATCAACTTTACTACAGTATATTTTTGTCTTTAAATCAAGTTTTTGAGATAAAAATTGAATACAATGAAATGCATCAATTTTGTGCACACAGTGCAGTACGTTCTGACATATGAATGCACCCATGTAACCACCATCTAAGTTAGGACCCAATCATTTCTATCTCCAAAAGAATTGCATTTATCTCTTTGCAGTCATTTTATGCCTACTTCTAAACCAGGATACAAAAAAATCTGCCAGTGCTATATATTAGTTTTGCCTGTTTCTGAATTTTATATAAATTGAATCATACAGTGTGTTCACTTCTATGGGAGCATTCATTTATTGGAAATGCTTTTTTTGCTGAGTAGCATATTCATTTTATGGATGTAGCAAAATTTAAATTCTCAATTTTGATGAAGTCTAATTTAATATTTTTCTTTTATGGTTAGTAAGTTCTAAGAAATCTTTGTCTCCAAAGTCATGGAGATTTTCTGCTATTCTCTAATGGTATTCTAGTTTAAGTTGATGATTCAGTTTTACTTAATTTTGCAAAATACGGAGTAAGAATCAAAATTCACATTTTATGCAAATATATAGTGATGACAACATTATTCATAAAAAATATAATTTTAATACTAATATTTTAATATTAAAATACTTGGGGATTTTAATAATAAATCACTTGAATATATTTACATGGGTACTAATGAACTCTCTATTCTGTTCTGTTATCTGTATGTGTATCCTTGCACCCATATCATGATGTCTTGAATCTGTAGTTTTTATAGTGAGTTTTGAGTCAGTACCAGGTATACAAGTCCTCCAACTTTGTTCTTTTAAAAATTGCTCTGTATATTATGTCATTTTCATTTCTCTGTAAATCTTAGGATTGTATTATCAATTTACACACCAAAAAAGCCTATTGGAATTTTGTATGTCTATGCATTGAATCTATACATTAATTTAGGAAGAACTGACAACTTAACAATATTGAGTCTTGCAATTGATCATCATGGCATAACTCTTGAATTTTTTAGGTCTTCTACAGTTTCCCCCTACAATGTTTTATAGGTTTCAGTGAAGAAGCCTTCAATATATTTGCTTTAACTTGGAAATTATTGTAAAGGTTTGAAAATTTTATCTTCTATTTTTGAAATTAAAATATATAAAATATAACTTATAAAGAAATAAAATTTATTTTTATATCTTGGCCTTGTATTGTGCAACTTTACTAAATTCAATTATTAGTGTGTATGTGCACATGTATGCATATATTAGTAAAAGATATGAATGTTATATGTATATATGTATCTCATACACACAAACATTATAGAATTTTTATTCAATTAAATAATAATTTAATTATGTTTGTGTGTATATAATATATATGCATATAAAAATATAGTTTACTAATTATATTTAATACATTAAATTCTACACCTTAGAATTTAATATGAACTTGATCATGGCATCTATATATAAAGAGAAATTTACTGCTTCTTTTCCAATTGGAGCAGCTTTCATTTTTTTCTTGTCATTTTTGGCTTCTTTTTAAAAATGTTGATGCCCTGAATATTATATCCAGAACAATGATGAATAGAGGTGATGAATGAGTGTGGACAGCAATACCTTGTTCCTAATCTCAGTAACAAAAGCTTTTAGTCTTTCACCTTTAAACAGGATTTTGGCTGGAGATGTTTCAGTGATGACCCTTTTGGGTTGTATAACTGTTCTGCAGAAAGTTTTTGCTATGAATTTTATTGAATGCTTTATTTTGAAATAATTGTATGGTCTAAGGTTTTCTTTTGGGGAAAGTTTTAATTAAAAAATTACTTTATTTAATAAATATTGACTGCCAGGTTTTAAGTTTTGTGTCTGTTTTCATAATTGGAATATTTTGAGAAATTTGTTCATTTCATCTAAGTTGTGAAAATACGAATGTTCATAGTGTTCCCTTATTGTCCCTTAGAGTCTGTAAAATCTATAGTGATACTTACGATGTAATTCCTGATTTTAGCAATTCATGTTTTCTTTCTGTTCTTGATTAGTCTAGATAGTAATTTAACAATTTATTGCTGTTTCTAATAAACTAACTTTTGGTTTTAGCAATTTTTCTATTTACTCATTTTCTATTTTATTAATTTTTATTAGTTATTACTATATTTCTTCTACTTTGGGCTTAATTTGGACCTTTTTTGTAAGATTCTTAAGGCAAAGGCTTAGGTAATAGAGTTTTGATCTTATTTTCTAATATAGAATTTAAAGCTACACATTTCCATCTAGCAATTGTTTTAGTTCTACCCTACAAATTTGATGTGTTTGTGTAATCATGTGATTCAAAATACTTTTCAATTGCCCTTTTTATTTTATTTTTATCGACAAGGTAGTTAGAAGTGATTGCTTTTTAAATAATTAAAATTTTTTTAGATAATCTATTGTTATTGGGCTCTAATTTACTTCTGTTTTTGTCAAAGATATATCTAATCTCAATAATTTTAAATATATTGAGAATTGTATTACTCAGCATATGCTCTATCTTGCTGTAAGCTCCATGTTCACTTGGAAGAGACTTTTTTTTCTGCTATTATTTATTATGTTGTTGAAGGTAGTGTTTAGGTGGTGTTCTATAAATGCCAAATTAGTCAAATCGTGAAGTTTTTTTCTATCTTAGCAGTGATATAACATTGTCTTGATTACAGTAGCTTTACAGATGTCTTGAAGTCAATGGATGTAATTCTTCAACTTTGATCTTTTTAAAAATTGTGTTACCTATTTATTCTAGGTGCTTTACATTTCCATATAAATTTTAAAAAGCTTGCCTCTTAACAAAAAATAAAAGTTTTTCTCAATTTGGGGTTGCATTGAATCTGTGAATCAATTAGCAGAAAAATGATATCTTGACAATCAACATTGCATCTTTTAATCCATAAACCAGCCAGGTGTGGTGGCTCATGCCTGTAATCCCAGCACTTTGGGAGGCCGAGTCGGGCAGATCACGAGGTCAGGAGATGGAAACCATCCTGGCTAACACAGTGAAATCCTGTCTCTACCAAAAATACAAAAAAATTAGCCAGGCACGGTGGTGGGCGCCTGTAGTCCCAGCTACTCAGGAGGCTGAGGCAGGAGAATGGCGTGAACCCGGGAGGCGGAGCTTGCAGTGAGTCGAGATCACACCACTGCACTCCAGCCTGGGTGACAGAGCCAGACTCCGTCTCAAAAAAATAATCCATGAACATGATATAGCACTCCCTTGATTTAGGTCTTTCTTAACTTCTCAGCAATATTTTTTGGTTTTCAGTGTTCAGTCCTTGCACATAATTGATAAAATTTATCCCTCAGTATTTTTTAGTATATTGGTATACTAAATAGTATTTTTTAGTATATTTTAATGCCATTTATTCAAATAACATTTAAATGTTAATTAGTATTATATAGAATTATAATTGATTTCCTAGTTGTCTAATTTATTCTCTTGTTCTTATTTCTTCTTAGTTGAAGGTAAATGTGCTAAATTTCTGGTTTCTTATTTATATTTTATTTCTTACAGCATTCATTTTAAACCTTTTTTTCTTTTCTAGTACCAGCATTTAATGGTATATTTTTCCTCTGAGCACTACCTTTGCTCAGTGATTCTCAATTAGGGGTAATTTTGCCTTTTAAGGGATGTTTGGTAATGTCTGGAGAGATTTTGGTTGTCACAGCAGAGGAAGAGAGTGCTACTGGCATCTAGTGGATAAGGATGAGGGATACTGCAGAACATCCTACAATGCACAGAATAGCTTGAGCAATCAAGCTATTAAAATATACAGAATTATACATAATATACAGATATATGCAGAATATACAGCTGTTAAAATACACAGAAGGCAACTTCTGTGTATTTTAATATTTTTTGTTTTTATTTCAATCAATTTAATATATTTCTACTGTGATATATTTAGAAACCCATGAGTTATTTAAAAGTTTATTATTTACTTTTCCTACGTTAGTTGTTTTCTGAATATATTTCTATTCCTGATTTCTATTTTAAATCTGTTGTGGTTAGAGAATGAAGGTTTTATGATTTAAATCATTTGAAACTTATTCAGATATTTTTATGGTAGAACATCTATCTTGATGAATGATCTGTGTGTACTTTAAAGACATATGTATTTTGCTCCTGTTTTGTGGAGTAGTCTATAAATGTCAATTAGGTATATTTGTTTGTGATGCTTCTTCAAGTCTTTATGCTTTCTACTTTTCTACATAAATTTTTAATTGATAACTGAGAAAAGTTTTTATGCTAATTATAGTTGTAGATTTGTCTATTTCTCTTTTATGTTCTATCAGTTTTAACTTCAGGTAATTTTTAGTTCTATTATCAAATGCATACATATTTTTATTATGTCCTTCTGATGAATTAATTCCTTTATTGAGCTAAAATATCCCTCTGTATTCCTGATAATATTCCTTGTTCTAAAGTCTATTTTGTGTAATATTAATATATCAATTCCAGCTTTCTTTTTATTGGGGTCCATGGTAAAGAGTTATTCTATTCTTTTCATTTTATTCTATTTGCATATTTATATTTAAAGTCAATTTGTTATAGATAGCACACAGTTGCCTTACTTTTTAATCAAGTCTGGCAATCTTTGCCTTTCAGTTTAAATGTTTAGACCATTTATATTTAATATAGTTATCAGTATGGTTGGGCTTAAGTCTAAGCTCTCGCCATTTTTCCCTCTTCAGTTTACCTGTTTTTATTTGTTTATTTTCCCTTTTCCTGGCTTCCTTTTTTTTTGAGACAGAGTTTCCCTATATTGCCCAGGCTAGAGTGCAGTGGTGTGATCTTGGCTCACTGCAACCTCTGCCTCCCAAGTTCAAGCGATTCTCCTGCCTCAGCCTCCCAAATAGCTGGGACTACAGGTGCACAACACCACACCCAGTTAATTTTTGTATTTTTAGTAGAGACAGGGTTTCACCATGCTGGCCAGGCTGGTCTCAAACTCCTGACCTCAGCTGATCCACCCACTTTGACCTCCCAAAGTGCTGGGATTACAGGCGTGAGCCACTGTGACTGGCCTTCTGGCTAATTTTATATTAAGTACATTTTCATGACTCTTTTCTATCTTGACTATTGGCTTGTTACCTATATTTCTTTGTTTTACACTTAGTGATTACTCTAAGGTATACAATATATATCTTTAAGTTTTCAAAGTCTCCTTGACATTGTATTATACTACTTCATGATTCGTATATAAACTTTACAACAACATACTCCAATTTTCTCTCTCCTATTCTTTGGGCTATTATTATCATACATTTTACTTCTACATATTTTATAAACCCCATTTAATGTTGTTATGATTTTTAATTTAAATTATCAGTTATCTTTTTATAAAACTAAAAATAATAACTTACCTACGTTTTTTACTTTACATGTACATTACATTTTTGAAAATATTTATTGTTTTATGGAGATTCAAGTTTTTATCTGAAATTATTTTTCTTTTATCTGATGAAATTCCTTTTTATATATGATAATATAGGTAGGCTGCTAATAAATTATTTCAGCTTTTCACTAAAATTGTTTTTATTGTATTTTATTTTCTGAAAGTATTTTATTTGGGTATTAAATTCTAGATTTATAGGCTTTCCACACCCCCTACACTTTTTGTCTTTTTATCACTTTCTTTTTCTCCTTTGTCTTCTGGCTTACATAGATTCTGACAAAGAATCTATTGTGGTAATTACCTCTGTTCTTCTGTAAGTAATATTCCTGTTTTCCTCTGGTTTCTTTAAAAAATGTCTTTTTACCAGTGTTTATTGCAAATTATTTTAATGTACCATAGTGTGATTTCCTTTAATTATTTTCTATTTTATTTATTTATTTTATAATACTTTAAGTTCTGGGATACATGTGCAGAACGTGCAGGTTTGTTCCATAGGTATACATGTGCCATGGTTGTTTGATGCACCCATCAACCCATCATCAACATTAGTTGGTGAATCTACGATTTCATACTTTTCTTCAAATTTGGAAAATTTTAACTGTAATTTCTTCAGATAACCTTTGACTGGCCCTTCTCTTTCCCCTGTCTCCTTCACTTCTGGGAATCTAATGGCATTTATATTAGATTGCTTGATATTGTTTTACCAATCATCAGAGCTCTTTTTTTCCAGGATATTTTTTATCTGTGCTTAATTTTTGCAAAGTTTTCAGGTTCACTATCTGTTCTCTAGAGTCTAATTTTTTATTATTCTGTTGAGTATATATTTTTTATGTTGTATTTTTTACCTGTAGCATTAGATCTTTCATATATACTCTATTTCTCTCCTCATTATGTCCTACTTTTACCTCATTCTTAACACAGGAAACTTAGTATGTTGCCTTCTGATTTAATTCTTTTCCTCATTCTTGTATCTGTTTCTATTGATTGGTATTTCTCCTGTTTACAGGTCATAGTTTCACACTTCTTTGCATTCCTGATCATTTCTGGATGATGAATATAATTGATTTTATATTGTTACCTTTTGGAATTCTTTTTTATGAATGTTCAACATTGTTCTGGCTACATATAATGTAGTAGAAATCAGTTTAATATTTGGAGTGTTTGTTTTTATGATTGGGTCAGTCCCAAGGAGTAAATAGTGCTTGTTTAATCCCATTACCAAAGGAATGTACTCTAATCTCCATGTATTTTGGAGACCACTTCACATTGACTAATGGGAACACAAAATTTCTCAACATTGTGTGAACTCTGATGATTATTTGCTTTCCCACGATTCTTTCTCCACTCTCGTGGAGTCACACTCCACACATATGCCCACCAAAATCAGTTGAAGACTTAAAGAAATCCCTATGCAGATCTCATGAGCTCTTTCTCTGTGAAACTCCCATCTCTCAGGGATTATAGCCATGTGCTACCAGTTGTCCAGTGTCCACAATAAGTTGTTTTATATATTTTATCCGGTCTTTTTATTGTTTAAGATGGCAATGTAAATCCAACTGTTGTTCTTCCATCATTAAGAGAAGTAGAAGTCTCTGAGATGTAGTTTTTCCAATCAGTTTAACCTCTTTAAACTCTGACCTCTTTCTCCTTAATTCAAAGAAACATTTGTGTTCTGCTTGGGTTTACTCTCTTTGCACCATAGTCTTGAAAGTTTCTCCATATTTTAATAAAGGTAAGATAGTAGGACTTATTTGTTTACCTTCTCTCAGAGATCATAATGCTGTCCTGTCGCTAAATGTCTGAAAAAGAGGTGTTTCATATTGTTTTCTAGTTTTCTTAGGTATGATGAGATTGTAATTCTAATACTATTCTTCCATCATGGCTGAATTGATGTCTGATATCTTCTTATGTGATGCATTACTGTATTTGACTAGCTAATGTTTTATTTAGGATTTTCACATCAGATGTTTTTCTATGAAATGGAACTTTTCTCTACTTGAATTATTCTATTTTGCTTTGATGCTTTTATTGAAAACTCTAGAAAATATTTTCAGGTGAGTTAAAATATACTTTTAAAGTATACCCCATTTACCCTGATATTATTATTAGTCATTCCTTGCCTGTATGAAAATATCTCATGAACCCTATGAATATATACACCTATTATGTACCCAAATTATATTTAAAATATAAAGTTTAAAATAAAAAAATATAGTAAAAAATTAAAATATGTAGATTGGCAAAATGGATTTAAAAAACAAGGAAAAACTATATTCTGCCTATAGGAAAATCATCTCACCTGCAAGGACACACATAAACTGAAAGTGAAGGGATGGAAAGATGTATTCCACATGTATGAAGATCAAAAGCAAGAAGGAGTAGCTATATTCATATCAGAAAAATCAACTTCAAGTCAAAAGCTGTAAAAAGAGAAAATGAAGAAAATTATATAATAATAAAGGAATCAATTCAGCAGTGGAATATCACAATTTTAATATATGTGTACCCAACACCAGAGCACCAAAATATGCTTAGCAAATATTATATCTAAAAGAAAGGCCCTAATAAAATAATAGTTGGGAATTCAACATCCTATACTCATCATTGGCCAGATCATCTAGTCAGAAAATCAACAAAGAAATATTGACTTTAAACTACAGCATAAAACAAATGTACCTAAGAGACAGTTACAGAACATTTTATCCAACAACTACAAAGCTTATCTTCTTTTCATTAGCACTTGAAACATGCACCAGGACTGACCGTATGTTAAGCCATCTAACCTGAAGAGGGCAGGTAACAAGTAACAAGGTTAAATCAGTAACAAAATACTCCCAACTAAAAGAAGTCCAGAGGTGGATGGTTTCACTGCTGAATTCTATCAAATCTTTAAAGAAAAGTTAATATCAATTCTTCTCAAGCCATTGAACAGAATTAAAGCTGAGGTAATTCTTCCTAACTCATTCGAGGCCAACATGACCCTGATATCAAAATCAGACAAGGACACAACAAGAAAATAAAACTATAGGCCAATATCCCTGATGAACATAGATGCAAAAATTCTCAACAAAATACAAGCAAACAAAATCCAACAACATCTCCAAAAGATAATGCACCACAATCAACTGGGATTTATTTCAGGAATTCCAGTATGATTCAATATACAGAATCCAATAAAGATCACACATCATATTAATAGAATGAAGGACAAAAACATATGACTGTTTAAATAGATGCAGAAAAAACATTTGGTAAAATTCAACACTCCTTTGTGATTAAAAACTCTCAATAAATTAGGTATAGAAAGAAAGTACGTCAACCTTATAAAGTCCATATCTAACAAACCCGTAGCTAACATCTTATTTAATGAAGAAATGTTTAAATCTTTTCTTCTAAGAACTGAAACTAACCAGAAATATCCACTCTCACCACTCTTATTCAACATAGTATTGTTAGTTCTAGCTGGAGAATTTAAGCAAGATAAAAAAAAGAAAGGGCATTCAAATTAAAAAGGAGAAAGTCATATTGTCCCTGATTGCAGCTGACATTATCTTATGTATAGAAAAACCTAAATATTCTACCAAAAACTTTTGAACTGAAAAACAAATTTAGTAAATTTTCATAATATAAAATCAACATATAATAACCAGTAGCATTTCTATACATGCACAACAAACTAGCTATAAATGAAAGCACAAAGGAAATCCTATTTACAGTAGCCACAAAAAATGAATACCTAAGAATAAATTTAAATAAGGAGGAGAAAGACCTTTGCAAGAAAAACCACATAACATTGGTGAAAGAAATTGAAGAAGATACAAATAAATGGAGAGACATCCTATGCTCCTAAATCAGAAGAATAAGTATTGTTAAAATGACCATACTATCCAAAGCAATCTACAGATTCTATGCAGTCCCTGCCAAAACATCAATGACATTCTTCATAGAAATAGAAAAAAAAGTCTTAAAAATTGTATGGAACCACAAAAGACCCCAAAGAGCTAAAGGAATCTTGAGCAAAAAGAACAAACCTGTAGGTATCACAGTACCAGACTTCAAAATGTGCTACAAAAATGTAGTAACCA
This sequence comes from Rhinopithecus roxellana, assembly GCF_007565055.1. Taxonomy (NCBI): domain Eukaryota; kingdom Metazoa; phylum Chordata; class Mammalia; order Primates; family Cercopithecidae; genus Rhinopithecus; species Rhinopithecus roxellana. The sequence goes on along the minus strand of NC_044556.1, from coordinate 24,160,259 downwards.
AAACAGCATGGTAATGTCATGAAAACAGACATATAGACCAATGGAACAGAGTATAAAATCCAGAAATTAATTCATATATTTATAGCCAAGTAATTTTTGACAAAAGCTCCAGGAACACCCACTGGGGGAAAGAACAGTCTAATAAACAGTGCTGAGAAAACTGGTTATCTACATGCAGAAGAATGAAACTAAATATCCTCCTTTCACCCAATGCAAAAATCCACTCAAAATTGATTGAAGACCTAAATGTAGGGAACCAAACTATAAAACTACTATAAGAAAACATAGAGTATGTTTCCGAACATGTGTCTGGGAAAAAATATTGTGAATAAGACCTCAAATGCACAGGCAACAAAAGCAAAAATAAACAAATGGAATTATATCAAACTAAAAGACTTCTGTACATTAAAGGAAATAACAAGTGAAAAGTCAACCTACAGGATGGAAGAAAATATTTGCAAACTATTAATCTGACAGAGGATTAATATCCAGAATATTTAAAGAACTCAAACATCTCAACAACAACAACAAAAATCGGAATATCAAATGCACAAATGATCTGAACAGATGCTTCTCAAAAGAAGACATACAAATGGCCAATAAATCTATTTTAAAAGGCTCAACATTATGAATAAGGAAAATGCAACTCAAAACCACAAGAAGGTATCATCATATCCCAGTTCAAATAGATATTTAAAAAATGTTGGCAAGGATGCAGAGGAAAGAGAATTTGTAGACATTACTGGAGGGAATATAAACTGGTACCGCTTCTATAGAGAACAGTGTGGAGGTTCCTCAAAAAACTACAAATAGAATCACCATATTTTCCAGCAACCCAACTACTGAGCATTTATCTAAAGGAAAATAAATCAGTATATCAAAGGAACATCTGCACCTTCATGTTTATTGTAGCACTACTCACAAGAGCCAAGATATGAAAATAACCAAAGTGTTGATCCACAGATAAGTGGATAAAATAAATGTGGTAAATGTACACAGTGGAATACTATTCAGCCATAAAACACAATGAAATCCTGTCAGTCAATCACGGCAACATGGATGAAACTAGAGAACGATATCTTAAACAAAATAGGCCAGGAACAGAAAGTCAAAAACTGCATATTCTCACTCATATGTGGAAGCTTTAAAAAGTCAATCTTGTAGAAACAAAAAGTAGAACAAGAGACTAGTAGCTGGAAAGGGTAGGAAGAAGGAGGGATAGGGAGAGATTTGTTAAAGGCTACAACATTACAGCTAACTAGGAGGAATAAGTTCTTGTGTTCTAAAGCACTGTCAGATGACTATAGTTAACAATAAAATATAGAAGGATACTGAGTGTTCTAAACACAAAGAAATGATAAATATTCCAGATAATGGTTATGCCAATTATTCTGATCTGATCACTACACATAATATGTGTCAAAACATCACTATGCACCCCATAAATGTGTATAACTTATATGTCATTTAAAAAAATAAAATAAAACGATTTTTCAGATTTTAGAAATTAAAACACATGAGAATGCAAGAAACTTAGAATAATTGTCTCTGTCTACGCCTTTCTCTCCTTTTGTGATGTTAATGAGCATGTTAATTTTATACATCTCAAAATCCTACAGGTTATCATTATTATTTTATGTAATCAATATTCACTTGGATTACCAACATATTCACTCTTTCAAATCACCTTCATTTTTATTCCAGCATCCTCATGCTTTATCTGAACTCATTTCCTTCTGTATAAATAGTTCCCTTTAATGATTCCTTGGTGTAGTTCTGATTGTAGAAATATGCCCTCTATTTTGATTGTCTAAAATACCTAGTTTTTTCGTTTATAAAGGATATTTTCAAGCAGTAGTGGATTCTAGATTAGTACTTGTTTTTGTTCATCACTTTTAATGCCATTCAAATATCTTCCTGCTTCTTTTCCTAAAAATTACATGTCAATTGCATGATTTATCTAGTAAAAGCAATTGTCTTTTTCTCTGGCTGCTATTCAAGATTTTCTCTTTGTCTTTGGCTTCCAGCAGTTTTACCTTGTTGTGCCCAGGTTGGTTTTCTTTGTGTTTTATGGCTTGAAGGTGGGGAACCAGGGGTTACATCTCTCTATCACTTTTCAAATATTCCTGGCCATGTCTCCTCACAGGTTGTTTTTGTTGCATTATTTGTCTAATCTGTTGAATCTTTCTATGAGATCTTATTTTGAGCTACTGTGTTTTTCAGTCTTAGACCTTCCATTTACTTTTCTTTCATAGTTTCACATTTTCTTTATATATTTATGAAGAACAAAAGTGAGAGAAAGGGTGAGAGAAGAGAGAGCAACATTTCCAGTTTTTCTCAGTGGAGGTTTGTCCTCAGTAAGTTTTTTCTGCTGTTACTGGAATCACAATCATTAACTTTCAAATAAAAGAAAAAATCTTCAACCTCATTTTTAATAAAAAGTACAAATTATAACTACAATATTATACCACTGTATAGACAAATATAAAAATTTAGTAATACTTGGTGTAGGGGATTGTGTATGGAAACCAGTAATCCTGTACATTCTTTGTGGTAATAAAAATTGATCATTGTAGAGTACTTTTTGACTGTATCTATCAAGATTTAAATGTACATACCCCATGACCCAGCAATTCTCCTGTGTAGAAATGTATCTTCACCTACACTTGTACCTGTGGGTAAGAATGTTTGTGGCTATAGTATTTATACTAAAAATGACTTGAAATAATCTAAATTCTCCACTTGAGAGACTGGTCAAATGATTTTTAACTAGTAAAATATAATAATAAACTAAGTGTCATTTATCATGCACTGATTAAATAAATTATACCACAAATTTTAATACAAAAATGAAATACTTATAATTAAAAATAAATATAATAGTATAAAAAGTGATAACCAAATATATTTTATATAACTTTTAATAAACTGAATCTCTTTTTCTATGTACTGATTTTGAACTAAGTCTGAGGTATACAGTAAAGTTTAAAAAGACACAGAAGAGAATGTATAGTAAAAATATAGTACATTCTATTTTCACACTTCCATAGGCAGAAAAGCTATATAAAAAAGGCTTTTTAACATAGAACAAAATCATTCTATTCCTGTTCCCACCTCCACCAGTCTAAATTCTATCTGGCTTCAATTTTCAAATTCTTCACAAAGTATTCTTTGATCCTTCATTCAAAGGTAATCTCACATTCCTCTGAACCTCGAAGCACTTGTTTGTGCTAACAATATTAATCCATTCTACATTTAAAGGAGGAATGCATGTGGTTGACTAAAACTACTATTAAGTCACAAACTCCTTGATAACAAAGACTTTTTTTTAAATTTTACAAATCTTTAAATCCCTGTAGCAACATACTCTGACATCACATATTAGAAGAACAAATAATATCAGTTGCATTGAATAGCATTCTTACAAAGTGAATGAAATGAATAAATGAATGATATTTTACTGCATGTGACAGATTTTCTACCTTACAGGCTATGAGAAACAGGCTCAATAGAGAGCATTAAATGAGTTCCAGGCTTATGAACATCATTTATAATAATTGATTGCCCCTAAGATTTGAAGAATTCATTGAAGCTTGGGTCTTTATGATAAGCATATTTAGTATAGATTGCATTTGCTTCGTAATATGGAAAGAGCTTCATATCAAGGTTCCCCAAGTCCCTTGTTAATAAAATTAAATACAGGTTTAGGTTTTTCTAAAAAACAGTGTACTATCCTAAATTTAATTCTACTCCTTAATGGAGACTACTTCATCTGATTCTTTGAGGCAGTACAAAGAGGGGAGACAGACAATTTAGGGACATCATTTCCTCAAATTTACAGCCATTCACCCTGAGAACACAATTAGGTGGATTAAGCTACAGAAAAACAGTTCTTTCTTATTAAAATTTAGCTGATAAAATGCATCCTGCTGAAGTCCTGAGTCTTGTCTCTATTTTGAGCCTCTAGGACAGATTCTGAATCAGAGATAAGAAACAGAACTTCAGAATGATCTATCTCACCAGCTAAATTAAAATAAGAAGGAGCAATTTTTCTTTAGTTCAGTGCAGCTAATTATTTTTTTAGGGTGAATGGCTGAAAAAATAGGACAAGGGTTTATAATGCTTTTCAGATTTGAGGCTCCTTCTCTCTGAGAAAAAGATTAAGCACACACAAAGAGTTCACAAACCAAGTTTTGCATACTTTTCTTCAGAAGAAGTGCAAGGCTGTCTTATTGGGCTTGCTTACCTTTGAAGAGTGGATCAGAGTCATTGTCAGGACACTAGTAGGTGGTTCACACTTGTACAAACTAAAACCTTTGTTTGGCAAGAGAGAAGTTTAAGAACTTCTTAAACTCATAAGAAGCTGTGTGTCTACAGTGAGCTTGTCCAACCCATGGCCCATAGGCCACATGAGGCCGAGGATGGCTTTGAAAGTAGACCAACACAAATTCTTAAACTTTCTTAAAACATTATGAGTTGTGTATTTTTTTTTTCATCAGCCATTGTTCGTATTATTGTATTTTATGTGTAGCCCAAGACAATTCTTTCAATGTGACCCAGGGAAGTCAAAAGATTGAATACCCCTGGTCTAGAGAGTATCTTTTGAGTCTGCTCCTTGGCTGTCTCATGGACCACATGGTTTTCTAGTCTGTCTCTATGAAAACCCCTGGAGGCTGAACCTGTAAAGGAGACTAGGAGTTGCTCCTGTTTTTGAGGCATTCTTTGTTTTAGGAAAAGTGATACACAAAAGTGGAGTCCAAGAGAAAGAAATATCACCTTCCTCTGAAACTGCCTTCAATCTATCCAATCCAGACAGAATTTCCAGAAAATCACATTGTTGTTGGATTCATGACTTATTAAGAATAGCAGTTTTGCCTTGCATGATTCGCTGTTTTTATGCTGTTCGTACAGTAACTAGTTACTTAATAGTATGACCAAACACATGTTTAAGGCATTACTCAACACAGGGACACCAAAACAGTAGGCATTTATTTTTTACAAGAATAGGATTATTTTTTGAGAAACAAATAGTCATCATGGAAAAAATGAGATTAAAAAATTTCTTAGATCAATTTTATAACTATTATTTAGAAATAATAATCACATAAAGAGATGGATACAATGATCTTTGCAGTGCTTAGGTGCCCTAAAGATCTCAATCTGGACCCTGATCTCAAAGGTCTCATGGCAGGACTTGAACATCATCATCTGACCCTTCTCCACTGTTATGTAGTTCTTATCAAACATGCTTATGCAACTAGGCCAAGCTTGCCTTACAAGCTGACATATTTTCTCGTTCATCTCCAAACTGAAGGACTTACACTACCCTTGTCTGTCTCCCATATAAATACTCTATGTAGTTCAAATGATGTCTAATAAATTTTTCTGAACGTTCATTTCACATATTCTATTTATGATCATTATAACTAAAATTGTTTCTGAGGTAAAGTTATTCTTTTCCCCCCACCATTTGCCATGTGTCATTGGGTGAGTTAACCTCTTTGTAACTCAGTTTTGTCATAACACAAATACAAATAATACTGTGCCCATTTCACAGGACTTTTGCGGGGATTAAATGATAATGCACTGAGATTAGGATCCGATACATAATAAAGTCTTCGTAAATATTAGCCATTCTTTTTATTCTTCGATGTCTTGTTGTATTTTCATAAGTAGAGAGTAAACTGTTTGCTAGAAAGAAAGATTCAAAAGGCACAAATGACAGAGGCAGTGCTCTTGGAAATAATAATGGCCTAGTGCCAGGAGGAAGTCAAATTCAGGAGATATCCGGAAGAGATCACGAAAGATAGTTACCACATTGAGGAACTGTTCCACTCCTGAGAAGTAGCAAAAGCGAGATCCAAAAAGGAGGGCAAAAGACAATTGGGATATAAAAGACCAGGAGAGCTGAGGATAAGAATAGGATGACAGTTACAAGAGCTGAAGGTTTCTGGTTATTTTGCAGGAAAAAGGCTAGAATTTCACATAGGCAAGGTGGAAGAACCTTAGGGAAACATCTCAGAAATGAGAAGAGGTGTTGGACATAATGGGTCAGGGCAGAGCATATTTCTAATAGCTGGGTTTAGAAAAAGTAAGAAAAATTATAATAATTGAAACTGAAGTAGCCTGAACATCAGGTGGCATTAGAATAAAAAAATCTCCACAAGCCAGTAGGAAAGCTGGCATATATTGGGTAAAAATTTTAAAAACAGAGGGATTGAAGAGAGAGTATGTTATAAGAAATAACAAGAAGATAAATAAACAATAATTTTAAAAAGTAACGTATCTGTCATAAATTTCACATTCATAGAGAACCAGTCTGCTGACTAAAAGTAATATCTCTTAGGAAATTCAAAAATAAATATCACTTCATAAGGCAAAGGAAAACACAGAGGGAGTAGCTACTTTCTTCCCAGCTTTAATACGAAAATGAAAACACAAGTAAGAACACAATGGCATTACAATAGTCTTTATTATAAAGTGTCAGTCCTGAGGTCTGCCACTTCAATGGAACAAACAAAAGTAAAAAAATTATTCTCTTTACTGCCACTGGGTGAATTATGCACCAAAGAAATTAACAAAAGCAAATGAAATAAATGAAAGCAACTGACAATTTAAGACTTGCTTACCTGTTGCCTTAGGGTGGTGAGTAATGTAATGATGTCAATTAAGGAAGAGTTCTTTATTCTTATTCAAGACTCCTGCCCATAAAATGATTACACTTTTCCTCAATGCTATCTTTTCAATGATTACTTGAAGTCATCATGGCATGACAGTTGCCATTAGTCATTATTTTAAATTCTGCCTGCCACTTACCACCCCAGAAACAAAGCAAAACAAAACAACACAACAGGGTCCTTTTACCCTTCAAATATTGCAACATAATCAGATCCCTGGAAGTGGAGGGATTTTCCTTCTTTTTCATCTTTCCTCACTTTACTCTTCCCTACCATAAGGCCACATTAGCCTTTTCTGGTTGACCCCCACTGTTTCATGAGGAAGTGCCACCAAAATATGCATAGTGGCCAAGATTACTAATATTTCAGTAAAATAGAAGTCATTTGCAATCTTAGCTATTTTTTTTTTCACTTAGTGTCATGTCTCTCATAGTATTCCTTGCTTATACCCCTTGAAGTTCAACCAAAAAAAAAAAAAAAAAAAAACCTAAGCAAAAAGTACATGCTATGTAACTCACTGGGATAAATGTAATATTCTAGAATCTGAGACATACTGACTGGTAAGCATTATCCCCCAATCAAATGGTGGGGAGTAACAAAAGAGAAGAAGAGTAAGAATATAAGGATGGCTCTCAGAATTCTGGAAGGGATAATTGGAAGAATGATAGTGCCATTTGTCCAAAAATAAAATTAAAAAGTTTATTCATTCATTGTAAAATATTTATTGGGAAACTATTCCTTGCTAATCCATAGGCTAGAAACTGAGTATATGGTCAACAGATCAGAAAGTTCTCTGCCTTCATAAAGTTTACATTTTAGGGGGGGGAAATCGTCACATAAGTAAACAAATGATTAATGCTCTTAAATACTATAAAGAAATATATAAAAAATAGCTAATAAACTGAGTAGAGGTGGCACCTTCACTCAGGGTGGTCAACAAAGGACTCTTTCGGGAACTGTCTTCTGAGCTGAGGTTTGATGAGTGACAATGAGCCGCTTAAGAGGCAGCTGTAGTGTTCTCTAGGAAGAAGGGATAGGAACTACGAAAAAGGCCCCACAGCAGGACAGAGTTTGGTGTTTGCTTCTGGGCTTGATTCCAAAAAAAAGTAAGTTTAAGAGTATGGGGGGTAATATATGTTTGGCTGAGGAAGCCTTTAATTTAAGATTCCTGGCTGGTCACCGTGGCTTAAATGCCTGTAGTCCCAGCACTTTGGGAGGCCGAGGCAGGTGGATCACCTGAGGTTGGGAGTTCAAGACCAGCCTGATCAATATGGAGAAATCCAGTCTCTACTAAAAATACAAAATTAGCTGGAGGTGGTGGCACATGCCTGTAATCCCTGCTACTAGGGAGGCTGAGGCAGGAGAATCACTTGAACCTGGGAGGTGGAGGTTGTGGTGAGCCAAGATCGCACCATTGCACTCCAGCCTGGGTAACAAGAGTGAAACTCCATCTCTAAAAATAAAAATAAAAAGAGATTCAATTCCCACAAGGTATCCAGGGGGATATATCCAGTTTACAACACCAGACAAGAGCCTGAAGTCCCTAAGAACAGGGTTAGTGATAAGGACCTTGACTCATCACACCGTAGGTGGAAGTTTTAAACATAACAGTCATTGAGATTGTCCTGGATAATTTAAAAAGTAAAAAGTACAGTTGTCCTAGGAACCAACCCTCAGAGTCACAGATATTTTTAGGATTTGCAGAGGGAAGTAAGTCCAAAAAAGTATACTAAGAAGAAGGAAAATTAAGAACTAAGAGGTAAGAGAAAGAACTGTACAAAGCTAGGAATATTTACTGGAGTTGCTTTGCTGTTTATTCACTCAAAAATCTTACACCAAAACAAATTTTGTTTTATGCTCAGGAGTCCTCAGGTTGGTTGCACATCAGCTGATCCAGGTAGGCTGCACCTGCTGTACCAAGCTGAACTCAGCCCTCCTGCTGGTTTCAGGTCTGCTCTTCACGTCTTCTCTCTGGACTTCAGGCTGTAGGGTCAGCAACTACTTCTAAAATTTTTTTTTTACATTGTGGATCACAGGAACTCAAGGGTGTAAGTAGCAGCACAAATTGCCTTGTAAGACCTTACCTTGAAACTGGCACATATCCTTTGCCAACCTTTCACTGGGCAAAGCAAGTCAGATGTCCCAACCCAGGGAATTATATTTTTCCCATTCCAGAGTGAAATGTAAACATTGTCAGAGGCATTTGAACCAGAGCTGACCCTATCTTGAACAGGAACTGGGTAAAATAAAGCTGTGATGGACTGGACTGAATTCCCAGGAGGTTAGGCATTTTCAGTCACAGGATAAGATAGGAGGTTGGCACAAGACACAGATCACAATGAACTTACTGATAAAACAGCATGTGGTAAAGAAGCCAACCAAATCCTACCAAAACCAAGATGGCAATGAAAGTGACCTCTGCTCATCCTTACTGGTCATTTTATGCTAATTATAATGCATTGGCATGCTAAAAGACACTCCCACTAGCACCATGACAGTTTACAGATGCCATGGCAACGTCAGGAAGTTACCGTATATGGTCTAAAAAGGGCAAAAGCCCTCAGTTCTGGGAATTGCCCACCCCTTTCCTGGAAAACTCGTGAATAAACCACCTCTCGTTTAGCACACAATAAAGAAATAACTATAAGCATCCTTAGTCAAGCAGCCCATGCTGCTGCTCTGCCTATGAAGTAGCCATTCTTTATTCCTTTACTTTCTTGATAAACTTGCATTAACTTCACTCTATGGATTCAACTCAAATTCTTTCTTGTGGGAAATCCAAGAACCCTCTCTTGGAGTCTAAATGGGGATCTCTTTCTGGTAACATTTTCCTGGCAAACCATGAAGGGATGACACTGAAGAGACACCTGACCCAAAATAAATAGACCACAGCACTGATTGGCTGATTTTGGGTAAGTGGTGCGGTTCCTGGATAAAAGATGGGATTGGATTAGAAGCTCAACTTAAGGGAGTTAGTCTCTCCTAAGACAGAGTTAAAGGCCCATCTTAAGAAAAGGCAATGATGCTTGACTGAACTTGGGTTCAAGGCCTAACTTAGGAAGGTTAGGAACATTCCTAGGATTTATGGGGTTAGAGGCCTAAGATTTAGAGGGATATGGAAAGACAAAGGACAGTAAAGTTTCTCTTAGCTACGTACGGGTTCAGCACTATGGGGTGTTGACTGCTCTTCTCTTTGGATCAATCAACCTTGCACTCTACTGATGGCTGTGGGTGACAGAATTAGGCAAATATAGGAACTTGAAACATGAAGAGCTTTTTCTTCCCCAAAGTGGAAACTTGAATGCTGATGGGACTGCTGGAAAAGATCTCTTCACTACCAAAAAGCAGCTGCCTGAACTTAGGATTCAGTGCCACTGCAATAGGTGGGTATTTATCTGGCCTCTCTGAGCTTTGCTACCTTCCCTGCCATGCTGCAGGCAATGCTTTTCTCACTTTCTCCCCTTTCTCTTTTCTATCTTTTCTGTTACTCAGGCCAACTGTCTGCTCTTTCATCTTTCCCAGAGACCACATGATGAAAAATATTCTAGAGAGTTTAACCTTGTAACCATATGGTGGTACTTTCTCTTGGTCTCCACCTTCCAGGGAATAGTAATTTTGGGGCCCACATCAGTTAGCCCTGAAAATTATCTCAAGCAGTTAAAAGCCTTTGCAAGCTCAAAATTAGCTGCCCTAGGTACCTTCTGGGAAGAGAAATGGAAAATGACAAATACTGCAGCTTACTAGCTAAGGCTTATTGGTTTCACCTGAGAGATTACTTTCAACAAAGCTTATTTTTATTTTTATTTTTTGAGATGAAGTTTTACTCTTGTTTCCCAGGCTGGAGGGCAATGGCACAATCTTGGCTCACTGCAACCTCCACCTCCCAAGTTCAAGTGATTCTCCTGCCTCAGCCTCCTGAGTAGCTGGGATTACAAGCACCCATCACCATGCCTGGCTAATTTTTGTATTTTTTAGAAGAGATAGGGTTTCACCAATTTGGCCAGGCTGTTCTCAAACTCCTGACCCCAGGTGATCCACCCACCTCGGCCTCCCAAAGTGCTGTGATTATAGACATAAGCCACCATGCCTGGCCATAGCAAAGTTCAGAACCAGAAATATTGACCGTTTGGCATGGCTAAAGTCAGGTAATAGAAATTTAAAAGGAGTTTACAAATTTTTAAAAGAGCACTACAGTTAAAAGTCAGCTTAATTAAAAGCCAGTATTCAAGCTCTAACAGCCTGGAACTCCTTGAGAAAAACAGGAGATGCCACAGACTGCATTTTGGGAAAAGCCTCTGTTTTCCTCATGGAACTCAAGGAATTAAAAGCAGAAAAATCCCTCTCAAAACTAAGGCTTTGTTTTGTTTTGCATTGTGTTAACTTACATTTTTTACTTTTGGGAGTGTCAGAAATTATTTTGCATTAAGAGAGAACTTTGGTGTGTAATAACTAACTAGGTAGGAAATATACTTTTAGCAATGGCTCTTGGTAGTTATGGGGGGATACTTGGCTCTTTTCACATTTGGCTCAGAGAAGCATGCTCTTTGCCACCTGGAAGGTATGGAGATATCACCACCCTCCACTTAGGATAAAACTCCCATCAAAAATGAGCTAATCACAGAATAGGCTGATTGACTTTGGGTTGCCTTGCAATGAAATGGATGGTAAAAAACCATTGTATTGTCTTGTTCCATAGTGTTTTTCTTTTTGGGGGTATCCAGGATCTGGTATAAAAAATGGGACCCTTAATTTTGGGGGATTTGTTTTGCCTTCCAGATGACCTACTTATTAGACCCTAAAACCTGTATGCTTTAAAGAGAAACACTGACAAATGAGAAATCTTACAACTACTGGATCTTCTTCTGTCTCTTTATATGTGTTGTGTTTGTAATGTTTATACCTAGAAAAGCTCCAATTAATTGGCTTAAAAGTAATAAAAGCTTAAATCAAATATTTTGTCAGAAAAGTGTAATGCTTTTTAGTTCACATGATTTAAGTAATCTTTGGGAAGTAAAAACAATTTTACATGCAAGGTGTGTAAAGAAAGTGTGTTTTTGGTAAAAGATTATAAGAAGCATGGGAATGTGGATTTTTTTTTTTGACTAGCTCAGGGGGTTAAAGGATTATTTAAGTTAGATAGGATAAAGCTGAAGGTTTGGACAAGTTATGGAGGGTTTGTGAAAAGTTAATCTTGTAAAAAAATTTCTATGTGTAAACATAAGAACTAAATTAAAGGGGTATTGAGTTTGTTTTTTTAAATTGAGCATTGGAATGAAAGCACAACAGGTTTTTTCTAGAGCATTGATTTACTCTTTAACAAAAATTTGTAAAGAGTTATAAAAGGTTTATGAGAATCTTACCTTGTGGTCAGACATTAAAATTGAATAGATTTGCCTATAAGATTTTATTAACAATTGGGGTTGACAGTAATAGTACACTATTACAATAGATAAAATTTGTCTTCTCTCTGGAACAAGATTTTCATGTAATATTTTTTAAAATGAAAGATTTTTTGCTTGCCTTTTGAATAAACTATAGGGAAAAAAAGGAAAGACAAAAGACAGATGGTTTGGAAAGCTAAGTCTGCCTTCTTAATGAGTAAAAGTTTTTGCCTTTTTAAAAATGTTTGAGTTATCATTTTGGCTAAATGAATGAATTATGGTGACTTGGGATTTAATTTTATAATATCAAGTGTTTTAAACCTTTGATATTTAACAAACTTTCCAAAATTAAATTATAAATTACATCTTTTTCTGACTTAATTAATCTTTTAGATATTAGGTCACTTAAAGTTCAAAAATCGTATCTGGCTTATTTTGTATAAAAATCACACAGGAAACATTGTCAAACATGAAATGGTGTTCACTTTTCCTTGGACTGTGTTTGTATAAATATGTTATTGGTATGTGTTATGAAATTATGGGAAACTCCTATAATTCTGATATGGCTTTGCATAGGTTATTTATACTTATAATTGTTATGTAAAATTGTTGCATGCCACAGAAATAACCAAAATTCTACTCAATTGTGTTTTTAACAGAGGCTTCCTTAATTTGTCATCCATGGACAATTGTCTTGTTTTGATCTTCGTGAGAAGGTGGTTTTCCAATCAACTATAGAACTCTAATAGATTCTCTTAAATGCAGATTTCTGATAACTTTGGAGATTGTCACATTAGAAAAGAGGAAAAAACTTTCAGGGCTCTCATAGAGAGCTGGAATTTTCATGAATATCAAGCAGAAGAGAGGTTAACTGCATGGACTGGACTAATAGAAGCCTGAAGTAATCTTTCTAAAGTTGCTAACCTTTTGTTTTATTTTTCAGAGTTAAGGAAATTTGAGCTATTGACAGCTTTTAACAATTGAGTAAAGTATACTCTTGTGGACAAAATTTGGAGCATATTTATTTATTTCTCTCTGCCTGATTTTTCCAGAATTTGCAACTATTTGTGAGTATTCTTAACTTATGGAACTATAGTTATTTGCATAAGTGTAATAAGAATCTGTTTTCTTTTGTAACAAGACATAATTGGAGACTGGTTATTTTACCAAGGCTTTGACTGGAATGGCATGCTTTCCTCTAATAAATCAAACTTGACTTATACAGCCAATTAAATCCCCTTGAGAAAACTAGCCTCATACCTTGTCTATACGTTCCCTGTACAGGGTTCCTGATCTGTGGTAAGTAAAGAATATCACTTTCTCACAGATCCAGGAGCCCCATGTTATCTTGGGACCTCAATAGGAAAAAGTTTACTCAACTCATAGGTATTTGATATTAAAACTCATGGCTGGGCTTGACTTAAAAATAAAATTTATCTGAGATTCCTTTTATGGAACAAAAGTTCCACCAAAGCCAATTAAAAAGCCTATGTGGGGCCAGGCACATTGGCTCACACCTGTAATCCCAGCACTTGGGGAGGCTGAGGTGGGTGGATCACCTGAGGTCAGGAGTTCAAGACCAGCCTGGCCAGCATGGGGAAACCTCAACTGTACTGAAAATACAAAAAATCAGCCGGTCATCATGGCAGGTGTCTGTAATCCCACCTACTCGGGAGGCTGAGGCAGAAGAATCTCTTGAACCCAGGAGGCAGAGGTTGCACTGAGCCGAGATCACACCCATTGCACTCCAACCTGGGCAACAAGAACGAAACTCCATCTCAAAAATAAATAAATAAATAAATCCTATGTGAAAAATAATTATTCCTGCTGCACTTTATACTAATAATCATGCCAAGTATAATAAAGCAAATTGGTCCTACCATGATTTGTCTTTACTAAAAGTGAAAGACTGGAGAGAGAAAAAGAATTATGTTTCAAAAATTATAGTACACCTGTTATTAGATTCTAATCTCAAAAGTTGTTTTTAAGATTCTCCCTGAAATTTAGATTAATGCTACTTATTCTGGTGAACCAACCAGTGCTGTTTAGAAGAAATAAGAGGGATGGATACTGTAAAAATCTGGATCAGTAGTCTAATTTTGTACACATATTGGAATCAGCTAGTGACCCTGTATCAGCTTGGTTCCAACAATTTCCCAGTTCATGGAAAGCCTTCTTATTTAGTTTACCTGGGATAATTTTGCTTAATTTGCTTTAATGTTTTGGAATATATTGCTGTTGCACTCTTTGTACAGAAATGCAGTATTAGCTTATTGAATTTTTTTTTAAATTAAACACTTATTGATCTTCTAGATATCACCTGTTGGAACTCAAGAGTTATGAGTGGCCCTCAACATACTGACACTCTCTGATTTAGCTCCTCTCTACTCCAAATGCAAGAGACCTTAATAGTTAGGTAGGAGTATCATCACCCCTATTCAGCCTGAAGAAGTTAAAGAAGATTGATCTTTGTCCCTCCATAACCTTTAGGATTAAGGGTTCTCTTGTAAAAGGGAGCAGGGATATATATATATATCAGAGATATGTGAACCAGAGTGACTCCATCTTGAATAGGGGCTGGGTAAAGTAAGGTTGAGACCATTGGGTTGCATTCCCAGGTGGTTAGGTTTTCTAAGTCACAGGGTGAGACAGGAGGCCAGCACAAGGTACACATCACAAGGACCTTACTAGTAAAAGGATGCGGTAAAGAAGCCAGGCAGGACCCAACAGAACCAAGAAAGCGATGAAAGTAACCTCTGTTCATCCTCACTGCTCAATATATGCTAATAATATCGCATTAGCATGCTAAAAGACACTCCCACCCAACACCATGACAGTTTACAAATGCCATGGCAATGTCAGGAAGTTACTCTGTATGGGCTAAAATTGGAAGAATCCTCAGTTCTGGGAATTTCCCAGAACATTTGTTTATTTACTTCTCTAATAAACTTACTTTCACTTTATGGATTCACCTAGAATTCTTTCTTGTGGAAGAGCCAAGAACCCTCTCTTGGGGTCTGAATGAGGACCGCTTTCCAGTAACAACATGACAGAGTGCTCAGATATATAATTCTAATTCAAGGAAAGTGGAAAGAATTAGCAGCAATGTTGTAATCTACCACATCAAGGAAGTAGTTTCAAGGAGGGAAAGATCATCAGGTCTAGTTATTTCAGAGGTGTTTCATCACTTAAGGCCTGAACAGACTTCATCTTATTGGTCTAAAAAGATGTATTGCTGGAGAAGGAAATAAAAATATTTTAACCCAAAATATACTTCTTTGACATATTTTGAATGGCCACTACAGAGCTGGTGTCCTTGCAAAGCTGTCCTTTGTGGAGAAAACTTACACCTGTTGAGAATCTCCATTAATGCAGCCATGCCTTCCCTTTCTGTGCCTTTCTGGGATCCAGAAGAGATTGAGAGACTGACACCTTTAAAAGTCTAAAAAGAAACATTTACCTTTTATTCTTTCCAAGGAAGCCTTCATCCACATAACAAGGCCACTTTTGCTAGCCAAGCCTCTTCCTTTTTTCCTCCCACTGTCTTGCCACTAAAGCCTGTTTTTGGAGACATCTGAGTCTACATTCTTTCTGCAATTTCAAGATGGTAAATTAGCTTCCGTTATGTATTGGGAAGTTGGGGCTTCATTCTGAAGGCTCTTGTGTATACATGTTAAATAAATGCTTATGCCTTTTCTCCTATTAATCAACCTGCTTCATATCGGTGATTTTTTTTTTTGGTGAAAATTCAAGGGGTCAAGAGCTTATGGCCTCCACACTGGTGGGAGCATATCTTGGAGAAGGGCAGGGACAGAAACTAAGGAATAAATAGCAGGTGAAAATGGTAATAAAATACTCTTGTAAGCCTGTATATTAAAAGAAGAGAAAACAAAATTTTAAATAAGAGTATTTTGCTGGATTGCGTGTATGTTGCTTTTTAGAATATGAGAAATTAGAGCATGCTTTTTCATCATCATTATGACGAAACTTTTATTGAGGGTTTACTATGTGATATATACAGTTTTAAGAGCTTTACATGTGTTGCTTTATTTAATCCTACAATAAACCAATGAGATATTACTATATTACCCATTTCACAGATGAGGTATATGTATAGCAGATACACCTGACAGCATAGCAGATACACCTGACAGCAATAACTCAAGTATACCCTGAAAAAGACTCTAAGGTCTAAGAAGAATGTGTATTCAGAGTTCTGAGCTAAGAAATCCAGGATTGGTCAACCCAGAGATTCATTCCTTATCTATGAAGGACATCTGACCTGGCCCATACTTTGGAACACAGGCTGTACAGGAGATCAAGATCCTTTGTTTTGGGCTAAAGGGAGGTTGCTAGGTAGAGGGTGCTAAGTAAAAATGAGATATAAACTGTACACTTTTTGCAAATGGTAATGGTTTTGCTGTCCAGCACACACTCCTAGACTATCTTGTATGTAAGTCTCCAATAAACCCTAAGAAATAGGAATTTGGCAGGATGTATTTCACAAGATACAAGTCACAAAGACCCCACCGGTAAAACAGGATGTGGTAAGGAAGCTGGTCAAAACTCGCCAAAACCAAGATGGCAAGAAAAGCAACCTCTGGTTATCCTCACTGCTTGTTATATGATAATTAGAATATATTAGCATGCTAAAAGACACTCCCACCAGTGCAAAGAGAGTTTACAAATGCCATGGTAATGTCCAGAAGTTACCCTGTGTAGTCTGAAAGGCGGAGGAACCCTCAGTTCTGGGAGCTCCCACGTCTTTCCAAGAAAACTTATGAACAATTCACCCTTTGCTTAGCATACAATAAAGAAATAACTGTAAATATAGTCACTCAAGCAGCCCATGCTGCTACCCCGCCTATGGGATAGCCATCCTTTGATTCCTTTACTTTTTAATAAACTTGCCTTCAGTTTACTCTGTCAGCTCTTTCTTTTCTGGGCAAAGCCAAGAATCTATTTGGCCTCCTGGGCTGAGCCCCTATTTTGGAGTTTACCCTGCAGCACCTACATCTTATTCACTGACTCCTACTCTCTTCTGTGGCTTCTTAGTCATGGTGCCATTCTTGAGTCAACAGAGGTCTGGCACAGCAGTAACCGGGACTCAGAGATTAAGTATATGGCCCAGGATCAGAAAGCTGATAAATGGCTCTAAAGCCTTGCTACTCAAATAGTAGCCTTGGTGTCTTCTGGAAGTTTGTTAGGAAGTTAGAATCTCAGGTCCTACCTCAAACCTACTGAGGCAGGATTAACATCTAAACCCAGGTAATATTTATTTATTAAATTTCCTGGTAATTTTTACTCATTAAAATTTGTGAAATACTCTTTTAGAATTTTGCTTTTGTTTATCTAAAATATATTACCACATTGTCTAATAACTGTATCTCTTTTTTTTTTAAACTTTAAACTTTTCTTTGATTATCTTCTTCATAACAATCCTTTCACAGTACATTTAAGAAATCACCAAATACAAGCAATCCTCATTGTTTGTGGATTCCATTATTTGCAAATCTGCCTACTCACTAAAATTTACTTGTACCCTCAAAATCAATGCTCACTGCACTTTTGTGGATATTTGTGGACATGTGTGGAGTGAAAAAATATTTGAATTTCCTCATACTCATTCCCAGAGAAGTCCTACAGGGCAATGGTCCATCTTCTTTCAGCTCTTCTACCATTAATGTGTCCTATTTATAGTCTATTTAGTGCTATATTTTCACATCTTTGCACTTTTTGTTAGTGATTTTGCTGTTTAAAATGGCCTCCAAGGTTGGGAGCAGTCACTCATGCCTGTAATCCCAGCACTTTGGGAGGCCGAGGTGGGTAGATCACCTGAGGTCAGTAGTTTGAGACTAGCTTGGCCAACACAGTGAAACCCCTTATCTACTAAAAATACAAAAAAAAATTAGCCAGGTATGGTGGCAGGTGCCTGTAATCTCAGCTACTTGGGAGGCTGAGGCAGAATTGCTGGAACCTAGGAGGCAGAGGCTGCAGTGAGCTGACATCATGCCATTCATGCCATTGCACTCCAGCCTGGGCTGACAGCGAGACTCCATCACACACACACAGAAAAAACAAAAAACAAAAAAACAAAAAAAAAAAACAAAGCAAAAAAACCCCTTAACCTCCAAATGTAGTGCTAAAATGCTGCATAGTGTTCCTGAACAAAGAAAGGCTGTGATTTGACTTACAGAGAAAATATGTGTGTTAGATAAGCTTAACTCAGGCTTGAGTTATAGTGCTCTTGACCATTAGTTCAATGTTAATTAATCAGCAATACAGCACATCCAGAAAGAGAAAGAGGATACCTACTGATCTATATGTAATGCTCCTTCAGGAACTGCTAAAGTTACGTCTATCATCAATAACGAAGCTATAGAAAACCAGCTAAAATTGTATATTTGTGAGATGGCCACCAATTTAACAGAAGAGTAGTGAGCAGCATTGCTGTGAGGCTAGAAGCCAAAGAAATTTACATCCACATCATTCAGAGTCAGGAAAATGTTAAACCCTTCTTGACCAGTCTTTAATTATAAATAAATACTATACATAAATAATTATTTGTAAGAACATTATCTTAAATATGGTATCTTCACAGAAATATACATTAGACATGGTAATGTATTGATCAGTTGATAGAAATTTGTGACTAGAGGCTTGCAGGAGCCTACATTTGTATTTCCTTTAGGAACAATGTTTCAGTATTTGCTAGTTCAGTGTTTGCAACAATTTTATAGAACAAAACTACTGCAGAAAGTTGAATTGACTTTACTTGCTATGAGCCAGCATTGTTCCTGGTACTAGAAATACAAAATAAATAAAACAGATAATCCCTTCCTCTTGTGGGTCTTATTGTTATGTGAGGGAGCTATATATTTATATCTAAAAGACAGATGAATCAATACATACGCACTGTACAAAAAGGTAAATCAGGGTGAGAGGACAGAGAGTGGCAGGGGCTACTACATATGATGGAAAGGCTAGATAAGACTTCTCTAAGGATGGGGCATATGAGAAGAGAACTAAATAAAGTGAAGGGCAAGTCATGCGAAGATCTAGCATTTCAGAAGCTGAGAAAAAGTACAAATGGCTGGAGGCAAAACATGAATGAATCTTATTCATCTTTGGTTGTCCAAATACATGGTATGAGACTGGTACCCAGTAGACATTTAATCAATATCTTGATTGACTTTCTTATTCTTTTTGAGTATCATTGTGTAGTTATCAACAGGAACACTAAGGAAAGGGAATAGGAGAGGGGATTATTTATTTTGTTCTACTAAGGAATGCCATAAAACCACGTACCTAAAAGTTTCTGAGATTCAAGAAATCATCTAGTAGATCAGGTGAATATGATATTATTTCAGCAATTGTAGAGATAACCCCAAAAATATTTGTCTAAGGTTGAAAGCCAATAATCATAAGAGATGAGACTCCTAGCATAGAATATGTTTATAATTTAGGTAAGTATTTAAATTTAATCTAGATTAAATTTAATCTAGAAAGATATCCTAAGATATATATGTCCTATGATCCCAGGACATATATATCTTGTAGAATGGGTTCTGTATTATACCTCAATAATCCTACTCTAAAAGATTGTCAATTTATTGTTTATTTTTCCTCCCTAGTATAAGCAAGATATTCTTGCTCTAAAAGAATATGTTACTCAATCAGGCATTATCAATTATGTACTTTTCTTTTGTTCTTTCATTTGTTTATTAATTGAGTTAATAGGAAGTTATTGTGTTCCTACTGTGGACCATGCAGTGTGTTAGTAATTAGTCTACAGAGACAATAAGTCTGGACAAACTGAATGAAAGGCTAAGCCCTGGAGCTACTAAGGGACTAGAAGCGAAACAATATTTTATTTGTACTTGAAATTTTACCTTATCTAATAAGGGCTGGGGCGAGAACACGATGATGAGTGAAATTGAAGCATCAAGATAATTGGAATCAGGCAGACCTGGATAACAACATAACTTCCCAATAGCCTGCCAACTTGGGAAAATAAAATGTGAAATTCAGTTTAATCCTATCAAAATAGACTTTCAGAAAAGTTAAAAACGTAACCTATGTACAAATAAAAGGAGCATGTTTTAAAGATTTACATCAATAATGAGGAAAACTCCAGGCGATAAAACTGATTCAAAGGAGAACACGAGAAACAGAGAGTTATACATCCTATCAGGCAAAGCATGCAGAAGTAATTTTGCTAAATTGGAGACAAAACAATTTAATATCATACAGAGCAACAAAACCTTACATTTTGAGTTATTTAGTTATTGGCAGAAATAATTGTCATTTCTACTGAACAATAATCTACAAGTTAACATGTATTTTAACAGAATTTGCCCCCAATCAATAGTGTATAGTAAACTTATAAAAGGTCTATTTCCTAAAAACCAAATAATCTTTGGTCTTCTTAACAATGGTACAGTATGATTTTGAAAGCATATGTGGTCATTCATTGTCTTATTTCTAGTTTTGGATGATTTTTCTAACACCAAAATCCTAGAAATATTGTGCACATTAGAAGCAACCCAATGTCTGGCATATAACAGATGCTCAACTAATGATAGTTAAGTGTCTAGTAGGTTTTCTCCATCTTCCCCTATACAACTTATTCAAACTGTAACGAAGCCCCAAAAGGAAAGTATGAAAACAGCAGCAGTGGAAATAAGTCAGGATGATCCACAAAATGGCCTGTAGGCATATTCCTCCACAGCTCAATGGTTGACAAGAAGCAGCATGGGACACCAGCATGACACCCTGAACAGTAAGAGGCTACTCTGCCTTGTGGTTTGAGACAAGTTGCTCCTAATAGAAAATAGCATCGAAAACTAACCAAGCAGTATTGATTTAGTGATGCCTGTTAATGTCGTTCTATTTGTTGGCCATATTCCTGCATTTCCAATTACTCTCCAGGTACTGCATAAGCAGCTCTGTTGGAAGGCTCCATAAGTACACCACAGCATCTTCAATTGGTTTTAATATGTAAACGTGGCACTATTTAAATATTTCTTCTGCACAGATACTTTTTTTTCTCCTTATTACAAATAAATTACTTAGCTCACAAAATTATCTGAACAGTAAGGTACAAATAAGGAAACATTATTGTTTGCTGGTTGAGGAGATAAGCCGTTAAACATCTAGAGGTGAAGTGGAGGACAATTAACATCCCAGCCCACTCAATTATCATATAATGCCCACTTCTCAGGGAATTAAAGCTATTACAATCTGCTACTACGAAAAAATGAGTATTTTAGCTCTCAAAGGGTAATGTAATAGTCTTGAAAATAATCTTTTTATGAGATCGTGGCTTTATCAGTTATAGTTTAGAGACAGGATAAACACTGACTATGTATCGAATTATAATGACTGCTGGAGGGTGCTTGCATTTGGGTTTCCAATATTATTAATTTTGCAGTTCTACTCTTCTTGTCTAATATGCTTTGTGAAATAAGTCCTGGCAAAGAGACTCCAGTTCAATTTTAATGCTTTCTTCCTTAGTGAATTTTAGCAGCAAATAAATTAAGTTGTAAAAACTGCCCAAAAGGAAATATTTTCTGAAGGACTTGTGGCACGATGTTTTTCAATGTAAATGGATGCCTAGGACAGCACGGTCTCTCTGACACTTAACCGTGCTGAAAACACTTAAGGACAGCTTAGGCAGAGCTTCAAAGAAAAAGAAAAACAAAAGAGAACACTTTGTGTGTGTGCTCTCAGTCTCATGAAATGTAGAGAAGCATTTTGTTTGTTTGTAGTGTTTAACGGAAATCTTCTTCCTGGGACATTTTGACCTAGTTCTTTGAATCTTTATCAACTGAGTTGTTGATTTCCTCTGCAGCTGCCAAGGTTCAGAGGGTTTTTTTTCTTCATTTGACCAGCAGACAAAAGCAAAACCAAATACATGATGGCTTTAGAGAAAGCTAAGTACAAAAGAAAGCCTTAGAGGGCCCCAAATAGTGGACCATATGTGAAATCAAATGGGCCAGCCATTAGCATCAGCTGTGAACATATTGCACCAACTGGGAATGAAAATAAAACATTCAACTACCAACTGTTATAATCTGTAAATAGTCAAACTAATTCCTGTGGGCTCCCAAAATACATGCAAAGGGTGCTCATCAGGACCCCATTGTCCTGTTCACAGGTAAAGTGGCTTATTTGTTTCTTGAAAAACATGTAGAGTAGAAAGACTGAAAAAAAAAAATCCACGTGGTTTAAAAGACTCCAGGGATTTAGGAAACTGTATCCAAAGATTACAAACTGAGGATAATGAAAGGGTAGTGAATTTTGATGCAACTTTTCAACACAAATATCCCAAGTCTAAAATTCCCTACAGTCAAAAACTGGCAATGAACCCTAGGAAATTTATAGAACATACCAAAGCTCCTGAGAATTTAGTTTGCAGCTGGCAAGGGTTTACCTAACTTCTAGTTGCCTCTCATTTAATAATGTATCTAAGGAACAGATGGATAGAGTGTTCCTAGGTGGACTAGGCTCTCTCTAGTATCAGTAGTAATGAAAACCTGGACTTTGAATATTTAATTGCAGAAGAAAATAAAGTCCTGAGAAAAAATTAGACATCATACCTGCAGTATATAGCTTTGCTTTAATGTAAGTATTTAATCCTAAAGCTAGTGTTTCACCCAACAAAATTTAGCAAGGCTAATCAAATGTTTAAAAAGCTTATATACATACATATGTTTTTACTTAAAGCAAACACACTATATTTATATCTATTAAAATTGCATGTATGTAGTAGAGATTAGTACTGATTACACTAACAGTTATCTTAATGATGAGATAAAGTTGCTCAGAAGGCAAGAAAAATCCTTTGTACCAAGTACCGACTACTTCAGTACTGAACACAAAACACAAAGAGTTGGCTTTGCCACTTTTTTGCTGTATGACCTTGGGCAAGTCTCTAAATGGCTTAGAGTCTCATTTTTCTCATCTGCAAATAAAGATAACACCCACCCTGCATACTCACAGGGTTTCTGTGGAAAAGACAACAGATGTCATTTAAATTGTTAAGTGCAATGCAATGTGCACTCATTATACTAGGCTTCACCCTGGCAATACGGACGTAGCTCTCTTCTTAAGGACTTCTCAGACTAGTTGAAAAAGTGGCATATAAATTTATAATTGCAATACCTTGTTGTTAAATGAAGGGATAAATACACTAACAGTGTTCAACAGGAGCAGAGCCTGGGAAAATGGAGCATTAAAGGAAATTTTCTTGAAGGAAACGACATCTGAGTTGGATCTTAATGATAAAGCATATTATACACATTAGGGATGTGCTACTAAAACAAATTTTATAATTGCTGTGGGAAATAATATGTAAATATACACAATATAATGAACATAGATATAATACTATGATATAAATAATACAAAATATAAGTTTATGTTTATACAATAAATATAAATAATTTTAGTATTAAGTTAATATAAATACATAAAAACAATATAAAGCCAACTACAGAAGAAATTCTGGTAGAGTGTTATATTGTACAGTTTACCATACTTAGGTATAAATATGACTTATATTTGAAAAATAATAAGGTTTCATGTCTGTTATAGCTGATTAAGCTATCAGATCTGATCTTTTCCCACTCAGATAAAAACTTTAAGTTCTAGACAAAGTACAAAATAAAACAATAATCTGAAGACACTGGCAACTGAACAAAAATTACCAGCACCTGGAGGGCAGTCAAAATATGAGGAATGGAACAGCACAAGATGAGTTATACATTTTTGTGACTTTTAACCTGAGGACAGGCTGAAGATAGTACTACATGGGTGGTTAACACCCCAATAGAAAATTCTGTTTCTCTGAGCCACAAAATCAGATGTTAGAGATAACCAGACTGCTAGAAAGTAAGTGGTAAATACTAGAAAAGAGACAGCTGAGGAAGGAGGGCCCTATATTAGGTACACACATGTGCATAAGCACACACACACACACACGCACATGCACATGCACTAGCCTCGTCTGTTGTTGCTGACCCCTGGGGAGAAAAAGGCATGCATCAATTGGATAAAAAACAGTCTAGTTAAAGATAAAAATCAAAACAGAGTTTTGAGCTGAAACCCAAAATACAAAAGTTTTCAAGGTGAATCCAAATGCTAATTGTCTGATAAAACAAAGACATTAATACTCTACAGAGAAAAAATAATAGAATCTGAGGTCTTCACAGAAAAAAAAAATGTTCAGAATACTATCCAAGATTACTCAACCTATGAATAATTAGAAAAGTGTTCCCCATTTTCCAGAAAAAGACAATCAACCAAAATCAACCTCAAGGTTACCTTAGTGCTAGAGTTAACAAGTAAGTTGCATATAGCAGCAATGGTGCAAAAGTAATTGCAATTTTTGCCATTAAAAGTAATGGGAAAACCCGCAATTACTTTTGCACCAAACTAATATTATAACTATGGTCATTTAAATAAATAAAAGTATTATTGCAATACTAAAAAAAAGTACTCTCAACCAAGAATGGATAATTTATTAACAAACCAAATCTAACTTCTAAACTGAAAATTACAATATCTGAGATTAAAAATTTTCAGTTGGCTATGCTTAATTCAGAATGAAGAATTAGAGAAAAGAGTTGAAGACGGAAAATAGATCAATAGTAATAATTCAATATGAAGAAGAGAGAAACAAATGCAGAACCTCAAAGCCTGTGTGTAAGTTGAGTATCAAAAGAGGAGGAGAGACAGATGAGATAGGGACATATTGCTGAAAGACATAACTTTACAGATTTGAGAAACCCAGCAAACATCACAAAGGATAAATATGTGTAACTCCACAGGCACAAAACATTTAAACTGCTGAAAACCAAAGAAACAGAAAATTATTCAAAGCAGCAAAAGTAAAATGACATATTTATATAACGAACTATGATTGGAAATACACTGACTTCTTAACAGAAACTATGGAAGACAGAAGATGGTGATGAAACCTTTTTAAAGTGCTGAAAACGAAACAAAACAAAAACCTCACCACCCAGGATTCTATACTCAGTTAATATATTCTTCAATAAGGAATATGATATAAAGTAACTGCATATTTAAAAAATAAAATTCAGGAGAATGTTTCAACAGACCTGAACTAAAACAAATGGTAAAAGAAGTTCCTGAGACTACAAGGAAATGATATCCAATAAAAGTACAAGTCTTCAGGAAGGAAAAAAAAAAAAGAGCAACAGAAAGACTATCTGAGTAAATAAAATGGACTATTTTTTCCTCATTTTCTATAAAATACATATGATAGTTCCTAACACATATTATTGTATATTTCCTACCTAGTTAGTTATTACACACCAAAGTTCTCTCTTAATGCAAATATGGCATAAAGAATGGAAGGGCAATAAATGGATCTGTAGGATGCAAGATTGCTATATTTTTCATGATGTGGTATAATATCTACTCTAAATAGACTCTAAGACCCTAAGGATATGTATAATGCAATGAGGTAGAGTTAAAAGAAATCAAATAGATATATTAAGGTAGAAGTCTAAAACAATATTCAAACAATCCGTAAGAAGGCAGGAAGGAAAAACAGAAGAACCAAAACCAGAAGGGACAAAAATAAATAAATAACAAAACAGCAGAACAACATATAATCATATTGGTAATCACAAAACATATTAATAAAATACTTATTTCAATTAAAATGCAGAGATTGTCAAAATGAATAAGACTATAAAACCCAACTAAACACTGCCTGAAAGAGATGCACTTAAAATATAAACACACAGAAATGTGGAAAGTAAATGGTTAAAAAATTATATACCATGTAAATAGTAATTGTAAAATAGCTGGAATAGCTGGACATTAATATCAGATAAAATAGACTTAAAGATGAAAAATATTAACAGAGATCATAATCACTTCAAAATGATGAAAGGATCAATTCATCAGGAAGACATACATTGTAAATCAAAATATATGAATAAAAAATTGACAAAATTAAAGAGAAAAATAGGCAATGTCAATATCGTAATTGGAGCTTTAATACCACTCTCTTGACAACTAAACTACACAAATATTTAATAAACACATAAATGATCTGAAAAACATTACCGACCACAAAGACGTTATTGATATTTATAGAATATCATAGTCTACAACTGGAGAATGCAAATTATTTTGAATTATACATGGTGTGTGTAATTATGTAATGTTGATTATGGTGTCTTTTGGAGAAAATACATGATTTGGTAAACTTCAGTCAGCTATGACTGAGACAGTGTTGTTGGCAATGAGTTCAAAATTAATGAATCACATATATTGAATAATATGTCTTTAACCAGAAATGCACACATAAAACAATATAATCAAGATTATATCTTGATGGATTGATAAAAATTTTGGGACCAGAGCCTCATAGGAAGCTAACCTTTTATTTCCAGAAGCAATAGCCAGTATCCTCAAATTCAGTATTTGCCATGACTTTGTAGATCATAACTACCATAAATAAAAAGAATCAACTGTATATGAATAAACAATCAGCACATAAAATCTGCTCTACAACACTGGTCATCAGAAAAATACACATTAAAACTATGATGAGAAACCACTCTAGATCCAACCAAAATCGCTAGAACTAAAAAGACTGATGACAAAAAATAATCGTGAAGTTTTAGAGTAAGTAGAATTTATACATTGTTAGTGAGAATATAAAAGATGCAAACAAATCTGGCAGCTGTTATAAAAATCATCATACACCTATACAATGACCCTGGTATTTATCAAAGAGGTACAAAATTTTTCATAGCAGCTTTGTTCATAATACCCCAAATCTAGAAATAGTTCAAATATCTATCAATAGGAGAATAGATAATGAAACTGATAGATTTATAGAATGAAATGATACTGAGCAATTTAAATGAAAAAAAGTCCTTTATACACAATTCACAACGTGAATCTCAAAAATATTATGGTAATTGATAAATATTTATACAGAAAATACAACTGTATGTTTTCATTTACAGGTTTTTTTTTTTTTTTTTTTTTTGAGACGGAGTCTCACTCTGTTTCCCAGGCTTGAGTGCAGTCACATGATCTCAGTTCACTGAAACCTCTGCCTCCCAGGTTCAAGCATTCTCCTGCCTCCCAAGTAGCTAGGACTACAGGCACATGTCATTACATGAAATTCTAAAACAAGTAAAAATAATCTATGGTGGTGGGACTGGGTTTGAATTTGCAAATTGACCAGAAAATGACATTAGGGATTTTTCTGGGGTTTTAGTAATGTTCTTGAGAGGTATTTGGCTTACACAAGTATATTTATTTGTCAAAACTCATGATTTTACGTTGCTAAAAACACGCTATTATCTACTTCATTGTATGTAGATTTTATACCAAAAGAAAAATTGCACATATTGAATTGTAATTAATCATATGAATGTTAAATTATTTAGGAAGACATGTACTGCGCTATGAAATGTGTCAAAAATAAAATTGATTTATAGGTGGATAGATGTATATTTAAGTGAATAGATATGTGATAAGCAAGTGTAATAAATGTTAATTATAGAATCTAGGTATACAGATATGCACTGTAACATTTTTTCAAGTTTTTTTGTATGCTTGGATTTTTCATAATAAAATGCTGAAAACAAGTAAGAAGAATGACTTTATCAACATGCCAAAATTCATACCTATACAGGGGTATTTATTTCTGAAAAAATGATCATGAGACTCTATGCACTTAATCCAATTTTGTGTCATTTGCTTAAAAAAGAAAAAAAAATGTCTATGACTCCTCTTTTAGTGTTGCCTTCAGGAAACAGTATGTAAATCACAGAATAAAATCAGTGTTCTTATCTTTTAGTCACATCTAGTATTCTAATTCCATATGCTATTATTGAAAAGAATGATCCTACTTTTTTCTATAGACTTGGCTGCAGCTAACTTCTGAGTATTACCAAAAGCAAATCTACTCTCAAAAGATAAAGTAGTTTTGCCACTGAGAATGTTTCTAAAATCTTTAAGTTTCGAAAGCAGGCTCCAAAAGAAAGTTCCAAAAATTTTCTAAACAATGCAGCATCATTAAAATTCCTGTCAACACTACAGTACAACTACCTTAAAAAGGATGACCCCAATTCTTTTCTTCTTCCATCCATCTGTCCTCTATTTTCTCTCTCTCTCTCTTTTTCTTGAATCAATAAATATTTGAGCACTACTTAAGGTACCCAAATGAGAAAAATTAAATATTATTCTAGGCATCGAGGAAATCAGTTGAGTGGAAGAATCAAGCACTTGGAAAAAGAAAAATTACAGTGCAACACATTGTGAGCAAAATGTAGTATTTGCATATGTAAATTCTGGTAAATTCTGGTTAAAACCTATCCTGGTACTTTGCATTCATATCTGGTAAATAAATGTTGTCCTCTCACATTTAATATCTTTAACTTTCTTTATATTTTGGTCCTAATTCACCATTATTTCTTAAGCCATTACCTTCCAGTCATAATTATATAAATAGTTAAGACTTGACCCAATCCTCTCCTCATTCTTTTCCCTCCAAATTCATGGAAATTTCTTTTCAATTGCTTGATTACTGTCACTGCAATCACTACAAGCTCATGCCAGAGGTAATAATATTTCTTTTTTACTACTCTTTACTTTACATCTCATATTTAACTAGTGAATAAGTCTAAATGATTATTTCTCGACAATGTGACATAATTTTCATTACAAAGTCTCAAGAATATATACTACCAATTGATACCCACAGAGTTTCTATAACAAATCAATCACAACAATAACCAAACCTCCATGCATTTAATAATTTTAAAATATTCTGCTAAACAATAATATGTCAATGAGGAGACTTTTAAAAGAAAATTATAAAAGGAAGTAATGCTGAGAGAAAAACTTATGGCAGCCAGAACTCTACCAATGGCAAGAGGTAGTTAAGTGAGTAAGTGTACTTAAAGCTATTTCTGTATTAAAAGAAAAGAAGAATATATGCAATTGCGCCTAAATTTCAGCAGTGACTAATTCTGGGTGGTGAAGGCATGGGTTATTGCTATTTTCTTTTTTGAGTTGTTCTGTATTTTTTAAATTTCAAAAAGTGAAAGATCGAGAGAGAAAGGAATGAAGAAAGAAAGGGAGGAAAGGAGAAAGAAAAGAAAAGAGGAAGAAAGGAAGGGAAACAGGAGGAAGGAAAGGATCATCCTGATGATAGTTTGAATAACAGCTTAGAAAAGGTAAGATAATTGAGACAAGACAGAAGGCTAGTACAACAATAAAGGTGAGAATAGATTAAGAAAGAGAAAGAGAGGCAGAGAAGAGGAGGAAAAAGAAGAAGAGGAGGAGTTCATGAGGGAGAAAAGAAAAGAAGGGAAAGACAGAGAAATAAAGACCTAAAAACCTGTGTTGACACAGTAGAAATGAGGATGGGGAGAAGTTATCAAATAGGTAGACTTAAAAGAATTCGATGACTGTTTGGATGGCAGTGTAAAGAGAATAAAGAAATTTTAACTTAGTTGTCATTCCATGTGTAGTTGTCATTAATTAGGCATCTCAGGAAGACTAAAAGAGTTGCCATTACATCTCAGGAAGACTAAAAGAGTTGTCATTTATGAAGAAGAGAGAATAACAGCAAGGTCAGTGTTCAACTTGCTGAGTTTGTAGTACCTGTGAGATGGCCAGGTGGAGTTGTCTAGGACGCCTTTGGAGGTAAAGATCTGAAGGTAATGAACAACTAAGTTGTCATTATGAATGTGGAAATTATCAAAGGAGGTGGTAGCTAAAGACTTAACTCTGAATAAGATTTTCCAGAAAGTGTTTAGAGAAGTGGTTCCTAAATTCAATGTAATAAATACATTTGGAGGAACATTATTTGGTTTTGCTCTGTGTCCCCACACAAATGTCATCTTGAATTGAAATCTCCATATGTCGAGGGAGGGACCCAGTGGGAGGTAAGTGGATCATGGGGGCAGTTTCCCCCATACTGTTCTCATGATAGTGAGGGAGTTCTTACAAGATCTGATGCATTTAAAAGTGGCAGTTTCCCCTGAGCTCGCTCTCTCCTGCTGCTTTATGAAGATATGCCTTGCTTCCTCTTCACCTTCCACCATGATTGCAGTTTCCTAAGTCCTCCCCAGCCATGCAGAACCGTGAGTTAGTTAAATCTCCTTTCTTTATAAATTACCCAGTCTCAGGTAGTATCTTTGTAGCAGTGTGAAAACACACTAAGACAGAGAATTGGTACCAGGAGAGAGCACTGCTATAAAGATAACCTAAAATTGTGGAAGTGACTTTGGAACTGGGTAACAGGCAGAGGTTGGAGCAATTTGGAGGGCTCAGAAGACAGAAGATGTGGAAAAGTTTGGAATTTCCTAGAGAATTGTTGAATTGTTTTGACCAAAATTCTGGCTCATAGTAATATGAACAATGAAGTCCAGGCTGAACTGGTCTTGGATGAAGATGAGAAACTTATTGAGAACTGGAGTAAAGGTCACTCTTGCTATGATTTTGCGAAGAGACTGGAGACATTTTGCTCCTGCCCTATAAATCTATGGAACTTTGAATTTGAGATGATGATTTAGGGTATCTGGCAGAAAAAAATTTCTAAGCAGCAAAACATTGAAGATGTGACCTGGTTTCTCTTAAAAGCATTCAGTTTCAACTGGACATGGTGGTTCACACCTGTAATCCCAGCACTTCGGGAGGCTGAGGCGGGCATATCACATGAGGTCAGGAGTTCAAGACCAGTCTGGCCAACATTGTGAAACCCCGTCTCTACTAAAAATACAAAAATTAGCTGGGTGTGGTGGTGCATGCCTGTAATCCCAGCTACTGAGGCTGAGGCTTGTCACTTGAACCTGGGAGTTGGAGGTTGCAGTGAGCCAAGATTGTG
This sequence comes from Rhinopithecus roxellana, assembly GCF_007565055.1. Taxonomy (NCBI): domain Eukaryota; kingdom Metazoa; phylum Chordata; class Mammalia; order Primates; family Cercopithecidae; genus Rhinopithecus; species Rhinopithecus roxellana. The sequence continues at coordinate 24,129,306 of NC_044556.1, read as the reverse complement.
CCACTGCACTCCAGCCTGGGTGACAAACAAAAAAAAAAAATAGCATTCAGTTTCATGCATTCACAAAGAGAGGGTTTGGAATTGGAACTTACGTTTAAAAGGAAAGCAGAGCATGAAAGTCTGGAAAATTTTTATCTCAGCCTCAGAATACAATGGAAAATTAAAAAAAAAAAAAACATTTTCTGGGGAAGAATTCAAGCTAGCTGCAGAAATGTGCACAAGTAATGAGGAACTGAATGTTTATTATGATGACAATAGGAAAAATGTCTCCAGGGCATTTCAGAGATCTTTAAGGCAGCCCTTCTCATCACACGCCCAGAGGCCTATGAGGAAAAAATGATTTCACAGGCCAGGCCCAGGGCCCAGCTGCTTGACAGCCTTGGGACTTTGTGCCCTGGGTCTCAGCTGCTCCAGCTCCAGCCATGGCTATAAGGGCCAAGGTATAGCTCAGGCCATTGCTTCAGAGGGTGTAAGCCCCAAGCCTTGGTGGCTTCCACATGGTGTTGAGCCTGTGGGTGTGCAGAAGAGAAGAGCTGAGCTTTGGGAGCTTCCACCTAGATTGCAGAGGATGTATGGAAACATCTGGATATCCTGGCAGAAGTGTGCTGCAGGGACAGACCCCCTCATGGAGAACCTCTACCAGGGCAACACATAGGGGAAATGTGTGGTTGGAGCCCCCACACAGTCACTACTAAGGCACTGCCTAGTGGAGCTGTGAGAAGAGGGTCACTGCCCTCCAGACTCCAAAATGGTAGATCCACCAACAGCTTGCACCACGTGCCTGGAAAAGCTGCAGGGTTCCAATGCCAGGCCGTGAAAGCAGCTGCAGGGGCTGTACCCTGCAGAGCCACAGGGACGGAGCTATGCGACACCCTGGGAGTCCACTCCTTGTATCACTGTGCCCTGGATATGAGACATGAATTCAAAGGGGATCATTTTGGAGCTTTAAGATTTAACAAGTTCCCTACTGGGTTTTGGACTTGGATAAGGCCTGTGGCCCATTTTGCTTTGGCTAATTTCTTCCATTTGTAATGGGAACATTTACCCAATGCTTGTACCTCCATTATCTCTTGGAAGTAACTGACTTCCTTTTGATTTTACAGGCTCATAGACGAAAAGGACTCAGCTCGTCTAAGATGAGACTTTGGACTCCGAGTTTTGAGTTAATGCTGGAATGAGTTAAGACTTTGGGGGACTATTGGGAAGGCATGATTGGTTTTGAAATGTGAAAGGAATATGAGATTTGGAAGGGACCAGGGGGTGAATAATATGGTTTGTCTGTGTGTCCCCACCCAAATCTCATTTGGAATTGTAATCCCTGTGTGTCAAGGGAGAGATCTGGTGGGAGGTGATTGGATCATGGGGATAGTTTCCCCATGCTATTTTCTTGATAGTGAAGGAGTTCTCATGAGATCTGATGTTTTAAAAGTGGCAGTTTCCCCTGAACACTCTCTCTCTTTCTCTTCCTCTCTTTCTTTCCCCACCTCTGCTGCCTTGTGAAGACATGCCTTGCTTCCTCTTCACCTTCCACCATGATTGTAAGTTTCCTGAGTCCTCTCCAGCAATGTGGAACTGTTAGTAAATTAAATCTCCTTTTTAAAAAGAAAGTACTCACTCTTAACTAATATCTTTATAGCACTATGAAAACAGACTAATACAGAGAATATGAAAGCAACTACAATTATGGAAAACAAAATGATATAGTGTGATACAGTATGACTCTGGGGTCCATCTTGGAATCCAGGTAAAATGCTCTTGATGTAGAGTAAGAAGAAAACACTGGTAAGGGCAGAATCCCTAAGGAAGGCCAACAGTAATGAATAGGTTGAAAAATTAGAATGATCCTCCTAGATTATAAATTCCATCCATTTAGTCCATATGTATTCTGTAATATAGAGTTCACCAACACCTAAGATATCAAGTTAACACTGCAGCCTATTTTGAGGACCATCAGTTTGGTGACGTCTTCTCATGTTAACCCCAGCATCCTGTCATATTCATCTTTCCTGTTTCTCCACTTCTTGGAAGTCAGTTTGCCAATCCCCTCACATATGATTTTGAGAGTTTCTGTTGCCTGTATTTCTGTTTGAGAGTCCAACATTTTTTGCTCTTGTAAGTCTAAAGCAGTCTTCACAATCTTCCTGTTCCACGGAGCATTTCCTGATTAGCCCTTACCTTTCAGTGATCATGCATTAAATCTTTGCAAATTGATGGACAGATCTGTCACCACTTTCTTTCATGTTCCCTATTAGTACCTAGTAAAGAGCAATTCTCAGTGCACATCAGACACTTAACATGTCTATTTAAATAGACAATTAACATGTGTCTACTTAAGTATAGTTTAAAATATATTTAACAAACAAAGGGGTCATAGAATAAAAGAAGCACTTTGATAAAAATTGTATCCTGGGTCTTTCCAACATGAGGAGATAAAAATAAGTCAACATACAAAGGTTTTTTTTTTTTTTTTTTTTTTTCAATTGTCTTAGCAAAAGCCCTTTTCTCCTTTAATCTATGCCCTGAAGCCATGGTACTGCACTATCAAAGATCTCATTTATTTCAGGTTTAAGAAAGCCAACTGACCTAGATACTAAGTCCTTCTAAAGGAGCTATATCAGAACTCCTTGACACAAAAGATACTTTCATTTTACATTTCATAAGAAAAGCAAATTACCATAGCAGTTCACCTGAAAGAGTGCATAATGAATAAAATGGTCAAAATCCAGCATAAGTAACGCATGCATTTTTTCCTTCTACAGTGCCACTTTTGAAACTGGCTTTGTTTTAAATGGTTACTTTAAAAAAGAACCCAGTGTATGCAACAAAAATGCATTGCACGTAGCATTTTGGAATTCATCTCCTGTAGTCTATCTCTGGTCATGATAAAACAGAGCCCATATTCACAGAAATATAGAAAATTATCTGAACTAATAGAGGGGCACAGAGGTGGAGATAGTTCCAAAAAATAAATCTCTTTATCTTTAGAATACGTATACTTACATATGACTACATTTTTACTCTAGGTATGGAAGAGCTACCTATTGAGTTTACACTTAACCAGATGCCTGTAGTGTTAATGTTCACGAAGGACTTTCAATTAAGCAGAGTAGGTGTTTATGTCAACGGGAAATGAAAAGCAAGACTTGCCAAGGGAAGTTGAGAGCTTACACATTTCCCATTGCAGACTGGCAATTTCTCACCCAAATCAGTGGTATATGTGCATGTTTTGGGGGATGCCTAAGGAAATCACCATGACCAATGAGTACATGTCACTCAAGCAGAATTACATGTCTAGGTTTTCAGCATTTTCAGCTAGTTTTGAAACCAAGTGAAAGGAAATTAACTGCAATTGAGACTTTTCTTTTTCTTCTTCCAGTCCCTCCATAAATCTGCTACAGTTACTAAACCACATGTTTTTAAATTCCAGTGTTCTTCCTGGTGCATTATTATTATTATTTCAGTTTTTTATTTCTGATTTTGGCGACCTCTACCCCCTCTTCCTCCTACCAAATATCACATACAATAAGGGAAGGCAGAGTTTTTTGTTGAGTTTTTCTGTGCCCTACTTTTGCAGCTGGCACCTCATCCCCCGCTGTACTAAATCGACACTTCTGGAAGTAGCAGCTTCGGAGTGACTGACGAGAGCCATTGCTTGCCCAAGTGTCAATTTAGTGCAGCAGGGGATGGAGTAGCAGCTGCAGCAAAAGAGAGACCTTATTTCATACTTAGAAAACAATTGCAAAAAAATGCCAGAGGGAGGGGAAACTGGCTAGAGAATAGAAGGGATGAGCGAGCGAGTGAGCGAGCGAGAGAGAAAGAGAGAGAAAGGGAGGGAAAGGGAAGCAGAAAAGATGGGGAAGAAGAGGAGAGAAAGAAAAAATCAATCAATGGAAGTCAGAAGAAGAAAAACTGAAGGAAATTGAAAGGAAGAATGAAGAAAAGGTAACTTGTCCTAGGGTAATAATATTTCACTTCTTTAATTTTAGAAATATCTTTCACATAATAAGTTTATTTGGTATGCAATATTGTATTAAAATTATATCAATTCTTCCCCTTTTTCTTTTTAAAATATTCTGTAAACATTTCCAGGCATATTCACACACAGGGACATATCTGGAACAGATATTTCACATAGACAATGGACTCTTAGTAGTGGCTGCTGATGTTTCTAGATATAAAGGCAGATATTTCCAAAAATCCTTTGAAAAGGGATTAAAGGTTGCTATGTGTGTGCACACATACACACGCACGCATAAGTGTAGACATATACATACATTAATCCATGTGTTACTTCTAATCTGGCTCCTCCAGTTTCTGTATTGTGTCACAGTTGTAGCCAACTTGTAACTCTTCAAAAAAACAATAAATGTTAGAAAATACTTTCTGAAGTTTATATAGTCATCTTAAACAATTAGTCAAAGACAACTCAAGTCAGTCCAAAACAATACTTAAAACTATTTAGCTAAATCAATCATGTAGTATTTTAACCAACTTGGTTTGCACATACGACTGCAGATAATTCCAATTTGATTCTTACTGAAGAGGGAATTACTTCCATCAATGTTTTTCAAGTGTATTCCGCAAAGAAACTATTTTAGTGTCAAACAACTTAGAGAAATTCTGTGTACTATGTAATCTGTATGTTGGTGGCCAGAACACAAAGGAAAAATATCTGCAAACATTTTCATTTAAAAAGGCAGTGACTGTTGATGAGGTCAAATATATAATCTAAATATGTAAAACTAGAATACATAAATGGTGGGAGTAGGTACAGGTGGAGAGCACAGAAGAATTAAAAGACAGGATTTTATTATTGAGTGATAATTGGAGAAGTATAAACTAAAACATGCTTTAAAATGTAAATGTAAACATAAATATTTAAAACAAGAGAGAGCACTAAAGTAAAAACAAGGTGCACATTTGCAGTAGATTTGAAAACTAGAAAATGGCAACGAAGCATTTTTTGGAAAGCATTAAACTAAGCATCAAAAATAGAACTAAATAAATTAGTAAAGTCAATATATGTAATTGGGTTGAAAAGGTATATCAAAAGGAAATTCTCCCTTGCTAAGGCAAAACCAGAATCCCACTCTGTCTTGTAAAAGTGACTCATAAAACCGGACTGTAAGGAGCAAATATGGGAAAGCAGATATCAAGCAAACTCAAATCAATGAAAAAAAACAAAACAAAGGATGAAATGAGGAGATGGAGAAGAAAAATAGTGCTAAGATTACAATTATAAATCAAATCATCTAAGAGTTGAAGGCAAAACTGCATTAAACTGGACCAAGAGGGTCAGTTGTATGTCTAAATCCATCACGATATTATAGTCAAGGCACAATCTGAAACTTTTTAATGTGTTGGCAAAATTGAAGGCCAAAAATGTGTGCCACTGAACCACCCTACACTAGTGAACTCTACTCATACAACTTAGGGAACACCCACATAATCGCATAACGATGCTCTTTGGCACAGTGTCATTTTGGATAGTACCATGTTTTCTTTCTTTTTTTTTTTTTTTTTTTTTTTTTGAGACGGAGTCTCGCTCTGTCGCCCAGGCTGGAGTGCAGTGGCGCGATCTCGGCTCACTGCAAGCTCCGCCTCCCGGGTTCACGCCATTCTCCTGCCTCAGCCTCCCGGTAGCTGGGACTACAGGGGCCCACCACCACGCCCAGGTAATTTTTTTTTTTTTTTTTTTTTGTGTGTTTTTAGTAGAGACGGGTTTTCACCATATTAGCCAGGACGGTCTGGATCTCCTGACCTCGGGATCCGCCCGTCTCGGCCTCCCAAAGTGCTGGGATTACAGGCATGAGCCACTGCGCCCGCCAGAACCACATTTTCTTACATGCTCATGGAACAACCTTTTTTTTTTTTCAATCTATTCCAGCAAATCACAAATCATCTTTCATTCACAGCATAGTGTACCCATAGTCTACCATTCCGTAAAATCTACTCAACTCAATTCTCTAGCATGATTAACAACTGATAACATATATTGAATGCTTACTGTACACCAGGCACTATTCAAAGAATTTTGCATGTGTGAACTCATTGAATTCTCACTAGAATGCACTTATTTTACCTGATAGATATGATGATAACATAACACAACAAATAAATTGTCCAAGACACATACCTAGTTAGTGATGAAGCAGTGTTTGAGTCTGGATGATCTTGAATCTGTATCCGTATCACTACGCTATCTCACCTTTTGACACTTCTTTATGTTTCTGTGGCAGTAGAGATATTCAGTTGTAGCAAAAGTAAATTTTACACATTGACAAAAAGATGGCAGAATGCCTGCAAAATTTTGTGGTGAACCCAGGGATGATATTTCTTAACACTTAGGGAAGGGATGATTTTTCAGAAACATTCTGGATTTTAGCTGTAATTATTCTTTTTCATCTTTTTTTAAAAATAAAAATATACGTTAGAGATTGTCTCATATTAGTATATACAGAAATATTTCTTGGCCAGGCACAGTGACCACAGCCTGTAATCCTAGCACTTTGGGAGGCCTAAGTGGGTGGATCACTTGAGGTCAGGAGTTCGAGACCAGCCTGACCAACATTGTGAAACCCTGTCTCTACTAAAATACAAAAATTAGCCAAGCCTGGTGGCACACACCTGTGGTCCCAGCTACTTGGGAGGCTGAGGCCCATAAATTACTTGAACCCAGGAGGCAGAGGTTGCAATGCACTGAGATCATGCCACTGCACTTCAGCCTGAGCAACAGAGTGAGACTCGGTCTAAAAAAAATAAATAATTTTATAATTATATATCTGTCATTGAATTCTGCTACTATAAACATACAGGTTATATGCAGTACTTAGCCCCAAATAATAGGGCAATGTATAATCTTTCACATAAATAATATTGTAATAATTCAAGTACACCTCCTTGTATAAAATCTACAGTTAAATGACACAATAGAAAAAGAAATACCCAGTAGCAAGGAAAAGTTTACAGTATCTAAAATAATTTAACCAACAGTATTTAAAAACAAGCTATGGACTTACTAGAAAAAAGGGTATGAGTATATGCATTTCAAATTTTGATAAGTATTTTCAATGTGCTCTTCATACAGCTTGAAAGAATTTTCATTTCTTCCTACATTTAAAGTTTCCCTATTCTCCCACTATGGCTAACACAAACTTTGACTATTCACCCATCCAAGTGATAAAATTTATCTCTTAATTTTCCCTTGTATTTTTCTTATTGTGAGTAAGTTTGAGCATTTTGGAGTTTAAGACCGGCTTTCCTGATCCATGAGGAAGTTGTAAAATTACTTGTCCAAATTTTGTTGCTTTCTTCAACTTATTCTTATTTATTTCCAGGTGCTCTTTATGTATCAAAGTAATTATTTCTTTTTCTGAGATGAGTTGCATTTGCTTTTATTTTTATACTGCCTATTTATCTTTTGACTTAGTTTTTCATGATTTTTCCAATCTAGAAATTTTATCTAACTAAATTCATCAATTTTTACTTATATGGCTTCAGATTATGGTGTATTTCTTAGAAGCACTTTCCCCACTCTGAGATTTTAAAAAATTCTTCCATAGTTGTTTCTAGGAATTTAGGTTTTTACATTGTTTAACATTTAAATATTTCATCTATCTAAAATTTGTAAATTAGAATCCAACTTCTTTATTTTTTTCTCCAACTGGTTACTCAGTTGGTCCAACACTGTTCTTTGAATGATTCCTCTTTCTTTTGTTGATTTAAAATGCGACCATTGTCAAATAAAGTAGTTCAGTGCGATTTGAACTTTCAGTACTTTTCCTTGGAAGTTTTTGAGAATGTTTTGATTAATAAAGCCACATAGTTCCTTCTCATTATTTTTCATTTCTCTGAATTTAATGAATTTTTAATTTTTATCCATAGCTTTATAATAGTGTATCCAATTTTTAAAAATTTTGCTGAGATCATCCTAAATTTATCAAACAGCTTAAATCAAAGTAATATCATTAGTAATGAATTTTCCTTTCTGAAAACCAAATATTTTGTTATTTTGTGTCATTTATTGCACTTTTATTGTTTCTTCATATAACTTGTACATTTCTGGTTAAATTTATACATAGATATTTTATATTTTTCAATTATTATTAACAGAATCATCATTTTCATATATCTCCTACTGCATTGCTGTTTGTGGATATGGGGGCTATTCATTTCTGCTTATTCATTTTGTACTGAGACATTTACCAAAGTTTGTGTTGAATCTTTCAATTTTCCAAATAAATACAAAGAGTTGCCATTTCCTTCTTCTTTATGATATATATATAGCTGTATATATTTATACATTTATGTTTCTCTTGTACATATTTATATATATACATATTTACACATATTTATATATACGTACAAGAGAAATTTCTCTTGTACTTAACAATTTTAAAAAGATTTCCCTAATTTAATTATTTTGTCATCTAGAAAGTTAAAATCATATTTGAAATACAGTTGAATAGTAAATATAATATAAGCAATACTATATTTCAAGATAAATTTGTAGCCTAAGAGATTTTCATTATTAAACAAGAAAGTAAGTACAAAAATATTTTTCTAGTTTCCCATTCAATGGAAAATTCTGGAAGGTAAAGACTTTTTCTGTATTGCTTTATGTTGTAAGCCAATAACAGACAATGGAAAACTATCTGTTGAATGTAGTCAAAACTTAAAGAAGTCTCAAAATGCCTTAAAAAATACAAACACGCCTCCCTAATTGCTGTAAGTGGCATTATCAAGAAAAGGCAACTCACAAAATGTGGTTTGCAAAAAATATATCTGATGAGGAACTATACAGACACTTACAACTCAGTGAAAAAAAAGATGAATAACCCAATTGAAAATTAAGCAAAAGAATTAAACAAACATTTCTCTGAAGAAGATACATAAATGACCTGTAAAAAATGAAAAGATGCTCAATATTAGCCGTTAGAGAAATGCAAATCAAACCACATGAGTTAGCACTTCATACCCACTAGGATAGCTAAAATCAAAAAGAGAGGCAATAACAAGTGTTGCTGAAGATGTGAAGAAATTACAATCCTCATACATTGTTGGTGGAAATGTAAAATAGTGCAGCTGCTTTGAAAAACAGTTGGCAGTTCCATTCCTAGGAAAAATGAAAACATACATCCACACAAAATCTTATACATGAATGCTCATACCAGCATTATTCATAATAGCCAAAAATTGGAAGCAGCATAAATGTTTATCAACTGATGAATGGATAAATAGAATGTGGTATATCTGTACAATTGAATATCATTCAACCATAAAAAAGAATGAAGCATTGATACATGAATGAAGCATTGATACATGAATGAACTTTGAAAACATTATGCTAAGTGAAATAAACCAGTTAAAAAACAGCACATATCGTGGTATTCTATTTATATGAAAATTTCAGAATGAACAAATAAACAGATATAGAAGTAGATTAGTGGTTGCTGAGGGTTAGATATAGCGGTTAGGAAGTGGGAAGGGAAGGGGGAGGTGACTGTTAATGGATACTGCTTTTCTTTTCAGCGTGATAAAAATATTCTAAGCTTAGCTGGTGGTGTTGGTAACACACAACTCCATGAATTTGCTAAAACCATCAAATTGCACATTTTAAATGGGTAAATTTTATGGAAAGCGAATTATATCCCAGTAAAGATTTTTTTTAGAAAAGAAAAACTTTTAAGTAGTTTTTAAATATTGATAGTATCAGCTTATATTCATGAAACTTCTATAAGCTCCAAGATAGACACTCAATTCATGCTTGCTGGAGATGTAAAGTTTCTTCTTTATCTTCAAAGGCACAACGGATTCAAATTATAGACCAATTAAAAGTTAACTTATTTATTCAACAACAATTCAGTGAACATTCCTTATGTGCCAAACACTGAGTGTAAAGAAAACAAAAAAAGTGATGACATGGTGAAAGATTTGGTAGCAAAGGGAGGATGTGAACATAATAAAAGTTAGAAAGTGGTAAATGCCATATTAAAAATTACTCTAATGGGGGTTAAGGATCAGTGTGGCCAGAGAGTGGTCAGGGAAGGTCTAGGGCAAGAGGTCGATACTAAGCAGAAACCTAAAATATGGCTAGGGTTTAAATGTATGGAAATGGTGGAGGTGACATATACAGGAGAAGTTGATAACTTCTACTGCTTTATTACATTTTGCACCATTAAAGATAAGTAGATTGGTCTACAAAAGATACGATGTGATAAGCCTTCTCATTACATGGGATAAATGTGCATTTTTCAAAGCTGTAGCAAAATTCTCCTATCTCCTGCTCTAATTCTAGTAAACTTAAACTGCAACACTTTTTGTATAGGTTGTAACTTAGAAAAGAGATGATCCAGACACTAGATGAAAGGAAATCAATAAACAGGTAAAGTAAAGTGAAATCTAAGATTCAAAAGAAGAAAATAGAATTTTTGAGAGGATAATATTCATACTAGATACTGTCTTAATATAATATTTCTGCTCAGTAGCTCTTTTCGACAGAATAGCCAGTTCTCTGATCTCACCAAAGGCTAGAATTGGTTTGGTGATATTTATTCCTAAGGTTTTCTTGACAATCTAGTATAATAAATTGTTTTTTGAACATTGCTTGCCAGACATTACTTTACTTCTAATCTCTCAAAGACTTAAATAATGGTCACATTTCACGCAGATGAAACCTCTGAGGCTTTTCGGCACAGTTCAAAAGATTATTCTATTGACAAGTCCAACATTCAAAAGTAATGCTATCTATACTGCCTTTTTCCAAGGAAGTCACAGCATTGCCTCTCATTTACCCAGTGGGGCAGAAATGGTGAAATAGTCAGTATGTCCATTTTAGAAGCACATTCAAACTAATTGACTTCCTTCATATCATGCCATTTGTCACAGATCCATTCTTAGAATTCAGTCTTCTAACTTAAATTTCAGTGGGTTTTCTATCAGACACTGCTAACTGTGGTTTGCACAGTTATATATAGAAAAATCATGTGGAAAAAATTCTCAGAGCATTGAACTATTTATCCCTGGCCATTGTCATATCTAAGTATTTGAACCCCACTTGCCTTCCCTGCTGCCTTTCCTCTTCTCATCTGGGTTCAAGATTTCCCTTTTGAAACTTAAACTCACTACTCTCTATTCTGGAAATGAAACTTTGATTATTCGTGTTCTCTTTCTCTATGAATTAAGGGAACAAATATCTTCCAAAAAGAGCTGTGCTTACATCAAAGGGAAGCTGAACCCCTTTCTTTGACTGTGGACTTTATCATCACATATGAGTTTCCGTCTGTAAGAGAAAGGCACTATCATCCTATATTCTCTAACTTTTAAAGAAAAGCAAACAAACAAAAAATCTGAAGTATCAAAGGTAACTGCCTTGGGAAAAGGACCATAGACTTATTAAACACTAACTTGGAATCCCACAATTATAATATGCGCTACAATGATGACTTCACAGTAAGAGGTCATCTTGATCCCACTCAACCATTAAGTGCCTGAAAAATTAAAATATCCTTAGTGAGACATGATCCTAGAATGAGGACCTAGAAAAGCCTGCAACTGTTTTATTCTTTACTTTTTCTTGTGATTAATATTATTTGTAGCTTATAATACATATACACATTATATAATATTTCCTTATTTATTTTGACACTGTGAAAATCTTTCAATTTTAATAGGTTATTTTGTATGAGTCATTTAGTAGCATGATAGTAGATATGTTTTATCTTCTGTCATCATAATTACACATTCTCTTGTTATTGCTTTCTTTTGATGCTTACTTGTTATTTTGTTTGTTCTTGATCTTTGAACTCAAGTACATATTTTTTGTTAAATAAATTGTTTTTAGTTTACTTTTAACTCTAATAGAATGCTATTTATAATTTTAGATTACACACCTAGATCTTCCCTTTTTTTTTTTTTTTTTTTTTGAGACAAGTTCTGTCACGCAGGCTGGAGTGCAGTGGTGCAATCTTGGCTCACTGCAACCTCTGACTCAGGGGCTCAGGTGATCCTCCAACCTCAGCCTCCCAAGTAAGTAGCTGGGACTACAGGCGCATGCCACCCACGCCTGGTTAATTTCGGTATTTTAGTAGACACAAGGTTTTGCCATGTTGGGGCTGGCCTTGAACTCCTGCGCTCAAGCTATCAGCCCAACCCTGCCTTGCAAAGTGCTAGGATTACAGGTGTGAGTCACAGTGTCCAGAGATCTTTACTTCTTAACAGGATGCTAATTACAGACTACCCTTTAAATATGAGAAAATACATATATATATTGACATTACTCACCTCCTCACCATATTCTAATCTGTTCCTTCACTTCTATTTCCATATCTTCAGGTTTTTAAAATCAAGTATTGTTATTTAAGGTAATTTTGTGTTTAAGTAATTGACCAGTCATTTTACTTCATCACTTAACCACTCCTGATTTTTAAAATTTAAAATCATTGCTGAGTTACTTAGAATTACATTTTTAAGTAGAATTTTTAAAGATGTCACATGAGCAAAGCACTTCTTCAGTCTCTACATCCTCAAAATGCCTTCAGGTTACCTTCACATTTGAATACAGTCTGCACACTAGTGGGGAAGGGTGTCTTTAGTCAGTTTCCCCTCCAAACTCTGTGGACAGTTTCAGAGCTTTGTGCATCTAACACTGCCAGGGAGATCCAGGGCAGACTGATTCCTTTTTGTGTCTTGATTCTTACGTTTTCTTTATTTTTCCTCAATTATCATAAAATTAAACACCTCTCTGCATGATTCCTCTTGAAACACAGAAGATCTTAAAGATCTTAAAATCAAAAGATTCAGGTATCCCTTTAGATTAAAAAAATTCTTCAATAATTTGTGCTTTCTTTTATAAGTTTACCGTAAGCACTTCGTCTGTAAACTCTTTTCCATCTAAATGTATGATATCTGTCAATATTTTATCTCACAGTCTTTTATTCTATGTTCTAAGTGGACTCAAACCCTTTCCCATAATGCTTTTTGATTTTTCTGTAGTGGCTTTAGAGAAAGGCAAGGTAATAAGAAAGGCACTATAGCAGAACAGTTGTGGGAGTCATTAGATTTATTTACAAATATGCCAGTTTTCCTATTTCTTTCATGCATGATGTGAGGTTGTGTTTCTCCACCTCCACTTCTCAAAAGTAAGTATGGTTTGCTTTGGCCAATGAAACAGAAGCCTACACTCTATGTGTTACTTCTGGGCAGAATCATTTCATTGCCAGTGCAGGACACTGAATGTTCCCTAAGCCTGCTGTGGGTGATAATGGAAACACAAATCGAGATGAAGTTTTCCTCAGTCTTCATCCCTGATTGACTCCGACAACTTAGGTCTCCCTACTGACTTGCTTTTGGATAACCAGAGTGAAAGAGATTTTGTTTTTGAATCCACTGAGTTTTTATGGCTGTTCATCAGCATAACATAACTTTGCAAACCTTACCGATATATTAGTTAAATGTATGTATTCTGAAATTCTGCTGCCTGGGTTCAAATCCCAACTTTAAGACTTACTAGTTTAGTGACATTTGGCAAGTTACTTAACCAGGTTATTCATTTATAAAATTGAGATAAAAAAGTAGCTAACTTATAAGGTTATTGTAATAATTAAATCCATTAATATATAAATTAAACATTGCCTGGCACATAGTGTTATTTGCATCTTTGTGATTACTCTCCCTCTTTCTGTTTTTTTTTTTTATCATTTTCTTATTTTTTCTCAGTTCTACTAACTTCTTTTCTATTACGTTCTGTTGACACATTATTTCTTCGTATTTTGAAAATGCGTATTAAGTATGGGAAGGAACCCCTTACAATTTTCTTTTGCTTCATGGTATGTCATTTCCTAAAATGTACTTTTCCTATTAATTTTCCACATGTTTTTTTCCTCCATCAATTAAATTAGCAATTTCGTATACGTTTTTGTTACTTTTTGTTTGTTTATTTTTGAGTGGACACAGATCTATCCTGACTTATTTGATCCAATCAAGTGTAAATGAAATCCACATCCTCACATCCTTTGCTTTCCTGTGCATCAAGATACTAGATAGCAAGTAGTGCCAGTTTATACCATTTGGGTAGTTACTTAGCTATCTGAAAGGAATTAGGAAGTGGTTAAGGAAGAAAGCAGCTGAAGTACCCTGACTCCCAATATTTTCCCTCCGAAAAGTTTTATCAGCTTTCCTCAGGACATTGTGTGATGCTTATGAGAAATGGAAGAGTAATTGTTCTTGAGGGTAAACCACTTGCTTTGGTGAGAGCCATTGGTTTGGAGGGTCTGCATATTTTCTCTGATTACTTTGCATGTCGTATAAGCTGCACAGCTGACTCCCATAAAGCTGTGTTCCATTTCTTTTTTATCTTAGTGTTACTAGATCTCTTCTTTCTTGGTTAGCTGGAAAAAATGTATCCAAAAAATATCTTACTAAGAGAATGAAAAGATAAGTCTTAGACTAGGAGAAAATATTTCTAAAACACATATCTGATAAAGAACTAGAACATAAAATGCATAAGGAACTCTTAAAAACTCATCAATTAAAAAAAGTTGAAAAATGGATAAAATATCTGAACAGAAAGCTCACCAAAGAAGATGCACAAAGGTCAAGTAAGCATAGAAGAACATTGCATGTCAATAGGGGATTGCAAATTAAAACAAGAAACCACTACACACCTATTAGAACAGCTAAAATACAAAGCATGACAACACCAAATGTTGATGAGGACATGAAGCAATAGAAACTCTCACTTATTGCTGGTGTGACGCAAAATGATGCAGCTACTTTAGAAGACAGTTTAGTAGTCTCTTATAAAACTAAACATATTCTTGCCATATGATCCAATAATCAGCTCCTTAGTATTTAGCCACATGAGTTGAAATCACATGTATACAAAAACCTTGATAAGAATGTTCAGGGCAACTTTATTCATAATTTCCAAAACTTAGAAGCAACAAAGATGTCCTTCAGTGGGTAAATGGATAAACAAATTAGTGCATCTGTAAAATAAAATAAAACTCAGTGATAAGAAGAAATGAGCTACCAAGCCATGAAAAGATATGGAGGCACCTTAAATGTATATTGCTAAGTGAAAGAAACCAATATATAAAGGCTTCGTACTGCATGAATCCAACAATATGACAATGTGGAAAAAGAAAAGCTATAGAGACCATGAAAAAGGTCAGTGATTGTCAGGAGTTTGTGGGGAGAGAGGAAGGGAGGAATGCATGAATAGGCAGAGCACAGGGAATTTTTAGGGCAGGGAAGCTCTTCTGTATATTACATAATAAAATATATTAATATAGTAATATATACTATATGTTATATAATACAATGATGGATACATGTCAATATACATTTATTAAAACTCATGAAAGGTAGACACAAAAAGTGAAACTTAAACTATGGAGTTTAGTTAATAGAAATGTATCAATACTGGCTCATCAATTGTAACAAAAGTACCACACTGATGCAATGTGTTAATAATGGGAAACTGGGTTGTAGATGAAGGGAGTATAAGAAAACGATCTGTACTTTCCTCTCAATTTTTTGAGTAAGCCTAAAACTGTTCAAAAAAATAGATTGCTACTATGTATAATACAAAAATAACATGTTACATGTTAAATATATGTATATATTCATTCCATGCAGATTCTCTTTCAGTTCTATTGTTCCATAACAGGAAAATGGGCCACTGTGAAGTATTCCCATCCATGTAGCCAACATTCATTTCTATAAATTAGTGTGGTTGATCTCCATGATTTCTTTTTTTTTTTTTTATACTTTAAGTTCTAGGGTACATGTGCACAACGTACAGGTTTGTTACATATATATACATGTGCCATGTTGGTGTGCTGCACCCATTAACTCATCAATTACATTAGGTATATCTCTTAATGCTATCCCTCCCCCCTACTCCCTCCCCACAATAGGACCTGCTGTGTGATGTTCCCCTTCCTATGTCCAAGTGATCTCATTGTTCAATTCCCACATATGACTGAGAACAGATCTGCATGATTTCTTAACATTGTCATAGTGATTGACAGCAAATTGTTGTTTGTATGATCATAAAGTACCAACAGTTGTGCTAAATCTTTAAATAAGACTTCATTTTATTTGATTCTTTCAACACATTTCTGAGGTAGGTGTTATTATCTCCGCATTACAGCCGAGGGAACAGAAGTATAAGTAACTTGCTCGAGCCTCAAAGATGGAAGCTCCAAAGCTAAACTGAGGCCTATTAGATTAGAACCCCCACTCTCTCTCTCTCTTTTTTTTTTTTTTTTTTTTTTGAGACGGAGTTTTGCTCTTTGTGCCCAGCTGGAGTGCAATGGTGCGATTCTGGCTCACTGCAGCTTCCGACTCCCGGGCTTAAGCGATTCTCCTGCCTGAGCCTCCTGAGTAATTGGGACTACAGGTGTGTGGCACCACGCCTGGCTAATTTTTTGTATTTTTAGTAGAGATGGTGTTTCACCGTGTTGGCCAGGCTAATCTCGAACTCCTGACCTCAGGTGATCCACCTGCCTCGGCCTCCCAAAGTGGTAGGATTACAGGCGTGAGCCACCGCGCCTGGCCCACTCTCCTAAATAAAAGCCAAATGATTCCTTTTCCTTATCACCTGAAACACAAACACACACAATGTTTAGGTTTAGCGCATGTGTATCCATTCAACATGATACAAACTCTATTTAACAGATAGTCCTCTAGGTTTATGGTATGTAATAGTGCTCTCCCGTTTCAAGATACTGAAACTTTATCTTTTTAAAATTTCAATGAACATCATGAAAGAAATGCTCTTACTCTGCCATCTTTCCCTGAAGCCTCTCTTTCAAATTAGGTCTGTTATGATTGATTTCTATTTCCAGCATCATGTTGACTAGATTAATATTAGAGGAATAATATCTCTTCAATTGAACATATTAAAAACAAAAATAAAAAAGAAGATGAAATACTTTTTGATTAAATGCACTCATGCGCTGGCATTAAAGAAAGGAATATTTAAGCCAAAAATAAAAAGTCAGGTGCCAAGCAGAGTAAAATGAGCACTAATTTTCTTAGACTTGTGGAGCTCAGGAGACTAGATACAAAGCCCAGGCCTTAGCCACGGTGAGGAATCTTGTAGAATATTTGTGATGAAGCAGAGCTAAACATATCCACCCCAGGACTGAAGAACAGCTGCTTATAATAAGCTCTGGCACTGAGTGGTAGGAGAAAAAATACTCTCCATTGTGAATTTGTGATCACTGTTTGGCACACGTAAGCATTTGAAGCCTGAGGTGACACTTCCTAGGTAGTCTGAAAAAATGTTAAGCTAACCATATTATTAAAAATGTTTCCAGACTGAAATAATCCCCACAATTCACATCTTTATTGCTATAAGAAATAATAAACTGTTTAAAATAAGAATATGACAATATATTATGTGAGTTATAAAATATGTAGTAGTAAAACGAGAAATTATAGCAGAAAGGATGGGAGGGGGAGATGTAAGTATTTTGTTATAAGGATTTTCCACTATGTGGGGAAAATGTAGAATATAATTTGAAAGTGAATATAATAACATCACTAGAAGGTAGACTGTAAAAAGTTAAAGATGCATATTGTAAATGTGAAATCAATCCTTTAAAAGAACTCAAAAGCATATTTAATAATTTAATATTGGAGATAAAATGTAATTCTAGTAATAAACAGTTAACCTTTAAAAAGGACAGAAAAAGGGAGAAAGTGTAACTAAAAGAAAATGTATAGCAATACAGTAGGCTTAAACCCATCCTTATTGGTAAATAAATTAATTGTGGATAGTCTAAAAGCTACACCGAAGTGGCAGAGATTATTAGATCATATAAGAAAACAAGATTAAACTATATATTATCTACAAAAAAATCCTTTTAAATATAAAAACACAGATAAGTACATAAATAGAAAAAGATACAGGTAAACAATAACCCTAAGAATCCTAACATAGCTGTTTAAATAACAGTAAAAGTATACTTTAAAATAAAGTGTATGACCAGGGATAAAGATAGATATTTCTTAATGATATAAAGATCATTTCATCAGGAAAACGTAACAAGCCTATGTGTATAAGCACCTAATACCAGAATTTTCAAATGTGTGAAGCAATGGTCTAGCACATAAGGAGCTTAGAAGTTGCCAATTCATCCTGCCAACAAGTAAAAAATGGAACAAACTGAAAAATCAATAGTTTTTCTTAGGCCCATCAGAGAAGTGAGGCCACAGGGTAAACTAATGTCTGCCTCTAATTGGAGACACAGAGAGGCAGATGGAGAGAATCACAGCTACCAGAGCAGAAACTCACAAGCAGAAACCTCTGTGGGAACCAGCGCTGGAGTAGGAAAACCTGAACTGTAAGAGAAGAACCCCTGGAGTCTCAGTGTGGACAAGGATAACCCATAAAACCTCCAGGAGAACTGAGCCATGAAGGTAGGGATGGGACCCACACTGCTGTGGATTTTATCTCCAGCACCTTTACCAGGTAATCACAGTGAAGATCAGAGCAAAAAATCCACTTGGGCTCTGGGAGTGGGAGGGAGAAAGTAACCACTTTGAAATACACCCAAACATTCTGTTTGCTACACTTAACAGACTGACCCTCAGAGAATCCTTTTTATGAGAGCCTAACCTGTTTGGGCATTTATTAGACCCCAACATGTAGAGAAAAGGAAATATCCAAATCTACCCTTTTTAGCCATCCTATACCACCTAAGAGGGTGAAAAAAAAAAAAAAAAAAAATCTTTCGTGAAGTTCACAACCCAAGGACACAGGGTCACTAAAAGACTGAGACCTACTGGTAAGACTACTGAAGGCTTGCTGCCCACCCGCCTCCACCTCCACACCTAACCACTACATCACTAAAGGTCTATTTGCCGCAGTTTATTTTACATAGTACATCATGTCTGCCTTTCAACCAAAAATTGCAAAAAATATTAAAAGGCAAAAAACAAAGTTTGAAGTGACAGCAAGCATCAGAATCAGACCTAGATATGACAGGGATGTTGGAATGATCAAACTATGAGATTAATCAACTATATTTAATGTGCTAAGGATCTAATGGACAAAGTAGACAACTGCAGGAACATAAACACTGCAAGCAGAGAGGTGGAAATTCTAAGAAAAAAATCAAAAAGAAATGTTAGAAATTGAAAAGGTTGTATTAGAAATGAATACCTTTGATGGGCTCATTAGTAGATTAGATATGACTAAGGAAAGAATCTATAAACTTTAGGGTATGTTAATAGAAACTTTCAAAATGAAAAAGCAATGGAAAAAAAAGACTGGAAAGAAAAAAACAAGATATCTCAAAACTGCGGGACAACTACTAAAGGTGTAACATATGTGTAGTGGGAATAGCAGCAGAATAAAAAGAGAAAGAAATGAAAGCAATTTTAAGGAAAATGATGGAGAATTACCTCCAAATTATTGTCAGACACCAACCATAGATCCAGGAAACTTAGAAATTACTGAGAGGACAAAATGTAAAAAAAAAAAAAAAAAAAAAAAACAGAAAAGGAATCAAGGCATGTCATATTCAAACTCAAGAAGATCAACAATAATATCTCACTTCCCCTCAGAAACCGTGCAAGCAAGAAGAAAATGAAGTGAAATTTTTAGTTTTAAGAGAAAAAAAAAAACAGATCAACTTGGACTTCTGCACCCTTTAAAATTATACTTCCAAAATGAAGAAGAAATAAAGACTTTCTCAGACAAGAAAAAATTGAAGAAGTTTGTTTGTCTTGTAATAAATGTTAAGAGAAGTTCTTCAGAGAGAAAGAAAATAAGTCAGAATCTTGGATCTATATAAAGAAGACTGTCAGAGAAGAAATCAGTGAAGAAAAACAACTTTTGTCTTATTCTTAATTAACATAACAGATAATAATTTGTCTTAAATAATAATCACAAAAATATTTCCAATTGTATATTTCTGTTTGTATGTATATGTGTGTATACATACACACCTAATGCTTATGGATGAGTGAAATGACATCAATAATACAATAGACAGTAGAAAGAAATTAGGAATATTTGTTGTTATAAGGTATGTACACTACCTGTGAAGCAGAAAGGTGTTGACAATGGACTTGTATTAGTTGAAAATATAAAAGAGAAAGCATAAGAAATATGACTTTCTGGAATAGCCAAAATTATGGAGGAAGTGAAAAGACAGTGGTTGTCAGGGATTAGAGAAAGGGAGGAATACACTGGCAGAACATAGAGTATTTTAAGGGCAGTAAAACTATTTATGACGCTATAATGGTGGAAACATATCATTATACGTTTGTGAAAACGCAAAGAATGTACACCAAGAGTGAATCCTAATGTAAACTATGGACTTTGGGTGATAATGATGTGTCAGCACAGTTGCCATGGTAACAGATGTACCATGCTGGTGCTGGACGTTGATCCTGAGGGAGGCTATGAGGTGTGTTAGGGTAGGGGGCTGCACTTTCCACTTAATGCTGACATGAAGCTAAAAAGTCTTACACACACATGCATACGCATAAAATTGGCAAAAGTAAAATAAACAAATGAAAAGTCAAAAATTACAGTTCAAGATTTTGAAACTTTTCTGTCAGTCATTGGCAGATCAAGTAGACAGAAAAATCCCTAAGGGCATAGGTGACATAATGAACACTTTCAACCACTTTAACTGACATAAATGGAGCACTACACCCAACAATAACAAGCGCGTATGGAGCATTCACCGTTACAAACAACGTGTTAAGGAATAAAACAAGTTCCAATACATTTGGAAACATTAAATTCATTCAAAGTGTGTTCTGGCCAGAACAGAATTAAATTATAAATCAACAATAGAAAAATAGGCCGGAAAAAATCACACACATTTGAAAATTAAACAGTATACTACTAAACAATTAGTGAGTCATAAAAGAAATCAGGAAAGAACTGAAGAAATAATTTTGATTAAATTAATGTTAAAACGTGACATATCAAAATCAGGGGACAGATGCATCTAAAGCCATGCTGAAAGGAAAATTCAGAGTTACAAACATTTAGTGTAGAAAAGAAGTAAAGCTCAAATCCATAATCTAGGCTTCCATCTTAAGGGGTTATGGAAAAAAATCAAATTAAACACACAGTAAATGGAAAGGAAGAAAATAAATTACCAAAAAAAAAAAAAAAAAAAAAACCCAAACAATAAAGAAAATGAATGAAACCGAAAGCTGATTCTTTGGAGGAATCAGTAAAGTGATAATCCTCTAGCTAGGCTGAATGAGAAGATAGGAAGACTCAAATTACTAATTGTATTAGTCATTTCAGGCTGCCGTAACAGAAGAATCACAGACTGGGTGGCTTCAATCACGGGAGTTTATTTCTCACAGCTCTGGAGGTTGGAAAGTTAAAGATCAAGGTGACAGCTGATTTGGTTGTCTGGCAAAGGCTCTCTTCTTGGCTTTCAGATGGCCACTTTCTCACTGTGTCCTCACATAGCAGAGAGAGAGAGAGAAAGAGACAGAGAGAGAGAGAGAGAGAGAGAGAGAGAGAGAGACAGAGAGAGAGAGAGAGAAAGCAATGCCTCTGGTGTCTCTTCTTATTTGGGCACTAATCTGATCATGAGGGACCCACTTTCTTGACTTCACCCAAACCTAAATACCTCCCAAAACACCCACCTCCAAATATCACATTTGGGATTAATGCTTCAACATATGAATTTTGGGAGGACACAATTCAGTCCACAATTTCCAAATTCAAAATGAAAGAGGGATAATCATTAGAGAAACTGCAAACCTTAAAAGAATAATAAAATAATATTAGGAATAACTTTTTGTTGATATATTAGGCAATTTAGATAAGATGTACACATTTCTTGAATGACACAAATTGCCAAATCTGATTCATGAGAAGTTAGAAAGCTGAATAATGCTACATTACATGAATTCAACTTGCAATTAAAAACTTTCCCATTAAGAAAACTGCAAGCCCAGATGACTTGACTAGTGAATTCTATCAATCATTTAATCCTACACAAACTCTTATAAAGTAGAAAAAGAAAGAATACTTCCCTGTTCATTTTGTTATGTCAACGGATTAAGTATCTGTTGCTGCATAAAAATAGAATCAAAAATCTCATGTAAGACTGCAAGCAAGATCTTTGACTAGAACAGCAGGCATCCCAGGGTTCAACTCGGAGCTGATTTGCTTCTAAATTCACTTACATAGATCTCATGAGGCTCAGAAGATGTAATTCCAAACTCACTGATATTCCAGACTCACAGATATTGTCCCTCCAGTACAAGCTATATGAAATAGAGGAGAGATTACCCCTGATGGAAGCCATAGTCTTTTTATGATCAAATCTCAGAAGTGACATCCTAGCATTTCCCCCTTATTCTATTTTTTAAGAAGCAATGACTAAATCTAGCTTACACTTAATGGGAGAAGATTACATAAGGGAATGAATAATAGGAGTTAGAGTTTATTGGGACCATTTTAGAGTTTACCCACCACAGCATGACCTTGATACAAAAACAAAAGACATCAAAATTGTAGTTCAATATCTCTCATGAGCTCAAAAGTCAAATACAAAAATATGTAAGAAGGGTAATACACCAGGACCAAGGAGGATTTATCCCAGAAACAAGTGATTGGTTTGATATTTAAGAATCAATGTAATTTGCCACATTAACAGGATTAAGGAGAAAAACTGTATAATCGTTTCAATAGACAAAGCAAAAATATTTTTAAAAAACACCCATAAATAATAAAGCCTCCTAGCAAATTGAGATAAAAGTAAACTTCCTAAACCTAATAAAGAGCATCTACAAAAAAAAAAAAAAAATAGATGTACAGATAACATCATATTTCATGGTGAAAGTCTAAATGATCTTCTACAATCGAGAACAAAGATATGTGTTCATACCATTCCTTGTCTTTATTTTACTGGACATTCTATTTAGAGCAATAAGTAAGGAAACAGAAATTAAAGGCATATCAAATAAAAAAGCAGTAAAAGTCTCTTTATTCACAAAAGTCATAATCATGTATGTTGGAAATGTTAACATAGCTATCAAAAAACTACTTACAAGTGAACTAAACAAGATTATAAGATACAAGATCAATATTTAAAAGTCAGTATTGTCTATATATGAACCACAAATATTGAGATATCAAATTTAGACAAAAAAACTTTTAAAATATTTATGATAGCATCAAGATATGTGAAATACTTGAGAATGAATTTTTAAAATATTTGTGTAAGACCTGTACATTAAAAACTACAAAACATTGCTTAGAGAAATTAATAAAGAATTAAATAGAGCAATATACTATGTTCATGAAGAGGAATATTTAATATCATCAATATGTCAGTACTCTCCATGTTTGTTTATAGTTTCAAATTCAGTTATAGGTCAATTTCAGTCAAACTACCAGCAGGCTTTTTTTATGTGTGGAAATCAACAAAATGATTCTAAAATTGATATAAAAATTCAAAGAATGTGCAATAGCCAAAATGATTTTGGAAAAGTGAAATGCTGAAAAATTGTTTTGCCTTATTTCAAGACTTACTCTGAACCTATACTAATTAAATCAATATGATACTTGCTTAAGGCCATATATATATATATGTGATAATAGGACACCAGACAGCAGTCCTATCCAACAGAACTTTCTGTGATGTGGCAAATATTCTGTATTTATCCTGCCTAATAAAGTACACATTAATTAGGTGTGACTATTGAGCACTTGAAATGTGGCTTTTGGGACTAAGAAACTAAATTTCAAGATTTATTTAACTGTAAATAAGGTAAATTTAAATTGTCATGTGTAGCTGGAGTTCTCTTATCAGGCAGTGAAAGTGTAGGAAATCAAGATATAAACCAACAGACATATGGCCAATTGATTTTTGGTAAAGAAGCTAAGGTAATTCCATAAGAAAGACATTTTATACTTTCAACATATGGTGCTGGATCAACTGGATATTCACATAAAAAATTACATGTACCTCACACATATCTACAATTATTATGTATTAATTTTAAAACCCCAATTCTTACCTCACACCATGCACAAAAATTAACTGAAAATGTAACATCAACCTAAATGTAAAACATAAACTATAATACTTCTGAAAGATGTACAGAATAAATTATTTGCGATTTTCATGAAGAAATCTTTTTCTTAAATATAATTTTTAAAAGTATACACTTTAAAAAAATTAAAAGTGGAATTCATCAAATTTAAAAACTTCTGCCGTTTGAAAAGATTTCAAAAAGGAAGTAAAAAGGCAAGGAACAGCCTAGGAGAGAAAATGTGCAATACATCTATCTCACAAAGATGTTTAAGTGTATAATTTTTACAATTAACTAATTAGAATATATCAACCTAAAAATAAACAGGAGATTTGAACAGATACTATACAAAATAAGTATGAAAGGTGAACAAAAACATGAAAAAATCATCAGCATTAATTACTAGGTTAATGCAAATCTAAACGGCACACACAGTAGAATGGCTAAAATTTAAAAGATTGAGAATATTATTAGTGAGGATATGGAAAAATTAAAATTCTCACACATTGTGGGTAGAAATGTAAAATATTGCAAATACTTTTGAAAACAGTTTGGTAGTTTCTTGTGGAATTAAATATACACTTAACATAAGATCCCACAAAACTTCAAGGTGTTTACTTGAGGTAAGTTAAAATATATGTCCACACTTGCACAAGAATGTTCACAAGAGATTTATTCACATTAGCCCAAACTAGAAACAACTCAACTTTCCATCAACAGATGAAAGGAAAAATAAATTGTGTATCTGTAAAATACAATGCTACTTACCCTTGAAGGAATAAGTCACTGATACATCAAAAAACATGAATGAATCTCAAAAGCATTACACTGACCAAAACAACCCAGACAAAAAAAGAGTTCAGTGTATGATATTATTTATAAGAAATTCTAGGAAAGACCAATCTAACACACAGTGAGAGAAAGCAGATTAGTGGTTTCCTGGGTTTAGGTTTGGGTTGAGGGTAGGGATTGAGTAGGAGGGGCAGCAAGGAATCTTTAGGAATTATGAAAATGTTTTATATCCTAATTGTGGTGGTGATTAAACGGACTGAATTGTATTCTTAAAGCATGTGCATTTTATTGATTTTAAATTATACCCCTGATATGGTTTGGCTCTGTATCTCCACCCAAATCTCACCTTGAATTATAATAATCCCCTCGTGTCAAGGGTGGGGCCAGGTAGAGATAATTGAATCATGGGGGCAGTTTCCCCCATACTGTTCTCAGGATAGTGAACAATTCTCATGAGACCTGATGGCTTTATAAATGGGAGTTCCCCTGCACAAGCTCTCTCTTGCCTGCCACCATGTAAGACATGACTTTGCTCCTCATTTGCCTTCAGTCACGATTGTGAAGCCTCCCAGCCATGTGCAACTGAGTCAATTAAATGTCTTTCATTTATAAATTACCCAGTCTCAGTTCTGTCTTTATTAGCAGTGTGAGAATAGACTAATACAACCTCAGTAGAGTTAATATCAAAAATTAAATAAATGTAAATAGACTATATACTCCAATAAAATATCAAAGATTTTAAGATTAAAAATTAAAAATCCATTATATTGTTTCAGGATCTTTGGGGTGTCACATTTCTGGCTGGAAACATGTGGCCAGTGGCACCTTTGCCCAAGTTTTGTTTGGGCCTGCTGGGTTTGTTATACCCACTTGACCTGGCAGGCTACCCTCAGCTCACACTACCAGCCTGGATCACATACCTCCAAGAAAGACTGGAGTCAGGTGTGGAGGAGCAAGGGGTGTGTGAGTGAGTGTGGTGTCCAGCTACCCCACAGTCAGGCACGCCGACTGTTGCCACAGGGTGGGCAGCTCCAGATGCTGGCAAGGGTGCCAGCTCTCTGCAGGGCTGCAGCTGGACCAGGCCAAATAGCTCCCCTGGTTGGCACCTGGGAATGCAGTGGTGTCTGGAAGCTTGGAGATGCCAGGAACCACAGGGGACTAAAGGGAAAGTCACAGCCCTGTCTCAGGGAGCTTCCAGGTCTGGGCTTTCCGAAGAGCTGTAGCTCTTCTCTTTTTCTCTTCACCTGCGATGTGGCAAGCAAGGGGCATGTTTCAGCACTGTTTGTGTTACAGCAGCTCTTTTAGCCTCACCATTCAGCAGGCCCTGAGTTCTTGTCCCGAGACCAGGAAGAATGAGGTACACAGACAAGTGGAGGGTGAGCAAGATGAAGAGGAGCTTTATTGAGCAATACAACAGCTCAGAGAAAACCCACAGTGGGCAGCTCCTCTCCATAACCGGGGTGCTCTGACAAGTGTTCAGCTCCTAGCAGAGAGAGTGGCTACTCTCAGCAGGCAAGTTGTCCCAACAAGTGTTCTCAGCAGAGAAGGTATCTGTTCTCTGCAGCTGGTCATCCCATGGTCTACAGTTCTTGGCAGAGAGGAGGTCCTAGAGTGGGTGGACTCTTCCTCCTCTCTTCAGGCAGGTCATCCTGTCATCTGTAATTCTCAGCAGAGAGGGTAGCTCCTCTCTGCAGCTGATCATCCCATCCTCTCTCTGTCCTCTGCTCTGCTTTGGCTGAGCCTGTGGCTTTTATGGACCTCAGAGGGGAGGAACTGTCCATCAATGGGTCCATAGGAGGCCATGGGTGGGTCTAGAAAAGGCACCACATGTCCCCACTCCAGTCTGTGGGACTGGCAGCCCAACCCCCAGGCTTCAGGCCCTCCCTGGCCAGAAGGTAGGGCCTCACCAGGGACCTGCCCCCTTCTGCACAGTCGCCTGTCTGCCTCCTGCTGCCATTCATAGTGACAAGGCTGCTCATGCCAAGGGGGACCTGCAGGCCAGCACCGAGCTGCCCTCAGCTTTCCCCTTCCTGGGCTTGTCAGTACCCAAAGTCTGGAGGGGGCCCAGGCAGGAGGGAGTTGGTGTGTTACTGCTGCCCCAAGTATTCACACACCCAGTCAGGCTGTGACAGCACCTGGGCCCAGCCCCATCCCTGCTCCGAGACTGGAGTGGGTTGTTCTAAGAGTGAGGAGAGGCCAGGCAGTGGGAACAGACACCTCTGAGGCTGCAGGGGGAGGGGGGCCTTCATGGGTCCCCTGAGAGTGCAGAAATGCCTGGGTCCACGGTGGTGGCAGAGTAGCTGCAGTGGCACCTGGAAGGGGAGGACTCCTGCCTGCTCCCAGCTCTCAAGAGCCCAGAGGTGCCCAGGTTGCAGCTGTGGCTTGGGCAGCTGCAGTTGTGCCTGGGGAGTTCCCGCCCCACCAACTTGGAAGGGGTTGGGCTCCCACTTGTCCCTTGCTCCTGCCAGCTCGGTAAAGTTTGGCACCTGGCTGTGCCCCCTTGCAGCCTGAGGAGGGGGGTCTAGGTCCTCCCTGGGCTTGGATCGGCATCTGGGGCAGGGGTAATGTTTCCACGGGCTCCTCCTGTGTGGCCCCAGTGCTCAGGGGTGGCCCGGAGCACCCCCTCACCCAGCTCTGGCCCTGCCCATGGGGAGTGCTTCCTGGAGCAGATCACAGGCCCCAAGCCTTGCCATTGGGTGTGTTAGACTCAGCGGTCACCTGGAGGCAGGGTGGACCCCAGGGATGGGGCCCCAGGCGGCCCTGTGCAGAACCGCCTCCCAAGGTGCAGAAACATGGAGCCCTTGGCAAGGAGGGTGCAGTGACCATGCCACTGGCCAGAACCCTGAAGTGGGCGCTGCTGCCACTTCCCACTCGGGGCCCCCGAAGCGCATCCCCAGTTCTGCCTCCTCCCCATACTCTCCCTGCAGCAGTGGTAGGTGAGAGCTGTGACACGGGGCCAGGGGCCAGGGCCATGGAGGCTCTGGGCCTTCGGGTGGGTTCCACCTGGCCACACGAGGTTGGGGTCAGTGCAGGTCACTGCCTCGGGAACGCATGGCACAGGGGACCCACTGCTGCCATTGCTGCTCTCACAGTTTCTCCTGCCATCACCACCTGCACCTTCCTGCTGTGGACAGCCTGCTTCTGCCATCAATATGCTCTCTAAAAGAGATAGTTCCAAAAGCAGATGATTCAGAAAAATTTAAGAGAATAATTAGAATAAGACATAGCAAACATCAATAAAATAAAGCTATTGTAAACAATAAATTAAAGATACAGACACTGACTTAGAAAAGTGTCTGTGATAAATTAAGTGGAAGAAAAGTGGCACAGTAGGAAGTTATTCACAGTAGTATATTATGACTGAAAATATTATGCATGGATCCAACAAGAAACAGCACACTCTTACAGTTTAATTGACGAGTATGTGATGAGGAACCACAGTCTTGTGCCACATAAAGACATTTTGGTCAATGATGGACCACATATATAATGGTGGTCTCATAAGATTGTAACAGAACTGAAAAATTCCTATCACCTACTGATGGTGTAGCTGTCAGAGCATCATACAGCAAGGCATTATTCACATGTTTATGATGATGTTGGTGTAAACAAACCTACCATGCTGCCAGTCATAAAATATATAGTATCTACAATTGTGTACAGTACATAATATTTCATAATGAGAATAAATGACTGGTACTGGTTTATGTACTTTTTTTCTTGTTATTTTAGAGTATAATCCCTCTACTTATATATATATGTAAAAGTTAACTGTAAAACTGCCTCAGGAAGGTCCTTCAGCAGGTTTTCCAAAAGAAGGCATCATTCTCACAGATAATAACTTTCTGTGTTTTGTTGCCCCTGAAGACCTTCTAGAGCAACAGCATGTGGAGAGGGCAGATAGTGCTATTGATGATTCGGACTCTATGTAGGCATAGGCTAATGTGTGTTTGTATCTTAGCTTTTAACAAAAATCATTTAAAAAGTAAAAAAGACTAAAAAATTTCAAAAAATAGGAAAAAGCTTATAGAATAAGGATAGAAAGAAAATATTTTGTACTGCTGTACTATATGTTTCTGTCATGATGAAAGAGTAAAAAAATTTAATGAAATAGTTTATAAAATAAAATTTCAGTAATTTAAGTTTACTGTTCAAGAAAGTTTTGAAAAATAAAATTAGTGTAGCCTACGTGCGTAATGTTTGTTAAGTCTATTGTAGTATACAGTAATGTCCTAGGGTTTCACTTTCACTCACCATTCCCTCCTCCAGAGCAGCTTCCAGTTCTGCAAACTCCATTCACGATAAGTACACTACACAGCTGTAATTTTTTAACGTTTTGTGTAGTATTTCATTGTACCTTTTCTGTGTTTAGATATGTTTAGATGTATAAATACTAACCATGGTTGCAACTGCCAACACTATTCAGTGCAGTAACATGCTGTACAGTTTCGTAGCCCAAGAGCAATAAGCTATACCATATAACCTAGGTATGTAGTAGGCTCTACTATCTAGGTTTGTGTAAGTGCACTCTATGATGTTCACACAATGACAAAATTGCCTAGCAACACATTTGGCAGAGCATATTCCTGTTGTTAAGCAATACATGACTGTATTTACCTAGGAGAGGGCAAGAGTGAGGGAGCTGTATTAGTCCGTTTTCATGCTGCCGATAAATACATACCTGAGACAGGGCAATTTACAAAAGAAAGAGGTTTAATGGACTCACAGGTCCACATAGCTGAGGAGGCCTCACAATTATGGCAGAAGGTGAAATGCATGTCTCACATGATGAAAGACAAGAGGAGAGAATTGTGCAGGGAAACTCCCCTTTATAAAACCATCAGATGTAATGAGACATGATTTAATTACATCTCAGTGGGTCCCTTTCACAACATGAGGGAATTATGGGAGCTATAATTCAAGATGAGATTTGGGTGGGGACACAATCAAACTATATCATTCCTCCCCTGGCCCCTCCCAAATCTCATGTCCTCACATTTCAAAACCAATCATGCCTTGCCAACAGTCCCCCAAAATCTTAACTCATTTCAGCATTAACCCCAAAGTTTACAGTCCAAAGTCTTATCCAAGACAAGGCAAGTCCATTCTGCCTATGAGCATGTAAACTCAAAAGCAAGTTATCTACTTCCTAGATACATTGAGGTGTACAGGCATTGGGTAAATACAGTCATTCCAATGAGAGAAATTGGCCAAACAATGGGGATAAAGTCCCCATGAAGCCTGAAATCCAGCAGGGCAGTCAAATCTCAAAGCTCCAAAATGATCTTCATTGACTCATGTGTCACATCCAGGTTATGCTGATGCAAGAGGTAGGTTCCCATGGTTTTGGGCAGCTCTGCGCTGTGGCTGTGCAGGGTACAGCCTCTCTCCTGGCTGCTTTCACAGGCTGGCATTTAGTGTCTGCAGCTTTTCCAGGTGTACGGTGCAAGCTGTCGGTGGATCTACCATTCTGGGGTCTGGACGATGGTGGCCCTCTTCTCACAGCTCCACCAGGCACCCACTCCACATTTCCCTTCTGCACTGCCCTAGCAGAGGTTCTCCAGTAGCACCCCACACCTTCAGCAAACGTCTGCTGGGACATCCAGGAATTGCCATACATCCTGTGAAATCCAGGCAGAGTTCCCAAACTTCAATTCCTGACTTCTGTTCAACCACAGGCTCAACACCATGTGGAAGCTGCCAAGGCTTGGGGCTTGCACCCTCTGAAGCCACGGCCCGAGTTGTACCTTGGCCCCTTTTAATCACTGCTGGAGCAGCTGGGAAGCAGGGCACCAAGTCCCTTGACTGCACACTGCAGAGGGACCCTTGGTCCCACCCACAAAACCATTTTTTCCTCCTATGCTTCCAGATCTGTGATGGGAGGAGCTGCCACAAAGGTCTCTGACATGCCCTGGAGACATTTTCCCTATTGCCTTGGTGATTAACATTCAACTCCTCATGTTACTGATGCAAATTTTTGCAGCTGGCTTGAATTTCTCCTCAGAAAATGGGATTTTCATTTCTATCTTATTGTCAGGCTGCAAATTTTCTGAGCTTTTTTTTGTTTGTTTGTTTTTGACAGAGCTCTGTCACCCAGCCTGGAGTGTAGTGGCATGATCTGGGCTCACTGCAACCTCTGCAACCTCCGCCTCCTGAGTTTAAGCGATTCTCCTGCCTCACCTTCCAAGTAGCTGGGATTACAGGCATGCATCACCACACCTGGCTCATTTTTGCATTTTTTAAGTAGAGATGAGGTTTCACCATGTTGGCCAGGCTGGTCTCAAACTAACTCCTGACCTCAGGTGATCCCCCTTGCCTTGGTCTCCCAAAGTGCTGGGATTACAGGTGTGAACCACAGCACCTGTCCAAACTTTTATGCTCTGCTTTTCTTATAAAACAGAATGCCTTTAACAGCACCTGAGTCACCTCTTGAATGTTTTGCTGCTTAGAAATTCTTCCTCCAGCTACCCAAAATCATCTGTCTCAAGTTCAAAATTCCACAGATCTCTAGGTCAGGGGCAAAATGCCACTAGTCTCTTTGCTAATACATAACAAGGGTCACCTTTGCAACAAGTTCCTCATTTCCATCTGAGACCACTTGGCAGCCTGGACTTTATTTCCATATTCCTATCAGCATTTTGGGCAAAGCCATTCAACACATCTTTAGGAAACTCCAGACATTCCCACATTTTCCTTTCTTCTTCTGGGGCCTCCAAACTCTTCCAGCCTCTGCATGTTATCCAGTTCCAAATTTGCTTCCACATTTTCAGGTATCTTTACAGCAGCACCCCACTCTACCAGTACCCATTTACTGTATTAGTCTGTTTTCACAATGCTGATAAAGACACACCTGAGACTATGCAATTTACAAAAGAAAGAGGTTTAATGGACTCACAGTTCCACATTGCTGAGGATGCCTCACAATTATGGTGGAAGGTAAAAGGCACAGCTCACATGGCAGCAGACAAGAGAAGAGAATTCATGCAGGGAAACCCCCCTTTATAAAACCATCAGATCTCGTGAGTCTTATTTACTATCATGAGAATAGCCCAGGAAAGACCCATCCCCATGATTCAATTACCTCTCAATAGGTCCCTTTCACAACATGAGGGAATTATGGGAGCTCTAATTCAAGGAGAGATTTGGGAAGGGATACAGCCAAACCATATCAGGAGCCAACAAAGGATGATAAGGCACCCAGGAACAGCAGAAGAGAGCCAGTGCCATTCCCATGTGTGAAAGAGAAAAACAGGAGCATTGGCCTCAGCCAGAATGGTCACAATGTAGGAAGGGACTGTGGTTGGGAAAAGGGATACAAAGGGGACATAAAATCTCCTCCTTCTGTTTGTCTTCCAATGCCTTTCCCAAGCCAAACCCTAGTAAGTTAATCAATGCAATCAGCAGAGTTCAGTCTCCCAGACCACTAAGCAGAGAACAGAGAACATGTGAGGGACACAGGGAACAAGTGTTGAATAATCAACCCAGATACTGCTTGTAAAAACACAAACACAAAAATAGCAAAACTAATAATAATAATAACAAAATAAAACAAAACCCAGAAATCTCTCTCACACCTGCTCTTTCTTTCTTATCTGCTTAATATGTTTTTATGAACCTGAAGAAATGAGCAGAAAAACACAAGATTATTAACATTGATTTGAACAAGAAACATTAGAAGTTCAGAGAATTGGGGAGAAAAATGATATGGTTAGGCTTTGTGTCCCCACCCAAATCTGATCTTGAATTATAATCCTCATAATCCACACATGTCAAAGGAGAGACCAGGTGAAGGTATTGGATCATGGAGCAGTTTCCCCCATGCTGTTCTCGTGACAGTGACTGAGTTTCCATGGGAGCTGATGGTTTTATAAGTGTTTGGAAGTTCCTCCTGAGTTCATTCTCCTTCCTGCTGTCTTGTGAAGGTGGCTTCCCCTTCACCTTCTACCCTGATTGTAAATTTTCTAAGGCTTCCCCAGCCATGCAGAACTGTGAGTGAATTAAACTCTTTCCTTTACAAATTACCCAGTCTCAGGCAGTTCCTTACATCAGTGTGAAATCACACTAATACCAAAAGTATCTTAACTTTGTATTTATTCATATCACTTGCTTCAATGTGCAATTTTTTAGTTTTGTATCTTATAAATATACACGGAGATAATTTGGCATTTTACGAATTGCCAATGTAAAAACATGCATGTATAATTAAATTTTACAAGAACTGCAAATGTTGATAGTAGTGGTTCTGACCTGTCTTGCTTGTTTCTAATAGTTCTCCAAGTTTTTTCAAAAATATTTTTGGCTTTGTTTCCTTTTTTAAAAAATTAGAATGACAATAAAACTGTCTCAAATAGAACAAACACACTGTAGACTAACAAACTGTGTATCACGACTGTGCCTAAAATAACAACACATGACCACTGAAACCTGTGCAGGTTTGGGAAGAGTTGATAGGCTAGTACTCTTAGGAGTCATGCTTACTAATTTTAAAGTGAGTAAATTTAAAATTCATAGATATAGAAGCATGTGAATCAGTGTGTGAATGTGTCTCTGTGTGTGTGTATATGCATTTGTGTATGTACACACACGTGTGTGTGTAATATACATATATTTTTATATAAAATGGAATATTTTTATGTAAAAATAAACAAGGACATTCCTTCTCAATTAAACTCTGATTTCTCTTTTTGATATGCTTACCCATTGTTTCCCACGGTTCTTGGCTATAACTTCTTTGTGTATCATTTTCCTTGGTTATATCTGAAGTCAGTGTTGCAGAGGTTGCCTTTTCTGGGAATAGAAGAGTTTGTACGACCTGCTTCCTGCTGGAGCAAGCTTGGGAGCCAGTAGTTTGTTTTGGTTTAGGCTCATGTTTTTGTTTTTGCTTTGTTTTTGCTGGAGGGGGGAGATGTAATTTAATCAAAAACTTTGTAATTGTCTTATCTATTTGCATTTAGTCAACTTCATATGCCAGTAAGCCCACCCAAAGTTTGTTCTTAGACATAATAATCAAACCAAATTGATTTATTTTCTTGTAGCTTTCCTGACCCTCTTTTTTTGGTATTATAAGGAATACCTTTAGGCTATCTGAAATAAAAGGTGGAAAGATCACATTCTTCCTCTCATCTCTTTAGTAGGACTAAACCTGTTTTTTCTCTGAGAAGTTTTACTGAGACTTTGATGCTCAAGATATTTTTAAAACATCTCTCCCTCTCTGAGGTCCCAGAACAATTCACCTTTTCCAAGCTTTGAAACTTCCAAATATGTAGTCTCTCTGTTTCTTCTCATTTCTGCTTATAAACTAAGCAGCTTTTCCAGAGTCAGGCTCTTTATTTCAATACTTCACCAAAGGAAGTCAATAGTGGCCAATATAAATAGTCCTATTATATCTACTCTCTTCCTTTAGAGTAGTGGTTCTCAACTCAGAGAAAGTTTGTCTTCCAGTGGACATTTGGCAATGTGTAGAACGTTTTTGATAGATAAGACTAGGAAGGCACACCAGCGTCTAGTGGATGGAGAACAGGGTTGCTGCCAAATATCCTACAGTCATCATCTGCACAGGGCAGCTCCTGCAACAAAGAATTATCTGCTTCAAAAAGCCAATTGTTCTTCTGCCGAGAAACCCTAATCTAGAGACACAAATTCAGGACGTTACAAGTTGAGTATCCCTTATCCGAAATACTTGGGACCTGAAGCGTTTCAACTTTCGGACTTTTTTTTCATTTTTTTTTTTGAAATATTTGCATATACATAATGAGACACCGTGGAGCTGGTAGCTAAGCCTAAATATGAAATTTATTTATTTATGATTTAAGTGTACCTTATACATACAATGTGAAGGTAATTTTATATAATAGTTTAAATAATTTTGTGCATGAAACAAATTTTTAACTGCATTTGACTATGACCCATTGCAGGGGTAAAGTGTGAAATCTTCCACTTATGGCGTCATGTCTGTGCTTAAAAAGTTTTGGTTTTTGGAGCATTCTAGATTTTGAATTTTGGAATTAGGGATGCTAACTTGTACATTGTCTGTCTTCTGACTTATTACGGTATTATGAAATGTTTTGTTATTTTACAATACGAATTGCCATCTTTCCAACTTTTTCCAACTATTTTTCTGCATAACACTAGGCTAATGTCATAAACCTTAGTACTTTTGCTACATTAATAACTCATTTCAAGGCAACAATTTCTGTGTGTAGAATAGCCTATGATCTGTAAGAAAAGAAATTTACAAATGCAATTGCTTACCACAGTAACACATTAACACAAAAGTATAATGTGGCTGTTTGAGTCATGCCTTGAAAGAAATATCCAAAGATTAAAGTTTCTTACCTCCCTTAGTATTTCAGTCCTCTACAGGGAAGGCAGATGAGGGAAGAAATGGAGAAAGTGGGAGAGAACATGAGAGGATTTTTAGATCTGAAATGCCACATCATATTTTCCTTTTCTTTCTTTGACCTGCCACATGATCTATCCTCATTTTGTTTATGATATTAATGAAAATGTCTCTTGTTTTAAGTTCTTCAACTTCTTAATAAGAAATTGCATTTTATTATGTCAAAGGTAACAGAGCTTTCAGGAGAAAACGTCCATTAACAAAAGAAGAAAATAAAATTCCCATTCTTGGATGGTTATTGCAAACTTTGCCTGTGACTTTTCCTATAATTCTATTCCTATAATCTTTTAGCATATTATTTTTTCAGCTATATTAATACCTTCAATAACTACCCTGTGAGTTGTATTTCTTTAGGTGACTCTATTTCCACTCTGACCCATTTGTGGATTTCAAAACTGAATAGAGAAGAAACTTGTTCTCAGTATTTGAGTTCTTGCCAGTCATCAGTTGTCTCTTCCATATACTCTTTATTTAAGTATTTTTTTCTAAAGGTGCAAGGGTTTGTGAATTCTCATGCCTGAAAAGAAGCCAGAGCTGTCATGAAAGTAATTTGCCAAACTCACTAGACAATGCATGATTACATCTGCACATGGTAAGATGCTGAGATTTCTAGAAGTCTATAAAGAACATACAAAAGCATCCCATGAGACTAAAAGTCAGCAGCTGGGTGTTTGCCACTCAGAGGGTATTGGATTATTGGATGGGAAAGGGAGAAGATAATAGAATCAGCAGTTTAAACAGACCACATTCCCCTTCTCATTTACTTATTCAATAAATTTGGTTTTAGCACCACATGTGCTAGGCATCATTCTAAAATCCGGGGACACATCAATGAGCAAAACAGATAAAGATACCTTGTTGGAGTTTATATCCTAATTGGGGAGGGAGTGCAGGCATACAATAAACATCAAAAAAGTAAGCTATATAGAATATTAAAAGATGGATTTAGATCCTGATGCTCATGCCTATAATCCCAGGACTTTGAGAGGTCAAGGTGGTCAGAGCACTTGAGCTCAAGAGTTTGAGAATAGCCTGGGCAAGATGGCGAAACTCTGTACGGTGGTTCATGTCTGTAATCCCAGCTACTTGGGAGGATGAGATGGGAGAATCACTTGAGCCTAGGAGGGCTAGGCTGCAG
Source organism: Rhinopithecus roxellana (assembly GCF_007565055.1). Lineage (NCBI taxonomy): Eukaryota > Metazoa > Chordata > Mammalia > Primates > Cercopithecidae > Rhinopithecus > Rhinopithecus roxellana. The sequence continues at coordinate 24,092,938 of NC_044556.1, read as the reverse complement.
TGAGCTGTGATTGCACCACTGCATTTCAGCCTGGGTGACAGAATGAGACCTTATTTCAAACAATTTTTTTTTAAAAAGGATGGATTTAGCAATTAGGAAATCAACAATGCATCATAGTCAGTGTTCTCCAAATAAAAACACGGAAGCAAAGAATACTCTTTCCAGAAGAGTGACTCTGAAAAAAAGGGAGATGGGGTCATGAAGTAAATGGCAGTCTTTTATTTTTCTTTAAAGTAAGAGAGACTGTTTTTTGTTTATACAATAATGAGAAAGAGTTTGTCAGGAGATTAAATTGTCCTTCACCAGGGGGTCGGTAAAGATGAAGCAAGGATTTCTGTGATATTAATCACTAGTCACTCCGCAGACACCTCTTTTTCCCTCTCTCTTATTTTATATATTCATTTTATTTTGAATAAATCTTTGAATAAATATATTTTATTACAAAGACATATATACATATGTATTTTAGTCTCCAAGTATATTATATTGAATGACATCATGAGGACAAGTTTTTGAATTAAATGTGAGAGTATCAGGGTGTTTTAATATTATACTTTTTTCTCAGAAGTTCAGAAGTCCACTTCCTTCTTCTCTTTTTGCATCTTAATGTGAATAACTTATAAATGACAGCAAGTTGCAATAACAATTTAAGCAACCCATCTGAATATCTTTCTTAATGTTGAGCATATGGTTTATCTGATCCACTTTTAAAAATCTAGCCCTCTATGAAGCCTTTGTATATGCTCTCACTACTTCATTTTCTTTTCTTTGCAAATGGCACTGATCACGTGAAAGGAAAATAGCAAAGGTTATCCCACTCTGCAAATAAGGTAACCCATCTAATTCTAATAACTATGGTCTAATCTTGGCTCTTCCAATAATACTAAAATAATTGAAAACCACACCATGAACAAGTCTAAAAGCATCAAAGTGACACAAAACTAATTAATCACTATCAATTTAATATGTGCTCTATCCGTTCAACCAGCTCAGCTCCTCTTGACTTTATAGATGATATTCACTCAGCTCACTGTGCACATCAGTTCTCCAGAAAACAGAGTTCTGTCTCTCCTCCACTTACAAAAGTAGTTTAATATTGTGAACTATTCGTATTACAATTCAACAGGTCAATCCCATCATCTTTCAGAGGCTACCTCCTTCTCAAACGAGTGCATGAACCAGAGCTGTGAATTTGCATCACTGAGTTTTGAAAGAATTTCTGTGCTATGTTTCCTTTGCAAAATTGTTCATCTTCTCTCAAGATGACATTGAGACCTCTTCAGTGGCATTTCTGTTTCTCATGAAGCATCACAAGGTCAATGATAATTTTTCCCTTTATATGTTGTATGTGGTATTGCATACAAAAATAAAGATAGCTAACGTATTTATAATAAAGAACATGTCCATCATCCTCAATGCTAATACTTTTTTACCTTAACACACAGTCAATTACATTACTTATCTCTTCTATCTTGAACTTAAAAACGATAGACTCTTTAGTGTTTAATTAAATAAATCCATTATGTGAGCTTAGGTTGTTTAAAGATCCGAAGCAGCTATTTCTTTATCTAGCAAAAAGAGAAACAATACTATTTACACCATGTAGTAAAGTGCCTGAATTGTTTGATAAATGTTGTATATTATTCTTATTCTTATTACTCAGTTGTTGTAAGACCTGAAATGTGTTACCAGGCACAACTGTCCTACTCTGCAAGAGGAAACAATAAACAGGATCTAGACCGGTTGTTCCAGGGTCATTGTTTCTGCAATAAAGGAGTATAGACTGTGTGAGTGTCTGACAATTATAAGAGAGTAAACTTTTATAGTACAAGGATGAAGCTCCTTATGAAGGGGATCACATAGGTCATGAAATACTGTAAACCTCATCAACAGAGTAAGCATGATGCTTCAGGGTCATTCTCTCCTTCGACCTGCGTCCTAGCCTTGAAACAGAAAGAACTCTTCATGACATTTGCACATTTATATAATATTGAGCTTATTTGCCCAGCCAGAACTTCCCTACATAAAGATTTAAAAATGTATATCTGCCTTGAAAGTAGCACCTTTAGGGGTTCCTGCCTTAAGAGGTTTGGTACTCTGCCAATTTCCATTGCAATCAGTGTAGGACAGCAAGTTTCCATTGAAATTTCATAGTGATTCTGAGCAGAATAGTAGGCTATATTTTCTCCCTCACTGTTTAAAAATACGTATTTATTAAAAATACAGACAAGAATCTGAGACAATCCTTATACAATTGTTTTTCAAACACATGATGAAAATAGTGCTATATTATGCTAGATATTCCAGGGCAATCACTAGTTTTCAGTCATTATGCCTAAAAATGGTTGGATGATTATGGCAGGTTAAGTTATTCTCCAAACATGTTCACACTCTGTGCATGGTTTTATTTCTCAACCCCCTTGATTCTGAACTTGGTTGTAGGACTTGCTTTAGCTAGTCTTGCAGTCCTGCAGTCCTGCAGCCATGATGCAAGCAAAGGCTCAGTAAGTGCTTATATGGGGGCTTGCTCTCGTGCACCACAGCCATCTCCTGAGAAGAATACGTCTGGAATTGACTGCTAGTTTCAGCAAGAGGATGAGAGGCAGGCAGAGCACAGCAGAGCTCTTCAGACAGCACAGATTAGTCAGCTATTCACAGATTTTCAAGAATAGTGATTATTGTATTAATCCACTGAGTTTTGATGGGGTGTTTTTGCAGATTTTGTTGGCATAGAGTTGTAGTTGATATAACAGGTAAACTATGGAGGAGAGTTTAGGAGGGCTGACTGGAAGCATTTTATGCCTCCACTTTCTTCTTTCTTTCGTTCTTGCTTTCTTTTTTCTTTCTTCTCCTTGCCTTCCTCTTCCTTCCTTCCTTCTTCACCTTCCTCCTTCCTTCCTCCTTTCCTTCCTCAGTCACTTCCTTCCTTCCTTCCTTCCTCTTCCTTCTTCCTTCCTTCCTTCCTTTCTTTCTCTCTCTTTCATTTTTTCCTTCTTTTGGCTTCTCAGTGCTTTGAGTACAAGGGATGGAGAAGAGATATAAATTACATAAGAAACTGCAAGCTATGTCATATGTCTACCTCTCTAGCTGACAGGGGAAGCAGGGGAAATTTCTCTTCCAATTGCCTACTCTGAATGTCATCCAATCATAATTATGGGATGAGGCGGGGGAACTCTTTTATTCTTTTAATCATCCAACAAATATTTCTCAAGCACATATCTTGTTAAGAGACTGTTTTGGGTACAGTAATTCACAGTGAATAAAACACAGATATTCTCACCTTTGTGATACTACGTCATAGTTGGAAGGAGTGGGGAGAAACAGACAGGAAGCAAATAAGAAAAATAAGAAGTCATGTGATGATATCTACTGGGAGAGAATCATTAGGCAGTAAAGGACTCAGCAGTGTGGAGGTGACACATTCAATTTTCAGGAGAAGAATCAGGGAAGTTGTCATTGTTTGAAGCTATCATTTAGCTTCCCTTTCTTCCAATCTTCTTTCTTTACATGGGAAATAAGGACTGTGGGTTCTTTGGGTGGATCACAGCACCTAGAGATGGATCTGATCAGTAAGAACTGCTCAGTAGGCATTAGCTACTGCTTTGGTTGCCTTCCCCCTGTGGAGTGCTGGCCTCTTGGATTGAGCTTGCATCATCGGTGTTCATTAGGAGCTTGCTTAGTGGATTTACAGGTTGCGATTAGAACCCACCAGGATTCTCTTCCTGGAAAGAACAGGCTTCCCTCTAAGGTTTCATATAGACCCTGGGTGAGGAAAGAGCCCTAAATGGCTTGAAAAATTGAATGCTCCCTGGGCAAAGCAAGAAGCCCTCCTATGGAAGGGCATGATTTGGGCATATAGCAGGGTCTCAGTACAAAGATGAGTGCTCAGGAGGTCAAGATAGTTAAGCAGAGAATCTGACCAGAATGTTTCATGGTACAAAGAAATAATCTTGTTGGGAGAAGGATTACCACAATTGGGGAATTAGAACACAGGGTAAATGAGATTCAAAAATAATAGAACAAGAATCAGGCACAAATCCTTTACTACTACATTCTTCTGTACAAATTCAATTGCCTAGAAAATCATACCTTGCTATGCATCCCTATTGTGTTTCTCCACCATCTATTTTGCTTTTTAAACTGTATTTCATTTTTATCATCACAGAAGCTTGTTGCTACAAAATAAATGAGCAAATCAGCCAATCGCAACAAAACTGCACTGATATCTCTCCTTAGACCATGAGAGCCTTTTCCTTAAAGGTGAACAATACTCCACATTCAAGAACTTTTTCAGCACTATGTGCTAGAAATTATATTGACTGTTTATGAAAGTTGACTGTTTTATGTAAGTTGGCGACATAGTTTCTCAGCTTTCCCAAGTATTATTAACCCAGTGTTATAGATGACACTGAAGCTCAGAGGAGTTAAACCATTTTCCTCAGATCACATAACTTTAAAGAGGGAAACCAGATATGAGAAGCAGATTTCTTTCTCAGTGAAAAAATCATAAGCTCTTGCTTTCACTTAGCGCATAGTCTCATCATCTGTTTTCTTCACACCAGCTCACGCATGTAACATTCATTCATTTACCAAATACAGATAAATGAGTGGATTTATTCTTGCATTCATCAGATACTAATTCAAAATTTCTTCTGGGTCTGCCACACTGGGCTCAAGACTTCCCAGTGCCTTTGTCTCCTCTCCCTCAAATCTCTCCACCCAGTGTCTTGACAAATTCAGTAGATCTTTCTCGTATAACCTCTCCAGAATCTTTTTCTTCTGTTATCCATGCTACAGTGTTTATGGAGGACGTTTTCTTCACCTATGAAGTGTGATGGGGGCTGAAGCTGCAGAAAGACTCATGCTGTTCACCTCAGGAGCTGACACAGTAAATGTGGATACACCTCAAACCTCTAATATCTTTATGATTTCTTTCCCAGTTACCCCAGTGGATTTACAGATTGAGGTTAGAACCCAGCAGGATTACCTTCCTGGAAAGAATAGGCTTCCCTCTAAGGTTTCACATAGATACTGGGTGAGGAAAGAGCCCTAAATGGCTTGAAAAATTGAATGCTCTTTGGGCAAAGCAGGAAGCCCTGCTATGGAAGAGCATCATCTGAACATAAATCAGGGTCTCAGTACAAACAGAGTGCTCAGAAGGTCAAGATGGTCAACCAGACAGCCTGACCAGAATATCTGTGGTGGGGAGAAACAATCTTGTTGGGAGAGGGATGACAATAATTGGGGACTTATAATGAAGGCTAAAAATGACTCAAAGAGAATGCAAAAAGAATCAGGCACAAATCCTTTACTATATTCTGTGGTGCAAATCTCACCTTACTATGTGTTTGTATTCTATTCCTCCACAATCTTTATTTTATTTTATTTTTATGTTCACAGAGACTTGTTGGTGCCAACTAAATGAACACAACAGCCAGTGACAACAGAACTACACTAAAATAGTCCCTCATCAGCTCTTGAGAGCGGATTCCTCAAAGGTGAACAATATTCCACATACAAGGACTTTTTCAGTGCCAAGCGTTAGAAATGGAAGTGAATGTTTATTATTTTTTATATAAGTTGGTTTATATGGCTTTTCAGCTTCCCTCAGTAGCATTATACAAATTTTGTAGATGACACTAAAGCTCAGAGGAGTT